>NC_081408.1:479587826-480233898 GCF_030272615.1 Cryptomeria japonica | reverse complement strand
AAAAGAACAACTATTTTGTAGACTTCTTTTTGGCACCAATGTATAATGAAATTACAAGCACTCCAATGCCTAGATTTCCTATGTCTTGTAGAGATTGCATTCAACTCGGAAGTCAAATACAATTGGCTAATTGGTTCTTCATTTAAGAATACATTGTGTTAAGGTTTTATGGATCAACAGTAAAACCATATAGACTTCTAATACATGTGACATAGAGGGTATTTGCATTGGAATATGTATGATAGTTGGAGAGCATAGATAGGCTCTTTCATGGTCAGCAAAAGAAGAGCATATTTCCTTCCTTGCCTTTCTCATGTGGAGGGTTCACATTTGAGAGAAAAGCATTCAATGTGGCACATGATTTTTTGATAGTTTTAGCTTTGGTGATGAGGGTCTCTGGTAGTATGATCCAATCAATGTAGTTCAAGCAAGGATTAAGAAAAATGGGAACTCTTCAGTGTTATATCAACTTGAAAGTAAACGATTGCTAGAAAAGCTTAGAAACGTGGACTCCTGGGATGAGGTAAAAAAAGAGATGGAGAAAATTGCCGCTGACAATAACATTTAAACAAAAGAAATGTCATCACGAATTATGGCATTGCACACACAGAGGACAACAAAGGAGGGCCAGGGCATCCAAAATAGGAGGTCCTACAATTTCTACCAAAAATCTTCTAATCCATCTAACAATTATATTCCCAAAACAATTCTGCAAGAATGTAAAGAAAGTTATTGGACTCAAACCAAAATAAATGATTTTTGGACTATGAGGAAGAATCTCGATGAACCAAAGACCAGTGCAGAATTTGAGTCCATCAATGAGGATGGAGAGTTTAGCAAATTGTGGAATATGGAGCATCCCAGAACAACATATGACATGAGTGAAGATGATAATGAGTATGAGGTTGAGCCCACTCCAACAACTACTACAGTCCCTAAAATATTAGGTGGAGTCAATGAGTCCATGAAAGAAAACTATAGTAAAAGGGAAAACATTGTGGAAAAAATGGGTTTTGAAGGTGGTGGTCTAGGTCCCAGAGGAGAAGGCATTTGGTATCCACTTGAGGTACAACTTCCATCAAATTCAAATTCAAAAGCTCCTGTTAAAGCAGTCATTGGACTTGATTCTTCAGATTCATCACAGGAAAGGTACTACTCATTACCCTTAGGGTCCACCTGCATTTGTTTCAGGTTCAAATCCACAACCACCACTACATCATGGTATTCCCATTGGTGGTGAATCAAGTGCCACTACCACTGGTGGAGAATCTGGGGATAGTATTCCTATTAGTGTTCATTCAAGTGCCACTGTGATTGGTGGGGTTGGCATGGGCACTACTACTGATACTAGTTGTATTGGTGTTGGACAAGGGCAACAAAAAAATATCTCTCGCAAGAGGCCACTAGTGGTAGATACTCATACTATTCAAAATCCTATACCAAGTGCCACTGACACTACAAATTGATCACTTGTAACTTCAGATCAGACCCCTCAAAAGATTATAAAAACTACACATGAAAGTGACAGTGGGACAGGATCAGGAATGGTTGTTGGTAATCCTAGTAATGCATTAGTTAAAACCACAAGTATAGGTGGAACTAGAGCCTCTGATATTCCTATTTCACCTTTCAAACATTGAATTGCTTCAGCAAGCCTAGATTTTCAATTTTGTGATTACTATGAAAAATTTGAACACACAACAAATGCAAATAAAGAAAAAGAGAGAGAATTTCATAGGGTTGCCCTGACTGAAGTTTTAGATGAACAACCTGCAAGGAATATGGCATTTCCAACATATGACCCACACAAAGATATGATGGAGTTCATGGTTGTAATGCTCCCAACTAAATATAAAAATCCACCACACAATCAGATAGATCCCTCTGAATTTTAAGTTAGCACCCTCCAAATGGATTTTTCCAAAGTACATAATGTGGACAAAATTAGTGTGTCAAAAAGGACTAACGAAGTGGTCTACACTTCACTGCTAAAGGTGGAGAGAGAGAAAAATAAACTGGAGAAACAAATAGAAAAGTTACAGGTAGACCTGACAAATGAAAAATCAAAGAGGAAAGCAGTAGATAACAAGTGCAATGATTTACAGAAAAGGATAAAAAACTCGGTCTCTATAGTAGAAATTGCAGAGCAGGAAAAGATGGATGCAGAATTGAAGGACCTGAGAGAAAAACTGGCTAAAAGCAGTAAAAAAATTGATGAGGAAAGAGCCAGTTTTCAAAAATTATACAAAAGTTATGAGTCTGCTGCTGCCAAAATAAGAAAAATATAGGACCTATTGGATCATGAGAAGGAAAAAGCAAAAAAATTGGAAGAGGAAGTAGAGGAAGAAAGAAAAAAATGTGCACAAATGAAAGAAGACCTGCACAATGCAAATGATAAAATTAAAACTTTAGAGGATAGATTGAAAGATAATATGAAAAATACAACGAAGTATATACAAGAAAACATTTGGGGGAAAATAATGCAGATGAGTGACAAGTTGTGTGAATGAAAGTATGAGATTAATTTATATGAAAATCAAAGGGCACATTGAGAAGAGCATACATGTTTATTCAAAAGAGGATATGGCAAAACATATTTTGTAAGTAGTCTACAGTACTAGTGACAACTATTTGACATCCAAGGGAATTAAAAGTCACCTTGAGACAATAGTTAAGACATCATCTATCCTTAAAAAATGCCAGAAACTAAGGGAAACATCAGAAGTTATGGATAAATGTGGCAAAAAGATATTGAAGCTGCAAGAAAAGACAACTACTTTGATTAAACTTTGTTTGCCTGAGACCGTTGACCCATAAAATAAATTCATTGGAAAAGAAGCTTACAAAAAAAACATGGAGAAGTCTGATTTAGACTTGCTTCCTAAGAACGCAACTCCCCAAAGCTTTCTGGAATTCATCCAACCATTTACAACTCTGAATGCGGTATTGGGTGAAACAGTGATGTCAAGTCACTCTTCTAAATATGGATTGTTGACGAAGTTGCAGTTGACTTTCCATAGTTTAAAGAATATTGACCTTCCATCAGATGAAGAGTGGAGCACCCTACAAAAACTGGCACAAAAATCTTAAGAATCATAGTATGTATTACATAGTTTTCTGCTTTTACTCTTAATTTCAAGGTTTTATGTTTTTTCTGTTTGGAATTTGGCATCGCTTTAAATAACTATGTTTTATGAACAGGAAAAAACGAGCACTCACTATTGCTAATCTAGCCTATGAATCTATGATGCACAGTGCAAACCTTCAGCCTATAAATTTGTATTCTCAAATTCTCTGAAGTTTTAACACTTCTACATTTCTCTATTTTTGATTACTAGGTTTTGGGCACTACTATTATCTATATTTAATTTGTCATGGCTTAAATTAATATTTAATTTTGAACTCTATTTTTTGAACAGGAGACATCAGACATGTAGCAGTTGTTAAATTGCTAATGCGGCCTGTGATGGCCATGTAAATTTGTGCTGAAGCCTGAGTTTGTGATTTTGATGTTGAGTCTTCACATGTTGCAAATCGACCTGAAGCTGTTGTTGCTCCCTTGTTTCTATAAAAGGGAATTCAGGGTCATTTGCAAAGGGTTATGAAACTTTGTATTGACTTTTGCATGGAGAATCACATAGAGTGGTGTATTGAATGAATTGTATCATATGGCTATATTTTGAAAGAATTAATGAAAAATCTAAGCTCTCAAACATGTCTAAATAAACATCTATATATCAATAAACACAGTATGGTCTTTTATTATTCTATTTTAAATCTAGAAATAGAACGTTAAAAAATACAATTACAAATCAATATTAAATTCTAATTGCAAAAAGTTGACAGACTCGTAAAATATCATCAAGTTATCAACCATAATAATATGCTTTTGTATATGAATGATGAGATACAATAATAAGATTAATAAATACTAATCTATTACAGTTGCCATTCATCCTCATCAAATTCAGAGCTTTCTTGATTCTTGTCTGTGTTTTATTCACTCTGAGTTTGCATACCTTCGTTGAACTGCATCTCAATGCTACCAGTAGGTCCAGTACGTGAGTCAATAGTCCCACTGGCATTTTGGTTTGAAGTGTTGCCCAAACTTCTTCTTTCACATTTGGACCTCCAGATTTACAGTGCCCTATCATAAGGAAAAGTGTGGACATCATACCTAGATGTATAGAGCCTCAAGCAATTTTCCAAATTTTTGTCTAGTTTGTTTCTTAGCTTTGATTTTAGGAACCCCAAAGCACTGAAAACTTTCTCATATTCCATCAAACCCAATATCATGGTAAGACATAAATTAGCAAGCTTCAAATATTCTTGCATTGAATCACGCAACGTTGCATTCTTAGCTATATATTTCTAAAGCCTTGTTACTGATCCCTCTTCACAAGGGTTCTCCATTGTGCCATATTGTTACCTCATAGTGTATGCAAAATGAGATGATTTCTCTCTAAAATGAGTTTTGTCTAATATTCTATTTATAGTTACTCCATTCAATTCTCTAGATATGCAAAATTGATTTATCAAAGTCAGTAGCTTACTTCGAAAATCAGCTGCACTGTTGAGGCTCCAATATTGAGGAAACACAATAGACATGGCTTAGAGTAGGTTGTCAGGAGGGAATCTGCTTCTAATTTGTGAAGAAAGATCATAGGCAATTTTCTTCATAGAAGTAGTTACAGACTTTACAATCTTGTCGAAATATTCCCTTGTAACTCTTGCTAGTTGCTTCCTAGGGCGCTTTCCTGGTTCCCCAGGGTCAACTGTGGCATAGAAGTGCATTGGTATCTCAACTCCCCGTACATTGGCACATACCTCTCCATTTGCACCGATTTGTAAAAAGTTATCAGGATTGTTCAATCTGTGAGTGTCCGCCACTTAACAATTTTTTTCATCAGATAGTGTTGGTTGATTTCGATAGAGATTGTTGAGGGTCATGCATGTCATCTTACGCAATGTAGCATATTCTGCAATAAATAGAGCTCTTTTTTGGGCAGCTTTCATAATAGTCCTCATTTCCTCTAGCATGGGCAGAAGAGCTGCTAAAGTTAAGAGTGTCTCTAGATTACTTAACCTCCGAATAAGGTCAAGAAATTTCGGTTGATTTGACTCATCGCGAGTTGTGTGAAATAGTTCAATCAAAGATGGATATTCTAAAAAAAATCGATGTGTTGGACCATCCAAAGAGATCCATTTGGTATCATTATCCTTAAGAAGCTTGTTCCCATCATTTATTACATCAGCAAAGTGTTGAAATTTCATAAATCGCTTGGGACTTCGACAAAAGTGTGAGTAGAGCTCTCTGATTATTTTAAAAAAAAATTTTTTACCGAAGCATACTTGCTCACAATTCCAAAAGCTAGATTCATTATGTGAGCCATGCAGTGAATTACAGTAATGTACAGTGCAAATGACGTTTCAATCTTTGTACAAAGACCGTTCCTGTGACCTTGCATTACTGAAACTCCATCTGCTCCAACACACACCAATTCTTTGGCAACTGTCATGTCATCCATACCTCCATATTCAATTAAACTTCTCTTTACTAGTTGAAATAAATTTTCCACTATCACACTCTTCTTCATTTTAGCAATAGATAGTAGATGAGGTTGGTGGGCATGATTCTATACCGTATAAACATGCATGCATACCCATGAAGTATTGTCTACTGCCGTAACTTCGTCTAAAGAAAATGCAATAAAGTTTGACTCTCTTGTTTTTTCCTTTACATCTTCTTTTTCAACCTCGGCAAGACAACTTGCCCATTCTCATCCACTGTTTACTGACTAGTGTCTATTAGGATAGTTAGGAACTTTCAAAAAGTGTAATAAACTAGTAATTGATGGAAAATCTGTCATAGCACGCCCTCTACTCAAAATATAAAAAACAACGCTTAATTGAACAACTTTTCCCAGTTGTTCTATTTGCATTTCTTTTCCAAAACTGGCTTCAATAGAACCTTTAACTTCAACAGGCTTCGTCTATATTTTATCATGAAAATAATAGTCTTTGACATTCCTCACATGCTTACATTCCTCCTTTTTTTTGCATCTTATCATTGATTTTTCAACTTCGTCTATCATTTATTTTTCATAAACTTTACCCATATGCTTTTCTATGGTGTCAAATTTTAGTTGCAACCTAATTTCCTTGTTATGTTTCCAAGTGCAAATCCTACACCTGCATTCTATTGGAGGCTCGCCTTCAATTGGATTCTCCATTGGTTCAATGAATGGATACTTTGATGCCCAATTAATTTGAAAATTCCTCACTGAAATATCCCACTCCCGATCCTTTTTTGATCTGTCTTTTATTTTCCCCTTCTGTGCATTACCATCAATGGCATTATCACCCAAGTCAATTATATCATTTCGGCTAACTTGGGCATCTACCAGATAATCTTCTTCAAGACCATCCTAATCTGAGATATTAGGTTTGCCGCTATCTTCAACATGCGGTGTAGGTTGGGAATTTTGTACTTGTACTTGTGATGATGTACCTTCCTGATTTTTACGACAATCTTTTACAAAGCCAAAGTACGAAGACAACATTATGCTTTTTGTTGGCCTCTCATGATCTTCCCCATATTCAGGTTTCCTACCCTTCTTCATGTTTGACATCTCCAACGAAATAAAGGCTGCCAAAAAAATATCAATTTGTTGAAGAAGCAATAATAGACTATAAAGTATAAGATACGTTTCATTGGCCCTACGACCTACAATTTAGATGTCTAAGGTCTGAATCTCCCAGCTGACCACTTGGCACTGATGGGTCCCCACTAAATAAGAATGAACTCAACAGTGCAAACAAATATAGATAAATACAAAATAATATTATAACACATCAAAAATATGATCGCTCACCTTTAGGTCACTAGCAGTCACTAATGCAGTCAACAACAAAGATTTTCCTTGGTCTGAAACTTCACTATTGATCAGAATTCAGAGCCTAGAACCCACCGGATTGAAGAGGTTGAGGAAATACAACTTCAGATATCCCAAGAACACTTGCATGCAAATACCTGTCACAAGAGAAGAATGGAGGCACATAAAGCAAAAAAGCTTAAATGCTCTCAAGAAGAAAATTATCATTCGAAAAGGGAATCAAATTTAATGAACAAGTACAATACAATCCTTATAAAAGGATAATAGAAACCCTAAAGATATGCAACCCTAAAGAAACCCTAAAGGGATAATGTGTATTTAATACCTACAATATTTATTAAATGCCTAAGTTTAGCTTAAGCGTAGAGTTTAATAGACTAATAATTAAATAAATAATTATTAGCTAATACAAGATAACTCTAACACATATTGTGTAGAGAAAGATTTGATCTTTGAATGTATTTATACCAATCCTTATATGGCGAATTCCGTGGAAATTTTATATGGTATATAAATATTTGACGAATCCCATGTAACTATAACATGACTTATGTAATTTTCGAGGCGATTATGGGTCATCCAAATAATTGGCAAATACAGTATAGTTGGCGAAAGTTGGGGTGAATGGAGATGCGAGTCGGCAAAATGTCGAGCGACTTGGGTCCTCCTGGCTAACAAATCTTCATATGCCTATAGGAAAATTATGGTCATCTATTAAGGCAACCTCGAAGAGTGTAGGCAAAAAAATTAAATTTATCGTGTGTCCATCGTATATTGTATTGGCGAAATCATCGCATAGAAACATTTAATTACATAAAACATATGGAGATCGGGCCATGAATTTTATGGAAATTGATAATGTTTTGGCGACATGGCCACCCCCAATCGGTACAAAATATTCACCATTTCCCAAATCGCCGACGTGAAAAATTCACCATTGGCGAATATTCGCCACTAAAGTAATCTCTGAATTTCTCATTTATGTACGTCATTGGATTGTTTTCATTCTCATAGTACTCATACCTATGGGCCATCATAACCTTAGCATATTGATCATTTCATGGGATATCAAATACTTCCTCAATTGAGTACGAGGATATCCAAAATGATCTCTCCCAAAGGGCCATAGACTCTTCTTTCTTTTGATTTATAGTTCATAGAATAAGCCAATATCAACTATGTGGACTGCAATGAAACTAAGAAGCCTGTAGCTTGTATTGATCCATACCAAACCAAGAATATAGCCCAAACTATTCTCCCATTTGGATTCAACATTTTCCTCAAGAGATCTTGTAGGTGTATGTGCCCCAAGTCAATATTAGTGGCATTCCTATCTACTGATACAAACATGGTCAGAAGAAGGTAGTTGTCGAATTTATACTTCATTAGCACCACTTTTTCCTAATTGATTACCAATTTCATATAAAAACAAATTAAGTTAGCATAATATTATTTATCAAATGAGACAACCTTATTTAATAGTTACCACTTGCACTTTATTGAAAACCAAACTCAAAATTAAAGCTAAAGCAAACTAAAATTAGCAACTAAAACAACTACCCTATTGAGAAGGCAAAGTCCTCTTTTCGGGGCTCAGGGATGTGGCATCCTTGATCCCCGAATAAAATTACTAAGCTAAGAGTTTGGGGGTAGGGGGTGTGAAACTCCTTACACTTTATTGAAAAACCACAAATATAATGTTTAGGGGTTGGGGTGTCACATCCCCGATAGATTTTGGGTATCAAGGATGTGCCATCTCCAATACCCAATACTCATGCAAGTATCAAAGTTGGGGATCGGGGATATAGAATCCCTAATCCATTTTGGATTGTCAATCCTCAAACCTTGAAGGCTAACAAACATGGACCTGTTTAGGTGAAGTAGTCACCGCTGAAGAGGGACCTCAAAGATATTAATCTAGACAGGTCAACAAGAGTAAACACAAAGATATGATAGAGGCAATGCAGAGAAGATTGTTTTATTCCATGAAAATTGATTACATCCAACCGTTATCAACTAGATTATAGAATACTGACTCATAGGCCTGGTAGAACATACAGAATAGGTCACAATCGGGACCTTAAATCTTGAGATCTATCTTCTACACACAATCTAGCTACTTGATTATCTGATTGATTACATTCTAATGCATAATTACAATTATATAAATTGATCCAAAGGATCCAGTCATCCCAAAAGGGATCAAAACCCAAAGAACAAGACCTAACGTGTAAAATAAACAAGGTTGGCCTTCGCCAAGAGATTCCTCCAAAAAATTCAAAGGATGAAATGTAGATCACGAGAAAATGTCATCCACATGCCAAGGAACATCAGAATCAATGCCCAAGGCTCCACAAGCTTTGGAATGGGTTCCATTAGATCACCAAAATAGGTCCAAGCAACCGGTAACAAGAACCGCCAACCGGTAAGAGGAAACTGTTAAGGAAACAAATAGCGATATCTTGTTGGAAAATGATCCAAATGTGATGTGGTCTGGAAACAAGAAAGATGATCAAGTCTTCAAGTAGAATCCAACTCCACAAGATCTGGTAAGCCAAAACTAGGACACATAGAAAGGAAAACTGAAGTTGCAAACATAAAGCAAAACAAAAACAAAATGTTTTTGGTTGATGCAAGATTGCTATGAACTAGGGATGCTCCTGCATCAGACATCCAAGGTTATTGAAAAAAGCGAGCCTCTCACTTTGTTGGAGTCAGAGGAAAACCAAGGTCGTCTACCTTTGCCTAAGAAATCCAAGATGAATCTTCAATTGGTTTGTTCTTCCACTTCACTAGATACTCCTTATACTGACTGCTCCAGGTACTATGCCCAATCCTACTGTCCAAAATCTCTTCAATCTGATTTGGTTCCTTCTGGAGCAACTATTTCTCCAAGTCTACAATATTGTCCTCACTGAATTCTGGTTCATGATACTCATGAAGATCTACAATGTTAAATAGAGGTGAAATACTCAAACTATCTGATAACTCTACTTCATATGCATTTCCAGAACTGAACTTTCTCAAAATCCTGCAAGGTTCAAAATTCTTCATCTGTAATTTGTTATAAGTTCCAATCAGGAATCTCTCTTTTCTCAAATATACCATCACTTTATTGCCAACATCAAATTCCTTATGTCTCCTCTTCTCATCTGACTTCTCCTTATACTTGATGTTCATGTCTTCCAAATGCTACTTAACCTGAATATGCAAGGCTGCCATGTGATATGTAAAATCTTCTGCTTTTGAACTTCTCCGGTCTTCATTGCTAATGTCTCTCTATTCTGATATACCTCTAGGATGCACTCTGATAACAATCTCAAAAGGTGTTCTTTCGGTACTTCTATTTACTTAATTGTTGTAGGCAAACTCTGCTTGTGCAATGATCAAATCCCAACTTTCGGTTTTATCTCCCACTAAACATCTCAATAAATTTCCCAAACTCCGGTTAACTACTTGTGTCTATCCATCAGTCTATGGATGAAAAGTAGAACCGAACTTCAAATCTGTCTCCATCTTCTTCCAAGGTGTTCTCAAAAAGTATCCAACAAACTTAGTGTCTCTGTTTGAAACTATGGTCTTAGGTAATCATGCAATCTCACCACTTCCTTGAAAAATAGGTCTGCTATATGCAATGCATCTGATTTCTTTTTACAAGGTATGAAATGATCCATCTTCAAGAATCTATCCACTACCACAAATAAAGAATCATTTTCTCTTGTTATTTTAGGCAATCCAAGTACAAAATCCATGCTTATATCCTCCCAAGGTCTTACCGATACTATCAAAGGTTTATACAATCTTATATTTTGACTACTACCCTTTGAAACTTGACAAACTCTACAAATCTGCACATATCTCTTAAGATAATTATGAATATGGGGCCAAAAGTACTGCTCACTCACCAATGCTACTATTTTGTCAATACCAAAATGTCCAGCTAGTCCTCCACCATGTTTCTTCTTTATCAGATTCTCCCTCATAGAACTCTTAGGTATGCACAACTGAACTCCTCTAAATAACATCCCATCATGAATGAAGCAATCCAACCACTTGCTTCTATCTACCATAACCGATTCTCTACATGTTTTCCAAGGTTTTGCAAAATATGGGTTATCATCATACAAGGTCTTCAAATCTTCAAATCTTAATACTGCCACTCTCATCTCTGTCAATAAATTCCTTATCCTATTCAATGCATTAACAACTTTGTTAGATTTCCCACTTCTATGATTCAACACAAAAGTGTAACTCTACAAGAATTATACCCATCTCATATGTCTCTGATTCAACTTACTTTGACTGTTCAAATACTGCAAAGCTTGATGATCTGTATACAACACAAACTCCTTAGGCAACAAGTAATGTCTCCACTTCTTCAAGGCTTGAACTATGGCATAAAAATCCTGATCATACACTAAATATCTCCTCTGGGCATCATTCAATTTCTCACTGAAATAAGCTACTGCTCTCCCATCCTGACTCAAGACTTCTCCTATTGTTGTTCCACTTGCATCACAATCCACTTGAAATACTTTGTTGAAATCCAATAAAGCTAACACAGGCTGCTCGACCACTTTCTGCTTCAATAGTTCAAAACTTATGTTTTCTCTAGTGGTCCACTTGAATTCCTTCCGATCTCCTCTCATGGTCTCAGTTATAGGGTTACAAACTGAATGGAAATTTCTGATAAACTTCTGGTAAAAACTAGCCAATCCATGAAATGATCTTACCTCTCTAATGCTTTCTGGTGTAGGTCATTCAACAATTGCTTTCACTTTCTCAGGGTCTATCTTCAAACCATCCTCAAATATCAAATCCCAAATAGACTAACTCATCCTTCACGAAAGTACACTTCTTAATATTCATCAACAACTTCTCTTCCCTCAACCTCTGCAAAACTTGTCTTAACTGCAACAAATGCTCCTCTTTTGTCTTACTAAAAATCAGAATGCCATCTAAATACACAATAACAAACTTACCTAATAATTTCTTCAATACCTCATTCATCAGCCTCATGAAAGTACTCTGTGCATTAGTCAATCCAAAAGACATCACCAACCATTCATATAGTCCTTCATTTGTCTTAAATGTTGTCTTCCACTCATCTCCTTCTTTGATCCTAATATGATGATATCCACTCTTTAAATCCATCTTTGTAAAGTATTTTTCTCCACTTAAACAATCCATTATGTCATCCATCCTAGGCAAAGGAAACCAATATTTCACTGTGATCTTGTTTATTGCTCTGGAATCAATACACATTCTCCACTCTCCATTATTATTAGGTGCTAATATTTTTGGTACTACACAAGGGCTTAGGCTCTAATCAAACCTTTCTTCAACAACTCTTGCACTTGTCTATTCAGTTCTTCATTCTTTGTTGGTGTCAATCAGTGTGCAACTTTGTTAGGCAAACTAGCTCTGAGAACCAAGTCCATGCAATGACTAATACTTCTCACAGGTGGTAATCCATCAGGTACATTATTTGAAATAATGTCTTCATATTTTGTCAGCAAATATTTTATCTCTTTCGGTTGTTCTCCTTCCAGTTCCAGCTTCTTAGTCTTCTTAGGAATTAAGGCAAAACATACACTCTCATGTCTCATTAATCCATGAATTTCCTTCCATCTACCAAACAAATTCTAACATTCGTACATACTTCATTCTTCAAAGGTTCCTCCAAAGGCAACAAGGTTTGCTTTATCCCATTGGCCACAATAGTGTATGCATTCTTCCTCCCATCATGTACTGCCTGTCTATCAAATTGCCAGTCTATCAAACTGCCAAGGTCTACCCAACAAAAGGTGACAAATATCCATAGGCATAATATCACACAAGAATTCATCATGATAATTCCTAGTTTTCAATTTCACCAAACATTGCTCACTTACTAACAGCTTATGTTCATCCCGAATCCATGCTATCTGGTAAGGCTTAGGGTGTTTCAATCTCTCCAATTTCAATTTATTCACCATCTCTTCCGAAACAAGATTATCTGAACTACCACCATCAATAACAACTTTACAACACTTACCAGATACCTTACATCTGGTCTTGAACATATTCTTCCTCTGCAAGGGCTCTTCATCTCCTCCGGTATGATACAAATCTCTCCTCATCACCAACAGTTCTCCATCTTCTAGTTTATTATCTGATCCAGTGGGGTTTTCTTCCACCACTACTTCTCTTCCGGTATTCTCTGTCTTCTTACACTCGAATGCCCAATGTTTGTATCCTCCACACTTAAAGTAGGTTCCACTAAATGTTTGCTTGTCTTATCTTCCAAAATTCTCATTCTGGTAACCATTCGGTTCTCTCCTCCAGTAGAAATTCCTATCATTCTTTTGATATGAATTTCCTTCTTTGTTCACTTCCTTCTCCTTGTTCTGATATGTACAAGTTCCTCTACCTCCGGTATATCCTCTTCCTCCTTGAAATCTTCCTCTGGTAAACCTTCCACCTCTACCTCTCTGCCTCTTCTCATTTCTTTTATTTAACTTCTCTTTTGCCTTTAGGGCATATTGGTAAGCCTCTTCAACACTCTCCAATTTTATCAAACTGAGTTCATCTTGTATAGACATTCGCAATCCATTCAAATATCTTGCAACTTGTTCAACTGCATCATCAACATGTCTGGATCTGATGTTCAACTTGTAAAATGCTTCGGTGTACTCCTTCACACTAGATTCCTTTTGTCTCAAATTCTACAACTTCTAGAACAAATTCATTTGATAATCAGCTGGCATAAACTTTGACTCCAACTTATAAATCATTCGATCCCATGTATTAATCTTCTCTTTACCTCTTCTCCATCTATCAACTTGCAAATGCTCCCACCAAAGAGATGCATGACCTTTCAACCGAGTACAAGAATATTTCACCTTCCTCTCTTCTGTAGTGTTTTCAAAATCAAAATACTTCTCCATCTCCAAGATCCAATCCATCAATTCATCTGAATCTAACTTCCCATCATATTCTGGTGGGGTAAAATGAGGTTTAGTATTCACCCTACTCAAAACCCTCAAAAACCTTTCCTCATCTGGATCAACCATCGATAGCTTTGCTTGTACTATCGAGGCTTCTTCTCCTTCATCTTCACTTACATCTTCAATATGTCGACCTCTTCTCTGGGCTATCTCCAAGGCTTCCAACCAGGCTACTATACCTCACAACATCTCCATCACAGAAGGGTCTGCATTCCCATGCGCTCTACCATTCCTAGCTCCTCTTCGCGCCATTGTTCATGCTAGTCCTTTGTAGCTGTAGGTCAGATCTACAATCCACCACCCTACAACAAAATTTCAGGACACACAACCTCCTGAATGAAACTTCGCTCTAATACCACTTGAAGCAATCATCGGTGAGGAGGGACCTCAAAGAGATCAATCTGTTTTGGTCATCACGAGTAAACATAACCGAAACACAAAGATATGATGGAGGCAATGCAGAATAGATTGTTTTATTCCATGAAAATTGATTACATCCAACTGGTAGCAACCGGATTACAACATACCGGCTCACAGGCCTGGTAGAACATACAAAATAGGTCACAACCGGGACCTTGAATCTTGAGATCTATCTTCTACACACAATCTAGCTACTTGATTCTTTGATTGATTACATTCTAATGCATGTTTACAATTATATATATCGATCCAAAGGATCTAGTCGGCCCAAAAGGGATCAAAACCCGAAGAGAAAGACCTAACGTGTAAAATAAACAAGGTCAACCTCCACCTAGATATTCCTTTGGAAAATCCAAAGGATGAAACATAGATCACAGTTAAGGTTGGCCACATGCCAAGGAACATCATAATCAACTCCCAAGTCTCCGCAAGCTTCGAAAGGGGTTCCAGTAGATCACCAAAATAGGTCTAGGCAACCGGTAACAAGAACTGCCAATCGGTAATAGGAAACTGTCAAGGAAACCAATAGTGGTATCTTGTTGGAAAATGATCCAAATGCGATGTGGTCTAGAAACAAGAAAGATGATCAAGTCTTCAAGTAGAATCCAACTCCATAGGATCCAGTGAGCCAAAACTGGAACTCACAGAAAGGAAAACTGAAGCTACAAATGAAAAGCAAAACAAAAAGAAAATGTTTTTGGTTGATGCAGGATTGCTATGAACCAGGGATGCTCCTGCATCATTAGGCCAATGGTTCGAGTGGAAAATTAGGTTGTTCTACATCATTGAATTCATCCATAAAAACCCTAATTTTGTCAATTTATGTAATGCCTTGCCAAAGAACTCTAGAGGACAAGAACAAAACACACAAGGAATACATGAATATTCCATGTATTAAATACAACCAAAAAAAATGCTCAAACCTCAATAAGGATCAACTTGCCAATACACAAGAATGCACATACAAAATACTAAACACAAGGAACACTGATTAATAGTGGGGAAAGGTCACCAAGACAATAGGACAAGGTTATTGAGGTGATAAGGGTCACACAATTATCTTTGAAGATGCAAAAATTTGTTTGACAAATAGGGCCACTTAATAGGTCCTAGGTGTCACAAATAAACTCCAACAAAACCCGTTACAAATAGACGCCCTAGGCACCAACCAAGCCCACTCAAAACACCTTTGAGGGATCCCAAATGTCACTACCTTTGCAAGAGAATATAAATAAAGTCAATCTAGAACCCTTAGCTCTCAGAATCATCTCTAGACTGAATGATAAAAGATAGCTCTTGAACCAGAACTAGTTAGACCAAAAGGACATCTGTGCATTTGGAGGAAACTAGTGTTGCATGCTAACATCCATTATTCGTGATAGTGTCTCTATGATGCACTAATTCCCCTGGGATTGGTGAACCCATGTTGTTGTCCTTTGAGACTCACATCTATCTAAACCATTGAGCTTCCTAATCGAACATATGGGATCCTTAGATGCCCTAAACCCCTTGGTGAAGTCAAAATATACATACAACCTCTAAATTGAGAAAATTTGATGAAAGGGTGTAGAAATTAGACAATTCAGGGGTGCACCCACAAAACTAGGAAGAGTCTAAGTAGACTCAAAATGACACCACAACACCCTAAACATTCAAAAATAATACATCCACACAAAATGGAGTCTAATACACCAAGAAACCATGATGGGACTCAATGGGATGCTTAACAAGTTGCTCTAAATGTCTAGAATGACTCCAAATCACTCCAACAACACCAAAATGGAGAAGAACATAAGGCAGCAATGGGAGATGACTAATTCAATCTTCAAATATACTCAAGGGCATCTACATTCATTTTGATGCACCAATTAAAATATTCCCATGATAATCAAGATATAACATTAAAATCACAAGATAGAGAATACCATGTTCTTCGTACCTTATACCAATATTGACACATGTAAACCTACTTAACCACATGCATCATTATATTATTGCATGTCCCTTCACATGAGGGTCCATTACACATAATTTACATGATTACAATGCATATGAAATGAGTCCTAAAGATATACATAAGCATGACATAACGTAATCTAGAATGCACGAGAGAAGAAGAGAAGGAGGAGGAGAAGTTTTTTGTCGAGTCTTTGGTCCCCCAACAATGGTTTCCAATGCCACCCGACCATGTGGAACCCTTAGCTCCACTCCATCATGTTCGTGGAGATGATCACATGACCCAAACACAACAAGCATAGAAGAATCACACACATGCCAATCACTGAGTAAACATAACAATCACATGATCATAAAGAGTACTCTATATACACATAGGACATAATAAATCATTGGTACTAATTAATCTATGATGGGGTTAGTGTTGGCATTCTACACTCTAGTGAGAAATGATGGTGTTGTCATTGATGGAAACCTATCGGCAACCTTTAGGAAATATTGTGGCATTCATCTGGTAAACCACCGGTAGGCATCGACACTAATAGGCACTTCATCGACATCGGCAACAATGCATACTGACACACCAGCTGACATGATTAAACTTTTGTTTATTGTATTTAATGGTAATTATTTTGTAAAGCTGACATGGCATATTGTAATAGACTCATATATGTATGAGATCTTGTAAATCATTTTGATAGAGGATGGAATAGGAGATGAGATAGGAATGACTGAATAATAAGGAAGATATATGCAAATGCATAAGACAGATTTTGTATAAGGTTTATGGTTATAGTATGAGCTTAAACCGGTAATGAACCTAGTATAGTTGATGTTTATTTGAAGCAGTACATTGTATTGGATTTTCATAATCCATTTTGTAAGTTAGTGAGACTTTTATTTTGTAGATTGAGCAGTGAGCTCTAGGCAGTTGGCCTTCCTGCATGTGCAGGCCCCTCATTGTAAGTAATATTTATTCATTGGCCAGTGAGTGAATATTGTGGGTCACAAATCCCACCGAGGTTTTTCCCACACTGGGTTTCCTCATTAAACATCGTGTTATGGTGTGTTTTCTATGTTGTCTTTATTGTTCCTGTTTACTGCATTAATTTTTATTTATGGTACAATGTTTTGGAATGCAAAATACTTAATAAGGTTAAATATTCTATCATCTGGTTAGATACTGATTCACCCCCCCCTCTCAGTATCTTTAGGACTATCATTAATCCTAACAATTGGTATCATAGCTTGGTCCTCTATTTTCAAAAGCCTAACAACTTGAGGAAGATTCTGACATCGGTACAGATGGAGAACTTAAGAAAGCAATTGGAAGGAGCTCTTGTAGACTATGATTTAGAGAAGTTGAAGAATATCAAACTTGAAGATGATCTGAGGACTGCACAAGAATTCATTCAAGGACTTCAGGAGAATCTTACTATTGCTAGAAATAAAAGAAAAGAACTTCATGAGAAGATGCAAAATGACAATGATGAAAAGGAAACTCTTAATGAGCTTGTGAACAAGATGAGATAAGAAAACATGACTATGAGGAATGAAATGCAAGATATGACTATGAGATTTTGTAAAGACATTGAAGATAGGAAGAAGAATGAAGATGACTTGACTAGGAGACTCAATGATGTTGGTAATGAAAATCTAAGACTCAGTCATGAAAATGATATGTTAAAGACAAATCTTATTCACATGCAACATGATAAAAATGAACTTATGAGACAAATGGAAATTCTGGGAAATGAGTTGGCTACTGCAAATCAACACAGAGAAATTCAAGAAAAGTTCAGAAGAACTTGATGATATGCTGAAAAGTTAGAAACCTAATGGAGATACTAATGGACTTGGATTTGAAGTTGGTGAAAGTTCCAGTATTGCAAACAATCATGATCATAGTAAACCGGTAAGACAACCTAGTGCTTACAAATTTAATGGGAAATGCTTTAATTGTAACAAGTATGGTCATAGAGAAAATCAATGTAGATCTAGAAACAATCAGAACATTAATGCACCCACCGGTCAATGTTCCAAATGCAACAAAGTTGGTCATAATTCAGAAAACTATAGAATGAATGTGAGATGTTATGTTTGTGGAAGATTTGGGCGCTTATCTAATCAATACAAAACATAAACTGGCATAGGATATGGAAAGGCTATTCAGAAGAATAATGTGACTTGTTATGTTTGTAACAAAGCTAGACATATTGCAAAATTTTGTAGAAGCAAGACTTCACCGGCAAACAATAAAGGACCCGATTTGAAAGGCAAAGAGAAGGTTGATGAGGTAAAGCAAGAATTTTCAAAACAATGGATTAGAAAGACATATCAGAATGTTGATGAGACTATTCCTTCATCGGTAGAACAGAGTATCACTCCACCGACAGGAAATTCCTCATCCAACTGAGAAGTAACCCTTTGGGGGTATTACAGCAAGTTGAATATCATGCAGATTACCCTTGGTAGATTGTGAGAAGATAGATTTCTTCTTTACCGACAGATGTGTTAAGCTTTCACTTAACCAATGAGCATTTATTGCGGTTGTTGAAAGAAATTTCATTAGAAATCATCAGTTTTTCCTTCATTTTTGAATCACCGAGCATTCAAACTAGCAAAGAGCACAAAAATCTAAGCAAAGGCATTCAAGGCGAAGAAGTGAAGCGATTTCTTTCAAGCACTCAAACATTATCAGGTAGCTTAAGGTATTTTTCAAATGACTTCCTCTTCTGCTCCCAAATTTATTGCAAACCCTAATGTTGTGGAAATTGTTAAACGCCCTAGGCCTGTTTTCAAAATTATTCTCGAGATAGCTAAGCAAGATGATTCCATAGGCGCATTCTCAAAAATGCCTAAAGGTGTAGCTTATGCTGAAGACCCTAGAATTTATATTCACTGCAATATTGAAGAATTAGGTTCTATGGAAGTCTTAAAGATGTTTAAAACCATAATTTGTGATGAAAATGGAAATGTCAAACCCGAGAAAAAGGTTATTGAGACTTTAGGTTTTGTAGAAATCTTGAACATCCTTGAATTTCCAGAGGAGGTAGTGAGAATTGTCCTAAGTAGGGAACATGGATAATTTATTTGGTTAGACTCTATCTACAAATTCACCTGGCAAGCAATTAGGGCAGTGAAAGGTTTACCCTCTACCGACAGCAGACCAGACAAAACAAAGAAGGTACCTAACAACACAGTCATGACCTTAACCAGAGCAACATCTGATAGTAGATCTCTGAGAGTAAATGACATCAAGGATATCAATGTGGGATTCATAAGTATGATTTTAGGCTATAAGACCACACATGCAAATTGACTTAACTCAGTTTCTAGTCTTTGCATTAAAAGTGCTTATGATATGGTAAATAACAATGTGAAAATAGATATGTGTGAATGGCTGAAGGATGAACTAGTTGATAATTTGAAAAAGATAAAAGGAGACAAGAAAGGGACATTTCATTTTGGTAATCTTTTGGTATGCGTTATGTTGTATTTCTCAAAACAAATTCCCGGTATTGGAAAGAAAGATTTTGGATATGACATACCGGTAGGCAAGCAATTGCAAGAAGCCGTCACTGACATGGGTATTGCTAGGGAAAACAATATAACTGAATATTTCAAAGCTTTCCAAGCCAAAATGAAAACCAGAGAGATTACCACAAAGTATAGTAGATAAATATGATAAGGAAATCTGTTTTGTGATTAAGAAAGATGAAATATGGATGGAAGCAGTTCTTCCTGGAACTGTATGGGTAACTGAAATGGGGTATGAGGCTGATGTGAATATTATTGAGACTTATGCTAAAGCCCTATTAGAAACACCTAGAGAACCAACATAAAAACTTTTTGGCAGTGCAAAAACAATTGAGAGTGATGTACAAATAATGAAACAAAGAAAGAAAAGAGAAAAATACATAAGGAGTGCATCAAAAGAAGTAAAGGAAATAAAAGAAAATGTTATGAACCTTACTGGAATAAAGGAAAGTGAACTGGAAGGATTACAACCGGAGGCATATAGCTCACCGGTTGGCACATCATCTGACAATGAGATACCTGTTGAATTTAAGAGAGTTGATAGGAAGAGAAAACCTTCACCGGTACCCTCTCCTCCACCCAAGAAAACAAGAGCTTTGAGAAAGAAGCAACAAGTGGTAAGACAACCAGCAAAGAAGTTAACACACAAGAAGAAACAAAAATAGGTGATACCACCTTTGGATAACTTACTGAATGAAATCACTGATGACAATAACCTGGCAAATGTGAGCAAGTTGTCTAACACATTCACTAATTCTGAAAAGGAAAGTGTTGAAAACAATATTATTCTACATCTAGACATTTACAAGAAAGTGCTAATTGAAGTAGTAGATGATTTACCAAATGATCTATACAGAAGGTTAGATGCAAAGAGGATTGCAGTAATGGAGTTAGACAAGAAACTTAAGGTTGAAAAACTTCTAGCTGTACATCCAGTTAACTCGAAAGAGGAGATTGATGAATTAATTTGTGAAGCTAACATATGAGTTTTTTCTAGTGGTCACCGATAAGTGAGCTTAATGGCTAGTAGAGTTAATGAAATTGCAGAGGAAACAACTGACAAATGGGACATCCTTTTTGTAGAAAAGGAAAAACAAGAAGAATTAAATAGACCCAAGAAAACATTTAAAGTATATCAAAAGGACAAGGACAAAGGGAAAGGTAAAGGTTGTGGAATACCAAACATCAAAACAACTGATACCTTACCACCACCCTTGGATACTACACTGGTACATACTGTTGATACACCGGCTACTGAAAATGTGGACATAACACATGATGACACTAACCCTGAATCAGAAATTATATTCACCATGAATGTTGATACTCAGGAAGTGAACATTATTGTGGACAAGGACAACACAAAGGTACAAGATGATATTGCTGGCAGTGGAAACATTGCTGAGCAACCAACAGAAAATGTTGAGGTTGAAATGCATATAGAGCAAACATAGTATATAGAGAAACCTTTGGACAGTGGAATGAATATCGGTAGTGTAGATGCTAGCACTGTGAAATCAACAAAGACAAAGATACCGACAACTGATAACACGGATGAACCAACAGAGAAACCAATAGAAGAACAGGTACACATTGAGATGGTAAAACTGGTCATCATTGACAAACCCAAACCACTACAGGTTGAAACACAAACTCAGACTGATCCACCGGAGGTTGATACAAGCAAATTGGTTACAAATACTGGAAGAATTGAAATAATAAAGGTAGTTGGTCAGACATCCAAATTCAGACCTACTAATGTGACACAGGTACTTCTGGACTCAATTAAGAAGATAACTGACTGTAATGCATTGGCCTACAAGGCAATTGATGATACAATCCCTATTCTTAAGATGATTGCACCAAAATGTAATGTAGATAATGTAAAGGATTCTTTAGGACAGTTAGACACATTGTCTAAATTTATTGTTGGAAATATAATAACAGTGGATAAGGTGAATGAGGATACATTCAAAGAGAAAATGGAAAAATAAAAGGAAAAATTCTTTGAGGAGATAATAAAGAAGTGCACTGAACATATTAACACACTTTTATGGGCACTAAATACAACAATTTTGGAGTATAAGGAATTGTACAAAGAAATATGCAAGCCACATCTATTGACCAAGGACATTGAAAAAGAGATAAGCAGAGTACAAAAAGAAATTGATGATATAGCTCATAACATCATTGGTTCATCCAAACCTATATCAATTATTGAGCAAGAAATAGCGGGATTTGAAGAAAAGTTGGAGAAATTTGAGAAAGAAAAAGAAAGGATCAAGGCAAATGCCAGAGAGCTGAAGTATAAACTTAGTCCTAAACTAGATAACCTTATCTCTCTAAGAAATGAGATCTCTAAGGCATTAATTCAAGGAGAAAGATCACCGAAAGAGCATATGCATCATCTCACTGACACAATCCAATGAACTGAGGCAACCTTGAATGACAGCAACAGATTCATGCAGAGTTTAAATTTGGTTTTGGCTGATATATTTCAGATTGTAACCAACCGGTTACAAACCTTAAGGTGAAATTTTGTACTTGTTTGAAATTTTTTGACAACCGTTGTCATTGATGTCAAAGGGGGAGTAGTGGATAGAGAAAAATGACTATTCAAAGGAGATCATCTGCTTAGGGGAAGCACATATTTTTGGTAAATTTTTGGACTTCATTTTTGGAAACAGTTTTTGGATTTTTCTCATGAGTGTTGCCATCAATGCCAAAGGGGGAGATTGTTGGCATTCTACACTCTAGTGAGAAATAATGGTGTTGTCATTGATGACACCGTACTGGAAACCGTCAGGCAATCTTGTGGCATTCATTTGGTAAACCACCGGTAGGCACCGACATCGACAGACACTTCACCGGCAACAACAACAATGCATACCGACACCCCAGCCGAAAGGAATAAAATTTTGTTTATTGTATTTAATTGTAATTATCTTTTATAAAGTCGACATGGCATATTGTAATAGACTCATATATGTATGAGATCTTGTAAATCATTTTGATAGAGGATGGAATAGGAGATGATATAGGAATGAGCAAATAATAAGGAAGATATATGTGAATGCATAGGAAAGATTTTATATAAGGTTTATGGTTATAGTATGAGCTTAAACCGATACTGAACCTGGTATAGTTGATGCTGATTTGAAGCAGTACATTGTTGGTGCAGGAGCACCTAATGAAGCTCATGGAGCACTTCATCAAATTTTAGTTTGAAATGGCCTATGTTGGTACCAAATAAATAATGGACTTGTTATATGTCCAAAGGGTGTGTTTTGTGTGTTTAAGTGTCCTTTGTGTCTTAGTTTGTTATTTTTTTGAGTTTTTGGTCAATTTTTGACCTTTTATGCTTTGTAAGCTTGGAATGGGCAAAATGTGGAAAAATGGTCAAAATGCCTTATAAAGCCTTGTTAGGCATTGAAATATGTTTGTGTGGTTATACTAAACCATTTCCCATGATAGAGTTAAGTCTATTTGGCTCACAAGTCAAAAATACTCATTGTACTAAAAACTATCAAAATTGTCAAGCAACATTTTGACAATTTTTGGAAAATTTGTAAAAATAAGGCAAAAGGTGGTTATTGGTCTGTACCTAGGAATGATTTAGGTTGTGGGTGACTATTTAAAGCCTCACACAAATTTTTATCAAGTTGGCATTCGAAAACAAGAAGAATTCAATACAAAAACTAAGAATTTTGTCACTTTTCTTGCATTTTTGCTCCATATGCTATAGCAGTCCGTACTTCCTAAGCATTTGGTTGTATTGTTTTCATTTGGGAAGTTGTGCCATGTTGTGTTAAATATTTCTCACCTGGGTTTGTGTGCTGGTGTGAAGTTTTAACATTGTATCAAAATTATTTTGTTTTAGCCTTGTTCTCGGTTGAGTAAGGGTTTGGCTTCAACAATGGAAGCAACTTGATTTTATTTGGCTCTTTCTCCATGGCCTCTGAGAGTCAAGTTGTTTTACATATCCTTATTGTTTATACAAGTTTTTTTTTGATGGAAATGACAAAGAAAATGGTTTTTGTTGCTTACTAGGCGAGCTCCCATAGCCCGGCTAGTGAATTTTCATGGTGTAAAATAAAGCTTCTTTGCAAACCCCCACCAAGTGGACCTCATTTTAGGTTTCCTAAGGTGGAATTAAGTTTGGACAGATATTTTAGAAAATATTGGAGGACGTTTCAATGAATAGTCTGGTGGAATGCATTTTTAGTAGCAAAAGTGTTGAATAGAATGGTTTTTGAGCACTTTTCCTCTTGAAACTTGGTTGTACATCAAGTGTTTGTCTTTATGCTTGAAAGGAAGGAAGTTGAAAGGATTTATAATGATGGCATAGACCTTCTAAAAATATTTTGTGGTCTGAAGAAGAGTTTGGAATGGTGATAAGGTGTTTGAAGACTCAAAACCCTCGAAACCCTTGTTTTTAGGCACATTTATAGGACAACAATTTTACGGTATTGTCATACCTCCTCATAGCACAAAATTGAAATAAATACATAAAGGGTATATAGATATGAAAGGGTTTCATGAAGTGTTTTGGCAGTTTGTGGAGTTATAAGCGTTTTAGCAGTTTTGGAGGGCTAATTGGGGCTCTTTCCTTGTAGCCCTGTTTTGAGCTTTTCATCAAATCGGGTAAGAAGACAATTGAATAGATCACCAAACCAAGTTGAAATGAGCCTAATAGGATGTTAGAAAATTTCCTATACCTCCTTCAACTCTTGGTGAGAGATTTTGGTGTTTGGAGCTAAGAAGCAAAGTTGCACTTTTGTGAGTCTTGAGAGCAAGTATGAATGAAAATAAGAACTAACATGGTAGGAAGATCTCAGGGTTGGTATGAAGAATAGAGAAGGAAAGAAATCAAAGAAAAAGTACCTAAACAATTGGAAAAACCTTCAACAATCACATTTAAGGGAACTTGTGAGCGAGATTGAATACAAACACATAATTTGAGGCAATTTTTGAGTTTCTCCCTATCATAGTGGTATCAGAGCAAGAAGTAAGTCTTGGGTAGAAGTGAGTAGTTTCAAGATGGTGACCAATGCTGAGTTAGAAATGAAGGTAGAAGACCAAGAAGAGGAAAATAGAGCACTAAGGGACAGATTGGAGCAGCTAGAGATAGAACTAGTTTCAGTAGAGATCAGAACTGGGGAATTGAGTGATAAGGTAGGAGATAGGGGCAAATTGGTAGCAATAGAAGATGAGATACCTATACCTGATCCTGTTCTTGAACAAGAACCTTTCTTGAAGGCCTTGAAGGCTTTGAGTGGCAAAACCTTAGAAGGTGTAGCTCTTTTTAGTTGCAAGATGGATCTAGATTTAGTCATGGAGTGGATTGAAGGCTTGGAGAATCACTTTGAATGTGATGGGGTGACAGAGGCCCATAAGGTGAAGGTAGCTAAGTCTAGGTTGAGAGGGGCTGCCTTAACATGGTGGAAGTTCATTCAAGTTGAGAGAAAAAAAGATGGGAAACAACCTATAGCAACCTAGAAAGGAAGGGTGTCTAAGGTCAAGGAAACCTACATACCAGATGATTATGAAATCTAGCTACATAAGAAGAGGCAGAATTTGAGGCAAAGGGAGTTAGATGTGAGTATCTATACAGAGGAGTTTCAAAGACTATGTTTGAGGTCAAAGGTTGTGGAAGATGAGAACATTAAAGTTGTAATATCTCTCAATAGCTTGAGATGGAATATACAAGAAGAGTTAAGTTTGTTGTGTCGCAATACAGTGCAAAAGTGCTACCAACTGGCACTCAAAGTGGAAGAGAAAAGTAGGAAGAAACAAGAACAAATCAATAGAGGCAGAGGTAGGGGAAGAGATGGTAGAGGCCATAGAGGCAATTTTGGTGGAAGAGGAGCTGATCAAAGGTCCCAAGGAGAGTCCAAACTTATAGAGAAAAGTGGGAATTCTAATAGCAAGAGCAGCTAGAGAGGAATGGGATCTTGTAACCCAGGAAGAGGTAGATCTAGTGGACCAGGAAGAGGGCCCTACTTCTCCACCATGAAGTGTTACAATTTCCAAAAGTTGGTTCATCCCGCCTATAGATGCCCTAATAAATCTTCTTCATCTCAAGGAGGTGAAAGAAAAGTGACAAATGAACAAGAAGATGTAGCAAGCGGTAAGGCACAAGAAGTGAGTTTAGCTTCAAAAGATGGGGAAAGTTTAATGATGAGAAGAGTCTTGATCAAGGAGCCAAACAAAGAGGAACCAAATCAAAGAATATGTTTATTTAGAATCAAGTGCAAGATGATGGGTAAGGTTTGCAGAGTGGTGATAGATTCAGGGTCTACAGACAATATTGTGTCTGAGGAAGCAACAAATAAACTTAAATGGGAGAGAGTTCCACATAGTAGTCCATATAAGGTCACTTGCCTCAACAAGAAGCAACATGTCATGGTGAATGGACAAGCTTGGGTTGAGTTCACAATAGGGGGTTACAAGGATAAAATCTTGTGTGATATACTCCCAATGGATGCTTGCCACATACTTCTGGGAAGGTCATGGCAATTTGATAGAAAAGCCATTCATAATGGTGAGAAGAACTCTTATTCTTTTCAAAAAGATGGAGTCACATATAAAATTCAGTCCTTAAATGATGAAGGAGAGAGCAGCAAGTCCAAAAACCCAAATGTGTTGTTGGTGAGTGAGAAAGAGTTCATAAACACTCTTGAAGAGGGTGAAGGAGTGGGATTTGCTCTCATAGTGAAACCAAAGGAAGAAAAGAAAGAAAAGAAGGTTCAAATACCTCATGAAATACAACAAATACTAGACAACTTTAAAGAAATCATAAGTGATGGAGCACCAGCAACCCTACCACCTACTAGAGCCATAAGCCATCAAATTGACTTCATTCTAGGAGCCTCATTACCCAACAAAGCAACCTATAAGATGACCCCAGAACATAATAAAGAAGTGGCTAGACAAAGACAAGAGTTGTTAGATCAAGGTTTGATAAGGAAGAGCATAAGTCCTTGTGCCGTACCTATAGTGTTAGCACCAAAGAAAGGAGGAACATGGAGGCTATGCACAGATTCAAGAGCCATTAACATAATCACTATAAGATACAGATTCCCTATCCCAAGGATTGAAGATTTGATGGATCGCTTGGGAGGTGCAAAGTGTTTCACAAAGATTGATCTCAAGAGTGGTTACCACCAGATTAGGATAAAGGAAGGTGATGAGTGGAAAACAACCTTCAAAACTAATGAAGGACTTTAAGAGTGGCTTGTTATGCCATTTGGTCTCACTAATTCTCCTAGTACATTCATGAGACTCATGAATGAAGTGCTTAAAGATTTTATTGGTAAATTTGTTGTTGTATACTTAGATGATATCTTGATTTTCAGTAGAACTAAAGATGAACATCTAAAGCATCTCAAATTTGTATTGCAACAATTGTATGATGAGCAACTAACAAAAAACTTGGAGAAGTGTGAATTTATGCAACAGGAACTAGTCTGTCTTGGTTTTGTAGTTTCAGGTGGAGACTTGAAAATGGACACATCAAAGGTGGAAGCCATCACCAATTGGCCAACACCAAAAACAACAAGTGAAGTACGAAGCTATCATGGTTTGGCATAGTTCTATAGGAAGTTTATTAGGGGATTCAGTGATATTTGTGCACCTATGCTAGATACTATTAAAGGTGGAGTCAAGACAAAGTTTCAGTGGACCAAAGATGCTAATAAGGGGTTTGAACTCCTGAAACAAATGGTAGCTACACAACCAGTACTCATTCTTCCTAGTTTTCATAAGTTGTTCACTATTGAATGTGATGGAAGTAACATAGTAGTTGGTGCTGTTTTGAGTCAAGATAATAGACCAGTAGCTTTCTTTAGTGAAAATCTCAATTATGCAAAAAAGAAGTATTCATCCTATGATCTTGAATTGTATGTTCTTGTCCAATCTCTTCGAAAATGGAGGCACTATTTGCTGCCCAAAGAGTTTGTTGTTTACACAGATAATCAAGCTCTTAGTTTTTTGAATTCACAAGATAAGTTGAGTCATAGACATGTTAAATAGGTCGAGTACTTGCAATCATATACATTTTCCATTAAGCATAAAAGGGACAATGTAATAAAGTAGCAGATGCTTTAAGGATAAGGCTACTAACAGTGCAAGAAGTGTAGATTCAGAGTATTGGAGTTGATTGCTTCAATGATTTGTATCCAAATGATGAAGATTTTGTAGCCATTTACAAGGTTTGTCAAGAATTTCCAAACCTTTTTCATAGTGAATATGCTGACTTTACGTTGCAAAATGGTTTGTTGTTTAGAGGTGGATAGTTGTGTGTTCCCAAAGCCTCAATGAGGGAAAATCTGATCCAAGAGAAGCACAATGGGTGTTTGAGTGGTCATTTTAGTCTAAACAAAACATTGGAACTTGTGCAACGTTTCTACTATTGGCCAACAATGCAAAGGGATATCAGGAGGTATGTTGAGAAGTGTATGGTTTGCCAAAAGGAAAAAGGCACATCTACCAATGCTGGTCTTTATCAGCCATTACACATTACTACAAGGCCATGGGAATGTGTGAGCATGGATTTTGTGGTTGGTTTACCCAAAACAAAGCTTGGTTTTCATAGCATTTTTGTTGTTGTTGATAGATTCAGTAAAATGGCACATTTTGTTCCTTGCAAAACTACTCATGATGCTAGTCACATTGCACATTTGTTTTTCAAAGAGGTTATTCGAATCCATGGTTTACCTATTAGTATTGTTTCAGATAGAGATGTCAAATTCCTTGGACATTTTTGAAAAACTCTTTGGAAAAGATTGGGTACTAACTTGTCTTTTGGTTCAGCCTATCATCCCCAAATCGATGGCCAAATAGAGGTGGTCAATAGGATAGTTGGTAACCTCTTAAGGTGTTTGGCAAAAGAGTATGGACAAAGTTGGGATCAGATTCTTCACCAAGCAGAGTTTGCCTACAATGACAGTGTCAATAGGTCTACTGGAAAGAGTCCTTTTGAGATAGTGTATGGTATGCACACAAGGTGTGTTATGGAGTTGAGAAACCTTGGTAATGTGTAGCAAAGAAGTGGTCAAGCTGATGATGTAGCTCAGTCTATGAAGGAGGTCCATGATCAATTCAAGAAAACTCTCCAAGATGCCTCACAAAAGGTCAATGCTAGAGTTGATGCAACAATGAAAGATGTACAATTTTCAGTTGGTGACTTTGTTATGGTGCACTTGAATAAGTCCAGACTTCAAAAAGGAATTCCTAGCAAACTCCAAATGAGGAGGATAGGTCCTTGTAAGGTTTTGGCTAAGTATAGCTCTAATGCTTATAAGATTGATTTCCCTAATGATGTTGCATTGTCTCCTATCTTCAATATTGCAGATTTGGTTGCATACAAAGGGAAGCTTCCCAAGGAGGATGAGAGAGTTTAAGAAGTTTAACAACCACTTTCAAACCTATCTCTTCCTTCTACACCAATGCCTCAAGCTGAAAAAGTTTTGGATTCTAGGATTCTCAAAAAGACTAGGCACCAAGTCTATATGGAGCATTTGATCAAGTGGAGGAACAAAATAGACTCCGAGGCTACATAGGTACCTGAATCAAACTTTCTTCAGTCTAAAATTGATCCCTCATTTGTTCCAAACTGAGTCACTTGACTTCTTTATCTTTGGGGGAGTATGGTGCAGGAGCACCTAGTGAAGCTCATGGAGCACTTCATCAAATTTTGGTTTGAAATTGCCAATGTTGGTCCCAAATGAATAATTGAATTTTTGTATGTCCAAAGGGTGTGTTTTGTGTGTTTAAGTGTCCTTTGTCTCTTAGTTTTGTTGTTTTTTTGAGTTTTTGGTCAATTTTTGACCTTTTATGCTTTGTAAGCCTAGAATGGGCAAAATGTGGAAATATGGTCAAAATGACTTATAAAGATTTCTTAGGCATTGAAATATGTTTATGTGGTTATAGTAAACCATTTCTGATGATAGGGTTAAGTCTATTTGGCTCACAAGTAAAAAATGCTCATTGTACTAAAAATTATAAAAATTGTCAAGCAACATTTTGACAATTTTTAGAAAATTTATAAAAAATAAGGCAAAAGGTGGTTATTGGTCCATACCTTGGCATGATTTAGGTTGTCGGTGAATATTTAAAGCCTCACACAAATTTTTATCAGGTTGACATTCGAAAACAAGAAGAATTCAATATAAAAACTAATAATTTTATCACTTTTCTTGCATTTTGCTCCATATGCTATAGCAGTTCGTACTTCCTAAGCATTTGGTTGTATTGTTTTTATTTGGGTAGTTGTTCCATGTTGTGTTAAAGATTTCTCACTTGGGTTTGTGTGTTGGTGTGAAGTTTTAACATTGTATCAAAATTATTTTGTTTTAGCCTTGTTCTCAGTTGAGTAAGGGTTTGGCTTCAACAATGGAAGCAACTTGATTTTATTTGGCTCTTTCTCCATGGCCTCTGAGAGTCAAGTTTCTATATATAGCCTTCTTGTTTATACAAGTTTTTTTTTGATGGCAATGAAAAAGAAAATAGTTTTTGTTGCTTACTAGGCGAGCTCCAATAGCCCGGCTAGTGAATTTTCATGGTGTAAAACAAAGCTTCTTTGCAAACCCCCACCAAGTGGACCTCATTTTTGGTTTCCTAAGGTGGAATGAAGTTTGGAAAAATATTTTAGACTAGATGGGAGGATGTTTCAATGAATAGTTTGTTGGAATTCATTTTGAGTAGCCAAAGTGTTGAATACAATGGTTTTGAGCACTTTTCCTCTTGAAACTTGGTTACACATCAAGTGTTTGTATTTATGCTTGTAGGGAAGGAATTTGGAAGGATTTATAATGATGGTACTGACCTTATGAAGATATTTTGTGGTCTTAAGAAGAGTTTGGAATGGTGATAAGGTGTTTGAAGACTCAAAACCCTTGAAAACCCTTATTTTTAGGCACATTTATAGGACAATAGTTTTACGGTATTTTCAGACCTGATCATAGCACAAAATTGAAATAAATACATAAAGGGTATACAAATATGGAAGGGTTTCATGAAGTGTTTTGGCAGTTTGTGGAGTTATAAGCGTTTTAGCAGTTTTGGAGGGCTAATTGGGGCTCTTTCCTTGTAGCCCTGTTTTGAGCTTTTCTTCAAATCGGGTAAGAAGACAATTGAATAGATCATAAAACCAAGTTGAAATGAGCCTAATAGGATGTTAGACAATTTCCTAGACCTCCTTCAACTCTTGGTGAGAGATTTTGGAGTTTGGAGCTAAGAAGCAAAGTTGCACTTTTGTGAGTCTTGAGAGCAAGTATGAATGAAAATAAGAACTAACATGGTAGGGATATCTCAGGGTTGTTATGAAGCATAGAGCAGGAAAGAAATCAAAGAAATAATACCTAAAAAAGTGGAAAAACCTTCAACAATCACCTTTGAGGGAACTTGCAAGCCAAATTGATTACAAACACACAATTTGAGCTAATTTTTGAGTTTCTCCCTATCATAGTGGTATCAGAGCAAGAAGTAAGTCATGGGTAGAAGTGAGTAGTTTCAAGATGGTGACCAATGCTGAGTTATCCAAGAAGGTAGAAGACAAAGAAGAGGAAAATAGAGCACTAATGGAGAGATTGGAGCAACTAGAGACAAAACTAGTTTCAGTAGAGATAAAAAATACGGAAGTGAGTGATAAGGTAGGAGTTAGGGGAAAATTGGTAGCAATAGAAGATGAGATCCCTATACCAGACCCTGTTGTTGAACAAGAACCTTTCTTGAAGGCCTCAAAGGCTTTGAGTGGCAAAACCTTAGAAGGTGTAGCTCTTTTTAGGTGCAAGATGGATCCAGATTCAGTTATGGAGTGGATTGAAGGCCTGGAGAATCACTTTGAATGTGATGGGGTGAAAGAGGCCCATAAGGTGAAGGTAGCTAAGTCTAGGTTGAGAGGGGCTGCCTTAACATGGTGGAAGTTCATTCAAGTTGAGATAGAAAAAGAGGGGAAACAACCTATAGCAACCTCGAAAGGAATGGTGCCTAAGGTCAAGGAAACCTACATACCAGATGATTATGAAATCGAGCTACATAAGAAGAGGCAAAATTTGAGGCAAAGGGAGTTAGATGTGAGCAACCTATATAGAGGAGTTTCAAAGACTGTTTGAGGTCAAAGGTTGTGGAAGATGAGAACATTAAAGTTGCAAGGTATCTTGATGGCTTGAGATGGAATATACAAGAAGAGTTAAGTTTGTTGTGTCCCAATACAGTGCATAAGTGCTACCAACTGGAACTCAAAGTGGAGTAGAAAAGTAAGAAGAAGGAAGAACAAAGTAATAGAGGTAGAGGTAGGGGAAGAGATGGTAGAGGCCATAGAGGCAATTTTTGAGCAAGAGGAGCTGATCAAAAGGTCCCAAGGAGAGTCCAAACTTATAAAGAAAAGTGGGAATTCTAATAGCAAGAGAAGTTATAGAGGAAGGGGATCTAGCAACCCAGGAAGAGGTAGATCTAGTGGACCAGGAAGAGGGTCCTACATCTCCACCATGAAGTGTTACAATTGCCAAAAGTTGGATCATCCCGCCTACAGATGCCCTGAGAAATCTGCTTCATCTTAAGGACATGAAAGAAGAGTGACATATGTGCAAGAAGATGTAGCTAGCGATAAGGCACAAGAAGTGAGTTTAGCTTTAGAAGATGGGGAAAGTTTAATGATGAGAAGAGTCTGGATAAAGGATCCAAACAAAGAGGAACCAAATTAAAGAAGACCTTTATTTAGAATCAAGTGCAAGATCATGGGTAACATTTGCAAAGTGGTGATAGATTCAGGGTCTACAGACAATATTGTTGGCAATATTGCATTATAACAGACAATGAAAGATTGTTGGCATTATATTGAGAAGGTTGTTGATGATTATGGATATAACTAATTAAAGATGTTTTACTATCTTGATATTATTATTTTGTCATTGATGTCAAGAAATTGATTTTCTAATTCAGTATGATGTTGCCATATCTTGAGAAGTATGATATGAAGATTATAAAGAAGTCGGTAAAAGACACAGGAAAGAATATGATGAATAAAGGGATGAATAAGGTATTCAATAGGCAACGACTACCGAGTCAAACAATGATGAGATCATGATGTTTTAGATTGTTTTAACATCATACATATGTTGTAAAATGTAAAGGTTAATAAAACCCTAAGGTTATTGCTATCAATTAATGAAGGTGGAATGTCTACCGAGTGAAGTTTAGTATTCACTGAGTTGTTACCGAGTTGTAACCGAGCTATAATAGAATGCATTAAATGTTTACATGTGGTATTTAATGAAAGAAGCTGATGAGATGGAGTGGATCAATGATTGGTAAGCCGTGGAAGAAGTTTGTTAACGAATCTAAGGGAATGGAAAGTTGGCATGAAGATCTACAACTCAGATTGAACCGCAATACCCTGGCACAAGTTCCAAGACTATTATGCAAGTTCCAAGGCGGGGTAAAACATTTTCAGATCAAAAGTTGCATTGAACCTAGACAAGATTGAAGATCTAATGGCTATGATTGATCATGGGAAATGTGATCAAGGAGATTAAGCGGTTACCTAATTGTTTATAAATAGGAAACTGTTGATAAACAATGTATGCGGGCAAGTGTATGCACAGGGATGCTACATAGTGATTACCGAGCACAGAAGGTTGAAGATCTATTAGAATAACAGATTATAGAAGCCTAGTAGATAGACAAGATTAGTTCTATGTCTAGATTGTATTGAACAAATAAGAATCTGCTTTAGCATTTTAGATGTGAAGTTGTAGATAGATTTTTATTACTGTTATTTTGTGAAAGTGACAGAAAATCTCTTAACCGAGTGGACTTAACAGTCTTATATGTAAATCCTCTAGCAAGGTGACATTCTGATTGAGTGTTTGAAATCCTTTGACAAGGTCACTTCTAAAAAAGTGAAGATCCTAACAGATCTGAGGGAAATCCCTTAACTGGGTCACATCTATCAATGTGTTTGTAATCTTTAACAAGATTTGCTTTTAACCGAGCATACTCTAGAAGAGTATATTTCTTAGTGGGTCCAAAATCCCACAGTGGTTTTTCCCTATTTGGGTTTCCACGTTAAATCTGGTGTTATGAGGTTTATATTGTTCATATGCCTTTGAGTTTGCATGTTTGATAGTTTTGGTTATATGACTGATATATATGTTACTGAGGTTGAATCTGATGTTTTTATGGATGATTAAGTTTGTATGATTCACCCCCCCCCCCCCCCCCATCTTGTTGGCTATTGGATCTATACTTATATTAAGTATCATAACTATCAATTGGTATCAGAGCTTTGGACTTCAGAAGGAAAGTTTAAAGGCACTTGAGTTAAAGGTCCAAAGATGTATAAGAGGGATGCACTGAAGCTAAACAAGTCAAGTTTCTCTACATGGCAGAAAAGGATGAAGCTACATCTATCAGGAGTTGGAGAATATGCTGTATACTATTTGGAGAATGATTTTGTCACACCGAGCACCTATCCATTGACTATGGAAGAGATAAAGGCAAAGCAAGAACATATTCAAGCAATGATTGAAATAACATCTGCATTGACCGATTCAGAGTTTAATGATCTAGAAGGTTGCAATGATGCAAAGGCAATGTGGAATAAGCTCATATCAGTATATGGAGGAGATGAACAAGAACAAAGAGAAAAAGTAGATAGTTTAAGAGGACAACTTGAATCTATGAGGATGAATGAAGGTGTGAACATAACTCAGTACAGTACAAGACTAAAGGAGATTGTCAATCAAATCAAAGGAGTAGGTGGAACTATTGAAGAAAAAGATATAACAAGTAAGTTGTTAAGAACCCTTCTACCAGCTTATGCAATCCGAGTCTTAGCAATCAATGAATTGAGGTCTGTACCTAATATGCCAGTTTCCTTGGATGCTACTATTGGTAAGCTACATGCAATTGAGTTAAGTAATTTTGATAACAGTGGATCTTCGGTAAATAAAGTTGAATCTGTATTTAGTTCTTTTCATCTTGATGAATCTAATGATTACAATGAAAGAAAGTATAAGTACTCTGAAGGAGATCATAGTGGAGCAAGTGAAAGATTTCGGAAGAACATGGAAGTAGTACACAAACTGTATGAAGAAATCAGAAAGCAAGAAGAGTTTGAAACACTATTAGCCAAAAGGTTACCAAGAGGCAAAGGTAAGTATAAAGGAAAACTACCTTTGAAATGTTTCAATTGTGATAAGATTAGACATATGGCTTCTAACTGTCCTGACAAAGATTTTACTGAAAAGAGAGATTACCGAGATGAAAGATAGAAAGATAACCATTACAGATGACACCGAGACTTCAAAAGAAGAGATAGAAAGACATGCTTAATAGCTGATGAGGAATCTAACGATGATAAACCAGATGAGACTGATATAGAGGAAGTTGTTTATGTGGCTATCAAGGATGGATCAGATGAAGAAAGGTATGAAGAAAAAGCCCTAATATCTCACATAAACACTAATGATTCTTGGATTATAGATAGTGGATGCTCACATCATATGACAGGAGATAAACACAAGTTTGTTATGTTAGAAGATTATGATGGAGGCTATGTTAGATTTGGTAATGATGCACCATGTCTGGTAAGAGGTAAAGGATCTATAACACTTCTTGATAATGCAAGATGCAATGATGTTTATTGGGTTGAAGGTTTGAAATACAATTTGTTGAGTGTAGCACAGCTAAACAACACATGTTACCGAATAGAATTTCAGAAAGGAATTGTCAAAGTTCATGACAAGAATGGAAAGTTAGCTGCTACCAAGACACAAACAAAAGGTAATACATTTCACCTTGACTCAACTCGGAATAAGTGTTTGCATGCAAAGATTGATGATACCTGGCTATGGCATAAGAGGTTTTGTCATGTAAATTTTGATAACTTGATCAAGATAAGTAAGAAGCACAGAGTAAGAGGTCTACCGAGTCTTGAAAAACCTGAGAATGCTATGTACCGAGGATGCCAGATGGGTAAGATGAAAAGATCAAGCTTTACAAGTAAGTCTTACACTTCTAAGGGAATTTTAGATCTAGTGCAAACTGATCTTTGTGGTCCTATGAAAGTTCAAAGTTATTATGGTGATAAGTATTTCATATTATTTGTGGATGACTATTCAAGGATGATGTCAGTAATGTTTTTAAAGGAAAAATAAAAAGCTTTTCAAATGTTTAAATGGTACAAGGCAAGAGTTGAAAATGAAACAGGGAGACAACTGAAATATCTTAGATTAGATAGAGGAGGAGAGTTCACATCTGATGAATTCAACTTATTCTATAATGATCATGGTATTAAAAGACAAGTCTCTGCACCGAGAACTCCATAGTAGAATGGAGTAGCTGAAAGAAGAAACAGATATTGTGGATTGTGCTAGAACATTGATGATTGAGAAGAAGGTGCCACAAACATTTTGGAGAGAAGCAATAAGCACAGCTGTTTACACCTTGAACCGAGTTCAACTGAAGAAAGGTACTTTGAAGACACCAAATGAGATCTGGTATGATAAGAAACCTAATGTTAGTTATTTTAAAATCTTTGGAAAAAGATGCTATGTTCATAAAGATGATAGAAATGGCAAGTTTGATCAGAAAAGTGAAGAAGGAACATTTCTAGGTTATTCTTCTAGAAGCAAAGCCTTTAAATGTCTGATCAAATCATCTAACAAAATAGTAGAAAGTGCAAATGTGAAAATTGATGAATTTGCAGAAAGAAATGATGAAGGAAATTCCAAAGAACCAGAAGACTATGATGAATTTGTCTATGTGCAACCGAGAAGTCCTACCGAGAAAACTATTGAAGAAAATGAAGAAAATATCCAGTTACCGAGTGATGAAGAAGATCATACAGAGCCTACCGAGCCTGTATTAGCCAAGTATGTCAGAAGACATCATGCACCAAGTTAGATTATAGGAGATAAGGATGATCCAGTGATGATAAGGAACAAACTGAGACAAAACACATGTTTGATATCTGAATTTGAACCGAGAATAGTAAAAGAGGCATTTAACAGTGAAGATTGGGTAAATGCTATGACAGAAGAGATTGATCAAATCAAGAAGAATGACACATGGACACTAATCCCAAGATTGAAGGAAAAAAATGTAATCGGTACAAAGTGGATTTTCAGAAACAAGCTAAATGAAAAAGGGGAGGTCATTCGAAACAAAGCAAGATTAGTTTGCAAAGGTTATGCACAAGAAGAAGGAATTGATTATGGTGAAACTTCTGTACCTGTTGCTAGACTTGAAGGAGTAAGAACATTGTTGGCCTATGCTGCTTTCAAGAACTTCAAGGTATATCAAATGGATGTCAAATCTGCATTTCTGAATGGAATATTAGAAGAAGAAGTTTTCATTGAACAACCTGAAGGATTTGTTGAAGACAATAATAAAGATCAGGTATGTAAGTTGAACAAAGCTTTATATGGTTTGAAACAAGCACCAAGAGCATGGTATGAAAGATTTCACTCTTATTTGATTAAGATTGGTTTTATAAGGACAAGTGAGAACAACAACATGTACATGAAGAATGATGAAAATGGAATACTGATCTTAGCCATATTTGTTGATGATATTATATTTTGTGGAAATGACTCTTTGTGCAAGAACTTTGGAAATGAAATGAGCAAAGAATTTGAGATGTCATTAATCGGTGAGATAAAGTATTTTACAGGTTTACAGATACTGCAAATGAAAAATGAGATTTTCATTACTCAATCCAAATACATAAAGGAAATCTTGAAGAAATTTGGAATGGATGATTCAAAACCAGTAAGTACTCCTATGACTACCAACTATAAATTATCAAAGAATGATGAATCTACATCTATTGATGAGACACTCTACCGATCCATGATTGGAAAGCTACAATACGTTGTTCACAGCAGACCAGACATAGCACATGCAGTAGGTATAGTGCAAGATTCTCTGCAGATCCTAAGGAAACACACATGACAACAATCAAAAGAATTTTTAGATACTTGAAAGGCACAGAGGATTATGGCTTCGTATATCAGAAAGGAAATGATTTTGATTTAAAAGTTTATACTAATGCTGATTGGGTAGGCAACATTGATGACAGGAAAAGCACAAGTGGAGGAGCTTTCTTTTTAGGAGAAAGACTAGTGAGTTGGCTTAGCAAGAAACAAGGATGTGTTTCATAGTCAACAACAGAAGCTAAATACGTTGCTGCAACATTGAATTGTACCAACATTGCATGGATCAAACAACCGTTGGAAGGTATAAATGAGAAAGTTACCGAGCCAGTAACTATATTCTATGACAATACTAGTGCCATTAATATTTCAAAAAATCCTGTTATGCACTCTAAGACAAAGCACATATCTATCAAATATCATTATCTTATAGAAGAAGCTCAAGAGAAGAAAGTGGTGTTGGAATATGTTAGCACAAAGGAGCAAATAGAAGATATCTTCACCCAGCCACTACCAAAGGACACTTTTGAATACCTCAGAAGTAAGTTAGGGGTCCTACCCCTATCTTCTACTCACTTATCAAGTTTGGTGAAAGCATCAATCCGATGACTCTATTGAATATCTTTTGGGAGTTGATGCTAGAGTTATACACTTTAGGATGTTTTCTAAAAGTGTACTGGAATTGATACTGGAAATAATACAGAGAATATTATAGGGAACAAGAATTGAAGACAAATGCTCTGACCGAGACTCAGTTGATACACAACAACAGGAAATAACTTCTTACAGAAACAAATTATGTTTTAGTTCTTTTCTTTTTTGGCATTGTTGTCAAAGGGGGAGAATACCTATGAAAGGGGAGAAGAGCAGACTACAGATTGGAAAGAAGATTGAGAAAATAGGAGAAGTCTAATGTATGGGGGAGAGTATTTCAGCATTTCAGAATCACAGCAATCCAAATCTATTAAGGTCAAATCAATTGGTTTTGCCATCAATGCCAAAGGGGGAGATTGTTGGCAATATTGCATTATAACAGACAATGAAAGATTGTTGGCATTTCAATAAGGATATTGAGAAGGTTGTTGATGATTATGGATATAACTGATTAAAGATGTTTTACTATCTTGATATTATTATTTTGTCATTGATGTCAAGAAATTGATTTTCTAATTCAGTATGATGTTGCCATATCTTGAGAAGTATGATATGAAGATTATAAAGAAGTTGGTAAAAGACATAAGAAAGAATATGATGAATAAAGGGATGAATAAGGTATTCAACGGGCAACTACTATCGAGTCAGACAATGATGAGATCATGATGTTTTAGATTGTTTTAACATCATACATATGTTGTAAAATGTAAAGGTTAATACTATACTATGTTATCAAGCAAAGAACCTAGGCGGTAAACCCTAAGGAACCTAGTCGGTAAACCCTAAGGTTATCACTATTGGTTAATGAAGGCAGAATGTCTACTGAGTGAAGTTTAGTATTCACCGAGTTGTTATCGAGTTGTAACTGAGCTATAACAGAATGCATTAAATGTTTACATGCGGTATTTAATGAAAGAAGCTGATGAGCTAGAGCAGATCAATGATTGGTAAGCCATGGAAGAAGTTTGTTAACGAATCTAAGGAAATGGAAAGTCGACATGAAGATCTACAGCTCAGATTGAACCGCAATACCCTGACACAAGTTCCAAGACTATTATGCAAGTTCCAAGGTGGGGTAAAATGTTTTCAGATCGAAAGATGCATTGAACCTGGACAAGATTGAAGATCTAATGGCTATGATTGATCATGGGAAATGTGATCAAGGAGATTAAGCGGTTACCTAATTGTTTATAAATAGGAAACTGTTGATAAACAATGTATGCGAGAAAGTGTATGCACATGGATGCTATATAGTGATTACCAAGCACAGAAGCTTGAAGACCTGTTAGAATAACAGAGTATAGAAGCCCAATAGATAGACAAGATTAGTTCTATGCCTAGATTGTATTGAACAAATAAGAATCTGCTTTAGCATTTTAGATGTGAAGTTACAAATAGATTTTTATTACTGTTATTTTGTGAAAGTGACAGAAAATCTCTTAACCGAGTGGACTTAACAGTCTTATATGTAAATCGTCTAGCAATGTGACATTCTGATTGAGTGTTTGAAATCCTTTGACAAGGTCACTTCTAACAAAGTGAAGATCCTAACAGATCTGAGGGAAATCACTTAACCGGGTCACATCTATCAATGTGTTTGTAATCTTTAATAGGATTTGCTTTTAACCAAGCATACTCTAGAAGAGTATATTTCTTAGTGGGTCCGAAATCCCACAGTGGTTTTTCCCTATTTGGGTTTCCACGTTAAGTCTGGTGTTCTGAGGTTTATATTTTTCATATGCTTTTGAGTTTGCATGTTTGACAGTTTTGGTTATATGACTGATATATATGTTACCGAGGTTGAATCTAATGTTTTTATGGATGATTAAGTTTGTATGATTCACCCCCCCCTCTCATCTTGTTGGCTATTGGATCTGTACTTATATTAAGTATCAGAACTATCAAATATTGTGTCTAAGGAAGTAGCAAATAAACTTAAATTGGAGAGAGTTCCACATAGTAGTCCATATAAGGTCACTTGGCTCAACAAGGAGCAACATGTGGTGGTGAATGAACAAGCTTGGGTTGAGTTCATAATAGGGGGTTATAAGGATAAAATCTTGTGTGATATACTCCCAATGGATGCTTGCCACCTACTTCTGGGTAGGCCATGACAATTTTATAGAACAGCCATTCATAATGGTGAGAAGAACTCTTATTCTTTTAAAAAAGATGGAGTCACATATAAAATTCAGTCCTTAAATGATGAAGGAGAGGGCAGCAATTCCAAAAATGCAAATGCCTTGTTGGTGAGTGAGAAAGAGTTCATAAACACTCTTGAAGAGGGTGAAGGAGTGGGATTTACTCTCATAGTGAAACCAAAGGAAGAAAAGAAAGAAACGGAGGTTCAAATACCTCATGAAGTACAACAAATACTAGACAACTTTAAAGAAATCATAAGTGATGGAGCACTAGCAAACCTACCACCTACTAGAGCCATAAGCCATCAAATTGACTTCATTCTAGGAGCCTCATTACCCAACAAATCAGCCTATAAGATGACCCAAGAACAAAATAAAGAAGTGGCTAGAGAAATAGAAGAGTTGTTAGATCAAGGTTTGATAAGGAAGAGCATAAGTCCTTGTGTCATACCTACAGTGTTAGCACCAAAGAAAGGAGGAACATGGAGGCTATGCATAGATTCAAGAGCCACTAACATAATCACTACAGATACAGATTCCCTATCCCAAGGATTGAAGATTTGATGGATTGCTTGGGAGGTGCAAAGTGTTTCATAAAGATTGATCTCAAGAGTGGTTACCACCAGATCAGGATAAAGGAAGGTGATGATTGGAAAACAACCTTCAAAACTAATGAAGGACTTTATGAGTGGCTTGTTATGCCATTTGGTCTCACTAATGCTCCTAGTACATTCATGAGACTCATGAATGAAGTGCTTAAAGATTTTATTGGTAAATTTGTTATTGTATACTTAGATGATATCTTGATTTTCAGTAGAACTAAAGATGAACATCTAAAGCATCTCAAATTTGTATTGCAACAATTGTATGATGAGCAACTAACAATAAACTTGGAGAAGTGAGAATTTATGCAGCAAGAACTAGTCTATCTTGGTTTTGTAGTTTCTGGTGGAGACTTGAAAATAGACACATCAAAGGTGGAAGCCATCACCAATTGGCCAACACCAAAAACAAAAAGTGAAGTACGGAGCTTTCATGGTTTGGCACAGTTCTATAGGAAGTTTATAAGGGGATTCAGTGATATTTGTGCACCTATGCTAGATACTATTAAAGGTGGAGTCAAGACAAAGTTTCAGTGGACCAAAGAGGCTAATAAGGGGTTTGAACTCCTGAAACAAAATGTAGCTACACAAACAATACTCATTCTTCCTAGTTTTGATAAGTTGTTCACTATTGAATTTGATGGAAGTAACATAGCAGTTGGTGCTATTTTGAGTCAAGATAATAGAGTAGTAGCTTTCTTTAGTGAAAATCTCAATTATGCAAAAAAGAAGTATTCATCCTATTATCTTGAATTGTATGCTTTTGTCCAAGCTCTTCGAAAATGGAGGCACTATTTGCTGCCCAAAGAGTTTCTTGTTTACACAAATAATCAAGCTCTCAATTTTTTGAATTCACAAGATAAGTTGAGTCATAGACATGTTAAATGGGTCGAGCACTTGCAATCATATACATTTTCCATTAAGCATAAAAAGGGACAATGTAATAAAGTAGCAGATGCTTTGAGTATAAGGCTACTAACAGTGCAAGAAGTGTAGATTCAGAGTATTGGAGTGGATTGCTTCAAGGATTTTTATCCAAATGATGAAGATTTTGTAACCATTTACAAGGTTTGTCAAGAATTTCAAAACCTTTTTCATAGTGAATATGCTGACTTTACGTTGCAAAATGGTTTGTTGTTTAGAGGTGGATAGTTGTGTGTTCCCAAAGGGTGAATGAGGGAAAATATGATCCAAGAGAAGCACAATGGGTGTTTGAGTGGTCATTTTGGTCTAAACAAAACATTGGAACTTGTGCAACGTTTCTACTATTAGCCAAGAATGCAAAGGGATATCAGGAGGTATGTTGAGCGGTGTATGGTTTGCCAAAAGGAAAAAGGCACATCTACCAATGTTGGTCTTTATCAGCCATTACCCATTACTACAAGGCCATGGGAATGTGTGATTATGGATTTTGTGGTTGGTTTACCCAAAACAAGGCTTGGTTTTCATAGCATTTTTGTTGTTGTTGATAGATTTAGTAAAATGGCACATTTTGTTCCTTGCAAAACTACTCATGATGCTAGTCATATTGCACATTTGTTTTTCAAAGAGGTTATTCAAATCCATGGTTTGCCTATTAGTATTGTTTCAGATAGAGATGTCAAATTCCTTGGACATTTTTGGAAAACTCTTTGGAAAAGATTGGGTACTAACTTGTCTTTTGGTTCAGCCTATCATCCCCAAACCGATGGCCAAAAAAAGGTGGTCAATAGGATAGTTGGTAACCTCTTAAGGTGTTTGACAAAATAGTATGGACAGAGTTGCGATCAGATTCTTCACCAAACAGAGTTTGCCTACAATGACAGTGTCAACAGGTCTACTGGCAAGAGTCCTTTTGAGATAGTGTATGGTATGCACATAGGGGGTGTTATGGAGTTGAGAAACCTTGGTAATGTGCATCAAAGAAGTGGTCAAGCTGATGATGTAGCTCTGTCTATGAAGGAGGTCCATGATCAAGTCAAGAAAGCTCTCCAAGATGCCTCATAAAAGGTCAAAGCTAGAGTTGATGCAACAAGGAAAGATGTACAATTTTCACTTGGTGAATTTGTTATGGTGCACTTGAATAAGTCTAGACATAAAAAAGGAATTCCCAACAAACTCCAAATGAGGAGGATAGGTCCTTGTAAGGTTTTGGCTAAGTATGGCTCTAATGCTTATAAGATTGATTTGCCTAATGATGTTGCATTGTATCCTATCTTCAATATTGCAAATGTGGTTGCATACAAAGCGAAGCTTCCCAAGGAGGATGAGAGAGTTTTAGAAGTTCACCAATCAATTTCAGACCCATCTCTTCCTTCTACACCCATGCCTCAAGCTGCAAAAGTTTTGAAATCTATGATTCTCAAAAAGACTAGGCACCAAGTCTATATGGAGCATTTGATCAAGTGGAGGAACAAACCAGACTCTAAGGCTACTTGGGTACCTGAATCAGACTTTATTTAGTTTATAATTGATCCCTCATTGGTTCCAAACTGAGTCACTTGACTTCTTTGTCTCTGGGGGAGTATGGTGCAGGAGCACCTAGTGAAGCTCATGGAGCACTTCATCAAATTTTTGTTTGAAATGGCCTATGTTGGTCCCAAATTAATAATGGACTTTTTGTATGTTCAAAGGGTATTTTTTGTGTGTTTAAGTGTCCTTTGTGTCTTAGGTTTTTTTTTTTAATAGTTTTTGGTCAATTTTTGACCTTTTATGCTTTGTAAGCCTAGAATGGGCAAAATGTGAAAAAATAGTCAAAATGCCTTATAAAGCCTTGTTAGGCATTGAAATATGCTTGTGTGGTTATAGTAAAACATTTCCCATGAAAGAGTTAAGTCTATTTGTCTCACAAGTAAAAAATGCTCATTGTACTAAAAATTGTCAAAATTGTCAAGCAACATTTTGACAATTTTTGGAAAATTTGTAAAAATAAGGAAAAAGGTGGTTATTGGTCTGTACCTAGGCATGATTTAGGTTGTGAGTGACTATTTAAAGCCCCAAACAACTTTGTATCAGGTTGGCATTCGAAAACAAGAAGAATTCAATACAAAAACTAAGAATTTTGTCACTTTTCTTGCATTTTTGCTCCATATGCTATAGCAGTTTGTACTTCCTAAGCATTTGGCTATATTGTTTTAATTTTAGAAGTTGTTCCATGTTGTTTTAAATATTTATCACCTGGGTTTGTGTGCTGGTGTGAAGTTTTAACATTGTATCAAAATTATTTTGTTTTAGCCTTGTTCTCGGTTGAGTAAGGGCTTGGCTTCAACAATGGAAGCAACTTGATTTTCTTTTGCTCTTTCTCCATGGCCTCTGAGATTCAAGTTTTTGTACATAGCTTTCTTGTTTATAAATTTTTTTTTTTGATGGAAATGACAAATAAAGTTGTTTTTGTTGCTTACTAGGCGAGCTCCAATAGCCCGGCTAGTGAATTTTCATGGTGTTAAACAAAGCTTCTTTGCAAACCCCCGCCAAGTGGACCTCATTTTTGGTTTCCTAAGGTGGAATAAAGTTTGGAAATATATTTTAGACCAGATGGGAGGATGTTTCAATTAATAGTTTGTTGGAATGCGTTTTGAGTAGCCAAAGTGTTGAATACAATGGTTTTTGAGCACTTTTCCTCTTGAAACTTGGTTGCACATCAAGTGTTTGTCTTTATGCTTGTAGTGAAGGAATTTAGAAGGTTTTATAATGATTTTATGGACCTTATCAAGATATTTGGTGGTCTGAAGAAGAGTTTGGAATGGTGATAAGGTGTTTGAAGACTCAAAACTCTCAAACACCCTTGTTTTTAGGCACATTTATAGGACAGCAATTTTGTGGTCTTTTCAGACCTCCTCATAGAATAAAATTGAAAGAACTCCATAAAGGGTATCCAGATATGCAAGGTTTTAATGAAGTGTTTTGTAAGTTTGTGGAGTTATAAGCGTTTTAGCAGTTTTGGAGGGCTAATTGGGGCTCTTTCTTTGTAGCCCTGTTTTGAGCTTTTCTTCAAATCGAGTAAGAAGACAATTGAATAGATCACCAAACCAAGTTGAAATGAGCCTAATAGGATGTTAGAAAATGTCCTAGACCTCCTTCAACTCTTGGTGAGAGATTTTGGTGTTTGGAGCTAAGAAGCAAAGTTGCACTTTTGTGAGTCTTGAGAGCAAGTATGAATGAAAATAAGAACTAACATGGTAGGAAGATCTTAGGGTTGGTATGAAGCATAGAGAATGAAAGACATCAAAGAAACAGTACCTAAACAAGTGGAAAAACCTTCAACAATCACCTTTGAGGGAACTTGCAAGCCGAATTGATTACAAACACACAATTTGAGCCAATTTGTGAGTTTCTCCCTATTAATTGTATTGTATTTTCATAATCCATTTTGTAAGTTAGCGAGACTTCTATTTTGTAGATTGAACAGTGAGCTCTAGGAAGTTGGCCTTGCTGCATGTGTAGGCCGCTCATTGTAAGTAATATTTATTCATTGGTTAGTGAGTGAATATTGTGGGTCACAAATCCCACCGAGGTTTTTCCCACACCAGGTTTCCTTGTTAAACATCTTGTGTTATGGTGTGTTTTCTATGTTGTCTTTATCGTTCTTGTTTACTGCATTAACTATTATTTACTGGTACACTATTTTGGAATGCAAAATACTTAATAAGGTTAAATATTCTGTCAACCAGTTAGATATTGATTCACCTCCCCCTCTCAGTATCTTTAGGACTATCATTAATCCTAATAGTTAGATGATAGGGGAAACAATAGGGAAGTGTCATTGTTGAGCACCAATAGCTCACACAGAATGAATGATCCTCTCATGAAGATGAGGAACCCACTACCAATAGAATATCTCTCATGGATGATCTCATACTCTCAACTTATCCCAAGCCTAGACAAGAACTTAGGCATGCGGGGAAACACACACATATATAGTTATACATATTGAATTGACACATTTTTCCTCAATCACTTGTTTCATATTACTCCCAATGGGCAACTGAGTGAATACTCATGCTTGGTGCCACATTAGGAGCCACTTCCCTACCATCTTGATCAACTACACCCAAGGCTCATCATGCTCAACATGAACATGAAATCTAAAATCTAAATACATTATTGCATATAAGGCATCAATCACACTTGATTGCATTACACACATTTGTATTTATCTCAATTACTCACAACATGAACATAAGTTCATTGATCAACTAAAAAGGCATGGATCAAGCACCCAAAATCAATATAGATCAAGCATTTAAATCAATATCAAACCAAATCTAACATGCCAATTTTTCTTTCTTGTTCGATTTTATTCATCTAACACAATGCAACATTTCTATTACATTTTAACTATTCATACACACATTCTCAATCTTCAAATGATCATAACTGAATGAAGACAAACTCAAACCGAGCCAAATAAGAAATTTTATAATATAAATCTATCATTCCACATTAAACTATGGTATAAAAACACTTAAATTCCACTTTTGAACAAAACTCATTTTTAGACAAAAACTAGTCCAGGAGGCCACCCTCCATTGATGGACCTCAAAAAGCTTAAAAATTCAAAATGCTCAAAATGAAAATCTAAGAAAATTCATTGGCCTCCATGCACCAAGCAATACAAAAATGCATTTAAAATTCCCTTTCCATAATTCACTAAATTTTAACAACATTTCCCCAAATAGACCCATGTTTTCCAAATTTGAATCATACAAATTATATATCCATCCAAATGAAAAATTTAAAGAGGGAGAATGCTTAAAATCACACTACAATCCATTTGCAACAAATTTTAAATCAAAATATAAATAATGAAGAATTTATGGGAAGCCCCACCGCATTTTCGTCCAAAATAGAAATGCAAAGAACTCCCAACATACCAAACAAATTTGCACAATTATTGGATAACTTGATAGCCTCCCAATTCCTATTCCAATGGAACAAACCCCATGAACGAATCCATTCACAAACCAATTTATTATTCAAAATCCAAAAATCAAGCTAGAAGAAGGCTTTTCCTCTACGAAATTGGAAGAGGGTTTTTCCTCTCCAAAATTTGGCTAAGTATGAAATGCACTCTTTTTCCCTTTAAAAATTAACATTACTATTTGTAGACACCTAAATTTGATTAATTTAATTAATTGAATTTATCTATCCCAAATGTCTTTAATTAAATAATTACGCATTATTTAATTAATTAGTGTTCCCTCATTCTAGCTAATTAATCTTATTAATTATGCTATAGTCTCCTTGTAATTAATTATTTGACAATCGTAAATCATTTAATTAATTAAATCCTCCCCCTTTCTTCTATTAAATACATCAAATGCATAATCTTACTATTTAATTCATTTTGTCCTTTCCTCCTAATATCCCTTATTGAATTAATTAATTCTAATTCACCCACATGCCTCCTAACTTTAACCCCCCATCTAACCCTTCCTCTAATATAACCCGCCTAGTTAATCAAGGGTTTTGGTCAACCTTATCCTTTAACCCTCACCATATGTGTGCACATTCCCCAAAATATCCTAAAGTTCCTAAAATTTGGGGAAATTTCTTAAAATCTGGAAAAATATCCCAAATATCCCAAAACATGGAAATATCTCTATTTTTGGAGTAGAACCTTCCTATTTGGATGTCTCATTCCCAAATAGGCATGTATCCTCAGAGACACATGTCATTCATTCTAATGACACTTGTCCTTCTCAAGGACACATGCCATTCTCATTCATGACTCTTGCCCTTCTTAGGGACACATGTTTGATTCTCATGCCTCTTTATCTCTCATTCTAGCCTATTTAATCCCCTCATTTTCCTTCACAAATGATCCACTTTTATTTTCATACCCTCATAATGCAGAATTATTTACTCACCAGTTTGTACATCCATTAAGCATCTTGCATCTCATTTTATCTTAGCATCCATCTTGCATTCACTATCTTGGAGCGAAATCGAGCATCTACAATATAGCGAACACACATCAAATTAGGGACTATCAAATCAAAGGATAATCTAGAGTTTGCACTTTAATAGTTTTTATTTTGTTTATCTAGTTTTGTTACTTCTTGGCCTCCTAATCTTGAGTGTGGTTGAAATGTGTGTTTGTTTGATTGTTAGTTTTATCTTTTCAATCTTTTTAGTTGTGCATTCACAATTTTCTACATACACTATTCACTTTTTGCAAACAATTAAAATAATTAAAATAACTAATTAACTAAGATACATTTTCTTAATTCCCAAATGACCCAATTTCCTTAGTCATACAATGCAAAGTAAAATTAGTACAAATACTCTCTATTTATCTCTTTGTAAATATTAAATAATCTCTTTTAAATATTAATTAATCATTTACTCTATAAAATCCAATTTGATACTTAATTGCAGTTTAAATAAACAATTACTTCATTTTAAGTCTGATTGAAATTGGAACCCCAAAACACTTACTCAAACATTATTTTACCATACAAAATCATATAATACTCTATTAAAACTCAATTAATCATAATTAACAATTAACTCATGAAAATCACTATTTAAAGCATAGATTCATATAAGCAACATAATTCATATGAAATGCACTTTAACACAAATACACTCTCTATGAGGTATCCACATAGGTTCACAGTCACCATACATTACCAATGAAAATTGTTGAGATATGAAACAAGTCTCAATAAGGGTAAATCACACTCAACTAAGTGCAATGAACAAGGCTTAAGGGGATTGACCAATGTGTCATCTCTTAATAACCATCATTGGGGATATGGGCATGCTTAGACCTATGGATCTAGGTGGACTCAATGCTCTATACTTGTTTTCATTAAAATATTCACATGTCAAGTGTGTTGCTCATGCATATACATACATATAAACAATCAAAATAACTAAAATCATCGAAAGGAGATTTTAACATCACATGCATTCTCGCATATTTGAATAATGTGATATCATCCATTTCACACCTTATTATCCATTAATACATACCAGTAGTGATCTAATCTAATTAATTGCATTAAATAATGACATCAATATTATCCCACTACAACGATGAGCATATGGATATTCTCCGAGGGAAGTCAACATCCTACATCATCATCATCATAACCCACTAAATCTAACATATATCATCTAAAAATAAATATCAAGTATACTTACTTATTTTGCATCCAAGCATGGATTCTATAACATAATACCTTCTTAACTGTGTTAGGGTTAGAGGGACATTACAATTTATTTCAAGGGCTCAAAACTCAATGGATCACTTTAAATCCTAAGACACTTGGGTTGATGTCTTTAAAAATTATTACCTGGAACAAGTACTAGACTTGTCCAAACCATATCCAACCCAAAATAACATTAGACAAATAAGATATATTGGGCCAAAAGAACAAGAAAAGTGCTAACATCTCCTACACATCATGGAATGATGGGGAGAAAGCCTACTCTTGTAGCATCAGAAATTGTACTCGTTGACAATTTTGTCCTCACTTAGGCCTCACTTTGGCATTTTGTCTTATGATGCCTGATTATAATGCTAACCACATTCCAAACTCACATTTTCATCACCTTTCCATCTCTCCCCTCATTCTGGAGTCTTGATTTTCAAGACCAGGGCATTGGGCATCTTGGTCCTCCTAATCATGCCCTAAATTAGGGCCTCACAATGGTCATTTCGTTTGAGCAAGAAATTTGATCCCTTGTCAGATTATTCTGGAAATTCAATTTGTTTTCAGATTATCAAGTATAAAGGAGGTCTACCCCTCTCATTTGAAAGATAACTTTTTCAAGAGGCAAATTTATGATCCTATTTCAAGTCAAGTGAGCAAGAAATCAATCATTCATCATGCATTGGAGCAGAAGTAAAGTCAAGTTCAAGTATTCAAGATGGCATCCATGATCAATATTTATAAAGAAATCCTACATGAAACCCTAAAACCTTTGTGTGAAGGCCAAACAAAACTTCATGAAGGTATACATTATGATTTCATAACTTTCAGTCTTTCCCTCAAAAGGAAAGTATTTTATTACAATGTTTTGTTATATTTATCAATTCAATTTCATGGTTAATTCCAAAATTGGGGTTTGACCTAAGGTAAACCCCCATTCCCAACATCTTTCCCTCTCTTTCTATGTGCAAAAAATAGGTGCAGGAGCTATACTCAGGAATTATAGCCATCAATGTCAATAGTGACAAGCAAGTTCAACTTTCAACAGTGGAAAATTCAGAGGACTAGGGAAAATCTATGCTACTTGGTCCTAAAAAATTAGGCGAAACTTCTAGGAATAGGTAATAATCATTTTCTTTGGTCCAGATCTCAGTTTGTGGCTCCATGTGATATCTTTAGAAATTTGTTTTCGACAATTTACTTCAACTATTCATACTTTTACCCTAATTTCACAATTGCATTTCCAAATTCAACTAAGGAAGAGGATAATCAATTCCAACCAGTGAATCCAATAAGAATCTTAGCCCTTTCCGATTAGGGATTTAGTCTAGATCCATTGGGTTCACTCTTCTTTCAATCTATGTTGTGTTAATTGGATTATTTAGTGGATTTACTTGGTGAAATCCTAATTCTTAATTTTCACCACATTACATTTTGGTGAACCTGACATCTTGTTGGTTCCCCAGATTGCACATGGTGGGGTTTTACACTACCACATGGGAAAGAATCAAGTCGGGCCCTCAAATCATGCGTGGAGAGGCTAACTCTAGACTATTTTTGAGATACTTGGGGACTTGGACCAACATATGCCAAGGACTATGATAACCCTTCTTCACTTTGGGCTCTGCAAAATGCAAGAGGGTGATCCATTAATGCTCCTGCAATCTCCACACCACACTTGCAGACAATATTAAAATAAAGCAGAAGGTCTCACTCCTAAAAGGGGTTCAACAAAGAGGGAGAATGATACAAAGTAGCTAGCTCTCAGTGATCCTCGACCTACTTTGGAGCATGAGACAACTTTTGACAAGCAGTGACATATACAACAATGAAAAGATATTATGATATTATCGATTTACAACAAGTTGTCAATGAGCTATGAGTAAAGAACTATTACTGGAAATGAATTAAAGCCACAACTAGTGTCTTATCCATTGGGCAACTAAAATTATAAAACATAAGATGAAATATAATAGAATATTAATCTAATAGCTAGAGATCTTAAGATAATGCATCTCATCTATCTGTCCCAACCCACAATACTTATCATAATCCATGTATAAGCCCCATCAGTCTACAGATGCTATCCTAGAAATTTAACCAACCCCTTAGATTAGAGCATAAGATGGAAAATGCATACATCACAACAATGCAACAAATGAGAAAACACTTGATCTTACTCATTTAAAACATAACAAAGTTACACACTAGAGAAAATGAATTTGAACTATGCTTGTATTCATTTAATAAGCTATTTTCTGTTACAAACTATCTTACATATAACTCCTTCAAGAACCTCAAACAAAATAAGACACAAGACCCATTTTATTTGCTCTGCAAATTCCTATTACCATCTACTCATTTCACCTAGACTTACTATACATGACCAAGAGTGTGGAACCAAACTTGTGAACCAAATTTCTCGACCTTTGTCTCATGGCCTTGAATTCCCTTTTATAGAAACAAGGGAGAAAACAAGCTTTAGGCCAGAGAAGACACCTGTCACAAGCTCATAAGACCGCTTATAACTTTGTTATAGAAATATTCCTTAGAGTATCCCAAAAGACTGTCCATGCTGGCGTTCATGACGAAGTAGAAATAAAATTTCTAATTGCATTTTGGTAGAAACAAAACCTTTTGAGCCATGCCACTATCATTGCAAATGCTTCCAAATGGACTGTGAGATGCATCATCTTTGTTCTGTAGAGCATTTCCCTTCAAGAAGGGAAATTAGATCCTGACAAGAAGTATAGTCGCCCCTAAACTAGAGGAGGAAATTCAACCTTCATGCCCAGGATCAGAGAAAATGGAAAGAGGAGCTCACAGAGGAACATAAAGTGAAGGGAAAGTGTTGTAGCTTCCATGCCTATGCTGAGATGATCGGTTGCTGCCCCAATCCCAACCTTGTTCTGCTCCTTTTCTTCTGTAAGGCTCGTTCTTTAAACCTCTACCAATGAGTGACAAAGGAGAGACGAAGGATGAGTCCTGAAGGGCTTGTTCTGATAAGAAATTGATTTCAAGCCTCCATCGATTGTCTTCCCCATTTTCAAGACTCCATCAAATATAAGCATACTCACTCCCAAAAGAATTCCATCCAGTATCACAGAGCTCAGTCTAACTTCTAGCACGATACTGCTCAAAAATCATTTTCACCATTTCAAAACATTCTGAGAAGATAATGAATTTTCTTATTCTTTCTACTAATTGAAGACACCACCTAGCTATATTTATAATGAAAATACCTTTCTTGGCGGTGTTCATGCATGGGAAAAATCATCATTCCAATGCTTTTCTACTCATCCTGCTAGCAAATGGATTAAAAAAATCACATCCATCGAATCAAAACATCATCAGAATCAAACTGCCAATTCATTGCCCTTCTGACCAAGTTCACCTTACATGAACGATTTTGTTCTTGATTTTTTAATTTTTTGACTGCAAAATTTTTGTTTCAGAATCTCCCTTTTTTGGATACCGAGTCCTTATCTTTTGAAAGTTTCTCGACAACAATTTTCTTGATTTTCTGCCTTACTATGAGAATCTCTGATAGTACACATCCTATGATTTTATTGGCAATCATTTTATTATATATATATTTTTAATTTGAAATTTAATTTAGATTATGGATATAAGCTATTCAGAATTATTTGTAAATTAATCATGAACATATAATTAGGAGATTAATTTTTATGTGACTGCTTTAACTTTATTGGACAAATGACAAAACTGATTTCTTTGTATTAATATAGTTGTATTTCCTTATTTTCTAGAAAATCTTTAATTGCAAGTTATTTATGCTTTTGGCTATTTTAAGAAAAGATTGCCTGTATTAGGATCTTGTGTAAATGGTGTTTGTAGTTAAGCTTAATTTCATTGCAATTCTGGTTGAGTTGTCATTATGTCATATGTTATTATATCTCCTTGGTCAGGTGTTGTTGTGTAACCTTGTTGATGTAAGCCATTGTGTGTTTTGTTCCAAATTGTCAATCCCGGGTTAGTGATTGTGTATCCTTCACCTGTGGTTTGTCAGGATTAGATATGGCTGTCTGTTTCACCATAGAGTTCTCGTAGAGAGAGACCTTTCCAGTTAGTGTCCTATGAGAGAGAGTGGCTTTCGAGCGAGGGCTACACCCGAAGTGGATGGCAGGATAACCCGTCGAAAGTCAGTTAAGAAGTGATAACCTAATAATTGATTAGGGGGTGGGTAGAATAAATATTAATTAAGATAATGTACCTCGTGCATAGGTGAGTGCTAGTACAGGGCTCATAATGTTGTGAGAAGGCCTGGAATGGCAAACTTACCACCTTGTCTTCACGAAAGGATTGGTAGGGTCCGCATGAGACTTAGATGGAGCCGGAGGTTCAAGAGAGGTTACCAAGATAACCCAGGATGGGGGCCAGGACCTATGGAGGCCTACCATGGTAACCACCATAAGCCATGCGATGACACTCTCTCCTTAGAGTCACTAGTGTTTGTGAGTTGAGTCACATGGATGTTTGCGGAGTCATGTAGTTCTTTCGTACTTGTCTTACTTTTTATTGCTTGAGGGTTTTCTACTATCTCCTAGCATTGTGGGGTGGTTCCATTTCAGGATCACATGGTCGGGTGGTAGTGCCACTTCCCATCAGATGTTTTGGATTGTATCTTCAGGCGAGGAAAGGCTTCACTAGTGTTTCTTGGTTCGTGGTTCATGTTCCAGCTCATGTTTGTGATCTTTGTTCAGTTGAGACCTTGTGGTCATTGTATCAGACTTTTATGTAACCTTGATATTGTAACTTTTGGATTATGTGGTATTTTTGGAAGCTATGTAATTATGGATATTGTAATATTATGTCAGTGGAATGTATGTTAATTCAGTTGCTTTGGTCTTGTGTATAGATGGTTTATGGATAAATAAATGCATTAGAATACTTTGATTCTTTCATTATGGAATTTAGATGTATGTGTAGTTTTAAACTTAAGCATTTAATTTATCTAATTAAATGGATAATTAGATTAACCATGTTAATATAATCTATGAATTAATCTTCATTGGTAACCCTTAGGAAATCATGTGTTAGACTTCCACTGTGTTATTAAACATGCAATGCTTATAATTAATGCACTTAATCTTTAAAAAAAATAATATTTCACCCTTTAGTTTCCTAGTTGTGTTGTTTTCCTTTAGGGTTCCTGGCGGGGCATTACACTTGATCACCTCTCTTTTAGCTCATGAATCATCCTTACCCCCTTGATCTTTCTGAAGATCTCAATTTCTTTCCGTGGTGGCAATGAAAACCTGCTGATATTGCCATCTTTTTTCACTAATACGACTCGACCCAATAAAACACCTCCAAAATCGGCCTTTCAAGAATTAGTCGGCATCCACGTACCTCAAAATGTCTCTATTTATTCCATGTCAACAAGCTTATCTTCTTCTGCCTTTATTTTCCCATGTGAATAAAAATGAAACAACCCCAATCACTCCTTTTGAAAAATGCTCTATATCTGTTGTAGATCTATCCAGCATGGCACATTGCATGATCACCATCGATCAATATTGTTATTGACCTTCCAACGTAGCAAGATGGGTCCACAAAATTCTAACCATGCATCATCCAGTCATCTTCTAGCTCAATTCCGTTAGCAGCCCCACCTTCGCACCTTCCTGGTTTGCCTGAGACACGTGACATCATCTTGCAATGCCACAGTCCTTAACTTCCCTGCATCTTCCTTTGTGGGACTGCGAGGGCTGTCCAATCTGCTCATTCATTACGTGCAGGTTATAATGTCCACTCAATACTTGCCGCTATCCTTTGGGCATCTTCTTGCTTGAGTTAAAACATCACCATCCATTTGATGCACGTGCAAAATCATGGAACCTTCTATTGCTCAGTACTTAAACATGAAGATATAAGCCGAAACATTAAGGCCAGAATTAGGGAAAATAAAAACCCACTACAATATTAAAAAGGGGCTCGACCATAGTGGAAAAGACATATGATCTAGGAAAAATAAAAGGTCGGCATAAGAAATAATGCCTAGGGAAAGGAACACAGTCCCTTCGATGATGGAAAAAGACCCTCAAGTTTAAGTAAAAAGGTAATGAAGAAACATAACAGCCTTTAGGTTTAAAACAAAAGGCTCACCTGGGAACACATAAACTTAGAAACCATAAACCTTGAGGGCAAAAAAAGAGAGCAACATTAATTCAAAATGACAAAACATTGTCAAGGACACCAAATTTTGCATAGTCATTTTCAAGGCTATCACATCTTCCATGCTTAATTATGATTTACTGTCTCATATTTGATTTTGTATGCATTTTAAAATTCAAATTTGCATTCATAATTTTTATTTTTAATTGAATTACATAAATTTAGAGGTTAAATTCACAAAAACACTAATTTATTATTCTAAATTAACTTGTGTGGGTTGCATAATATTTAAGTGTATTTTCATATTTGATTATTATGACATGTTATATTATGATTTAAATATATTTATTGTTCAAATTCATAGTTCACATTATTTTAATTCTTGATTAATCAATCATTGTTATATCAAATTGCTTTGCTTAATCATAGTTTTCAATTTTGGCATTCAAATTTCCCTCCTTTGTCATGAGTTTTATCATCATTAGTCCTCCATACAATATTCTAGTGATAAGAATTTGTAGACTTAAGGCTTCCCAAGGTTTAAACACTAAGGATATGGAGCCTTAGTTAGATTGCTTGTTCCATGAGAATGCCGGTGTTTCCTCTAATCCAACAAATGAAACCATTTATCCCCATTTTCTACATACTTCTCATGATGTGGATGAATCACTAACTAGGGTTACTATAGACCAATTGAAGAATATTGACAATGAATTTTTAAAACTTCAACAATGGATGAGTTAACAATACTCAGAAAGTGAGGCAATCCCTTTGCTTGAACGACTAAAAAAGAATGGTGCAAAGTGATTAAATTGGTGTTGATTTGTTGTGTGGTCTTGCTCATATTTTTGACACTAATATCATGATGTAGACACATAAATTTTTCTATTAATTAGATGAATATCAAATATTTATTTAATGACTAATAATCTTCTATTAATTAAATTGACATTTAATTAATTCACCTTATCCTATTCTGCTATTCTAGTTAAATAAATTTAATCAATTTATTTAATTACTAACTATAGTCCAAGTTAATGAATAAATCTAATTTATTTAATATTCACCTCCTTCTTCCTATTTAATTAAATTTAACATTTATTTAAAATCATGAATTACCAAATCAAATCCCCTTTTTAAATTTATCAAGATTTATTTAAAAATGACTCATCCACTTGCATTTTCCTACAAATGCAAGTTGCACATTTAAATAGATTTTGTAAAATCCTATTTACCCACACCCACCTCTTTCTATATTTTTTTAGATTCTTCTAATCCCCTTCTAGACTCTTCTAACCTCTTCTAATTTAGCCTAATCCCTATTATAATCATTTGCACAATCCTAATCAAAGATTAACCCTCAACCCATCATCTCACCCATTTAAGACTCCTATAGAGTCATAAATGCTTCCCTTCTCCAACACTTCAATCCACATGGGTCTTGATCCTTTGGTAAAGGCTTAACCATGGGAAAACTTTGCACAAAAGTTTACCCAATGGATAATAACCTTACCCTTGGATAATAGCTTTATCCAATAACCCAACCCACATGAGGCTACCCTCATGTCTTCTTAGGCATTAAATGCTCTTTCCCTCTCCTCTCAAGCCATCTCATAGTGACACTTGTCATAATGGGATTGGGTTGAAAGACATCACATGGACCATGAATCATTTAATCTTAGCCCTTCACAAGCCCTTTCAATCTTGACCATCCAATCCTCTATTTTGCCTATAAATAGAGCCTCATTCTTCAAACAAAAAAAAGAGCATTACAGCATTGTTACTATATTGGTATTAGCATAGACATTTAGAGATTTCTCATAGCATCGTCATTTACATTTGCATAAGCATCTTGTTTAGCATTTTCCAACCATCTTGAATCTCCATATGGCATCCATGGCTTGTGCTAAAAGCTGAGAGCTTCATTCATTTGGGACTTGGAGAGGAGAGAAACAAGGGAGGAACAATCATCAAAGCATCATGGAGGCATCTTAAGAGGACTAACCTTTCTTTCTTTGCTTGTTTGTGCTTCTTTCACGTTGTTTTTAAATCTCCTTTGAATATATTTTGAAATGGTTTTTGTTCATATTGTTTTGGTTTTGGTTGTAACTAACCTACTAATGGTGGACCTTGTTTGTGCCTTTGCTATTAGCATCATTTGGTAAAATTGATGTGAATCTATCACTTAAAAATTTAAACTTTTGCCTCTTTTTGAAAATTTGCAGGTTTTCAAGCGCATGCAGTGTTTTAGCAGTTTCGTCACCCATAATAGCGCCTTTGACACTCATTTTAGCACTTTCATTGTGCGGTTTAGTGCCCTATTTATTTGTCGACATGTTTTAGTTTTAGCACTTTCATTCCATTTAATAGTGCTTCTGAACTATTTTAGTGCTTTTGTAGTTTTCTGTAGCACTTTTAGTTTAAGTTAGCATGTTTGCTCTCTGTTAGTGCTTTTGTAACCTGCACTAGTTTAGCGCTTTTGTCACAAACAAATGAGTAATTTTGTAACCTCAAGAAACATTTTTAGGCTTGTGAGCCCACCATGTGCACTAACTTTTTGCATGTTTTAATTGCAAGTTTTCTAACTCTTTGTGCAAGTTTTGGAAGGAGTTAGTTGCTTGTTAGTTTTTAATCTTTCTTGTTTTCACAAAATGGATTAAAATGAACTTATTTCTTTTGTGCACCTATAATAAAGCTCATTTTTCATTTTGGTGCATAAAAGTAACTTAATCTTTCTTGTTTTCACAAAAGGATTAAAATAAACTTCACATTTCTTTGGTGCACCTAAAATAAACTTGATTTTTCATTTTGGTGCATAAAAAGAACTTAATCTTTCTTGTTTTCACAAAGGGATTAAAAAGAACCACATTTGTCTTTTTCTTGCAAAGTATAAAAGAACAACAAATTTTACAATTGTTTTTTTTGCAAGTTAGGGTCATCTTCATTTGGGCTTTATAAAGAACCAAAAATCTTTCAATTCTTGCAAGCGATTTTTACTTTTGTTGACCACACGATTTCTTTTGTTGACCAAGATTTGATTGCAAGTTCCAAACAAATTGCTATATGGGATTAAAACTAAACACCATGCTTGTTGGAGCAACATCTCCAAATAGAGGTTAGAAAACCATTGCAATGATGACATAAAAAGAACAAGTGTTCTTCGTGCTTGAATGTGATAAGCATATGCTCTCCCCTTCATTGGGTGATCAAAAAACCAAACTCACCATTTTAATTATTTTTTTTTTTTTTTTTTTTGCAATTAGGATAACTCCTTTAGTAGGCCTGCCCTCCCAAGAAGCCCATAAGGCCAGTGAGAGGGGAACAACCTAAGTGAGGAATGACTTTTAGCCAACTTTACTAACCCACTATAATCAAATATGGAGGTTGATGAAAATCCCCTCCAATGACAGTGAGCATTGATAGCCTTCCCCCAGTATCCTTGAGATACGAGAAGCATCTTAAGGGAGTTTATCTTTTGTCACGCCAAACAAAACCTTTACTAAAGATCTTATAGAAGTAAAAACCTCATCGAGTCAGTTAGCTAGACATTTTTAATATCATAGTGCAAGGGTGGGGAATAATCTGCCCCCAAGACACTCACCATATATCTCCCAAGAAAACGATCCAATTGAGGAGCAATTCACTTTGGTTCAAATTCTGGACAAAGGCAGGAAAATGGGTGCACCTTAGGGTGTGACATGGATGTTTGAGCTGACAGAGTATCAAGTGTGGGATATTGATATTAGGAATGACCTTTTTGACAATAGTAGAGTCTATCTAATTTGTCTGTTTTTTTTCAAAACCTATGAAAACAAAAGAGGATTTGAAAATATCCTTGCGCGGATTTGAAAATATCCCAAACATACATCAAGAGAGAAGAAGTGTTTCTATGTGCTTGTGTGCTTGCCGTGTCTTCTTGTCAAAAGAATCATCTACCATTTAAAATAAGTTACACCCCAAAAGAAAAATTCTTGAAAAATCCATCAATGCTTTGTGTTTGGAAATCTCTCAAATACGCCAAGAAGTCAATTTATCAAAAAACCAAAAAGAAGCAAAGTGCAAAGAACATCCAAAAGAGGAGAAGGTTGTACAAAAATCATAAATTATTGCTAAAACACCGCACCTTCATCCATTGATATCACTCATCGATGACTTTGAATTAGAACTACTTTCCTTCCAAGCTTTCTTTCAAAGAAGAGCTCTGTCATATCGTCACAATCATGGTCAACACATTCATCCACCATACATTCCGCAACCTGCAATCACCTATTAACGATTCCAAGATTACACCTCTCCCATATTTCATCTTCTTAAAACATTTTCTAATCTTCCATCTTTCATAAAGTCTTCTATATTTCATCTTCACTCAGCAATTACAAATCATTTCCAAAGATTTCATCTTTCACTCATTTCCAAAACATTATTTCATATTTTCAATTCACATCTTTAAAATTCACACATCTTCCATATCTTTATCAAAATCCACACTATCATTTTCCACATCACACATTTTTCAAAAACTACTTCATTTCCCCAAAATCACATATTTCCCATATTTCAACTTCAAATTCACACATATTCCATAATCATTTCCAAAATCAAATATCTTCCATGTTTCATAAATCAAACTCAAATCATTTCCAAATGTCTACTAGATTCCACATCTTCACTTATCCATTTTAAATCATTTCCAAATTATTTCCAAAATCAAACATTTGCCATATTTCATAAATCAAATTCCCATGATTTTCAAACATCTTCCATCTTCTATAAATCATTCTCAAATCACACTTCAAATTCCCACATCTCCCATACTTCATCAAATTCATAAAATCATTTCTTAAATTCCTCCATTTTTCTCCACTTTCTCATAAATCATTTCTACATCTTCACTCTACATTTTCAAATCATACCCACACATCTTTCATAAGTCATTTTAAACCTCTATATTTTATCTTCTCAAGTTATCTTCAAATTCACCCATCTTTCATAAAGTCATTTTTAAAAAATTCATAAATCCTTTTTCATATTTCATCTTTACTCATCAAATTCAAATAATTTCAACAACGTATTTCACTTCCAACCTCACATTTACTTAATTATCTTCTCATATTTCTAATTTCCACATACATCTTCCCCAATTCATTTTCATCATTTCAACATCAATCATCAAAATTCATACTCACCTCATAGAAATTCCAATGTTTTAACTCGTTCTATAACATCAAAATTCCATTCAACTCTCAAAACGAGGTTTTGTCCTTAGTTCTTTCATATATTGCTAAAAATATAAACAACAAATACTTTTTAGTGTGTTTCTGTTGGCATTGAAGTTGTCATTGATGTCAAAATATGCGTGTGAAGGGCTAATGAAGTTGCATAAGACTTCCGTTGATGCCATTGATGTCAACCAAGCAGGTCAACTTGCAAGTTGTAGATTAAGTAGAAGAGTTACATAGATCAGGTTGACTGATGTCATAAGTTGGAGAGACTTGCAGAGGCCACAGTGATCAGGTTGATGGATCATATTGTTGAAGAAGACAATGTTGTTGTAGACTCCCATAATGCCATATGATGTGTCTATGAAGTTTCTGTTGGATGTCCTGAAGCTGCTTAGGTGATTTGATTAGTATAACTCTGGGTGATTTGGAAGTTACTCTTCACAATTTTGCTTGAAGTTGTATGGAGGAAATTGCTATCGGTGTAAGTCAGGCCGATGTCGAGTCATGTGAAGTTTCTGCCATGTTTTATCCCATCGGAATTGCATGACAAAGGCAAAGTAACAATTTTGGGTGCCACCAATAGACTAAACTACTTCGATATCAGTGTATTAGAATAACTTTGCTGACCAGGAGACCAAGGATGTGTATCAGAGTAGCTATTGAAGGTAGAATGACATATTCCCACTATACCGATAGACCAAACTATTCCAATATGTGGTCGTTTGGCTTGGAGGTTCTTTGTTTGGGATAACATTGTTGACGGATCAATCGGGCTATCCTCTTCTTCCCCGATGTTCCTGAGAGAGAGTTTTGACCTTGCATGATAACACTTGTGAGGTGCACATGATGTTTCTTCTTATCCCGCAATATGTTGGACAAGTGTTGAATACCTTGCGTGATAACTTAAGTTTGTTGAACAAGGCAGTCCCTTTTATCCCACATTATCAAAAGTGATCAACGATGGTTGTTTGGGATAAGATAGTCAAAAGAGGTCAAAGAAGAGATATGTTCTCTCTTATCCCGTAGTGTCAAAAGTGACCAACAAAAGTCAGATTCCCTTATCCCGCATAGGCTAAAGATGCACACAAAATGTTGAGCAGGCTAACAAGTGAAGCATGCCACAAAGAAAACCTTATCTTGCATGAAGCAAGAGGCTACACAAGGTTCGCATGGGGTAACAAAAGTAAAGGCACCTCCTTATCCCGTGTGGTGAAACTTGGAGAGAAATGTTCTTGCGGGATAAGAAATCAAAGGGATATTTCTCGAAGATGCTTATCCCGCATGAGATGAGGATGATGTCAGTGGGCTCGTGGGATACAAAAACAAAAGGAAGTGAAGGGCTTGCTTATCCTGTGTGACCAAGATGGGATGTGAAGAAGCCTGCGGGATAAGGAAAAGTGTAGGCATTGAAGGGTCTTCTTATCCCGCGTGACAAAGTGGGGATGAGAAGAGACTCGTGGGATAAGGGAAAGTAAAGACAAAAGAGGAAAACCTTATCTTGCGTAGGTTAAGAGACCTTGCTAATGTGGTGCGGGCTAACAAAGAAAAAGGAAGGCTTATTGAGAATGACAAAAGCTTATCCTGCATGAGTAGAACATACATGCGAGGCGTATAACATGAAGGTTAGCCAGAGTATGAAGTTCAATGGATCTTAGTAGCCTGATAGTACACTTGGGCATTGACCAAGTTTGATTAGATGATGTGGCATGTACAGAGCGAATCAGAGGACACCTGTTGAAATGATGAAAGGGTGTTTCGTTGACAAAATTGAAGATTGTGACCGACTTTACGATCATGTCTGCAAGTCGATAGACTTAGAGGTTCATGTGAACGATTGACCAGGACTGGACAAGTGACTTGGATGTTGAATAAGAAGATGTCTGCATGTCGATAGGTAAAATGATCTACATGGTGGTTAACCGACCTTGACCAAATGATCTTGACAAAGGAAATGGAAACATATGGCTCCTTGGCTGGTCGAAGAAGATATCTGATACGTACAATTCAGTGACGGTGGATTCTAGTGTGGTAGTTGTCGATCTTTTCAAAATAGGTTGATAGAGGATGGAAAACACATTAATGGTGACCAAGTTGTAGGCAGGCTCCGTGACTCGAGGAAGGATTGCAAATCGTTTTGGGTAGAGGAAGGTTACTAAACTTAGTAAACCAAGTACAGAGAAAGATCCAAAGACAGACATGATGCATTTAATTTAGGCAGTTTATTTGAGATCTTATTGAGGACAAAGAATAAATTCTCTTGAGTTATAGACCTCCAAGACAATCGATTTGAATAAAATATTCAAGTCTACAGTAGAAGAAAAATATGATGTGTACATAGTCAATCTAATCCAGCAGTAGCTGTAAATATGATTCGACATTGGCTAGTGGAAAATAATGATATCTCAACAAGTTGAGACTGATGGTGTGAGTAAAGAGTATATACAGTGTGCTGAAGAGAGGTGTGTGGCTATTGAGAGAGATAGAGGGTGTAGCTGCCAAGAGAAAATAGAGCAAATTTATAGAAGTAGAAAGAGTCAACACAAAGAAAGAACAGAGCATTGTGGAGAGTAATGCTATAGAAGAGAGAAGAAGATAACTAGATAGAGGAAGGAGGAGAAATATAGGAAAACTTCAACAGGAAGAGAACGTCATTCTCAAGATATGAGAAATTTCTAAGTGTTACAAAACTCATTTGTAAAAAGGCTTTTTCATTGCTTTGTAAACTTGATCAATCACTGTAAATAACTGAGTGGGTTCTTAAAGCAGGGGTAGGTGCTCATAAAATTAGGGGTTGGTGCCCTAAACATTATAAATTGTTATTTACTATGAGGGAATTGGAGCAGTAAACTCCAACAACTATTCTCACTGATTTTTTTTCCCACATTGGGTTTTCTTTGTACATCTGGTGTTATGTGATGTTGTCTTGTGTGTGTGTGTGTTTATGTTTGCATTACATCCTTAAAATCTGCACATTGAACTTAAACTTTTGAAATACACTGATTCAACCCCCCTCTCAATGGCCATTTGTGTTCTTCAGTTTCTACATATAGGATCAAACATCCTAAGATGCATTACTAAGCATCTTAGAAAGGTTAAAACTAGCTTTTGAGTGCATCCTCTCACAACTAGGTAGCTTGTGCTTTGTAAAACACAAAACCTCGCTACACCTCATCTCACAATTATTTGAAAACAAGCAAGCAATCTCAAAAAGAACATTATTGATATCCAACATTTGGTAGAAGGAGCATCACTCATCATACACATTTCATCTCATCTTCATCATCATAAACTCTTGAAACTATCAAAGGAGACCAAACACCCACTTTTTCACCCACAAATGCATGCTTAAAACATGGCTAGGATTAGATCTCAGAGTCAAAGACAAACTCAAAATGAAATATGGGAAGAAGAGGAAGATGCCATTAACCCCTTTTCAAGAAGAGGAGACCCAGGCAACCCTATACAAGCACAAATAGAAGAAGCAACTAGCAACCCCAGATTTAACAAAATTTTTGAGGAAGTTTTCAAGGGAAAGGCTAACACCCATTTTCTAAGACCTGCTCAAGAAGGAGAAAAACTTCCACTAGACTTTGATGTATCACAACTTAGGGATATACCAGAACAAGCCCAACATATCCATCGACAAGAACAAAATCAAGATGATAGGAGGGCAAGGAATACCCATAACTATGATGATAACTATCAACAAGGAAACATCCCACCTCATCCTACAAAAATGGATATGTTGAGACAACAAATGCAAGACCTCACCCAACAAGTACACTCAAGAAGGTCACAAAAGCAATATGATATTTAATATATATGTCCATATCCATTTTCTAGAAACATATACATGCCTCCTTTTCCACACAACTTCAAAACCCCTAGGTTTGATAAATACAAAGGAAAGGGAGACCCTAGAGATCATGTGAGAGAATTTTACTTTGCCCGCTTAGAGGTTACATATGAGGACAAAAATTTAATGCATCTTTTTCCCTAGAGTTTAGGTGGATTGACCATGCAATGGTTCTCACACCAACCCAGTAGGATCAGGACCTTTGAGGACCTGGTACAAAAATTTATCACTCATCATGCATATAACATAAAATGAGATGTCTCTATGGTTGATCTATGCCATACAAAACAAAGGAATGGTGAGCTATTCGCAACATTCTTACAAATATTGAGACACCTTTCTAGTAGATGTTCCTTCCCCATTCCCAAAGAACAATTATTTCAAAGTTAAATGAGGAAATGGAATTCTACTTAGACATTAAATATTCAGACACTTTCAAAGACGTGATAGCCCAAGGACTTAAAATCGAGAAAGCCCTTATTAAAAAGGGACTTGTCAAGATATACAATGACAACAAGGAGTGTCCACGACCAACCTACAACAATGACAAACCAAAGTTTTGGGCCAAGAACAAAAACATTGTTAATGATGGTGTTGTGGACACACATATTATCAAAATCACCCAACCCATAGTCAAACTTATAGGGCAAGTAGATAATCGCAACAACCCCACTACTAATAAAGGTAATCCCCCAAACAATCAAGGAAATCAAACTCCAAACACATAGCAAGAGGAACCTAAAAATGGGTACCCTACGTACAAACCCAATCGCACGTATACACCCTTGGGAGAATCTCTTAATAATATCTTATGAAAAATCATCTCTTCTGATCTTATCACATTGCCTAAAACGTTAAACTATGAAACACGTATCAAACCTTCATGGTGGAGAGATAATGAGTATTGTGAATTTCATAAAGGAAAGGGACACAAAAAAAACAACTACCATCAGTTAAAAGATATCGTTCAAGACCTTGTTGATAGAGGTGACATAGAAGTGGATGGTCACAATGCAAAAACTTCCAATAATGATCATACCATGTTCAAGAATCCACTCCCATCATATAAGAAAGGAGGTCTCTCCCATCAAGGTAAGAATCAAGATAACACAATAAACTATACCCACACACCATATACTTATATTATCAACAACCTTTATGATGCTAATGAACAAGTTGCAACCATTACTATCAAAGGTAAAGATCTTGCATGCAATGTTGTTACTTGTCATAGCAAGATTACTATAGAAGGAGCACCATCAAGAGAAACATACGTGCCCAAACATTATAACCTTGCAGACCAATTAGATAAGACACCATCATTTATCTCCATACTAGAGCTTTTGTGCTTATCACCCTCACATAAAACCATCTTAGACCAAGCTCTCCAAGAAGTGTCAATTCCATCTGACCTCAATACAGATCAATTTCATGCCATGGTTGGTAGTCTTATGTCATCACCATGTCTCACTTTTGCTGAGAATGACGATGCATCCTTTCAACAACCGCATAACACTCCTCTTCACAATAAGGGATTCATACATAAATACATAATCAAGCGAGTCTTGATTGAAAATGGGGCTGGCCTTAATATATTTTCCTTATAGTTAATCACAACATTAGGATATGCAGAAGATGCCAGAAAGAGGATCACAATCAAGGCCTATGATGATGCAGAACACTCCTCTAAAGGGTGTGTTACTCTATCTGTCAGGGTAGGACCTATGGTGAAGAATGTGGTTTGCCAAGTCCTAGACTTCCATCTTCCATACAATATCCTATTAGGTAGACAAAGGATTCACACCATGCAAGCGGTACCATCAACTTACCCTCAATGCATCAAGTTTCTACATAATGGAGTAGAGATTATTATCCTTGGTGATGCGAACCCATTTGCCTTTTGCAACAATATAAGGCATCAACATGATATCACTGTCCCTATCAATAGAGAAGACACCACCTCATCATATTAGATTGACCCAACAAATCTCACTAGTCCATCGATCCCTACACCCAAATAGGAAAAGCTGAAAATGGAAGTAAAGGATGAAGGCCCGAGAGAGTATAACATTAGTTGGTTTTTCCGTGTTGTCCAACTACCACTCTCAACTAGGACTCATGGAAAACCCCAAATGTCACTCACACCACTTGTTGCAGTCAACACTACTACACTTGATGGATTCATCCCAGGCAGATCATTAGAACAAGAAACTATTGATGAAGACATGGTGGGATGGCTCATAGAGACCCTTCCGATACAGCTAAACAACAGATCAGGATTCCTATAGAGAGGTATGGTAAAGGCTTTACCCTAATGCAAAAGATGGGCTATGATGGCTATAGTGCATTGGGATCCCACAAACAAGGTGTACAAGAGCCATAACAACCATTGTTACAACCACAAGATACAACTAGACTTGGATTCAACCCTAGTTTAGGAGGCTCTCCTAAGCTCAGGATTCCAAGAAAACAAAAGTAGACCACTTCTAAGATCACCCCTTCCAGAAGAAGAACAATTTTTGTTGCAAATCAAACTACAAGATCAGAAAATTCTAGTCACAAAATTTCTTCTCAATTGCAATCTCTGCATACAACAAGTAAGCAAAGGAGTTATCTTGCCCACCAAACTATCACTCCTAGGATAAAAATCTTGTCCACTTCAGGCACCTCAACAACATCAACAACAACCTCGTTAGATAAAACCCCTACAAAAGCTATTGACAAACCTTTCACATCGACCGACAAACCTATAACATACAACAACAGAGTTCTACCAAGTGATTTTGAGACAAATTCACATGAGTACGAATGGGGTTCTTTGGATTCACATGAATCTGAAGAAGATTCTCCTGGTCCTCTTTTAGATAAAAGCATTGAAGGAGAAGCATGGATTAAAACATTTTAGGATTCTGATCCTAAAGATGCTTCATGAATAAATAGGTCACCTCCCGAGCCCGATTACGAAGAGAATAGTACTAATGATGACCTTGATTCCTCCATACTTACCCTAACCAACACATCTTATGAACTTAACCTGATCGATGAAGCAATGCCAATTATTCATCCTAAACTCATTGATTGAGACCAACAAGACCCCCCACACCTTTACACCTTCCAAAATGATGATGTGATCATAGACTTTCTTGAATTATGAGATGACATACCAAGCGGGGATCAAAAAGTTGGGTATGCTATTGAACGTAACAATGTGACTTACTTTGAAGAGAATGCCAAACCTTTCAGTTGCAAAAATATTATAATCAAAACAGGATCCTCAAGTGAAAACCAAACTGTGGCACTTGTGGAGACCAAAAGAGTAAAAACAAAGGACATATCCAAGGTGAAAACCTCTCTGAGGTGTCAGACGATGGAAGGTTTAAACTTCTCCCCTTCAGTACTAATCAAGAGAGATCGTCTATTCTCATTGAAGAAGAAAAGTAAGTCAATATAGGGGCACCAAAAAATACACACATACTACATCTAGCAGAATCACTGACTCCAGCAAAATATCCTAATTTTATAGAGATATTTCAAAAGTGACAAATAAATTTTTCATGGTCCTATGCAGACATTCCAAGCTTTGATCCAGAACTAGTAATGCATCACTTGACAGTAGCAGAAGGAGACAAACTAGTAAAATAAAAGCTCATAAAGATGAATCCTCATATTGCATTATTAGTACAAGCAGAACTAAAAAATCTATTAGACGTTGGTTTCATAAGACCCATTGTTTATGCAAAATGGATCTCCAACCTTGTACCAGTGGAAAAACCAATTGGGGGCATCTGTATCTATACAGATTTTAAAGATCTTAACAAAGCATTTCCTAAAGATGACTTCCCTCTTCCAAACATTGATATGATCATGGACCTCACAGTAGGACATGCAATTCTATCACTCATGGATGGCTTTTTAGGATACAACTAGATAAATATTTCTTCAGAGGATAAAAAAAAACTTTTACATTCCCATGGGGTACATACTGTTGGATGTTGGACACAAGATTCTATTGAGAGGGGGGTGAATTAGTGGTTTCCAAAACTCTTAACTATTTAATCCTAAGAGTGAGTACTGGTTAGCAATGCAAACACTAAGTAAACCTACCGGTGAGATAAAGCAAGACATCAAAATACAACCACACAAAGGCACAACACATGACACTGGTATATATGAGGAAAACCCAAGATGGGAAAAACCTCGGTGAGAAAAGATGCTGGAGTCTACTCCTCCAATCCAACCTCACAATGAAAACACTGGTTACAACATTTAGGGAACCAACCCAAGGAGCACCACCCCTACTTATTTAGGGCACCAACCCAAGGAGCACCAACCCCTATTGATTTATGGGCACCAACCCTTGCATTGAGCTCCAACTCAATGATAACAATACATTGTATCAAGATAAACAATAGTTGTATCCTAGTTACAAATGAGTTCTGTAACCTCTACAAATAATCTTTCTCTATTGGTTTCTCTCCTACTCAACTTTATCGGTAGTATTCTCTATCTTCCACTCTACCTCCTCTCTTTTGGTTCACACTCCCCTACCTTACCGGTTCACTCCTATAACCTGTCACATTGCCTCTTCCTTGTCTAATCTCTTCTTACTCTCTTCCTCTCTCTTCTTTGCTTTCTACTGCTTCCTTACCAGTTCAGGCTCTATCTGTTGTTTGTCTTTGCACTTTGTTACCAATGACTTCCACAATACCAATTAAACCCCACTTAGTCCTTCACCTTGCTAGATCTCCTTCAAAACTCTCCCTACATGCTTCACTCTCTCTGCTTCCTTCTTACTGGTGCAAACCCTACCAGTTTATACTACTGTTAAACTCTATGATAGTTTATCAGTTGCCTTGGCCTTATAGGTTAAATCACTTTTAAAACCTCTTACCGGTTTCACCTCTAAATGTTTAGTTGCTTCACTCTCATAGTTAGATCAACTCTTTTCTTTCAACTGGCATCACACCCTTTGGCAGCATCAATTGATCTAGTCTTCTATCTACATACTTATAGTCAAGCTCTCTCACCAAAATGCAACTTCAAACTTTTGGCATGCTAGGGTTTCTTCCACTGATCACGAGGAGTATAGGATCCAATCAGATCTTGTTCTGTACGAGGATCAACAACCTACAAGTAATCACACATCACCACCATATCTCCTTTCTTCCAAAGAATGTTTGCTATACTTAGCAAACATGGACTATTTGTCATCTTGGCACTTGGTCAAACACCATAAATGGTTTGGCGGTTTGCATCACCTACTTTGATTTGCACCTGAACACTCTGCATTGATTAGTGCATGCCATCGATCTCCTCGGTTTGACCTTCCTCAAGCCTCAAACCTCTGCAACACATCCTGTGATTTTTGGGGTCTTCATTTAATGCCAACCAACTCTGTAACTACCTCATCGGTGCACACTCCATCTACCACTTCATGCATGTTTGCCACCTTGATTCTACGCGACACCTTTGTCATCATCCAACTTAGCTCACTATGTCAGTCAGACTTGGTCACCGACCAATAACACACAACCGGTGTATGCTTCATACTAACGGTCCCTCTTTGCCTACTGACTCTCTAACCCTTCTAGTACATCTTGCCTTACCAGTTAACCTTCATGCCTTCAGCTTCCTTGTGTCGGTGGATCATGTCAGTCCGATCATCACACATATCGGTCCTCAGCAGGTATCAAGGGTGACTCACCATGTGCATTTTCATTTGATCGAGAGAACTTCACATTACCTCTTGGCTCTCTTACCAGTTGTATCCTTGATGACACCACTCCATCAATATTTCACTATCCTACACTAATCTATATCGGCATTCCAGAGTGAATCTATGTCCGCAGATGTAGTACTTACATTCTTCTTCATTTGACTGGTTCACCTCTCAACTGGTTTGCCTAAATGGCAAAATATTCACTACTTACTCTCTCTTTTCAGTCTCGGTAACTCATCATCCATCCTCTTGTTGATCTAGTGCACTTCTCTGGATTGTCATGATGAAGGCATACACATATCATCCAGTCGGTAAAGGTAGATACATAGTGGCTCACAATCTACCAATTACTGGTGGGAGAGGATCTAAGTCACCTGCTTTTGACATTGCACCGATATGACCTCCTTGTTTGAGAAGACATGACTTTATGTCATTCTTCTCTTTATCTAGTGACAACATCATTTACCAGTGGGAGAACAGCTAGATGACATCATACTAGCATACCAGTGGCATGTTCACTCTGCAGTCTTACTGGTCATCATCTTACGGATTAGTACCAACATGTATACTAACTTGTTCATCCACTTGTTCACCGGGTACTGGTTTCTTCACTCCCAACATCAACTTGTATACTATTTGACCTCAACTGCACACACTACCGGTTGACATCCATGATCATAATGTCTATTGACATCAATGACAACACAATGCCAATATTGGAATGTGATGCCATTTGGTCTCAAGAATGCAGATGCCACATATCAAAGGGAAATGACTACCATCTTCCACGACATGATGCATACACTAATGGAAGATTATATGGATGATTTACTAGCTAAATCATTAACAAGAGAGGGACACCTCACCATGCTAGACAAAATATTCAACATACTAGAGCAATATAGTGTACGCCTAAATCCAAAGAAGTGTGTCTTTGGGGTAACCTCTGGGAAGCTCCTAGGATACATTGTCTCAAATAAAGGAATTGAGGTTGATCCCACAAAGGTCAAAGCGATCATGGAAATGCCACCTCTTAGGGACATCAGTCAGATGAGGACATTACAAGGAGGGCTACATTCAATCTATCACTTCATTGCACAATTGGCTGATAAATGTCATCCCTTCACACATCTACTTCATAAGAATGGTCATTTCAAATGGGAAGAGAATATCCAACAAGCATTCCAATAGTTAAAGGACTAGCTAATGACACCACCATTACTGACACTACCATCTCCAAACAGGCCATTATTGTTATACATATCATCTACAACTATGGCCTTAGGAGTCTCACTCGCACAACATAATGCAAAAGGTTAAAAAATTGCAATATACTACAATTCAAGAACACTGGTAGGGTATGAACTCAATTATACCCCTATTGAATGAGGCTACCTAGCAGTGATTTTAGTAGCCACTAAACTAAGACACTACATACTGACACAAAAGATACAACTCATTAACAAAATTGATCCACTCAAGTACTTACTTAGTAAAACAGTGCTAACAGGCCATTTTTCAAAGTGGGTTATGCTCCTCAGTGAATTTGACATAGAGTATATGGACCAAAAAGAAATCAAAGGGCAGGTCATTGCAAATAAGTTGGCCAAAGCACCACTCATAGGAGACCATTTGCTCATCTCAAATTTTCCAGATGAGGAAATATTCAAAGTTATGCTAGCACAACAATGAAAGTTATATTTTGATGGGTCTTACACTCGACATGGTTTAGGAGTCGTCATTCTCTTTATCACACCTGAAGGTGATAGCATTCCAAAATCATACAGGCTTGCATTCCCATGCACGAATAACATAGAAGAGTATGAAGTCTTGATCACAAGACTAATAATGACCACATAATGGAACTTAATAGAGCTACAAGTCTATGGTGTTTCACAACTAGTCATCTAACAGGTCAAATATGAATACCAAACTAAGGATGATAAGCTCATGCCTTACAAGAAAATAGTTGATAGCTTTAATGAATTATTCATAGCTATCACTTTTGAGTAGATTCCTTGAGATTAGAACAGAGATGCAGATGCAATGGCTACAATAGCCTCTCTCCTCAATCTTCCATAGAATTCAACACCCTAGGAGTTCTTAGTTGAACAACTTTGGATCCCTGCTTATGATATCCCAGAATCTGAGATGGTATGTCAACTCATCGGTCCTAATTCCCCATGGTATGGTGAGTTTTATGCTTACCTATGTGATCAAATCCTTTCACCTAACCAATCAAACAACCAACACAAAACCTTCATACGACAATCCGCCTGATACACCATTATTGCCAAAACCCTATACTGATGAGGTCTTGACGGTATATGTGGGGCTCATTCAAGTGGCCCTTCATTAGCTAAAAAGATCATGTGGGCAAGATACTATTGGCCCTTTATGGAAAAAGATTCCTACTACTTTGTCACAAAGTGTAAAAAGTGCCAAGTACATGGAGATTTGATACATGCACCAGCGCAAGAACTTCAACCCATCACAACACCATGGCCCTTTTGTCAATGGGGACTGGACCTTGTGGGTAAAATCCATCCATCTTCATCCAATGGTCACAACTTCATCATTATTTCCACAAAATACTTCACAAAGTGGCTCGAAGCTGTTCCACTTACCCAAGTAACCAACAAGTAGATCACTTCATTCATCTTAAACTACATCATCTGTCGGTATGTGTACCCATGTCCATCATCATAGATAATGTGCTTCCTTTCAAAAATTAAGATGTCCATGCACTCTGTGAGAAGCTTCATATCCAACATTGTTTCTCCACCCCATATTACCCACAAGGAAATGGTCAAGCAGAAGCCTCAAACAAGAACATATTGAGGATCCTCAAGAAGAAAGTCAATGATGCTGGTCGTGATTGGCACATTCATCTAAATCTAGCACTATGGGCATTGAACTAGCATTTGAACCCCAACAGGTGCAACCACATATTCACTTATATATGGAGAAGAGGATATTTTGCCTATTGAGGTAGAATTACCATCTCTATGGGTTTCCTTGTGCAATTTGAATACTAATGAAGAGTATCGGGTCTCATGCCTTCAGGACTCAGAACTGCTTGATGAGAAGCAACAAGCTGCCTACAATCACCTAAATGCATATCATCAACACATGAGTAGAAGTTACAATCATTTTTTTAAATGTCACACATTTGAGGTAGGATATCTTGTGTCCTGAGAGAGAATCCTCACAATCAACCAAATAGAGAACATCAAGGTAAGTTTGAATCCAATTGGCTAGGTCCATATGTCATCACTGCAGTCTTTGGGTCTGAGGCATATTAGTTATTAACTTTGGAAAGAGAACCACTGGTAGATCCAATCAATAACATGCATCTCAAAAGGTTCCATACATAAGTTGTGCAGAGCATTAGGGTCATCAAATATCAGAAAATACCAAAAAAATTTAGAAAAAGTTCTGCAAAAAAGTACAAAAAAAAAGAAAAGAGAAAAGAAAATAGTAAAGAAAAATCATTCATCCAAATGATGAAAACCACTTTGGTGGCACCTTGGATAAGTACGACGATGAAAACCTGGCAAATTGGTGCCATTCATAAAGGCTGTAGCTCCATTGTCTTTCACACTTGTTGCGATCACATCCATTACATCCATTCAAACATCATTTATACCATGGTTTGGTATTGATCTACAATCAGGGTTATTGCCTCATATGTCCTGCATCACATTTTCACACCCACACCTGACTGGGGGCAATGATCTTAACTTAATGAAGGGAGTAGATTATCCATGCTTGTGATTCATTGAGTTACTCATTTGAAAAACGCTCTAAAATAATCCAAAAAAATTCGTATAAATATCAGAAAATACCAAAAATATTTAGAAAATGTCCTGAAGAAAAACATAAAAACATCCTAAACATTCAAAAAAAAAATAAAAAATAAAAAAAAAAGAGAAAACATCACAATCAATCAAAAACATTGCAATAAAATTATTCCTTGTACATAAACATCACAACAGACGCAAAATAACATTTGAACTACTTAAAGATGACCACCTATCAAATCAACAAATAAACAAACATTATGAGCACATCATATGCAAAAACCGCCTTAACAAGGATGCATCCTTCCTTCAAAACAAGACATGGTGACATATCTTTGACAAGAAGATGTTGTTTGGCTGATAAGTACTTGGTTAGATTATTGCTTTATATATCAGGTTCCTATGCTACTCTAGGATATCCATAAGTGATTAGAGTGGCTAGGATGGTTCAAGATATATTTTTCTTTGTTTTCTATCTACAGGATTGTTCCAATGAAGTTTTGGGGCATGTACTAATAGTTTCTACATGGAAAGTTCACTAAGATACGAGATCCTATGCCAAAATATAGTCATGGATCACTATGGCTTACTAACTACAACGTATACCTTGACCATACATATATGAACCGGAATGGAGGGGAACCTTCCTTGTCTGCAATGTTTGTTTATAGGTGCAACGTTAAAACTTGGTTTCTGATACCTCGACCAAGATCGGTATTACCATGCTCAATGAGGATATAAAGCATAATGAATAAGCCATGTATAGTCATTCCATCTCATCTGTATATATTGCATTCCGTTACATATCATGCATTCATTTATTCATTCATACATTGTACAAATATTTTGTCACGCATGCAATTAATTAGGGATGCTATGAGAAAGTTCACTATCAAAGGCTTACCTTGCAAACAATCATGACAGAGTATTCTGATACATCATCTCACATTTCCATGTCATATTTGCATTATCCGACACATTGGCATTTATGCCTCATGTAGGATTAAAAAACATTTGTAAATAGTGGCATTTTCAACCCATTTAGGTGCATTCATTTTGCATTATCATTCATCTCATTGATTTAGTGTATGTTCATTAGAAATCATTTAGGTATATTCAATTAACTTCATTTAGGTATTATCCATAGTTGCATGCATTTTCAACTCATTTAGGTGCATTCATTTTGCATTATCATTCATCTTATTCATTTAGTGTATTTTCATTAGAAATCATTTAGGTGCCTTCATTTACATCTCAGTTAAGTGCATTCATTTAGCTTCACATAAAATGTATTCATTAAGTGCATTCATCTTTATCTCATTAAGCACATTCATTTGCATTCATTTAATTTATTAAGTGCATCCGTTTAAGTGCATTCATTTAATTCATTAGTGGAATATAATTAACATTAAGTGCATTCATTACTTTCATTTAAACTCATTTAAGTGCAGTTTCATTCGCATTCGTTCATTAGATTCATTCATTTACATGCATTCATTCACATTCATGAAGATTCATTTAAGTGCATACATTTGCATAACATCAGATTCATTTACATGCATTCATCTACATTCAGGAACATTCATTCAATATGTGCATTCCTTCATTTCATTTTGTACACTATAAATCACATAGATTAGTCCATATTAATCTTTCATAAACATCTTCAAATACATTCATTTTAATCATTGCATAGATTTTCATCATTTTTCATTTTTAAATACAAATCATTTTCATCATTGTATCCACATAAAGAGTCATATATTGCACAACATATATATCCACGCACATATATTACCATCATACATACAACCATCTTCATGAACATTTTACAAGCATAATTTTGCATCTATCTTACATCATCAATAGGCATATGACATTTATCACATTATTACCTTCAACATAACTACATCATTTTACATCTCTATTAAATCATCAATAGGTATACATCATTCATTACATCATCAACATCTACATTTTGCATAAACATACTGTTGGCAACAACAATGCAGACTGAAAGGGGGGGGGGTAAATCAGTCTTCACTAGATCTATAAACTTAATCACAAATACAGATCTGATAAATTGCAACAATAACAAAGATAAGAAAATTGAAAGCACAACATACAACACCAATATTTTGATGTGGAAAACCTAGTTAAGGGAAAAACCATAGTGGGAACCTACCCACAGTAAGATGATACTCTATAGTTGTGAAAATATTACAATGGGGAATGCACATGCATTCAAGCACATTGCCTAGAGATCACTACTCAAAAGACAAGGACCTGGAAGGCTACAACCCTCAGGGAAGTCTCATTGACTTACAACAAGATTCAGACTAAAATCCAGAAGAAATGAACTGCAATAATAGAATCTCCAAATGCCTGATGACAGTTCCAATTAAGCATAATTATCTACTCTGCAACACCAATCTCTACTCAATCACAATACCGAAAGATGAAACCTTGTTCATAGATACACCACCTTTTGATAATCAAGACACAACCTTAATCACTAAATTACATGAATATATCACCTATATATACAATTCATCAACCTTGACTACAAGGTCGGCTAAACTCTCAACTCACAATTACAAAATTACATCACATGATACAAATATTGACCACCAAACCAATATTAATGATTTACATGACATAACATGGACCTAATTAAAATTCCCAAATCCTCAACTCCATCGGAAATCATGCCAAGATCAACCACAACACACTACACTACCAGAAATACCGCATAACACGAAAATCATCACCGATTCATGAAAACCACCAATAACTCACACAATGATCAATGCGGATCATAAAAAAAAATAGGACACAATTAGGAAACACCAACAAGCACGTTAGAATCATCAGTAACAATGGAACCAAAACCACTTATCAAATCTTCATCTGTCAACGTCTGAAACTTAAGAACACAACCAATCAACAACTATTACAAAGAAAGATAACTTGTAGAGCACAAAAACATGATCCATCTAAAATGAAGATACACAAGACCATCCCAAACAAAATCCCAAAAACTCAGCACAAGATCTGATCGCACCGAAATACTAGAGGAAATACCAAACTCTGCAAAGCATCAACACAACACAACAAAACTACAAAATTAGATCATAAGATCTTCCCAATCTGCAATCACCAAAGCAAATCACATTAATATGTTGATATCAATGACAAAAACATATCCTAGCAGCAACAGTGACCAACAATCTCCCCCTTTGGCATTGATGGAAACATATGAATGGAAAAAGCAATCAATGTAAAGAAAGAAGATATCTCCAACAAACTCCCCCTAAGATCAAGATAGATAAAGAATTTTTTCACATGATCTCTCTCCCCCTTTGACAACAATGCCAAAGATATTAAAATAGAAAACCAAAATCACTCTCCCCCTTATAATATGAAACATGAATATCAGAAATCTCTCCCCCTTAAACACAGACTACTCCACCAAAGGAGCAACACCAACTCACAATCTAGATAGAAAGATAAGGCTCTAAAATCCACCAGATTGATTCAACTCAATGCATCTAGTTCTCATAAGGAGGGGTAGATACCCCTAGCTTGTCTCTCAAATAGACAAATGTATCTGCAGGTAAAGACTTAGTGAAAATATTAACAATTTGTTCCTTTGTAGATACATACTCCAGCTTCACTTTTTCTTCATTGACTTATTCTCTCAATTAATAATATTTGATTGGTACATGTTTAGTCTTTGAATGTTGCACCAGATTCTTTGACATATTAATAGCATTTGAATTATCATAGTATATGATAATAGGCTCATCATAGATAACTCTGATGTCCTTCAAAATTTGCTTCATCTAAACTACTTGAGTGCAATTACTAGTAACAACAATGTACTCAGCTTCAACAGTAGATAAAGCTATTGAATATTGTTTCTTACTAGCTCATGAAACCAACTTCTTACTATATACACCTAAAAGTGGTCTGAAGATAATTAATTGAATAAGCAATTATTTAATTAATCCCCCTTCCCAATTTAATTGAATTCACTAAACAATTTGATTAAATTCCCCCTTTTCATCTACTTATTAATAAATCTAAGGTTTTATTTGTTAGGATTCCCAAAGATACTGAGAGGGGGGGGGGTGTTGAATCAATATCTAACCGGTTATAAAATTTACTTGATTTAAAACATGTAAAACATATCAATACAATATACTAGTAAACCAGAAATAATGTAGCAAACAAAGATAACAACAACCACATGAAAAGCACACCATAACACAATAGTTTAACGAGGAAACCCGGTGTGGGAAAAACCTTGGTGGGATTTGTGACCCACAATATTCGCTTACTGGCCAATAAGTGAATATTACTCATATAATAGGGGCCTGCACATGCAGGAAGGCCAAGTGCCTAGAGCTCATTGCTCAGATTCAAAATAAGAAGTCACATTGACTTACAAAATGGATTATACAAATCCAATGTCTTGTACTGCTTCAAATTAGCATTTGCTATGCTAGAACCAATACCAGTTTTAGCTCTGCTTCATACATAAACCCTTAACCTATAATTCGCATATTAGGTCTGCCTTATTTTGCCTTTCACACTATTACAAAATGTTCTACAATGATCTCATACATATATGAGTCATATTACAACTTGCCATGTCGGCTTACAATGATTTTACAATTAATTACAAAATACATTATAAACAAAATTCCTGTCGGCCAGGGTGCCAGTATCCTTCCTTTGTCTGCCAGTGTCCTATGTGCCGGTATAGAGTCTGTTGCTGCTGGTGCCGGTATATTGTCTTGCCGGTATCATATGATTGCAAGGTTGCCATCAAAGACAAAACCTTCAATCACCTACAATATCTCATTGGAGTGTGCATTTGCCAACATTATTTAATGGGTTCATTTTCATAATCTCCTTTTATTAATTAATTCCCCCATCAAATTCATCATCAAATTCATTTCTTCCGAATCCCATAATTAATGAAAACAAATCAATTTATGAGTTGTTGAGATTAATTAGCCTTTTCCTATTATTTGAATTTCTAAATTCAAATTACCCACATGCTTCTTAACTTCTAACCACCTAACCTAACCCCTTCTAAACCTAACCTATTCCATCTAACCACAGGTTTAATTAACCATCCTAGCTTACACATCCTAACCACCATGTCCCCTTTCCTTAGACACTTTGCCCTCTCATGAGAAAAGCTTTGTGACACTTGTCACTAAGTGTTCTATTTCATCTAACCTCTTCTAGAAGCCTCTTGGCAGTTGTCACCATGGAGATGACATTGTCCCCTTTCATCCAACCCCTTCTCCTACCAACCTCCAAATGTTCCCTTTACTCCAACCTCTTTTCCAACCTCCTCCAATTTAACCATTGATATCTTCAGACTTAATCTTGACCGTTGATTCCTGCCACCTCACCCTTGGCCTTGGAAATCCTATAAATAGACGCCATTTTGGAGCAATAATGATCCCATCTCATTTGCATTCAAGTATTGTTACTATAGTCATATAACTATTAGCAATATCATTTTAGCATTGTCATCATGTTCAATTTTAGCTTAAATCTAGATTATTTTCTAGCATAATCATAGAATCATGTAGCTTAATCTCATCATTGCTAGCTTAAATGCATCATTTATCATTTAAACCCTTCATTTAAGTGTAGTCAAGTCACTGGAATTTGCATGACCAGATCTGAGAGCAAAATTCATACTAGCATTTACTAGGAGGTGATAGATCGCTTAGTTATGGTTTTATCCTTCTTTGCTTTAAATTAATTAACCATGCTTGTAATGATCTATTGAGTGTTTTGTGTTGCAGGTTCAGGTATACACTTCATAGGCACAACACTTACCTAAGAAGAATGCTCCACCAATAGTGCTCTTCCAGTCATCTAAATCACCAGCCCAATCAGCATTAGTGTAAGCACATAGCATGAATTCATCATTCCTCAGATACCGCAAACCATAGTCCACAATTCCCTTCAAGTATCTGAATATCCTCTTTACAACAGTGACATGACTCTCTTTTGGATCAGCTTGATATCTAGAAACCATGCACAAAACATGCATAATGTCTGACCTAGTCTTAGTAAGATATAGTAGTCCACCAACCATGGATCTGTACAAAATCTGATTAGCTTTAAGAGATTCATCATTCTTAGACAATTTACAACTAGTCACCATAGGAGTTACAACAGGTTTGGAGTCATCTAACCCAGAATTCTTTAGAAATTCCTTCACATATTTAGTTTGAGATATAAATATACCTTTTCCAGTTTGTGAAATCTACAAACCTAAGAAAAATTTCATCTCTCCAATCATAGACATCTCAATTTTTTTCTTCATATCATCGACAAACTTCATGCTCAAGTTATCATCTCCTCTAAAGATGATATCATCAACAAAGACTTCAACAATAAAGATGTTATCATTCTCAATCTTAAAGTACAAATTACTATCAACAACACTTTTATTGAATCCCAATTTTAAAAAATATTTATCTAATCTAGCATACTAGGCTCTAGGGGCTTGCTTCAATTCATAAAGAGCTTTCTTTAGCTTACATACCATGTCTCCATCATCTGATAATGAAAATCCATCAGTTGCTCAATGTAGACTTCTTCCTCAAGATCACCATTTTAAAAGGTAGATTTGACATCCATCTGATATACCTTGAAATATTTATAAGTGTTGGTGTAAATAATTATTCATCATGGATATTATTACACTTACTTAAGTTTACTTAGGATAATGAATTTCATAGTAGTTTGGATATGAGACACTTGGGTGTTTGTGTCACATTGGGATAGTGTGTGTAGGAGAAATTCCACCTCTTATGGTGTTGATCTTGTTATTACACTATCATATCCACTTATTGTGGAGTGATAATTCCACCTTCGGTGGGTGATCCACCTCATGTGGAATATTATATTATTTCTCCTACCTACCCACACATATTTCCTACCTACCATTGTTTCTTATTGAGCCACATGTCATATTTGTGTGCTCATACATATCCCTAGCCTTGCCTATATAAGCAGGCTCATCTACATTGTATGTAACAGAGATAATCCAGTTGATTGTTGATCATTTTTCTATTGATGAGAATACAGTTTATTCTTGTCCCATATTATATCTCTATCTTGTACATTTCATTGACCTCTTGATCTTGGCAAAATCCAACATGGTATCAGAGCTATTGGGGCTTCATTGATTCGTCTTGAAGAGGCATTATTGTGACGTCAAGAGGCAGATCTGAGGAGCATCATCATTTGGAGGCGTCCTAGACCAGATCCGACCTCTCCATTGCGTCCCGAAGGCCATTTCCATGAATTTTGGTTATAAAGTTGGCCTATTTTGGTGAGAAATTTTTTTTTCCCCAATTTTGCTATATCGTACGGATTTCGAAATTTTTTTTAATATTCGCAAATTTTTTTTTTTTTCATTTCTCTGAATATTGTTTTGAAAAAATCAAAAATAAAAAAAAATTGAAAAAATTGAAAAGCAAAAAAATTGAAAAAGTTTTGAAAAAGCAAAAAAAAAAGAGAAAAATCATTGGTTTGGGGGTCCGCAGACCCCCGTACCCCCGTGACTGTACCTTGCGCGTAGGTCTGCAGATCGTACTCTGTCAGCACCGTATCCTCGCCGCAGAGCCCGTATTGACTTCGTCCTCCGTGCGCCTCCCTCCGTCCCTGCTCCGCTCGACGGTGGCTGCGCCAGCTCCGCCTCCCGTGCGGCTCCCTCCGCTCACGGCTCCCCCGTCTACCAGCGCCGCTCGTCTCCGACAACAACACCTCCCGGCAACTGCTGACGGCGACACAGCTCCGCTCCATCGCCTCCGCCTCTGGCCCGTCTGATAGGTCACCGAACCAGGCATTCCATACGCCACGCAGATTCTTGCACATGTTAGTGCACCATATCATCGCCCAGTCAACCGTACGGATGCCACATCAGCAGCACAGTCAGCATTTCCGTACAGTACGGAACATACAGTTAGCACGCCACGCAGTCTGTCCGTACAGTACAGACGCCCAGTCAGCCAGAGAGGCAAAGTTTTGGTGATGGTCATACGACCGTCAAATTTAACATAGTGTTTTGCTGACGTCAACGCCACATCAGCAGGGTTTGAAAATTTTTGGACCCCCTCTCATTTGCATTTTTGATTTTGCAGTTCAACTTCAAATGGCCATAACTTGCTCATTTTTGCTCTTTTTTGGGTGCAATTTTTTTTGAAATGGGCTAGAATTTTGTGCTCTCCGCAGTGGTGAAAGAATTTTTTGATTTTGATGCATGGATTTTTTAGAAAATGCAGTTTTTGGTGACTGTCCTTGAGTAATCCCAGTTTTTGCAACTTCAGAGGCTTCGTTCAGGGTCATCCGACCTCCTTTTTAGGTGCCGTTTTTTTTGAAAGTGCGTATTTTTTCATCTACTTTCACATGATGCTATCAGATTGATGTCATTGTTAGTAGAAATTGTACTTTCAGATCTTGGCCATTTTTGGCTCTCTTGGTACTTGTATATTTGCTTGAATCTCAGTTAGATTCATTGCACTATTGATTGAAGTCTCTTGTATCTCATTTGAGAAGTTGTAAAATTTGCATCATAAGCCCACTTTGTCTTCTTTTGCAAGTGGCTCATTGTAATCACACTAAGTATAAAGTGCCAAAATCATCACTTTTGGGGGGGTACTTTGATTGATTGAATTTGGGGGGGTGTCTCTTGTGCTCTTGTGCTCTTGTGTTCTTTCCTTTTTGCTGCTATGGGTTCTTCTAAGTTTCCTCTCTTAACTCCACATAATTATGCTACTTGGAAAATTGATGCATGGAGTAAACTTATGGAAAAAGGACTCACTCATTACATTGATGGAACTATTGTTGCTCCAGCTGATCCTAAGGCTGATCCAGTTGGTCACTTAGATTGGCTCACTAAAAATATCATGGCAATTGGTACCTTAAGAAAGTATGTATCAAAGGATCTCATTTTTCATATTGAGAAATGTACTCTAATCAAGGATGCTTGGCAAAAGTTTCAAGACTTGTATGGTCAAGTTGATGAGATTAGGGGATATCAAATTGATAGTGATCTCACCATGTTAGATCCCAAGAACTTTGATACTATACAAGATTATGTCACTAAGGCAAATGAGTTGAGGGCACAACTCAAAGATTGTGGCATTGATAAAAAGGATACTCAATTGATATTCAACTTGATAGGCAAGCTTCCACAAGAATATGCAGCATTTGTTTCTAGTTTCCAAACTCATAGGATGACAATGGGTTCAAGCTACAAAATGCCTACATTTGATGCTTTCAATGAAATGTTGATGATGGAACAAACTAAGTTGATAAGCATGGGCATTCTTAAGGCTTCTTCTAAGTCTCAAGCATTAGTGGCAAATCAAGGGAACAAAGGAAATCAAGGAAAGGACAACTCAAACAAGAAGAAATGGCAATCAAAACCTAAGGAAAAAGCACCATCTTCTCCACAACAAGGAGATTGATCTTCTTCCAAGAAAGATAATTCACCAAAGAGAGAGAGACCTACTTGTGCTTATTGTAAAAAGATTGGTCATGAGGAACATCATTGCCATACTAAGAAGATTGATGAGCTCACACATATCATCAAAAAGCATAACATTGATTTGCCTAAAGTCTACAAGAAGGATGATTCATCAACTTCCACTTCCTCACATTCAAAAGGAAAAGGGCATGCATTCATGGCTTCTACAAGTGGAAAGACTCACTCTTTTGGAACAAGAAAAGGAAAAGCTCTATGTGCTACAACAAATCATACTTCAGAGAGATGGCTTCTAGATTCAGGGGCTTCTCATCATATGGCATCTTCACAGTCTATGTTCTCTACATTTGAGCCTTGCACCATGCCACAGATTTTGATGGGCAATCATACATACATGGATGTGATTGGGAAAGGATCTATTGACATTGGGGATAACTCCTTCAATGATGTGTTGTGTGTACCCCACTTGACAAACAATCTCCTTTCTATCTATCAAATCACACATGGCGCAACTAAGAGAGTTGTGGAGTTCACACCTGACTCAGTTTTCATTAGAGACATGGAGACTAGAGCTATCATTGCAACTGGGGTGGTTGATCATGCATCTCGGTTATACTCCTTTTCAGATTTTGTTGATGATGATGATTTCACATTTGATGATTCTACACATGATGATCACACTTATTGTGATGGTTCAGATTTTGAGGGGAACTTTGGACACTTGAACATGGGGATTCTCACATATAACCCCATTCTTGAGTCTTGTATTTCATCTTCTCATATTGATATCACATCACCTATTGTACCTGATGATGCAGATAGTGCGACAGTTTTGCCTTCATGTGATTCAGTGCAGCAGGATATACATTGTCTTCCAGCTTCAGATTCATGGGATGATTACATGACAGATATTGCAGGTTTGTTTGTGGAATCCTACATTGCAGATTTGGGAGACATCATTGATGACATACATCTTCTCTTTGATGAAGATGATCCTTCTTCGATTGTTGCGAGGGCACACTCTGACCCTCTTGTTCATTCTCTACATGATCATTCTTTCGAGGTTGACATGATTGTGGATACTTATGTACAGCAGTTGGAGGAGGTCTCTTTATTCTTTGAGGAGACACATGAGTCTTTGGATATTGTTCTACATTCATCTCCACTAGATCTTGGAGTGCCTTTTTCAGCAGTGTGGCACAGTTTACCACCTTTGGAAGGGGTATCTTTCAGCATCGACATGGGGACACTTGAGCAGTTTTCAGAGATTCCTTTCATCATGAGTTTTCTTCATACATCTTCCCTTCATGATTGGGGAGACTTCATGGATACACCTTTGGTTTTGTTTCTTCCTAAGGGGAGGAATGTTGTTCGACGTTCGTGGAGTAGTTTCTTCATACATCGAGCTTCTATCATTGGTGCAGATTCTTCATTAAGGGAGGATCACAGTTTGACTTCTCTTCTTCTCTCATATGGGGGGGACTTTTTCCTCACATGGGGTTTTGTTCCTCACATACTTCTATGAGAGTTCTCTTGTATAGCTTTCATCTCTCTTTTTGGGGGAGGGTTTTTTCCCATTGGGTTTTTCTCTCTTTCCCCACTTTGTGAGAGATTTCATTGCATTGGTTTGCATGCATTTGCATTTGTGCATGGGTACCTAACATGGCCTCGTAGCTGGGACCCATCTTGCATTGCTTAGTTGCATTGTAGACTTAAGTGCATTCCCCTAAGTTGCACTTAAGGGGGGGTGTTGGTGTAAATAATTATTCATCATGGATATTATTACACTTACTTAAGTTTACTTAGGATAATGCATTTCATAGTAGTTTGGATATGAGACACTTGGGTGTTTGTGTCACATTGGGATAGTGTGTGTAGGAGAAATTCCACCTCTTATGGTGTTGATCTTGTTATTACACTATCATATCCACTTATTGTGGAGTGATAATTCCACCTTCGGTGGGTGATCCACCTCATGTGGAATATTATATTATTTTTCCTACCTACCCACACATATTTCCTACCTACCCTTGTTTCTTATTGAGCCACATGTCATATTTGTGTGCTCATACATATCCCTAGCCTTGCCTATATAAGCAGGCTCATCTAAATTGTATGTAACAGAGATAATCCAGTTGATTGTTGATCATTTTTCTATTGATGAGAATACAGTTTATTCTTGTCCCATATTATGTCTCTATCTTGTACATTTCATTGACCTCTTGATCTTTGCAAAATCCAACAATAAGCAACATATGCAACAATCTAACAACTTCAAGTCTGGACACTAGAGAAAAAGTGTCCTCATAGTCAATTCTCTCTTTCTATGAATATCCTTTGCAAACCACTCTAGCTTTATTTCTGACAACTTTACCGGCTTCATTCAATTTGTTTCTGAATATACCCATTTAGTACCAATTACATTCTTATCCTTAGGTCTAGGCACAAGCTCACAAGTGTTATTCTTTTCAATCTGATCTAATTCTTCTTCCATAGCTCTAATCCAATTTTCATCTTTGCAAGCTTCAATAACATCTGTAGGTTCAACTTTAGAAATCAAACATACTTCTTCAACAACTAACCTTCTTCTAGTCATCAAATCTTTATTTTTATCACCAATACTGATTTTCTGAATGATTCAGTCTTACATACCTCGAGGTCTTCTGATTGTTCTGATTTTTCAGGTTCCTGCACATCTTCACCGACAACAACAACATCTGGATCATTCTTCTTTGGCTCTTTAGTCTAAATAGGGTTTAGAACAATATGCTGACCATCATCATATTCACATGCTCTAATCTCTTTCCCAAGGTTCTCATCCAACTTCACATTTGCACTTTCTACTATCTTTCTCAATCTTTTATTGTAGCACCGGTAGGCTTTTCTCTTTGTTGAATGTCCCAAGAAAATTCCTTCATCACTTCTAGCATCAAACTTTCCTATATCCTCATCTCTCTTGATATAACATTTTCTACCAAATACTCTGAAATATCTCACACTAGGAACATGACCAAACCATAACTCATAAGGAGTCTTATCGGTATTACCTTTAATATGAAATCTATTGAATGTGTAAACAACAGTGCTAATAGCTTCTCTCCAGTAGATCTTCAAAACATTCCCTTCAATTAGCATAGTCCTTGTAGCATCCAAGATAGTTCTGTTCTTCCTTTCATGAACTCCATTCTGCTGAGGGGTTCTAGGAGCATATATTTGTCTTCTAATCCCATGCTTCTCACAAAATAAATTAAATTCATGGGAACAAAATCCTCCACCTCTATCAGATCTCAAATATTTCACCTTCAATCCAGACTCAGTTTCAACCTTTGCTTTGAATATTTTGAATTTGTCCAATGCTTCTGATTTCTCCTTCAAAAATACAACCGACATCATCCTGAAATAATCATCCATTAACAACATAAAGTATCTGTCACCCTGAACACTTCTAACATTTGTAGGTCCACATAGGTTAGTATGCACAAGATCTAGCAATCCATCATATGTATACTATTTGTTGTTGAAATAAATTCTTGTTTTCTTACCCAGCTGACATTCTTTATATACCAGATTAGCAGGCTTAACAATCTTAGGAAGATCTCTAACATATTGTGTAGAGCTAATCTTAATCATTGAATCAAAATTTATATGACACATTCTCTTATGCCACAACCAACTTTCATCAATATGAGCAATCAAACAAATTTTCTCACCAGCATTCAAGTGAAAAATGTTACCTTCAGTCTTAGTTCCAGATGCAATCTCTATACCAGATGCATTTAGGATTTTGCAGTTTCCATTCTTGAATTGTAGATCATAACCTTTATCAACCATCTATCCACACTCAAAAGATTATGCTTCAAACCTTCAACATACAAGACATCTTTAGTATTATGCTTAGCAAAGGATATAGAACCTCTCCCAGGGATCACATAGGCTTTGTCATCTCCAAATCTTACTATTCCACCATCATACCTTTTCATGCTCACAAATTTTCTTTTATCACCAATCATATGATGTGAACAATCACTATCAATCACCCATTCATCTCTTTCTTCAACTTAAGAAGTTAAAGCTTTCTCCTCAACAGTATAGCTAGTGGAATCAACAGGTACTGGTCGATCTTCCTTAATGGAAAGAAATACAACTTGATCTCCTTCTGATTCTTCATCTGTAACACCTTCATCAACAACATAATAGTAGTTCATCTAATTCTTATACTTCTGGTTAGACTTGTAAGCCTTATCATACTTCTCATGCTTATCATATCTATCATTCCTATCATGCTTATCAAACTTATCATGCTTTTCAAATTTAGCCATTCTCTTGGGGCATCTAGAAACAAAATATCCTATCTTATTGCAAGAGAAACATTTCAAAGGCAATTTTCCATAATACTTACCGACTCCTTTAGGCAATCTTCAGGCAATCAATGCTTCAAGCTCATCTAGCTCTCTTTCTTGCTCTTCCATCTCTCTTCTCTCTCTCTCCCTTTCATATCTAGATATTCTGCACTCATCAGGATCATACTTCCGCTTTCTAGATATAGACGCTGATTCTCTAAATGTTGTCTTAGACTTTCCATGTGATTCTCCAAACTTGCTCAACTCAAAAGTAGCAATCTTTCTAACCAACATATCTCTCGTCACTATAGTCACATTTTAGATCTCATCAATAGCAGCTACATTGTGTTTGTAAGTAGGAGGCAATAATATCAGCACCTTAGCAACAATTTCATCTTCTTCAAGGGTTCCATCGGCACATCTGATACCTAGGACAAGGTCATTCACCTCAGCCTCTCCCATCTTCAACATCTTATACTTTCCTTTCAAACTTTTCAACTTAGAAACTTTCGCCTGTTTGTCTCCTTCATATAGGGTCTCAAGCTTCTCCTAGATCTCATGTACGGTCTGAAGTTTCATTACATTTGTCATCTCTAAATCAATAAAGGCACTAAGCAATGTTTCCTTCACTCTGATGTTACTTTCATCATCCTTGATTTTAGCAATAGTAACTGGTCCATTCTGAGGAACAAAATAGACATCCTTTGTAATCTTCCAATGATCTTCTCCAAGGCATCTCAAGTGTACCTCCATTCGGTTCTTCCATATAGCATAGTTACTTCCATCAAATCTCATACTGTCCTTCTTAAAGATAGTTGTCATCCCGGATATCCTCAAGCGGTTAAGCTTCTTCCGTAGGATCTAGACCTGATACCAATTGTTGGAAACAACAATGAAGGAAGACTGAGGGGGGGGGGGGTGAATCAGTCTTCACTGGATTTACAAACTTAATCACAAATACATATCTGATAAACTGCAACAATAACAAAGATAAGGAAATTGAAAGCACAACACACAACACCAAGATTTTGATGTGGAAAACCTAGTTAAGGGAAAAACCACGGTGGCAACCTACCCACAATAAGATGATACTCTATAGTAGTATGTGAAAATATTACAATGGGGAATGCACATGAATTTAGGCACACTACCTAGAGATCACTACTCAAAAGATAATGAACCAGAAGGCTACAACCCTCAGGGAAGTCTCACTGACTTACAACAAGATTCAGACTACAATCCAGAAGAAATGAACTGCAATAATAGCATCTCCAAACGCCTGATGATAGTTTTGGTTAAGCATAATTGTCTGCTCTGCAATGCCAATCTTTGCTCAATCACAATATTGAAATATGAAACCTTTTTCGCACATACACCACCTTCTAATAATGCAGACACAACCTCAATCACTAAATTACATGAATAAATCACCTATATATACAATTCATCAACCTTGATAACAAGGTCGGTTAAACCCTCAACTCACAATTACAAAATTACATCACATGATATAAAGATCGACCACCAGACCAATATAATGATTTACATGACATAACATGGACCTAATTCAAATTCCCAAATGATCAACTCCACCGAAAATCATGCCAAGATCAACCGCAACACGCTGCACCACCATAAATACCGTATAACACGAAAATCATCACTGGTTCATGAAAACCACCAATAATTCACACATTGATCAATGCAAATCATAAAAGAAAATAGGACACAATTAGGAAACACCAACAAACATGTTAGAATAATCAGTAATAGCTACACCAAAACCACTTATCAAATCTTCATCTATCAATGTCTGAAACTCAATAACACAACCAATCAACAACTGTCACAAAGAAAGATAACTTACAGAGCGCCAAAACATGATCCATCTGAAATGAAGATACACAAGACCATCCCAAAAAATATCCCAAAAACTTAGCACAAGATCTAATCACACTAGAATATACCGGAGGAGGAAATACTGAACTCTGCAAAGCATCAACACAACAAAACAAAACTACAAAATCGGATCATAAGATCTTCCCAATCTGCAATCATTGGAGTAAATCACAGGAATATGTTGACATCAATGACAAAAACATATCCTAGCAATAACAACAACCAACAATATCCAACACATATATATTCATCAACGCCATACATATAGAAATAATCAATATCATCACATACATCAACATAACCTGCATCCACATGTTAGTATCATAACATCAACATCATACACATCATCGCATATAACAAAATAACTTGCATCCACATGTTAGTATCCTAACATCAATGTCATACATATAAAAATAATCAACATCATTGCATACAACAAAATAACCTACATTCACATGTTAGTATCATCACATCAAATCATATCATCATCATGCATTAAGAAATCATATCATCACATAAATGTATATCATATCATCGCTGCAAAACTGAGATCTCATCATATATCTCACCAAAATAAAGTATGCATGTATTAAAATACAATGATGTCAAAAATATTAGCTACCAAGAGCCATCAAAGTATTAGTATAATAACAATGTCACAATACAAAGGTAGCTCATTGCTCGCTGACTGCTGGGCACCACTTGCTCGTATAGCCGCCGCCAATAATCAATCTTAGCTCCTGCTCGATGTATCTCCTTGCCTATAGGGCCCTGTCCCTATACTCCCTCTATTACTCAGACTCTATCCTATACCTAGCCCACTTTGTCCATGGCATCATCTCTCTCCCTGAGAACTACGGTCAGCTTGGCCCCCGTGTAAAAACCTAGACATCCCTAGCACCAATCTCTGCATCCCTGTCCTCTAGCCTTGCCTCCAAATCTTTGATATTATCCTCAGCAGTAGTAAGATGCATCTGTAGCTGCACTATCATGACCTCTTGTAGGTCTCCCTGTCTACCATCTCCACTTGCGGCTCCTTGTCCCTCCTTGATCACCACATCTCCATTGGCACCACCCATACCTGCATCTCCACCTGCACCACCCTCTTCTCTCCCCCCTACAACTACTGTTGTTGGTCCCTGCATCAAAGGCCCCTATGCTAGTCACAAAGGAAGACCACCCTTGCATCTCCTCAGACCCCTACCATCACCTCCTCCACCACCACCTCCTTCAACACCCCCTTCCCCATCTCCACCTCCTCTCCCTCCTCCACCTCAGCCATCTAATCTCCTCCTCCTCCTGCCCTATCTCAGTGCCCTGTGATCCTTGAATGGTGGCACTGACTCTGTTGGATCTAAGATACATGGAAAGGGATGCATCACCTGATACTAAGCATACTAATCTATAACCCCTGCATCTGCCATCTCTTCTTGGTATGGCTGTGGCCTCACCTGTAAGGTCTGAAACTCTGCCATGACCTAATCGTAGGGCAATACAAGCCCCAGTGAAATCTCTCCTGAACAACTCTGGCATACTCTCTAGAACCCCATGGCATACCCTGTGTCTGCCTGAAATGCCTCATCACTCAGCCTAGAAGATGTCTCTTGACCACATAAGATGTGCATCCAATTAAAAACTGCACGATGAACACATGGCATCTTGTCTGCATCATTCGCCCACTACTCACAATCAAGGTAGGGGCTCCATATCACTGTATCTAAATCGACCAACACCCGTCGCTAGTACTCCAGCTTCCCCAGCTGGGGCTGTGTCATCATACCTCCATACATATATATGTAGGGCTGGTGAATCACCCTAAACCTCATACACACCGGTCTCTTGATGGGCAAGTGCTCCCATGCCCAGATATGCAACAATGTGATCCCTACTCCTAGGGAGGTGATGCCATGGTAAACCACCTCATGCAAATCCCTGTACAAATGGGCCAACACACATGCCCCCCATGCATATCAGGTGCCCTTGCTAGCCATCCACTCAATGAACTGTCCCCAGCCGACAACAAGACCATGTGATCTCCGATGTGGACATAGGAGCCCTCCAACGATGCCCAATAATACTGCAGGTAGTGGCTCATACAAATCTACTATATCCTCCTATGGAATAGATTCATCATAAACCTCTAACACTGGATATGGAAATATCTGACGTAGTGCCGCCTCACCCATCGCCCTATCATAGGTCACTAGCTCATCAGTGATCAAAATGTGAAGAATCATATAAACATCCTCTAGTGTAACTGACATCTCTCCCATCGCTAGGTGGAAGGAGCATGTATCGCTGTGCCATCGCTCGGCCAACGTAGTCAGTAATCCGCGATTTGTCTGAATCACGGGTAGATGCATCATATCGAATAAAAAATTAATGCATATACAGTCAATTTCAAGGTCTATCAACTGGTCACGCAGATGCTATGTGGCAAGATGCCTCTCTAGCATCTGTAGGACACATAGGTTATCCTCCTACAAACATAATTAAACAACAATGTCAATCTCCTTTTTATGCAAAATTGACTATTACCTAGACTTCATCAGATGCTTTTTTAAGTATCTAAGTCTCATCGGGTATCTTGACTCACAAACACCTAGACTAACAACATACATTTACATCAATTGCCTAGTCTCAATAGGTACACTAAGTCTCACACAAGTCACAAACATGAATACAACGACAACATTGGCATCAACTGTCAACTTGATAATGAAATTGGGGCAATTGACACTAACTATCCTATTGGTAAACACAAAAGCACTAAAACCCTGACACAAGTGCTAAACACAACCTACACTGCTATGAAAATACTACAATGCTAAACAAAATCCATAGCACTACTTTACCTATACACAAGTGCTACAACTACACAAATGCTCTACACTGTGTGACAATAACTCTAAAACACTCCTATTTCACCTAGCAAAACAATAGTGCCAAAACATTGACCAAAAGGTGCTAGACTCACCTATCGATAGCGCTAAAATAACTACACAAAGACGCCATTGCAACATAATTGCACTATTTTGGGCGACAAAAGCTCTAAAACAACATTTTAGTGCCTTTGTCATCCGAGTTTTCCCCCTAGCTATTAAGTGCAATAAATGAGCTCTACCAGTAAAAGTCAAAATTAGGGATATCGAGGGTTCGTAGTTGGTTGGCCGCTGGTACCTTCAGATGTACTCAAATTGATGATCTGTGAGTGGGAACACCATTTTGCGCTCTACCAATCTGCTCCAAATGTCACTATTAGGGGCTCTTGATTGCTATAGGAACGTGTGCAAATGAGGACCATTTTACCCCTTCTAGCCTATTAATACCCTACCCAAACTTACCCCTGCTTTGCCTCGCTGACCACTGTGGACCTTGGGAACTTTTGAGGCTTGCCATTTCTTTGTTTTGACCCCATTTTCCTCCATTCTTTCACCATTTATTCCAAATTCATCTCCTCTATCATCCCCTAATTTCTTTCTATTTTTTGAGAGATCGCCTGATTTTCCAAAATTTTTGGCCCATCTCTCGAGGGGGCATACCAACCCACAAACTAACATCCATGGGGCATTTTTCTCATGACTATTTGTTGTTCTTTGAAATGGTGTGATAAACCATACCATCTCAAAGAGGGGCAAATGTAGACACAAAAATTTGTCTATTAATTAAATGAATATTAAATATTTATTTAACGACTAATTGTCGTACATGTAAAATTCATCTTAAAACAAGTAATCAATAAGAAGCAAGGGAAATCATGAATCCCTGCTAACCAAAGAATTTAACAAATAAGACAATGGAATAACACAATCAAGCAAATAGGAATTAAAATAATCAAATGAAATCAAAACTCCCTATCCCAAGATCGCGTATGGCTTCCATTGCTCTTCTCCTCTTCGTGGTATAATGGCTCTCAGATATTACACTGGTAACCTGCAAGTGACACAAAGATTCAAAGTTCATGATTATTAAAAATGGAGATTGAATGCTCAATTTATAGAAAGTTGAAGAGGATTGATTGAAAGGTGGAACAGATTGATCAAGAGGTGGAACTCAAGTGAGCTCACATGAAAATTGATAGTTGAACTACTGATTGTAGGAGTGAAACTCAATAGATTGAATAGATCAATTGAGTCAACTGATTGAGAAAAAGATGTCTGAAGGAAGAAAAAGAATGATTGGAGGAAATAAAGAGGATGACAAAGAAAGCTTAATTTAGAAAAAGCTAACTGAAAGATGGAAATAGAAGTTGAAGAGATAAATGATTTAATTAATTAATTGATTGAATTAATTAATTTAGCACGTGCTTGCATTTAGATTTAGATTTTCAGTTTAATCTTTGCATGAGATTTTAATTCAAATAATTGAATTTTTTTAATTCAATTTAGCATTTGAATATATTTAGAACTTGACTTTGATTTTCAATTTGGTTTTTGAAATCATGCACATGTATTTGAATTTGGAAGAAATTAGAAGAATATGAAATTAAATGAAATTAGAATTTGGGGATTTAGAAATGGAAGAATTAATTAGTTAATTAAATAATTTAAAGAAACTATTTAATTATTTAGAAATGGAATTTAATTAAATAATAAAGATGATTTAATTTAAAGGATTAACTCACAATTAACTAAATATTAACTATTTAATTAATATTTAGAAAAGGGTTGAATGATTAGATGATTAGAGATAGAAATTGAGAATTAATTTATTTAAATAATAAAGATTATTTAAATTAGGGAATTAATCAAAATCAATTAAATAATAAATATTTAATTAATATTTAGAAAACGGTTAAAATGATTAAATGATGATAGAATAAGAAATAGAATAATTAGTAAGATTATGAGAAAATATGAAATTAGAAGAATATGATTAATTAAATTAATTAAAGAATTAAAGAATTATTTAACTAACTAGAGGAATAATTAGTACATGATCAATGAGACATTTTTAGGTGTTTACATTTGCCCCTCTTTGAGACAAAGTTGAAACGACATTGTTTCAAAGAAAATTAAAAAAAAATTGCCCCAGTATGCCTCGGTGATACTTAGGGTGTAATGCCCCCTCGAGAGATTGTTTGTGCATTAAGACATGAATGATCGCTCAAAAAAAGAAGAATGTTAGATGAAAGAATAGTTAGAATGGTTAGTTGATTAGAGATAGAGATAGGTGATATGAAGATGATATTGAGATAAAATATGAGAGAATAGATTGATGAAAGAAATAGAATAATGAATTAGAAGCAATTGAAGATGATTGATATAAGATGATAGATTGAAAATGATTAGAAAGAGATGATGAGAAAAGAATCAGCAAACTAGCAAAAGAAAATGAGATGAAATTGAAATTGAAATTGAATGAATCACGAACCTGTGTCATTTATTTTATTGCGCCAATATATATTCATCACTGAGCCTTATTATTGAACAATGAAGCTTAGCACATCAGGGTATAAGGAACCAAGATGCAAAGATATCTCATTGTAGAAACAAACATGTAGCAGACAAGGAGTGAACCCTCCATTATGGGAATTACGCTAGGGGTCGAGGTATGTGTGGCAATTTCACCTTGATGTGAAGGCTCTTATCATAGACACCCACTAGAGTAATTCCCCTAGAATTTCATTGGTTCACACCACAAACAACAAATGAAGAAAAAGATAATGCCCATCGTAGCTCCTCTAGTCACTTGTAGACATCCTTGAGTAGCATAGGAACAATTTCTGTCGCCAAATGATAAAAAGATAAAGATTGACCCAGACAAAATTCAGCAGCTATACTGACCTTGTGCCTTTGTTCTCAATTGCTTGATGTGATGGTTGATAATGTCTGATCTTAGAAAGTTGTGGACCCCGTTTAAGACTGACCTGTCTGATTTTGAGTGTATCCTCTTCTGTTTAAGACAAGATAATGATCATGTTGATATGGATATGATACGATTGATAAGACAATTTGATCAGTTGATTGCAGATGTTTGACTGGATAGTCGTATCCTTTGTTAACTTCGTGCGAAGTGTTTGCTAGATATCTGCTAGGGTATTATTTGTTTCTCACAAGACATTTTATTTCAAGTTTTTTGATTGATTGATTTTCGATTTTTAGTTCTTTTCGAAGAGCTTTTTTATGATGTTTTTGGATTTTGTAGATCGATATTTGATTGTTTTTGGATTGATTTTTTCAGGAATTTATCCGATGTTTTTTTATTTTTGAAGGATTGTTTTGTAGATGTTTTTTGGTATATTTTATGGTTTTCAATGTTTTTGGATTTTGAGTTTTTCAATGTTTTTGGATTTTGAGTTTTTCATTGTTTTTTGGATTTTTTTAGGACTTTATATGATTTTTAGGATTTTTTTCAGGACTTTATATGATTTTTTGGATTTTTTCAGTTATGCCCCTAGTGTGCAGACCTGTATGACATGATGATCTGCAGAATGTATGTGGAGACAAATTAATTTTTGGTATGACCTATGTGAATGCATTATGTAGGATAAAGATGCATTTCCTATTCGAACAAGGTTGACTGTGTTTGTTTTTGCATTTGTAATACACCAATTGAAATGGAGGTGCAAAACATTTCATAGATAAGTAGTCAATTGATCCCTAAGGTCCCTTGGAGCATTCATCTCAACACACTTAGTGATTAGGATTTACAAATGGAGACGCGGAAAACTTCCCCATTGGTTTTTGAAACTTTGATCTTCTTTTGCCCATGTGTGTGTAGATGAGTTAATTCCTGCTCTTGTGTTCACTAAAGATCCTTAACATCCTATATGACTAGCTACATGGATTATTCTAACTTCAAAAGCATCCTGAATAGAGCCTCACTGCCAGCAAGCCTTGAGAGCTCCAATGAGGTTATAGACTGTAATTTCTCAAATATTGCTCCATTGCCAGTAGGCGTTCATAGCCTTGATGGAGTTACTTGCATGTTCCCATAGTCAAAATTTTTGTCGCACTTGCATGCATGATTTTTCAGTTATATATCATTGCTCTATTGCCTTGAGATGAATATTTGGCATAGCTCTTTTTCTTTTTATTTTCTTTCCTTGAATTGTAAGTAATGAAACCTACTTGGGTGTGACAATTACAGCGGCACTGAAGTAGAATTTTAGATTTTTCACTAGTCATATGATCAACTAGGTGTCTAGAATGAATTAGAGATCTTCTTAATATGTTTGAGATATAACAATTGATAGATTTTGGGTTAGCAAGTCTCAAATAGTGAAATCACTACCCAACCATAAGTAAAGCGTCGTCACAGGGTAATGTTGAAAATGAATGACCTTAGGACCTCAAAGACTTCATGTCCGAATATCTAAGAGAGGAAATGACCCTTGCTTCTCTTGAATGCAAACAAATGACAAACTTGGACAGTTGCCTTGTTTTATTGATGTTTCTATATGAAAAATGTAGAAACTTTTGAGAATGCAATGCATTTAAAAAAAGAAACTATATGTAATGTAGATGTTTTAAAATGATATGATATGCAATGCAGAAAATAAAACCTAAACTATACAGCCCTTAGGTATAATATCGCTTGAGGTGCATGCTATTCATAGGGTTAGAGAGTGGATCTCCTTCCATGGTAGCCAAACTATATGCTCCATTGCCTATGACCCTTGTTATAATGAAAGGACCTAGCCAGTTAGGTTTGAATTTCCTCGGCCTTTCTCGTTCCGCTAGGTTCCTTTGATTCTCTTTAAGTACTAGATCTCCCACTTGAAAAGTTCATGGGTGGACCCATTTATTATAACATCATCTCAGTCTATTTTGATATCCTTGTAGATGGTTAAATGCTGTTTGTCTTTTTTCATCAAGGGTTTCGAGTTCTTGTAACCTTGCTACCCTATAGTCTTCCTCTGAAATGATGTTCTATAAGGAGACTCTTAGAGATGGTATTTCTATTTCAATGGGGAGTATTGCTTTTGTACTATAGACCAAGGAATATGGTGTTGCTCCTGTAGGTGTACGTACTCCTTTTCTGTAGGCCCAAAGAGCGGGATTTAACTGGAGATGCTAGTCTCGTCTTGTGTCAGTGACTACTTTCTTAAGAATTTTCAATATTGTTTTATTTGTATCCTCTGCTTGTCCATTACTTTGTGGATAATATGGCGTGGCAAATCTCTATTGTATGTGGAATTTGTCACACAACTCTTGCACTTCCTGGTTTTCTAATAGATGCCCGTTATCTGTAACAAAGCACATTGGAACTCCGTATCTACATATAATGTAGTTGAGCATGAATTTTGCTATCTGCCTTCTAGTGGTGTATGTTAGAGGAATTGCCTCAACCCATTTGGTAAAGTATTCAGTGGTTGTCAATATAAACTTGTGCCCATTGGAAGAAGTAGGGTTGATTTTACCCACTAGATCTAATCCCCATTGTGAAAATGGCCATGGTGATGTGATGGGTTGAAGATCTTGTGCTGGTGCATGAATAAGGTATTCATGCATTTGGAATTGTTTACACTTTTTTACATACTTGTAAGCATGTTTTTCCATGGTTGGCCAGTAATAACCTGTTCTCAACAATTTTTTTGACAATGGCAGACCGCTTTGGTGAGCCCCATAGATTCCATCATGGACTTCTTTTAAAGCAAGGTGTGCCTCATTCTCATCCAAGCATCGGAGAAGAGTTCCATCAAAACCTTTTCTATACAAAGTATTAGCTATAATGGTGTACCCAGATGCCTGACGAATAAATGTCTTCTTTTGATTCCTGGATAGATCCGGTGACATGTATTGGGTATGTAAATATGTATATATTTCATTGTACCAAGGTGATTCTGGACCCATGATTGCACATATATACTCTGATAGGGGAGTCTCATATGCAGGTAGCATCAACTGTTCTATGATAAACTCAAACCGAGTTTCGTTAGCAGGCATATTCAGAAGAGATCCTATGGTTGCCATTGCATCTGCTTCCTTGTTTTGTATTCTTGGGATTTGTTCGAAGTTAATTTTGCTAAAGTGCTCCTTGTAATCTTCGGCCAACTTCTTATAAGGCATGAGTTTGTCATCCTTCATGTTGTAATCATCATTGACCTGGTTTACAATCAACTACGAATCACCATAGACATGTAACTCTTGTATTTTCCATTGTACAGCTATGCGAAGCCCTATGAGGAGAGCTTCATATTCAGCCATATTGTTGGTGCATTGGAAATTGATCCTAAATGACTTAGGTATAACGTCCCCTTGAGGAGTAATGAAGAGAATCCCTGCTCCATATTCGTGACTTGTATATGACCCATCAAAGTATAACTTCCACATTACTGAGGCAGTTAATGTAAACACGGATTCGTCTGGAAAGTCTATCAACAACGAGTGACTGTCCTATATAGGAGCCTCTGCTAATTGATCTGCTATAATTTGTCCTTTGATGGCTTTTCTATCTATGTATTCTATATCAAACTTGCTCAAGATCATAACCCACTTAGCCAATCACCCGGTCAATGTTGCTCTACTCAATAGGTACTTGAGTGGGTCAAAGCATGCAATGAGTTGTACCTTATGACTCAACATGTAATTTCTGAGCTTTTGGGATGCAAAGATTACTGCTAAGCATGCTCTCTCTATGGGGGTATAATTAAGCTCAAAGCTGATCGGAGTCCTACTTATATAATAAATGGTTCTTTCTTTTCCATTTTTTTCATGTTGTGCCAATAGAGCTCCTAGAGCTGAGTTCGTTGTTGATATGTATAATAATAGAGGTTGTCCTGGAGTAGGAAATATTAACAATGGTGTGTTCAAAAGATAATCTTTCAGAGCTTGGAAAGCTTCCTGGCATTGTTCTGTCCATTTAAAAGTAACTCCTTTCCTAAGTAAATGTTGCAATGGGTGACACTTATCTGCCAACTGTGCTATGAATCTCCTTATGGATTGCAATCTTCCTTGTAACCCTATGAGCTGTTTAAGTATTGACAAAGGTTGCATATCAATGATTGCCTTGACCGTGGCAGGTTATATTTCAATTCCTCTGTTTGATACTATAAACCCTAACAGTTTACCTACTGTTACACCAAACACACACTTCTTTGGGTTTAATCTGACATTATACTATTCCAACCAATCAAATATTTGTGTAAGAACTGCAAGGCTACTTTCTCTTGTTTGTGATTTAGCCAATATATCATCCACGTAATCTTCCATTATGTTATGGATCATATCATGAAACAATGTTGTCATGGCTCTTTGGTATGTTTCTCCAACATTTTTGAGACCAAATGACATCACATTCCAGCAGTATGTTCCCCATGGGCATGTAAAGGCCGTTTTATGTTGATCTTCTGGTGCAATTCTAATTTGGTTGTATCCTGAAAAACCATCCATTAAGGATAACATCTCATTTCTAGCTATTAGGTCAACTATCATGTTGATATTAGGTAGTGGGAAGTCATACTTAGGACAAGCTTTATTTAGATCCCAAAAATCAGTACAGATTCTTATGCCTCTTGTGGGCTTACTCATAGGTACCAGGTTGGATATCCATTCCGCATAATTGATAGGTCTAATAAAACCTACACCCAACAACTTTTGTAGTTCTATTTTAACCAGTAATGCGATACTTGGATGCATTTTTCTCAATTTTTGTTTGTAAGGTTTAACTCCCAGTATCAAAGGTAAGTGATGCAACACTAATTCAAAGTCTAAACCTAGTATGTCTAAATAAGACCAAGCAAAGTTGATAGGTCATTGCTTGAAAAAATGAATGAATCTATCTTTTTCTTCTTTGCTTAGTGATTTTGCTAGATGGATGTTATGTACAACCTCCCCTTCTGCTATGTTTACTTCTTCTGTTTCCTCTGTAAGTAATGCTAACCTTTCTCTTTCAATAGGAAGATTACCCAAGTCACTCTTGTCATTATGGGTAGTTTGATCATTATCTTTTGTTGCAGAAGTACTTTCTTCTCCAAAGTATGCCATTCTATTTAGGTCTATAACAAACCCTGCTTTATGATCACCTTGTGGAAATCCCTCTCTGACTCCTAGAAATTCTAAAATTGCTTCATCATTTTCAAACCAATCCAGCGTTGGTTTTCCTTCTTTCCCCCAATCAATCAAGTGTGAATGTACTAGGGGTAAATCATTACTACCTTCTTTATTAGACTCTAATACCATGAAGACTTGATTGTTTGACTGACTTTGTGTATCTTCGTCTTGTATAAGCCTTATTTGATTTCTTAATATTACACTTTTTGGTGGGCTAGAATCATGGAGTGATAAGAATTTGTAGTCATGAGAGTCTGTCTCACTTTCAATATATGTTTCATCATATGAGCTATCATCACTTATTTCTTCTTGTTCATGTCCCTGATTCTGTTGTAGATTGACTGGTCTTCTTTGGACATTAGTTACCCTTCTTAAGCCTAGTATAAGCCTTTGCAATCTTTCTTCATCTATTTCGTTAGGTTGAGGCTGAGTTGCTTCTCATGGTATAAGTAGTGACAATAACAATGGGTGGGATTCAGGTGGTGGTGGTAAACCTGCATCTGTTGCCACATTAACCTGTACTGTTGTGTCAATAACTTTTCTTGGTTAATTTAGTATATCAAGAGTAAGTTGTCTTGCTTCGGTAATATGTTGTACATGCTTGTATCCCAATCCTTGATTCCCTAGATTATCATTGGGAACAACATGTTCCAGTCTTCCTTGTTTCTGTAACCCAAGGCCTGTGGTACCATTATATCCATGTCTTTGGAGTATTTTGAATCCATTGCCATACTGATCTGTGTGTATTCTAGGTATTGTCATATGATCTTCTTCTCTATATATCCAATGGTTAACATCTTCGTTCAGCGATTCTTCTTATAAGTCACCCCATCTAATGAAAGAGCATGAGTCTGTGTATCTGACAATTTCTTTTCCTTTGTCTCTCTTTTGCACTGTAGTGTGAGGTTTCCCAAAGGACTTAGGAGAAAGAGAAAATTGTTTCCCACTTAAAGTATTTGCAATAGAGTACTCTCCACAACCCATATCTTTTATTTGTAAGGAGGATATTGTAGGCATTTCCTTTTTTGTTTCTGTGATCTTTAATGTTTCCAATTGTGTAGTGAGAGGTGTGGCCTGATTGATAGGTACCTGATTATCGACACTATCTTTGATGAATACTAAGAGGGGGGGGTGAATTAGTATGCCAAAAATTTCTGCACCAAAACACTTAAACAGTCTGAAGATAAACCGGTAAAATAGTTTAACAGATAGACTGGTTATCACACATGCAAACCAAAATGCAAGTAAAGCATTCACCCACAAAAGAAATACAACCATAACACAAGATATTTGACATGGAAACCCAAATGGGAAAAACCACGGTGAGATGGAACTCACAAGTCACTATCTGCAGAATAGAAACCAGACCGGTTAAGGTCTTACAATGTTCTTCACCATAATAGATTCTATTAGGAATCTCAATCTCTGTTAGGAGATAAGTCCAATTAAAGACTACCTTGTTAGAGGATTTTATATTCAAAGAGGTGAACCACCTTGTTAGAGGATTTTACAAAGGCTTTTGGGCCTACTCGATTAAGGGCTACAGACTTGTCAAAGATGTGAGTAATCAACAAGTGTTTGATCTATCTAATAGCACAAACTGCTTGGTTGGATCCAGTATTGCGCATAGTTAATGCATTCTAGCATTACTTCAGTCTTCTCTATCTCTCTCTCAATTACAACTTGATCTTCTCAGATAAGATCGCTCTTACAACAACTCAACAACCACCTTAAACCCTAGCACAACATAAACCCTTTCAGCAATAACCTAAAACCCTAGACATGATGTCCTTTTAAAGGAATCTGATTTCATGTCTATCCAATACGATTACATTACAATTTCCTAGGTTCAATGAATCTAGACATACTTAGTAACACGACACAAAAAGCACTGTTAGTGTGTCGGCATCGTCAAACAATCAGTGGACTGGTAACTCATCACAGAGTATTACCGGTTCATACAAAATACTGGTTGCCGGTTTGACAAAAATGAAGACTGGTAAGAATGTGTTATGCCACTTTGCTCCCTCATACCACTTGAGATCTACGAACCGCTTGGGGTTGACATGCCACTTCAAACCGGGAAACACATTTTGCAAAATCACTAATAGTCTAAAGACTAGAATACAACATACAGGTTGGAACAAATACCAGTTGAGCTCTGGCTCATACATATAAAGGGGATCTCAATGCAAGTGTGTGTCCATCAATGACAATCACAACATAAACATAAAAAATGCCAACAGTCTTTCAGATAATTGCAATGTTGGAATGGATCTGGATCACCCTTTATGGTGATTTCAATACCATTGTATGGGAATTTGACACATTGATGGAATGTGGATGGTACTGCTTGCATGGTGTGGATCCATGGGTGGCCCAATAACATGTTATATCCTAGCTCTCTGTCCAAGACTTGAAAAGTGACCTCTATCGTTATTGGTCCTATTTGTACAGGTAATGTTACAATGCCTTTAGATGGGCATTCTTCATCATCATAAGCCTTGATATTTATCCTCTTGGAAGAATCAATGTGAAGTTCAGAATACCCTAGTGCTTTGACCAGTTTTAAAGTAAAAATGTTGAGACCGGCTCCCCCATCTATGAGTACTCTACTGATTCTTCTCTTATGAATATAAGCTTCTATATGTAGTGGGTCATTATGAAGCAGTCTATCACTAGGAATATCTTGTTCTGTGAATGCATTACATGTGCCTTGTGTTAGATTTCCCACCAAAGATTGGAAGGCATTTTCATCTATATCTCTATTCACTATCGAATCTTGAAGTGCTTTGTCCAGTATAGCTCTATGAGTGGGCAAAATTCACAATAGTTCGAATAATGATATCTGTGGAGGAGTTTTCTTAAGTTGGTCAACAACATTGTAAGTTCCTACTGCTGGTGGTTGATTTTGTGGTATTCCTTGTAAAGTTACCTTTGATCTGTAAGTAACTACTACACAGTCTCTGTCTCTGGGAGTTATGGTGATCATAGCAATTGTATCATTTGTATCATAGGCTATTTTATCAAGATTGATGTTAAATCCTTCTTCATAGTCTTTATGGGTATGTTTGACATCCATGATATATTCTATGAGTTCATCTTCAAACCAACCTGAGTGAGATGGTTTATCATGCCCCCTGTCTCTGAGACAAAGATTTATATCATCATCGTACTTCGATGCCTTTGATATAATGCAAATTTGGTTTTTGTCTATGTGAGTGTCTTGATATTGGTTATCTTGATCAAGTGTTTCTTGTGAATCCTTGTTTGTTATATCTCCTGAGCTAATGGCATGAATAGTGTAGTCGTATGAGACCTTTGTGTAGTTAGCTGTATTGTCTTGGGTACCTGATGTGGTAGCTTTCCCTTTGTCATTCTTAACAAAAGGATCCTTAAAAATCGTATGATTTGTGTTTGCTGAGGTTTTATCGATATCAATTGTGATGTCTCCTTGGTCTATCATATCTTGGACCAAGTTTTTCAATTTGTAGCAACTTGCCATTTTGTGACCTTTAGTTCTATGATAATCACAGAAATAATTATCATTCCACCATGTGGGTTTGAAAGGACCTGGTTCATACACTCTTACATCAGGTAAAGTGATCATGTTTGTCTATATTAACTTTTTGAGCGCTGACTCAATAGGTTCTCCTAGAGGTGTGTAATTTCTTCTCGGAGTATTTACCCTGGGGTATCTTGTGTTCATGTTCTGTGTAGCATTTACATTTGCTGATGTTGTGTTATTCCCTATATGTGGATTTGTTGATTGACTCGTTCCCAAAGATAAAATAGGTTGAGTTTTGTTTATTATTCTGGCATCTACAATACCATCATTAGTCACATTTTTGTTTTTTGACCAAAACTTAGATTTGTCATTGTTGTTGGTATTGCCATACTTAATAAGACCTTGTTCTACTAGCCCCTTTTCACATTTCAGAGCCTTTTCCGTGATTTGTTTGAATGTGGTTAAACATTGCATTTTTATTGGATATTTAATCTTAGGAATCAAATTTTCTATGAACATATCCACTTGCTCTGTTTCTGGGATAAATGTCTTGCAGCTCCTATAGAGAGCCCTCCATTGTTGTATGAAGGATGCAAATGTTTCATTCTCATATTTCTTAGCGGCACACAAATCCATCAAAGTAATCGGGGTGTCAATGTTGTGCGAGAATTTTGCAATAAATTATTTAGCTAATTCTCCCCATGATGTGATGGTTGGTGGTAAATGTGAAAACCACTCTAGAGCCGGACCTCCTAGACTTTTAGGAAATAGTCTCATTAGATAAGTATCTTCTGAGGCAACCTCTATACATGCCATAAAAAATTCTCTGATATGATCTCTAGGATCACCCTTCCCTCGATATCTATCAAATTTAGGCATTTCAAAATGTTGTGGGAATGGCACCATGTATAATGTGTGATCGAATGGATAAGGACATAAGTCCTACATTGTGTAGCTCTTTTTATCGTTACCAGTTTGCATGGTCGTCATTTGTTGTTGTAAATTTTGTATTTGTTGTATCAGAATATATGTTTGTGTCAAAGGTATACCTTGTATTTGTGTATGTCCCACAAAAGGCTTCATGGTTGCATAACTAGGAGGTTGTTGGAAGGTATTGAGATTATAACCTTGTGTGTTGTGCGTTCCACTAGGTACTGCAAAATAGCTGATATGCGAACCAATGTTTGGTAGAGTTGTACTTGTTGTATTGGCAATACCTAGATTTTCATTTTGTTGACTATATGTGGATCCCATAGAATAGGAAACTGGAGGTTGGGTTGCACTTGTTGCTTGTGTTTGAATAGGTGTTGAGATACTTGATATTATCGGTACATTCTGTGATGGTATACTAGTATTGATTTCCGAAGATGACACACTTGTTTGAAAGTTTGCATTTGTGTTGACATTTGTTTGGATAGGTACGTTTTGAGGAAAACTGGAGGTCGTTGCTTCTATTTGTGTCAAGGGTGGTGTTTGACTGTTATCTTGACCTAAAGTTTTTCCTGGTGGTAAAATCTTTGTGACATCAAAATCCTCAGGTAGTTTTGCCCCATTTTGTATTAACAACAAAAGATACTTGTCCCTATCGCTATGTATAAGTGCATCTAGGATCATGAGGACATGTGGGTCTTGCTGAGCGGACTCAATTTCTTCCTTTGTCAAATGTTGTTGTAATTTGTTTATGGTGGACATTGTGTATGTACCTGAGTGTTGACCTGTTGACATGTCTAAATTCCAAGTAGGGTTTACAGACTGTGTGTTGTTCAGGTCCATTATTCCTTTCGGTTTTTGCGACCTTATGATGGGTATCTAAAATTACTTACATGAGGGTGGTTCTATGCAAGACGATGACTTAACCCTAGACTGTAGACATATATGCAAGGCTATAATAGACTCTCTATTAAGGATTTTGACGTGAGACCTTTTGAGCATTCCTAGATTTCTCTAATGCAAGTCTTTCCATTTGTTGACGAAGTTGTTCAACCTCAATCTCTCTATCAATTATACGGGAAATCCTAGACTCAATGTTTATCTAATGTATGAATCCTATATATTGAGGTGCGCTTCTTCTTAAATCCCAAGCTAAGTTAGCTAGACCATCAATGTTTTCTCGTTGACCACCGTTTGGAACTAAATTAGGTTGCTCGAAGGGGAGAAAACCATCACCTAGGAGGCACATGAAGGCACATGCTATGAACCTATAACTGACAATGGACTTAGATGTATATGAGGTCTAGATGAAGATGTATATGATAATGTAGGACTATGTAACTAATATGGATGATAATTCAAAAGACTTAGGACGATAATGAGGATGTGATTAGGACTATGCAAAAGACGTAGGATGATAATAAGGAAATAATTGGGACTATGCAAAAGATGTAGGATGATAATGAGGATGTAAGTGGGACTATGTAAAAGACGTAGGACAATAATGAGGACATGATTAGGACTATGCAAAAGACTTCCTAGGGTCACAAGTATGTAAGGACTTTTGAGAATCGGTTTCAAAATGGACTTTGTTTTTTGTAACTTCGTGTGTAGGACAATGTTTTGTAGTTTTCCAAATCTGAGAACAATTGCTGGTAGGTATGTATAGCTGACTGACTCAATTTTCATACAATCTCAGAAAATTTGGAGATACGTGGGATAGGGCCTGAAATAGCCCAAGGGAGTGACTCAATAATGGTCTAGCACATTGATAGATAAAAAAACACGGAATACAATCTTAGGCTGGATAGTGGACACCATTTAGTGAGGCCCTTACGAAATACTGAGACAACATGAACATATAGAGAGTCTGGTAGCACTAGCTCCACTCCACGACACACACTTCTCGGGCATGCCATTCTCTCTTACCCTGAAGATCTGAGGATCTTATAGCTGAGGGATTCCTGTATCATAGTGTAAGGTACATGAAGGGTATCTATGGGGTATGATCCGCACTCTTGGAACCACTGAATGTAGGATTTTTGGAAACTAAATTGGTTCTTAGTATTAGGTTTCGAGGGGTCCCGATCCAACGACGTATTCTCAGAGCAAGCCACTTAAGGATTTAGTTGAGCTTATCGGTGCAGGGAAGGCCCCCACATACATCGAATTCACTCAACACTCTAGCCACTTGACCAATATATTTATATAGCAGCTCGAAAAACCCGCTTGAGAGTACACTGGGAGAGATGATATCCCCAATGCATCCCAATTCGAAGTACCTCTATGGGGTGATGAAATCCCTAGTCAAAGATACCCCTCACTACATAGAATAAAATAAAATTTGGATTTCGTTGTCACCTCCCTTCTTTCTCCCAAGACCCCAAAGGCAGGTGGAAAGTCAGTTAGTGCAATAGTAGGTCCACCCCAGACACAATAAAAAGTTGTTTACCTTAAGAAAATGAAAAATCATTTAATCTAATGCAGCCTGACTCACGTTCGTTTTATAGCCCAAATTTAGGTGTTAGATACGCATGTGCGAGTCCATTTTAAACACCAAATCCAAGTATGAAGGCATATATGTCAATTTTAACCATTTGTTGATTTTAAGCACTAAAGGCCAAGTGTGAGATGCATGCATGTAAATTTTAGCCCATGTTCATTTTAAGCACCAACAACAAAGTGTGAGATTATCCATGCATGTCCATTTTAGCCCATGTTCATTTTAAGCACCCAACAACGAAGTGTGAGATTATCCATGCATGTCAATTTTAACTGTTGTTGATTTTAAGCACTAAACATGAAGTGTGAAGTGTGCATGCAAAAATACTAATCTAATCCACCCTGCAAATCTACCACAGGCTGTAAACAAAATATTAGTAGTACAATCAAACTAATAGAAAACATAAACTCAAAACTTGATAGAGGCAAATGCGTAATTTTACTTGTGAATTTGTGTGATACTTACAGACCGAATACGTGAATCTGACAGAGTGAATGCGTAAATCTGATAGAGTGAATGCGTGACGATATCTAGTCAATTGCGTAGCACTAACAGGTCGATTGCGTGACAGAAGGCAGACAACAACAAAAGTTAAAAACTAAAAAAAGAAAAAACTAAACCCGATCAGGAACCTACGAAACCAATTGTGAAGCCTTAGCTAAATCCCTCATCATCCATTCAATATTGATTAGATCATATTTAACTTTATAGAAAGAACTAGGCTATTATATTTGTCTAAGGCCAGTTGTTCTTCTGAATCCTGTATCAATTTTTCTGCCTGAAGAACCCTTTGATAGCATTTGGCTTCTCTCCTTTATTGTTTTGTCCTTCTTGCGCTTGAAATCTTGAACTAAACTTTTCTTGCCATTAACTGTATTAATCAAATCATAAAATAAAAAGCAATTTGATCCTAGATTAACAAAATTAAATAGAACAGATAACAGATGGAAGAAAAATTTAAACAACAAAGCTTCCTGCGAATGCGTGATCCAGAAAGGGCGATTGCGCGATCTGGATAGGACGATCGCGTGACCCTGTCAGAACGAATGCGTGACCCCGAAGGGTCGAATGCATGATTATGTCTATGTGATTGCATGACGATGAATTCTCGATTGCGTGATGGAAATTTTTTTTCTAGAAATTCGTGCAACCTGCAAAAAAAATGAAAAGTCTGCACAATCTGCAAAAATCACACAGAAAAATAATGAAGGTTAAATTGTTGTTAGTTTACGTTGGGTTCACCAAAATGTCATACATGTAAAATTCATCTTAAAAGAAGTAATCAATTAGAAGAAAGGGAATTCACGAATCCCTACTAACCAAATAATTTAACAAATAAGACAATGGAATAACACCATCAAGCAAATAGGAATTAAAATAATCAAATGAAATCAAAACTCCCTATCCCAAGATCGCGTATGGCTTCCATTTCTCTTCTCCTCTTTGTGGTATGATGGCTCTCAAATATTGTGCTGGTAACCTGCAAGTGACACAAAGATTCAAAGTTTGTGATTATTGAAAATAGAGATTGAATGCTCAATTTATAGAAAATTGAAGAGGATTGATTAAAAGGTGGAACAGATTGATCAAGAGGTGGAACTTAGGTGAGCTCACATGAATATTGATAGTTGAACTGCTAATTAGAGGAGTGAAACTCAATAGATTGAATAGATCAATTGAGTCAATTGATTGAGAAAAAGCTGACTGAAGGAAGAAAAAGAATGATTGGAGGAAATAAAGAGGATGGCAAAGAAAGCTTAATTTAGAAAAAGCTAACTGAAAGATGGAAATAGAAGTTGAAGAGATAAATGATTTAATTAGTTAATTGATTGAATTAATTAATTTAGCATGTGCTTGCATTTAGATTTAGATTTTTAATTTAATCTTTGCATGAGATTTTAATTCAAATAATTGAATTTATTTAATTCAATTTATAGCATTTGAATATATTTAGAACTTGACTTTGATTTTCAATTTGGTTTTTGAAATCATGCACATGTATTTGAATTTGGAAGAAATTAGAAGAATATGAAATTAAATGAAATTAGAATTTGGGGATTTAGAAATGGAAGAATTAATTAGTTAATTAAATAATTTAAAGAAACTATTTAATTATTTAGAAATGGAATTTAATTAAATAATAAAGATTATTTAATTTAAAGGATTAAATCATAATTAACTAAATAATAAATATTTAGAAAAGGGTTGAATGATTAGATGATTAGAGATAGAAATTGAGAATTAATTAATTTAAATAATAAAGATTATTTAAATTGGGGAATTAATCAGAGTCAATTAAATAACAAATATTTAATTAATATTTAGAAAATGGTTAAAATGATTAAATAATGATAGAATAAGAAATAGAATAATTAGTAAGATTATGAGGAAATATGAAATTAGAAGAATATGATTAAATAAATTAATTAAAGAATTAAAGAATTATTTAACTAACTAGAGGAATAATTAGTACATGATCAATGAGACATTTTTAGGTGTCTACACTAATTTTCCTCTATTAATTAAATTGACATTTAATTAATTCACCTTAGCCTATTATGCTATTCTAGTTAAATAAATTTAATCAATTTATTTAATTACTAACTATAGTCCAAGTTATTAAATAAATCTAATTTATTTAATATTCACCTCCTTGTTCTTATTTAAATAAATTTAACATTTTTTTAAAATCATGAATTCCCAAATCAAATCCCCTTTTTAAATAAATCAATATTTATTTAAAAATGACTCATCCACTTGCATTCTCCTACAAATGCAAGTTGCACATTTAAATAGATTTTATAAATTCCTATTTACCCACACCCACCTCTTTCTAGATTTTTCTAGATTCTTCTAATCCCCTTCTAGACTCTTCTAACCTCTTCTAATTTAGCCTAATCCCTCTTCTAATCATTTGTATAATCCTAATCCAAGATTAACCCTTGACCCATCAACTCACTCATTTAAAACTCTTGCAGAGTCATAAATGCTTCCCTTCTCCAACACTTCAACCCACATGGGTCTTGACCCTTTGGTCAAGGCTTAACCATGGGTAAAATTTTCACAAGATTTTACCCATTGGATAATAACCTTACCCTTGGATAATAGCTTTATCCAATAACCCAACACACATGAGGTTACCCTCATGTCTTCTCAAGCATTAAATGTTCTTTCCCTCTCCTCTCAAGCCATCTCATAGCGACACTTGTCATCATGGGATTGGGTTGAAAGCCATCACATGGATCATAAATCATTCAATCTTATCCCTTCACAAGCCCTTTCAATCCTGACCATCCAATCGTCTATTTTGTCTATAAATAGAGCCTCATTCCTCAAACAAAAAAGAAGAAGCATTAGAGCATTGTTACTATAATGGCATTGGCATAGACATTTAGAGATTTCTCATAGCATCAACATTTACATTTTCATAACTATCTTGTTTAGCATTTTCCAGCCATTTTGAATCTCCATATGTCATCCATGGCTTGTGCTAAAAGCTGAGAGCTTCATTAATTTGGGACTTGGAGAGGAGAGAAACAAGGGAGGAACAATCATCAAAGCATCATGGATGCATCTTAGGAGGACTAACCTTTCTTTCTTTGCTTGTTTGTGCTTCTTTCATGTTGTTTTTAAATTTCCTTTGAATATGTTTTGAAATGGTTTTTGTTCATCTTGTTTTGGATTTGGTTGGAACTAACCTACTAATGGTGGACCTTGTTTGTGCCTTTTATATTAGCATCACATGCCAATCAAAAGTTGTGCCAAAGTCCTTGGTTACTCTCAACCCACTAGTCAAGTCAATCATAGTGTTCCTATGCCTACATCCTTACCTAGTGTGCCTACATTTATATCTTCTATCATGACTATTGTTAGTATTGCATTATGTCTTGTCATTGATGTCAAATCGTTTGGTTTAGATTAAGTCTAAATGTGGTATGATGAGTAGGAGTGTTTGATTTAGGTATATTGTTTGCTTGAAGGTTTCCCGGTTTCCCCAAATGTATTTGGTATCTCAGAAGATGTTTCTTTGTATTATTTTTGGGTTTGTCGCAATCTAGAGCTTGAGGCCTTAGACTGGATATTGAGATTTCATAGTGTGCGGAAGTGTTTTAGGCCCGAATGGTGATGTATGTAGTGTGTTGATGTGTTCAAGTAGGAATGGTGTGATATGGTTCACTTTTCATTCGTTGCCACCACTAGAATGTTTAGTAGAGACCTATTTTATAACCCTATCTCAACCGACATTGAAAATTATAATTTTCAGAGACTATATAAGAGCTTGAGTTGATGATTCTATGTATGGATTTTTGTGTTGAAGACATGTGAGATTGAAAGAATCCATGGATTGTGTGAGATATTTACCAGAAGCACTTCCGATAGTATAGATTGTGTTTTTCTTTTGGTGGGTTCTCTTTGTTCTTCTTTCTTCTTTGACAGTGAGCCCATCTGTAGTGAGCATATTGGCAGTGATCCTTTCAGGGTATGAGCCCACCATCAGTAAGCACATTGGCAGTGAGCCACCCATTGTAAAAATCACCTTAACTGGTGTTTATATATTGAGAATTATCATTCTCCGTGGTTTTTCCCTTCTTGGGTTTTCCACATAAATTTTGGTGTTTCTTGTGTCTAATTTGAATTTTGCATGCGTTTCCTAATTCTGTTAATTCTGCTTAATATTTCAGATCTATGTATTAGGGTTAAAATTGTTAAATTTATTGTCAGCTGATTCACCCCCCATCTCAGTTGCCCTCAATATTCAACAACTACTTCCACATAAAATGTTAATCCTACACATATTAGTCATGGGGGAAATGCTATTAATCAATATTCTTACATACCTCCTTCCATGAGTCTTCCATTTGTTTTATAATCATCTCCCATATCCACATACCACAATGTTCCACATTCTTATTCTCAACCTCCACCTATATATAACAATGTTACTCCTTCATCCCAATCCAACATGTCCAATTTCAATCCATCCACCAAAGTAACCATCAATAAACTAGCCCAAATTATTACATCTCTACAACATGAATTGGCTTCAATTACTCAATTTGAGTTTAATGTTTCCCATATTTGATGTAGTGAGCCCACTATTCAATGACATTGTCCGTGCGGTTCCCCCTAAACATATGGAAGTTCCTCAATTAGAGTTGTATAATGGAAAAGGTGACCCCCTAACTCATGTGAAGACATTTCAAACTTTGTGTAGTGATTTTGCTCATGACCAAAGGCTTATGGCTAAATGTTTACTATAAATTTTAGAGATAAATATTTGAAATGGCATTGTTCTTTGTTTCCTTATTCTATTACTTATTTTCAACAATTGACTAATGCTTTCATTCAACAATTTCAAAATGATATTGGTCAATATTACTTTGACTAATTTGATTCATTATACGCAAGGAGTTAAAGAAAAAGTGACTGATTTTATTGGTAGATATAAACATTTGCATTCCCAAATTTCTTATCAAGTGCTTGATCATGATGCTCAAAGAATTTTTATTTCCAACTTACAAAAAGACATTAGAGATAAACTTCTATTTTCTGAGTTTACTTCCTTAATGGAATTGTGTGCAGGTTTTCATAGTTATAAACTTCAAGTGATTCAATTTGAATCATCCTCTTCCATGGCTCCGATTGATAAGAATGAGGGTTCTCAACAATCATTTGAAAAGTTTAAACCCAACAAAGGTTACATCAACACTCAAGAAGCAACAACCACATCAAATGTGGCCTCTTTATCTTAATTCTTTATAAAAGAATGAACTCCTCTTTCCGAGTCTTTGCATAGTATAATGTCAAGGTTGATAAATGCTAATGTGTTAAAAATTCCTCACAACAATATAATTGACACTTCTAAACCATTACCATCCTACCATGATCCCAAATCTTTTTGTCAATATCATTGTCAACTTGGCCATGATATCGAGAAATATTACATGTTGAGGATTAAGATTTTAAAGTTTATTGATAATAATACCATATATGTAACTGGTGTGAATGAAAAAGGAAACAAGTCCATACCTCCTCCTAATCAAAATCTCTAAACCTTCACCAATCTTTTGCCTTCTCACTCTACCAATGTTGTTGAGTCTAAGTCTTCGCCTTTTCTCCAATGAGCATGGCATGGAATCTAACAATATTGTGAATCTTGTGGATAAACCTATACCTCCTAAAGACCTATGCATTAATTTTTATCCTAGTGAGACTATTGTTGTACCTGATAACCCATTATATATCACTATGAAGATCAAATACAAATTATCATGAGTAGTGCTCATTTATCCAGTGTGTATGGTAAATGTGATTGCTAAAGAATATCTTTATATCTTACAATTGCATCAAGTAACATATTATAAATCTAATGTCATGGTCAAGGTGATGATGGTTTCTCTTGTCCTACTATTGATTCTATTACTCTCCCTATTGAGGTTGGTATTAAGTGCTTAGATGTCACTTTTGGTGTTATTCCTACATAAGATCAATTTTGTGTGAATTTGAGACATCCTTGACTTTCTTCCATGAAATATACCCCTTCTACAATTCATAAATGTTTGTAAATAGCTCATAATGGCGCTTCCATAATAGTTAATCATAGCCTTTACCAACCCATAGCGAAGTATGATAATTTCACTCTTTATTACTTTTGGCTTAAGCAACCTAAACCTCTTAAGCCTTGAAGTGACATCCTTTTCTTATCTTACCAAAAGTACAAAAATTTGATGATCATTTTCTTGAGTAATCCTAGAGATCTTATACCTATGGATATTCCTCCTGCTCGTAATGGACCTAGTATTCTTTCTACTCCTATTCATCCTATATGTGCCTCAATTATGCCTCCTACATCTTACAAAAGAAAACACTTGGCATCTTCTACATCTCAACCTTGTGGGGTTTATGTCATTCCTCTCCCTTAAAAGGAAGAAAAGAAGCAAGATAACATTGACAAAGACATCATGCAAAGGGAGCTTGCTTCCCAAACCATTTCTGTTAGGAATTGCATACAGAAAAGATCAATTATATGCAAATAAAGATTAAACAAAGGAATGAAAAACATAGAAATAAGAACAACGAGGAGACAATTTTTAACGTCGTTCACCCAAACTTGGGCTACATCTACCAAACAGAGAGTCTAATAGTATTATTTAGCAAATCAACTTGATTACAACCAACAATCCCTTGTAGCTCAATACTGTTGCAAAATGCTTCTAAATTCTCTATAGAAAACCCTAACCCTTAGTCATTTTATCAAGACTTATTTTGGTTACAAAAATAGGGTTATAATATGTCAGCGAATAGAAAAATAACCCCCAATGCATTTATAAAATAATAAAAGTTGTTTGAGCTACCCCTAGACCCCATAAGGAGCGTTGCCCCTTAGTCCTGTCTTAGGGGCACTACTCCCAAAATCCCGTTGAATAATTTTGGGAGAAACTGCATTAATAAAAGTAGGGAAAATTTAACCTTTGAGTCTAATTAGGCTCCATATAAAAACAATCTCCCACTTGGAAACTGATCAGAATCCACAACATAGTGTCTCCCACTTGGAGATTGATCATAACACCATTAACCCTGTAGCTCCCACTGGAAGTGAAACACCCCAGACCCTGCTATTCTATTTTTATTGTTTTTAGTCTTGAAGACCAACTGAAACTGAAGACGAACTCAACTTCTCCCTTGTCACTGCCTTTGTAAACATATCCATTGGATTTTCATTTGTATGTATCTTTTCCAGCCTTAACTGTCCATCATCCAACATTGACTGAATGAAGTGATACCTCAACTGTATGTGTTTTGTCTTTGAATGCAAGACAAAATTCTTGCAAGATGGATGACACTCTGGCTGTCCATAAACAAATAACTGTTAGCCTATCTTTTGCCCAGTTATTCCATGAAATATTGTGGCCATATCATCTCTTTGCTTTCCTCTATTGTAGCTACATACTCTTCCTATGTGGTGGATAAAGCAACCACCTTTTGCAAATTTGAGTCTACATAACCTGCTAAATCACTATTAGAGCCCCCAAAACATAAATATTTATTGGATGTACCTCTCAAATACTCGAGAACCCATTTTATTGCATTCTAAAGCTCCAATTTGGGACTACTCATATACCTAATTACGACTCCAACAACATGTGCAATATCCGGTCTCGTGTATACCATGGTGTGCATTAAACTTCCTACTGTTGAAGCATATGGTACCTTGGAAATTTTGTGTACCTCCTCTTGTGACTTTGGACACTTCTCCTTAGTCAATTTCAAATGACTAGGCAAAGGTGTGTTGACAACTTTTTCATTCTCCATATGGAATCTCTGCAACACCTTTTCAACATAATCAACTTGAGACAGAGTCAATTTTTTGTTCTTCCTATCTCAACAAATTTTCATACCAAGGATTTGTTTTGTTGCCCCCAAATCCTTCATAGCAAATGGTTTTGCTAATTGTTGTTTTAACTCTCTAATGTGATCCATATTAGATCCCACTACAAGCATGTGATCAACATATAAACATAAAATAATGTATTTTTCATTATCCAACCTCTTAAAATAAACACAATGGTCAGAATTACAGCTCATGTAGCCTTTCTCAACCATAAAACTATCAAATTTCAAGTACCATTGCCGAGGTGCTTGTTTCAAGCCATATAAACTCTTCTTCAATCTGCACACCTATTTCTCCTTACCTTTGATCTCAAATCCTTGGGGTTGTTCCATATATATCTCCTCCTCCAAATCACCAAGGAGAAAGGTGGTTTTCACATCTAGCTATTCCAAATGCAAATATTTAGTAACCACAATACTTAAAATAGTACAAATAGAAGTCATCTTAACAATCAAAGAATTTGTTTTACAAAATCAGTGCCTTTTTTCTATGCAAATCCTTTCACAACTAACCTGGCTTTAAATATGTTCTTACCTCCATCTTCCTCTTTCAGCCTATAAACCTATTTATTTTGTAAAACATTTTTACCTACAGGCAACTTACATAATTCCAAAGTCTGATTTTTCTTTAAAGAGTGCATTTCTTCTTTCATTGCAATCTCCCACTGAACCTTTGTATCCACTTGCATAGCTTTATCATATCCTTCTAGTTCTCCATATTTTTTTAACAAAATAGAATACAAAGAGGGAGATAACCTTTTAAGAGGTCTACTTAGCCTTGTTGACCATCTAACATTCACTGGAGTTTGTCGTATTTCTGGTTGTTGTTGCAGAGCATGAGGAACCACTGGAACATCACTATCTGAAATACCATCCAGTACCACATAATCCATTTATTTCTTCTCATACTGTTGCAACTGATCTTTTTACATCACCTTCTCATTGAATAAAACATCCCTGCTTCTCACAATTTTCAGATTTTCAACATTCCAAAGCCTATAACCAAATAAAACATCCCTGCTTCTCACAATTTTCAGATTTTCAACATTCCAAAGCCTATAACCAGATTCATCAATGCCATATCCAACAAAAATAGACTTTTTAAATTTTACATCTAGCTTGGTTCTATTTTTCAGAATCTACATGTACAAATGCTTCACATCCGAAGGTTTTGAGAAAAGAATAAATCACCTTCTTACCTATCCATGCTTCCTCTGGAATACCACAACCCAAAGGAGCTGAAGGACCTCTATTAATTAAATATACATTAGATTTGACAACATCTACCCACATGTTTAAAGACAACCCAACATGCAATCTCATGCTCCTTGCACACTCCATTATTATCCTATTCATGCACTCAACCACTCCATTTTCTTGTGGAGTCCTTGGGACCATTTTCTTCCTACGAATTCCATTAAAAGAACAATAATCCTCAAATTCTTTGCTGCAATACTCACCATCGTTATCAGATCTAAGATATTTTAATCTTTTACCCATCTCATTCTCAACCAAGCTTCTCCATTTCTTCAATGTTTCAAATGCGTCAGACATTTGACTAAGGAAATAAATCCAAACCTTCCTAGTTGCATCATCTGTAAATGTAACATAATACTAAGAGCCACCGAGAGAAGATACTTGAGCGAAACCCCATACACCTGTATGCACAAGCTCCAACTTTTAATCTTTCTTTTGCTTCCCATCCTTGAGAAAACTAACTCTCTTTTGTTTTCGATACACACAACTTTCACAAAAGTCCATATTAATCCATTTTAGACCTGATAAAACATTTTTAGAATGAAGTTCCTTCATACATTTTTCACTCATATGCCCAAGTCTGTTATGACATGATGTTGTCTCAGAACCTACAACAACTATTTTAGTCTCTTCCTGCGAACCTGCAACTACTGCTCTCGAACCTGTTTGGGTATTCTCTGCAACAACTAAAGTAGAAGGAACAATATGACCCATACAAAGTTATAAGGTGCCTACTTTCATACCTTTTGCTACTATCAAGGCACCTCTTGAAACCTTTCAAATTTATCATTAAAAGTAATTGTGCAACCTTCATCACCTAGCTGCCCTGTTGAAATTAAATTCCTACTTAGACTTAGAACATGCCTTACCTCTTGTAGTAGCCAATGATTCCTATTCTGCAACTTAATCTTAATTCTTCCCTTTCTAACAATCTGACAAGGTTCATTATCTCCCAAATAAACCAGCCCAAAATCCCCTTGGACATAATCAAGAAAATAACATCTATGTAGCATAGCATGAAATGAGGCCCCCGAATCTAAAACCCATGAATCATTAGCATTATCTAGGGAAAGAATCAAAGCATCATCCTCAAATTTATTACTTACCACATTTGCCTCCTTATTACCTTCTTGTTTGTCTCCTTTTTTATTCTTTTGAGACCAACAATATTTCTTTAGATGACCTGGTTTCTCATAGTACCAATAATGTTTTGGTCCTCTAGATTGGGACCTCTTGTCCTTTGATTTTCCTTGTGACTTCCCACAAACTCTAGAACCTTTTCCTCTCTCCTTTGATCTGCACCTACTTTCTACATTCAAAGCACCACCTGATGTGGATCCACCTAATTTTTTCCTATGAATTTCCTCACTCAAAATAACACCAACAACATCATCAAATTTCAGGGTATTTGAACCAAAAACTAAGTTACTAACCACCATTGTCAAACTTTTCCAACTTTTAGGTACAAAACATAATACTAGGAGAGCTCTAACTTCGTCAAAATTTACCTTTATAGAAGTCAATTGAATGTAGTCATATTAAACTCATTTAAATGATTTGTCACAGATCCACCTTCAATCATTTTTAGATTGAACAAATGCTTCATGAGAAATACCTTATTTGAGGCTGAGGTTTTTTCATACAATTTATCTAAAGCTTTCATCAGTTGATCTATTATCTTCACTTCTACTATATTGAATGTCATAGATGGTGCCAGGCACAACCGAATGGTTCGAAGTACCTTTCTGTCTAGAATATTTCAATCCTCATCACTCATTGTGCCTTTCTTGGCTATTCCTTCCAATGACCTCCATAAACCCTTCTGATAGAGATAATGCTCCATCTGCATCTTCTAGAACTGATAGTTTTGCCCATTGAATTTCTCTACCTTCAATTTACCCTTGCCTACCATTGCTCCCACTTAACCGTGAGACTCCCACTGAGCCATAGACCTTCTTTCAGATGATAATCGAACACAACTTGCTCTGATACCACTAGTAAGGAATTGTATGTAGAAAATATCAATTATATACAAATAAAGATTAAGTAGAGGAATGAAAAACATAGAAATAATGATAGTGAGGAAACAATTTTTAACGTGTTTTACCCAAACGTGGGCTAGATCCACCAAACAAAGAGTCCAATATTATTGTCTAGCAAATCGGACCGATTACAACCAGCAATCCCTTGCAACTCAATACTGCTACAAAATGCTACAAAATTATCTATAGAAAACCCTAACCATTAGCCATTTTATCAAGACTTATGTCGATTACAAAAATAGGGTTAGAATATGTCAGTCAATAGAAAAATAACTCTCAATGCCTTTATAAAATAATAAGTCATTTGAGCTGCCCCTTGACCCTGTCTTGGGGGCGCTACCCCCAAACCCTCATTGAATAATTTGGGGAGAAACTACTTCGATAAAGGGGAAAATTTAACCTCCGAGTCTGATTAGGCTCCATATAACAACAATTTCCTCCCTAAAGACACCAAATGTTGACTTGATCTCATTTTTCTAGCCTTTGTCTGACACAAGGGAGGAAGTTAAACTCAAATCACCAAGATTAAAAATGATTAAGAAAATGATGGTTCAAGTTATTTTTGTGTTAGAGATCCTATTTTTATTAATCTAGATGATGATATGGATGATGATGGTTTTCATGCTAACAATGTTGATTCTAATGAGTCTAATAATATGTATGAGCTTATTGATGTTAATCATGATTTATCTTCACATTTTTCAAAAGCATTAACCTTAGCTCCTAGTGACAAACAAAGAGACTCATCATTAAAGCATGGTCCTTGTTTTGAACTTTCAATAGCTCCATATATTGTGCTTGAAGTGGATCCTCTTGCATCTTGTCCACCATCCCTAAATGATGTTTAGAAAGATTGCGAGGTGGATGATTTGCTTGAGTAGCTTCATTTGTGTCGTAGATGTAGACGCCTAAAATTAATTAAATTAAATATTTAATTAATTTAGCCTTTCTACATAATTATAATTTAATTATGTTTATCCTTTATGCTTCTCATAATTAATTAAAGTAAATTTAATAAATTTTGTCATTATAGCCTAATAATTAATTTATCAATATATTAATTATTTTCTCAATTCTTCTAAAGTCCCTTCAAATTATTAATTCTTCTAAACCCATTTAGTTAATTAATTTATCAGTATATTAATTATTTTTTCAATTCTTCTAAAGTCCCTTCAAATCATTAATTCTTATAAACCTATTTAATTTATTAACCTAACTAAATTGATTCCTACAAATCACTTTCCCTAATCCTCACTTAGCCTAATTAATTCTTAGAACCTTGCTTATCATTATCTCCCAATTTTATATTCCTTCACTCATTCTCTCTCCTCATGTCACATTCTCCTAACTTTCCCACTTGCACTCTAATCTCTCATTAACCCTCATAATTATCCTTCTTAATCATTTGCATGTTCCTAATCCTCATGGTTAGGAACAAGTCAACCATTTTCCAGAAATGGTTTGTCCCCCTTCATCCTCCAAACCTTAAATACACCTACTTTGGTCATGTCAAAGGATTTCAAATCCTTTGCACACTCGCATGCCCTCTCTTCCCAAGAAATTTTTAATTCTTTTTCTCCTTTATTCATCTATGCAATCTTCTATTTGGGAATTTTGAATTCCTTTGTCCCTTCCCAAGGAATTTTAAATTCTTCCAATGTGCCTAGAGATCTCTTCCTTGTGCACCTTAAGGAGTGTGGAGACAAGAAATGCCTTTATGGAAAATCTCTTGGTCTCCACACCATGTCCTCTCAATCCTTCCCATAAATTTCCTTCAATCTCTACCTTCATTTCAAATTTATCTTGGCCCTCCATTTTGGCCTCCAATCTATAAATTGGGGTCTCCTCCCTTCATTTCCATATCTCATATTTTTGCAATCTTATGCTGCTTTTTTGTGCTTCTAAATCCTCCCTTAGCATACATATTATACTCAAATTCCTCCATACTTGGAAATTATTACCCATCTTATCATCCATCATTCCATCAATCCCTTAATCCATCTTGTTGTTCTGTAGTGGAGAGCAATCCATTCCCTAAATCAAGAGCCAATCCAATAAAGTGGAGTTGGGGTGAAATTCCACTTCATCAAAGGCTTAATCCAATGAGAAAGAGAATACGTGTGAATGTATAATGGTTTTTTAAATTTTTATTTGAATGTTTTATGCTTATTTGGATTGAAACTATCTATAGTTCTTCATATTAGTTTTCCCTTGGTTCAATAAATTCTCTTTTATGTGTTTTCTTATTTGTAATGTGCTTCCCATGTGATGTGTTTCTTGATATGGTTTTGTGTTATGTTAGGTTCTGTTTGGATGATTCTTGTTACTCCATTGGTGAAAGGTAATAAAGAGGTCAAATTTTTTGTGACATTCTTCTATTTTTATCTCCTTTCTTCTATATGTTGTTCCTTGTATTGTCTACTTGGGGATGATGCAAAGCATTGATATCTTTTTGGTCTCTTCCATGTTGATTCAAAAAGACACTTGTGCTCTTCTTCCATTGTGTTTTTAGTTCCACTACCTTTGGGGAATGAGGTCAATTCAATACAAACATTTTTGATATACATTATTTATTATAAGAGCATACTGACCCTAGAGTTAGTGGACCCCTTATGTTCTTTTTCCTATGTTTTGTGAGCATTATCCTTTTCTTTGTCCTTTCTTGGGGGCATCTCATTGTGGTAATGTGCTTTTATTTTGGATGCATGCTACCTTTGTTGGGATCCAAGAACACTAAAAGGGGGGAGGGGTGAATCAGTGTTTTGTCGGAATGGTTTTTAACTTTCTAGACCATGCATATATATACTGGTAAACAAATAAACATATAACAAGAAACAAATAAACCATCCACATAAATGAACACCATAACACACAAAATTTATATGTAGAAAACCTCAATGAGGAAAAACCACGATGGGATTTGTGACCCACAATATTAGTTCACTGGCCATATGAAAAGATATTACATATAATAGGGGCCTACACTTATAGGAAGGCACACTGCCTAGAGCATACTGCTCATCACTAAAGAGCCTCATTGACTACAAGGTTTTTTCCAAAGTAAATTATTGAAAATGAACTCAATAATTCATTTGCTATGCCAAATAGAGTTCCGGTTCTGATTCTGCTCTGTATCGGTTCATAAACTCTAAACTGCTACCGGTATCTCTTCTCCTCCAAGAATTATTTCCAAGCTATCTATAGATCATTGCATGATATAGAATTCACATATAAAATGATCTCCATACATATATTTCGCATCATACAATTTTTCTATATTCTCCTATATCCACACATTTCATATATCACATCTCCTTACAAAAATAACCTAGCAGACTAACCTATGTACCTATTACAAGTGATATGCCTTATGTTGGCTTACAATACATTTACAAAATGTAAGCCTTGGCAATATTAATTATAAAATAATTTAAGTAAATACTCCTTGATGTTGGCCTCCAAAGAAGTGTTGATGCCGGTGTAGCCCTGAATAATCCAAAGCCAGTATCTGCCGGTATGCTTCCTAGTGCCGGTTCATGACTTCCATCATATCTTGTTGCCATCAATGACAACAAAATGAATCCAATGAGTGTCAATTGCCAACAATCTCCCCCTTTGGCATTGATGGCAACACTCATGTGAAAAATGGATTCCTTGCCGATATGCTCCCCCTGAACTATATACTCCATCTGAAATGTGTTCCCTTGATATTTTTCACATATGAACATACTTCCCCTTTGACATTATTGCCAAATACCGGTGAAAGAATTGAAAGAATAAAAGAATACTGTTAGTTTCACTGGAGCTTAGTCATCTTTAGAATTTCTAGGTATGCCTTTTGCAATAACTAAAGATATGTATCCCAGCCAGATTTAAAGGTATCAGAAATAGATGCAAGTCCACTTATTAAGTGGGCAAGTGTTTCTTTCTCTTGGATATCTGCCGGTGTGAGTTTAGCTATCATATCCATGCACTCTTTCTTGCGAATACCCAATGAATCTAGTCTAGGACTTACCAATCCTCTTAGATTTCTTGCTCTCCTCATGATTTTATCTCTCTCCTTCTCAAAAGAAAAAAATTGGTTCTCCAAGGAAAAAATTTGTCCATCAACAAATGTGGTTAGTGTAGTCAATCCATCAAAAGAGTTAGCAATTTAAGCAATCTTATCATATAACTCCTTCAATCTGCTATCTACATTAGTTGTAAGACTTTCTATGTTACAACACACTCTGTAGATATTTGTACATTGTTTTAAACAAACCTCAATAGGGATAAGTTTGTCCTCAATTTTCTTCTTCCCTATTTCTATAAGCTGATCAAAAGATGTTCTTTTTGCTGCTATGAAATTGTCCAAAGCTTGTCGGTCTGATATCTTCCTCAAAGATTGAAAATTGTTGGATATGTACTCTATTAGAGTCTTGAGCTTACCAGAAGGGCTTGATCCATCTTCAATCTGATAGTCAGGTAATAATTTGTGCAACATAGAGATTGATTGATCAATTAATCATTTATCTATAGTACCTTCCTTCAGTAATTTCTAAGTAGTCATCATCATTAATTTAGTTGGACTTAACTCAGAGACTGATTTCTTATCAACCTGAGAAGTGTCAATTGCCAAAACCTTTGTCGGGGAACCAATTTTACCTACCGCTATGGACTCAGTGGCTTTTACCTTGTCCATCTCAACCTCTATTGCACTTTTGGGTTCGCCACTTGGTGAAGTGTTAGTTATTGCCGGTGGAGTATTATCCACAAAATTTCTAGTGTCTTGTACATTCCCTTGCTCAAAAATGGTCTGTGTCGATACAGACTATACACTCTCCTTAGCTTCCATTTATGTTTGAGTGTCTATAGTTACTGTCGGTTGTGTCAAAACTGGAGTTGAACTGCCCAAAATACCTTTCCCTTTTGATTTGTCAGGAATGGTGGAAGATGTTGCCCTTGCAAATTCTTCTTGTGATGTGAGAAAGTCTGGGTTTTTTCTGAAAGAATTTGGTCCATCCCATACTTGTCTCATTTCCCACCTCATTTACTCTCCCCATCATAAGGCTTATATGCCAATATTTACTACTGAAGATTATCCTATTTGTAGTGTCAATACATCTTTTCATTTCCTCATTATTTACAGTACCACACAATTCCAAAAGTGCTACTTCTTTGATCTCCCTACCTCTCTTGACAATGTCAAGTCTTCTAGCTTCAAGTTTATTATACAAGGATAAAGGTATCTCCTTCAAAATTTCAATTAAGGCTTTCTTATAGATGTCTATATATAACAAAATAGCATCTTCTAATTCACTTTGCTCATTCTCTTCTAAATCTTCATAATAGTTAGATATATTTTTCAATATTCCATCTTTTGTAATTTCATCAATAAGCTCAACACAGGTCATTGTGGTCTTACCGGTTCCAGTATTATCACCTTTCTTCTTTTTTCTTGTGGTTGCCAGTGTGACTAGTTTCCTCTTTTGGATAGGCTTCCTTGCTGATGGTGGAGGTGCAATAGGCTTAGCTACCTTTCTAACAAGTCTCCTCCTAGGCTCCGCCTTCTTCTGCTCTACCGGTGGTTTTACCACATTCTTTCTTTGTACCCTTCTGAAAGCCAGAGGTTCATTATCCTCAAGATTAGAGTTTGAAGTGATAGGGGAAATGTGAACTTGTGGCTTTTTCACTTCTGCAGTACCAACCTCTGTCAGCTTAGTAGCCTGTTTTGATTTAGAGCCCAGCTGAGTGTCTATCTTATAAAGCACATCTTGTACATATGAAAACATTTTTTCTATTTTCTTTTCTCTTCCCTTCCCATTAAAACTAGTTTTCACTTCAAGAGCCTTCTCTCCTACTATACCAAAATGTTCTGTCTTATCATCTAATGGGGCATCTAATAACATCTTTGCATAGAGTTCAAAAATGCTATCATCCACCTCATATCCAAGCTCAGTAACCCATATTTGCCTATTTTCAACTGATTCCATAAGAGTTTAATTAGTTTTTACCATGAAACATATATATCAGTGGAATACTTCTTCACAATGTTCTTTGAAATTCTCTCCCTTTTCCTCATGTTTTCTTGAAAAGTCTTAAAATACCCCCAAGGTTTCTCATCTCTGCCGGTACCAAGACCGGTGATAGCTTCCTTGATCTGCATAACTACTGGTATGTCATGAGCCCAATGCTTCTTTCCTATACCAAGTAGCTCATTTAGGAAGTAAAGAATTAAACAAACAATCAAGGTTCCATATCTAAAGGTGCCTTTCTTGATTCCTTTGGTATTTCCAAGGTTTGAAATCAACTCATTCCTCATCCACTCACATAAATCATATTGCACATTATTCCTGAACATCTGATATGCAACATGAATGCATGAACCAGCAACATAATTCAATCAGTTGGATTGAGTTACCTTGTAACATATTATCATGCTTGCAAACTTTATATCTGTGTCGGTGATTGTGCTTATCCTCATTGATCTGCTATCATGTGTAGCACCGGTGAGTTTTTCGACCTCTGTCTTGGAAATTTTCTTGCTAGGTTCTTGTCTGACCCTGGGTAAGCTGGTGATAGATTGAATTACCTCCTTCATGATCATGTAAGGCCTATATAGCCAAATAAATTCATTGTGAACCCTGCTCAGAACATATCTGATCACCTCATCTTTGAATTTTGGTATGTAGAGAATACTGGTTAACCCTAGATCCTCAATTCCTTTGAATTCTGGTTTGATGGTTCCAGAGTCTCCCAGTATCACAGATTGATACATGCTTTTGATGTCTTGAGTGCCCAAATCCTCAAGGTGTAGTGAATGTATGCCCTCACATCCTCAACATACATTACGCCATCAGGAACCCTAGAAAATGCTCCCGCAAAGTCTTCCTTTTTAGCAATTTTGGGAACCTCCTTAAAGACTAGCCTTAACCTATCCTTGACTTCGACAATGGTGGGATTTGTAATAAAAGTAGGAGTTGAAGATCCAAATGCCATGTCAGAAAAATACCTAAAAGTAAATGCTGGTGAATGATTGATAATTGCTCAGATTTTTTTCACAATGCTTTTGCTCGCTCTTGACTGGCCTTTACTTTGGTCTGAATGCTTGAATGCTCAATGAGTGAAAATGAATTCACTTACCCTCTTTTATCAGTGAATAAAACCCTAATTTATTGTAATAAATGCTTCACCAACAACCCTACAGATGATGGTTTCACAGTTATGTGTCAGGTGAACCTTCATTGATGATGAACACAATTCTTTAGATCTCTTTCCAGATCTCCTTAGATCTCTTCCGGGGTAATATTAAAAATTTAGCAATGACTTTGCCAACCCTTATGGCTTATGCCTCAGTTACTGGTGGAATTTCCTATTGGTGGAGGAATACTCTGTTCTATCGGTGGAGTTACCGGTATAGATCCATCTCCACTTGATTCTTCAGATTTTCTAACCCATCTCTTGGTGTGATCTTGTTGTATTTCATCTACCTTCTTCTTTCCTTTCACATTATCTTTATCATTATTAACCAGTTGAGTCTTTCTTCTGCAATACTTAGCAATATGACCTATTTTGTTACATGCATAACATGTAACATTGTTCTTCTGAATTGCTTTGACATATCCGGTATCATTTCTTGACCTACAATGATTAGCAAAATGTCCAAACTTTCCACATGCAGACATTTAACATTCATTCTGCAATCTTCTGATCTATGACCATATTTCTTGTAGTTTGTGTATTGACCAGGAATAGAATTGTAGTTTGATTTGCCTTATTTCTACATTGTTTAGCCATATGCCCAAATTTATTGCAAACAAAACATCTACCATTGAATTTATACGCATTATATTTCCTTACTGGTTTCCTCTGTTTTGATGAGTTCTGCATACCAATTGTCTGATCTTCATTTGTAGTTGTAGAGAATTCACCTTGTACAAATACAAGTCCTCTAGAATCATCAATCTATCTTTGTCTTTTCAATAAGTCATCCAACTGTGCAACACTGATCCTAAACTTTTCTTTATACTTAATCACAGTATTTAGATCATCTCTCAGAGTGGCTACTTGTCTTTCAAGTTCTTGTTCATTATTTTGAGAGTGTACCAAATCAGTTCTCAACAAATTATTCTCATGAGTCAATTTGCCACATTCATCAAATTTGTTCTTCAAAGATATAATAAGATTATCTTCCTTCTTCTTTCTATCCTCAATATCTTTTGATAACCTCATAATCAGATCTTGAATTTCATTCTTCGTGAGCATGTTTGCTTGACTTAGTTTCTGACATTGTTCCTTAAGAGTATTCTTCTCCTCATCATCCAATTGTTATAAAAGTTCTTTTCTCTTGGCTTGAGCAGATGATAACCTTTCTTGCAGGATAAGAGTGAATTCATTTGCACAATTCAATCCTTCTTGCAATTTCAAGTTCTTCATCCTTTCAACATCATAATCCTCAAGAGCCATCTCAAGTTGCGTCTCCATAGCCATGTTCAAAGATTTTGGTTTTAGGATCTTCCTCAAGATGTTAAACTTCTTCCAAGGTACCAAGCTTTGATACCAATTGTTGGGATCCAAGAACACTAAGAGGGGGGGGGGGTGAATCAATGTTCTGCCGAAATGAACAGTTTTTAACTTTCTAGACCATGCATATATATACTGGTAAACAAATAAACATATAAAAAGAAGCAAATAAACCATCCACATAAATGAACACCATAACACACAAAATTTATACATGGAAAACCTCAATGAGGAAAAACCACGATGGGATTTGTGACCCACAATATCAGTTCACTGGCCATATGAAAAGATATTACATATAATAGGGGCCTGCACTTGCAGGAATGCACACTGCCTAGAGCATACTGCTCATCACTAAAGAGCCTCACTGAATACAAGATTTTTGCCAAAGTAAATTACTGAAAATGAACTCAAGAATGCATCTGCTATGCCAAATAGAGTTTTGGTTTTGGTTCTACTCTGTGCCGGTTCATAAACTCTGAACTACTACTGGTATCTCTTCTCCTCTAGGAATGCTTTCCAAGCTATCTATATATCATTGCATGATATATAGTTCACATGCAAAATGATCTGCATACATATATTTCACATCATACAATTCTTCTATATTCTCCTATATCCACACATTTCATATATCACATCTCCTTACAAAAATAATCTAGCAGACTGACCTATATACCTATAACAAATGATATGCCTTATGTTGGCTTACAATGCATTTACAAAAATGTCGGCCTTGATAATATTAATTACAAAATGATTTAAGTAAATCCTCCTTGATGTCGACTTCCAAAGAAGCATTGATGTCGATGTCGGTGCCGGTGTAGCCCTGAATGCTCCAAAGTCGGTATCTGTCGATATATGCTTCCTAGTGTCGGTTTATGACTTCCATCATATCTTGTTGCCATCAATGACAACAAAATGAATCCAATGAGTGTCAATTGCCAACAACCTTAAATAAATTGCTCTCGATAAGACATTTGTAATAGGTTTACCATGGGGGCATACACTCTGGTCAACATTACACTTTTTGCACACACCATGACATGTTTTCAATACTCAAGTTACTTTGTAAACTGAGCCTTTTGTTTTGTAATTTGGTATTTTTCTTTTTCATGAATCATAGTTAGTGAATCTTACTAAGCTAGTATAGTCACATTCTCTCTCTTCTCCTTTCTTATGTTGTCTCTTTTATCTCGATATTAGAGTTGTAAGATCCTAAAGTCCTTGGGGTCTTAGTGTGTCTTGTCCCTTCGATATCTTGGTGAATGTTTGTTAATGCAACTTTGTAGTTTAACATGAGTATGCTTAATCTCACACCCCTACTAAAGTGGGGGCTAAATGTAGCATCATAAATTGTACTCACTTACAATTTTATTGTTATGTAGGCCCCATTTTGGCATTTTGGCTTTCGATGCCTGATTATAGTGCTGATTCTGCTCACACCAAATTCTAAACTCACATTTTTATCACCTTTCCATTTCCCCCCTCATTCTGGAGTCCTAATTTTCAAGACCAGGGTGTTGGGTGCCCTGGTCCTAAATCAGGACCAAGGAGTTCCATGCCCTATTCCTCTTAATTAGGCCCTAAACTGGGGCATCATAATGGTCATTTTATTTGAGCGGGAAATTTGATCCCATGTTGGCCTGTTTCAAAAAATCAATTTATTTTTCAGATGATCAAGTATAAAAGAAGGTGTACCCCTCTCATTTGAAACCTAACTTTTTCAAGAGGAAAATTTATGATCCTAATTCAATTCAAGTGAGAAAGTAATCATTCATTCATCAAACATTGGAGCAGAAGTGAAGTCAACTTCAAGTATGCAAGATGGCATCCATGATCAATATTTTATGAAGACATTCTAGATGAAATCCTAAAACTTTTGTGTGAAGTTCAAACAAAACTTCATCAAGGTATACATTATTGTTTCAAGCATTTTCATCTTTCCCTTAAAAGGAAAGTATTTTATTATAGTCCTTTATTACATTTATTTATTTAATTTCATGATTAATTCTAAACTTGAGGTTTGACATAAGGAAAACCCCTATTCCCAACATATTTCCCTCGTTCTGTGTAGGAAACATGTGTAGGAGTTGTACTTAGGAATATCGCTAGTGTTGACAATGATGAACATGTTTAGCTTTTGACAATGAAAAATTCAAAGGACTTGGGTAGATTTGTGCTACTTGGTATTGAAAAATTAGGCCAAACTTCTTGGAACAGGTTCTAATAATCTTTTTTGACCCAGACCTTATTTTTGTGGTTCTGTGGGATATCTGTACCAGCCTGTTTTTGACAATTTACTTTAATTATTCATACTTTTACCTTAATTTCATAATCACATTCCAAATTCAATGAAGAAATAGTATAATCAATTCCACATGGTGAATCCAATCAGAATCTCAACCGTTTCCCCATTGGGTATTAAGCATAGATCTATTGGGTTCACTCCTCTTTCAATGTATGTTGTGTTAATTGGGTTATTTAATGGATTTAATTGGTGAAACCCTAATTCCTAATTTTCACCACATTACAACTGCAAGAAAATAAAACAAAAACTAATTGAAGGTGGAATAGAAGCTCATGGGGTTACCTCTAAGCATAAAACACAAATAAACAAGATAAAACAAAAGTGAACCCTATCTTAAATCCCATGAAAGGAAATACCAAAGTTTGACTATGTCAACAAGAATCTCTATGGGTCACTTGATCACACTCGCACATAATACCATGTCTCTATCACTTAAAAATTTGGAAAAAGAGCTTTCAGTGCAATGAAAAATGACAATAAGGTGATCAAATGAACCCACGATTTGGGTATTTGTAAACAACAAGTGTGATAAATGCACTTTGAGTTTGTAGGTAGGGTCTTACCCCTCGATGTGGGTGTCAGGGGTGTTAGGGATACATGAGGATATGCATCCTTGACACTCGCAATAGAAAATCTCCAAAAGAGGGCATTAGGCATTGGGGATGAACATCCCTGACATCTGATAAAAAAACATAGGGAGAAAAGTGGGGGTTGGGGTGCTAACCCCTTGAAAGAGATATTTGTTATCAAGAGACACTGTACAAGCCATCCGATGTTGTCATTGATGGAAACACGAGTCAGATATCTCACTTGCAGTGATTAAATTTTCTATACCGGAAGTCAGAATGAAAATTTGGTTAAGTTTGGCGAGTTAGAACAAAGCACCCAAAAGAATGTAGTATTTTGGTCAGAATTTCATTTCGGTTGAATATTTTGTGTTGCAAAGATAGAGGAAGATAATTAGATGTCTGGAGTACCTAATTCCAGAATCTTAGCCTTCGATGATGATTGTTGTGTGACTTAGAAGATCCGATGGACAGGTTTTTGGGTTGAACAGTGTGGTATAGACATCTTGGATAGGTGATCATTGTACCGACATTTGGGAAGCATGTGGACAATTATTTTTGGTCCTCACCAACATTGGAGTTTAGATTGAGCTGGCTATGTATTTACATTTCATTATTTGTATAGTGTTCTTGAAGCTGACATGTAGAAGACCTAATTTCATGTTGAAAATATATAAGATTGATGGATATGATCATTTTTGATATCGGTGGTTGTGTGAGATGTTCATGATCGATTGTGTACAGTTGCATGTGTGCAAGTGAAGGATTTGTTCTTTGGTATATTGCAAAACAATGAAACAGAGCAGTATAATTTGAAGTGTGTACAATATATATAATATTCTTAACCAAAACTGTACTTTGGAATTTATAGATGTTGTTTCTCATTTTAGACATTCCAATTATCTTTTGTAAAGATATTGTAAGACAATGAGTCTTCCTAGGGTTGTAGCCCTTGATATTTTGAGCAGTGAGCTGTAGGCAGTGTGCTTGAATGCATGAGCATTTCCAATGTAGTATTTTTATACTTATGCAGAGTGTATTTATATGGTGGGTCTCATCCCCACCATGGTTTTTCCCTTAACTTTGTTTTCCACATATAAAATCTTGGTATTATGGTGTTTTTTTTTCTGATTTCTTTGTGTTTTTGCATCTTTCTTTTGTTCATTTGCATTAAATGGTTGAAAGAACAAGTTAATAATGTTAAAAATTGTAGAGCACTGATTCACCCCCCTCTCAGTGTTCCTTGATTCCGTTACAAGTGCGGTTGCCATTATACCAAAAGATAAACCTTTTAATGCCCGATATAACCACTAGACTTATAGAATCCATAGGAGGTAGTTAAGCCATGCCACAAACCCAACAATTGCATTGCACAACACAAGTAGACCAAGGGCGCACACCCTACAACAATCCCTCCCAGTGCAAGTGAGGGGTTTCAACCTGTGACCAAGCTTTGATACCACTTGTTACAAGTGTTGTTGTTGTTGTACCAAAAGATTGACCTATTAATGCTCGATACAACCAATAGACTTATAGAATCCATAAGACGCAGTTAAGACATGCCACAAAACTGAGTGCTACACTATAAAGCACAAGGAGGCCAGGGGCGCACACCTTGCAACAATAGCAACACCGACATCTCCAATCCCTAAAGCCTGAAAGGAACAAAAAAAAGAGGAAGAAAGGAAAAGGAGGGAAAAAGAAAAATAAGAAAAGGGTGGGGTCCCCACTTGCTCAAGCAAGAAAATGGGGCATGAGTTGTGAAGGCACAATAAATAGCTCCAAAGGAAGAGAAATTCCATTGTCATTTCTTCACCAACAAACATCATGTGGTTCAAATATTAACCAGAAGACAACATCTTAGTACTAAATTCTTATTTGTGGTCTATCACAAGGGTTTCAAGACTCACTTTAAAATACCAACATCAAGTGTGTGCATGATGAGGAGGCAACAGACCGGAAGTGGGTTAACCTTAACCAGTCAACTTCTAAGGTTCATAGACTCAATCGGTAATCTCTGTTTCCAAAGATACTTACACAATACCAAGTCAAGCAATGGTTCAATGACACCAAACTGTAGACATCTAAAAATGGTCAACGCTTGTGGAGTCATACTTTAACATTTGCGCATTGCCTTATTTTAGGGTTTTTGCATCGCATTAACATTTCTTCTATGTAGCACACTTGGTCTTTATCATTTGTGAGCATCGAGTCCTTCTTCTACATTCCTCATTTTTCTCACTTTCGAATTAGGTCTTGTCGATAGCAATCTTCAGTCATGATTTTGGTCGATCTTGTCAATCTCTTATCAACTTGTCAATCTTGTCATTTTGTGATCGATTCGTCATCAATCCTTTTCCTTTTCAATCATGTCAATTGGGATCGATTAGTCATTGTTCCTCGTCAATTGGTGCATATCAATTTGATCTCCTTGTCAATCTTGGTCAATTTGTCATTGATTTTTGTCAACCAATCTCAATCATTTATCAACATTGGTCCTTTGCCAATCAGAATCATGATCGAACCTACATTAATTTCTTGTTGTCTTGACCTACCTTGTCCTCTTATTTCTAGGGTTTTATGATTTGTTCATTTAATCCTTTTTCTTCTTCTTTGTGGGTTAAATAAATCTATTTATTTAGTCCTAGGTCTCTTTTCATGAATTAATTAATGGATGAAAACCTATTAATTAATTCACCTAATTTCTATTTCATCTTTTTCCTCAATTTTCTAATTTGCTAATTTCTCCTAATTCCTAATTTCTATTTCTCCTATTTTCTTTAATTTTTCTAATATTTCCTCTAATTTCATTCCCTCATTTTCTCCTATGTTTATGCTTCCACTTGCCATAATTTGTCATAATTTGTCATGCATTTTGCATAGCAACTTGTCATAATTTGTCATAATTTTTCATACTCCTTGCATAGCAAATTGTCATTTGTCATAATTTTTCCATTCTTGATTTGAATTTCCTTTCAAATCTCTTCATGCTAATCTTGTCCTCTCTCCAATTTGTCTATAAATTGGATGATTTTCTTCAATGAAAGGGGGAATCAATCACATTTTCAGAATTAATCATATTTTCAATCAATCAACCACGCTTCTAGTATCCTCGCGCTATCAAAATCAATCTTGCTTCTTGTTTTTGCATTTGTAGGTGAGATCCACACAAATCCGCTATTTGGAGGAGAAGGAGAACAATGGAGGTCAATTGAAAGAGGCATTGGTGATGGATTTTCATTTATTTTGAGTGTCTTGTTTTCAATTCTTCTATTGATTGTAATTAGGATTTATTTCATTGCAATTTGGCTTTGTGGTTAGCTAATATCTATTTGCTTTGATGTTTTCCCAAATTCCTGATCTACATTTTTGGTGAACCTGACGTGAATCTGACAATTTTGTGAGTCTGATATTTGCATGCAGGTTTTTGGTGTTAATCCATTGTTGCATGTAGGATTTTTGGACTAATCCATTGTTGCATGTAGGTTTTTTGTCCTAATACATTGTTGCATGCAGGTTTTTAAAACTAATTTGTTGTTGCATGTGTATTTTTTGGACTAATCCATTGTTGCATGCAGGTTTTTTGCACTAATATGTTGTTGCATGTAGGTTTTATGATAGGATCTATTATTGCATGTGGGTTTTATGGAGTCTAAACAATGATTTATGCAGGATTTCTTAACATGCAATGAACAACAAATCTTCACATAGTTTAATTAGAGGGATTTAATGAACAACCAATCTTCACATAGCCTAATTAGGAGGTTTGAATGAATCCTACAATTCTCACATAGTTTTTATTAAGATTTGGATCAAAGAACAACAACAAATTCCACATTTCATGCATGCAAAGGGTTTAAAATAAACAACAAATTGCATTTAATCATGGCTTAAATTGATCGAATCTTTTTCAAATTAATGTGGAATTAATCTCATCTAGTCTTAATTAGGATGCAAATGAATCAATAAACTCATTTGATTTTCTAAAGGTCAAAAAAATCAATGCTTATCATGTCTTTTTTTTAATTTTATTTGTTTGTGTGTTTTTAGCCTTTAGATACTGGGCCTGCCTCTCGGTTTGCCTGGCACTTCGCACAGGCATTGGTGAGAGGGAATGACCCAAAGTGGTGACGGGCTAAAGCCAAGCTCTTCTGAACCACTCTAAATAACTGTGGATGCAATGAAAGTTGTAGACAATGGGTGTTGGAATGGTATTGTGACGATTTATTCACCGGATCAATACCCACCTGAACGGATGCCCTTACTAGAATCTCTTGTTTTTTAGATGCCAAAATCCTTCTATCTGTTGGCTCAGGCATTGTGATACACGCATGCTGAAGACACCTCTCATGTACTCCTCAGTTAGAGATAGAAAGTTCTTGGGAAGTGATGCCCCTTGAACTCGAAGCTTGGTATGCCCGAGAAGTGAGTGCACTATAAGGGGGAGCCAGTGCTACCAAGCGTCTAGCTATCCGACTGAATGTTGTATTTTATGGTTAGAGGATTCAATAGATATTGCCCTTGCTAGCCATAGGATTTGTTGTGAATGTGCTTGATTGTCTTGAGTCAAAGTCAAACAAACATTTTGTCTTTCGTGATTGTCAAAGGTTAAATCAAAAACAAACTTTCAAAAGTGCTCATAATCAGCTTGGGTTTTCAAAACAAAATCCAAACAAAAGTCCAAATTTGTCCAAGTATTCATCCAACATTTGAACATGGCTTGTCAAAACATTGAATATCTTTGTTTCAACATTCATGTCACTTTAGGCTAGGTTTTGCATAGTCCAACTTAGGTCCTAGGGCATATTGTCATCTCCCTTCATTTTAGTCCTTTTCATTGCAAGCGTCCTCATTTTGCACTTAGGTTCAAAATCATTTCCCTAAGTTTGCATTTCATTGTCATATCCAAGCTAGATTTCCATTTAGGTGACATTCGTGCATTATCCTTGTCATGCTAAAATTAGGTCTTTCCTAGGTTGCATTTTGCATATTCCAAGTCATTGGTCTTCGCATATCCTTATCATTGTATTGTCATCTCGTCTTGGCTTCATCTTGTCATATCATATCCTTAGATCATTTTCATGTCATATCCTAAGTCATTGTCATAATCATTGCCTTCTTGCATTTAGTCTCAAAAATTTGGTTTGTCAAACTTAAAAAAATCAAAACTTTGGATGATACCCTAAGTTGTTGTTAAGGAGTCTTGACCTTGTCTAAGATTTGTCCTTTCATTAATATCATTTTTGTCAAACCTAGCTTAGTATCCAAGCATATAGGTGAGACATTGTCAATTTGTCCTATTGTCATTTGGTCCTTTTTCCTTTAAGGTCTTGACTTCATTTCAATTTCCCAAGGTTGTGTCTTTAGCTTTGCATTTCAAAAGTTTGTCTCCGAAAAATTCAAAAGGTACAAAAACATTAAGTTGCATTGTCATCCTTTTGGGTTGCATTTGTCAATCCCATTAGTTGCATTGCATAGTGACATGTTTGTTGAAATGAGGTCTCAACCTTGTTACGAAGCCATGTCATCACAATTGAGAAATCAATCATGTCAATCCAATATCTACATGTCTCAGAACTTTGATCAAACTTATCATGATGATGTAAATGTCCAAATACAAAAACTAGAAGAGAAACTAGCTCAAGAAAAGGAGATTTTGGAACAAAAAGTGAAAAATAGTGAGAAGATTAGATCCCAAATGTCCAAAACATTTAAAAAATTTCAAGTTCCAAACCCAAAATTTGAGCCAATTGATGCAAAATCTCTTATCGAATGATCAGACATACCAGCTCTCATCTCTCAAATAGAGATGATGAAACAATTTCAAAAAACAAGCACAAATTTCAATCAAGTCTCAAATCAAAATTCATTTGGTCAAATTTCATTCAATCAAATCTCAAATCAACAACATATCCAACAGACACAACCAATGGTCCAACATATACAACCAACACAACCAATGGTCCAATTTCAACAATATGTCCAACCGACTGTCAAGTATCAACAAAAAACTCAATGGACAACTCAGTATCAACAACCACAACCAAACATTCAAAAAAAAAGGTTGCAACATGCACCAAGCCAAATTTTTAACATGTCAAACCAATTTGATCAACATCTAGTTCGAAATCAAAACATGACATCAGACCAGAACCAACTCCTTTCCAAACAAGTTAAAATTCCAGATACAACTATGTCAAAACCTTGAAAGAAAGGTGGCTTTATTGCAAGGATCTTAAGGAAACTACCAAGTGAGTTCTTTGAGGAAGATCAAGATAATACAATTATGTCTAGCAATGCCTCATCCCCCCGCAAACAAATTGACTCTCCAGTGGCATCTATCCCTACACCTTTAGAAGTTTCACAAGAACCTTCCATATTGTCCTCATCAAACAATACACCCAAGGATGAAATTATCCAAGGGCTATCCATAATTGATTGCCAAGATAATCCAATTCATGATGCACATCCTTTTCATGTTTCAAAAATACAAGACCCAATGCCACCATGCACTTTATTGCCATTACCTATTTTATAGGACCTCATTTGAAGTCCCTCTTCCTCATGTTCAAGCATTGATTCCTTGCTAGAATACATCACAAATGTTCAAAGTACATTTCCTTCATGTCAATACATTGATCCCTTGTCAGAATCCCTCATGCATATCCAAAGTCCAACCTCATGTCAAGAGGATAATTTAGAGCACGAAGAAATGAGTCCTAAAGAAAATCAAGATCAAGATCCTGAAACCTTATCATCCCATCCAATTGTTGACCAGGACCCCATGTTCCCAGACACTCATGATGATTCACTTATTCCTATCAATTCTATCCAAGAATACAATGTCCTTTCAAATCCCATTGACATTCCACTTCCTAAGAAAGATCAAGATATCCCTTCCATCCTTTCCGATGATCCCATTAAAATTCAAGAGCAAAGCACCTTTAAAGAGGATTCCAATGATCTTCCTCCTTGTCAAGGTCAAATTATTCCTTTAAATCCTCCACAAGATCCCTTTGTTCCTCCATCTCCTTGTCCTAATGCTCCATATACACTCCAAGATCTCATTTCTTTTAATGATCCCATTATTTCTCCCATTCCATCTCTTGAAGAACCTATCATTGAACCATGTCCACTACATAATCCTAGTCCCCCTCATGATCCTAATCCCCCTCATGATTCTAACATGTCAGTGCAAGATGTTCATGAACCCTCGGCATGCATAATGGGTTCTTCCACTTTGGTGCAATCTGATCCACTTCAAGATCTCATTATCTCTCTCATATCATATCCACCTCATAATCTATGAGGGGCACACCACACTTAGGGGCAGGTTTCCTCCTTCATATCCTATTGCCCTTCATTATCCTATCATACCATGTCATTACCCTTCATATCCTATTGTCCCTCATGTCTAGTTTCCCTTTCCACCTTTGATCTTGACAAGGCTGAGGATCTTCATGAGCATCATGCATCTTGTTTGTAGCTTTTAGTCCATCATAGCTTTTGGTCCTTATCCATTTGCCTATTATAACCTTTCATCCATATTCCCTATCTTATTGCAACTTTCTGCCACTATCCCGACCTTCAGTCCATGTCCCTTATCCATTCTTGGTCTTTCTTATCCTATCCATATCTTATCACTATCCATACACTCTTTTTCATTCCTTGATCTTGATCTGACATAAGGACACAAAATTTAAACATAGTTTCAAAAACCTCTTGACATGTCCCTCATGCCATGTCACTGCTTTACATTGCCATATCCAATCTCTTGTCCCATTGTCTCCATAATAAAAGGCCTTTGTCTTCCCTCTATCCACCAACATTTTAGAAAGCCTATTTATTCACCTGTCATATTCCTTGCCTTGCTAGACATTGGGGGCAAAATCATAAAAATTGAAAAATGTCCTGAAATAATCAAAAAAATTGAAAAAAATCCTAAAAACATTCAAAACATCAAAAAAATCATGTGTTCATTTTTAGCTAAAATGTCAAAAACCCTAAAAATCATATAAAGTCCTGAAAAAATCCAAAAAAATCAAATAATGTCCTGAAAAAAATCCCTAAAAATCATATAATGTCCTGAAAAAATCTCTAAAAATCAAATAATGTCCTGATAAAATCCCTAAAAATCAAATAATGTCCTGAAAAAAACCCTAAAAAGTCAAATAAAGTCCTAAAAAATGAACAAAAAAAAAATTTGTAAAAAACTCGAAATTCCTACAAAGTGAAAACATAAAAAACAATTTCTTTGGCATTTTGCATTTTGTCAATAAATGGTCCCCTTTGTGCATAGACAAATCGTTGAGCATACATCCAATGACAATCTATCAAACATTATGTTTTAATGAAATCACGCATTAACAGATAAATTGTTCGACCAAGCAAGCATTCAAACTGATCACAGTTGTCATATCAATCCAAATAGCATCAACATTACCATTGGTCCTTGTCAACATTATCATGGGTCTTATGCAGGGTGTGGTATACTCAAAACCAGACTGTGTCCTATCTTCGACGGGGTACCGCATTCCCTGGAACCAGACAACATGATCATTCTTGTTTTCCACTTTTGACAATGACGATCAGACTATTTGTTTGACTTGGTTGAATTTGTACGTCTTATCTTTTTACTAATTTATCTTTGGCTTTGATCATGTTCTATGTTGCTTGAGGATGTCACTGAGTGATTTAGAGTGACCAGGATGGTTCATGGTCCCTTTCCTTTTTTGTTGTGTTTGCTGTTTGTGGAATGTTTGTCACAAACTAGGGCAAATATATCATTGGGTGTCTGTGATAAGTACGTTCACTTTGTGAACACCACACATACCTCGACCCTTGATGTATGCACCCTAGGATGCTTCACTCATTCCTTGTGTGCGATGTGTCTGTCTTTTGCAAAAAGGGTTGCGTTCCAGCTCTGGCCTTCAATGCCATGATGCTCTGCATCCACTTTGCTACATTAAATAAAGGTTCTCACCTACTTATGTGCATTTGTGAAAGCAAGTTTTCCTTCATCTCTAACTGTCCTCTGTCTAATTTCTGCTTACTAACATTTCTTCCATCAGTCTTGGCAGTCCGTTCGAACCTATCGTCTTCTGTCATTCTTATCGATCACTTGGCCTCTTTTCTAGATTTTTCTGGCCAATTCCTCGAGGGGCATGCATATGTCATTGTTATTGTCTGGGGAATTTTCATTATTATTCTTTGAAACAATGCTTAGAATCGCATTGTCTCAAAGAGGGGAAAAATGTAGACATCTAAAAATGGTCAACGCTTGTGGAGTCATACTTTAACATTTACGCATTGCCTTATTTTAGGGTTCTTGCGTCGCATTAACATTTCTTCTATGTTGCACACTTGGTCTTTATCATTTGCGAGCATCGAGTCCTTCTTCTACATTCCTCATTTTTCTCACTTTCGAATTAGGTCTTGTCGATAGCAATCTTCAGTCATGATTTTGGTCGATCTTGTCAATCTCTTATCAACTTGTCAATCTTGTCATTTTGCGATTGATTCGTCATCAATCCTTGTCCTTTTCAATCATGTCAATTTGGATCGATTAGTCATTGTTCCTCGTGAATTGGCGCCTATCAATTTGATCTCCTTGTCAATCTTGGTCAATTTGTCATTGATTTTTGTCAACCAATCTCAATCATTTATCAACATTTATCCTTTGCCAATCAGAATCATGATCGAACCTACATTAATTTATTGTTGTCTTGACCTAATTCCTTGTCCTCTTATTTCTAGGGTTTTATGATTTGTTCATTTAATCCTTTTTCTTCTTCTTTGTGGGTTAAATAAATCTATTTATTTAGTCCTAGGTCTCTTTTCATGAATTAATTAATGGATGAAAACCTATTAATTAATTCACCTAATTTCTATTTCATCTTTTTCCTCAATTTTCTAATTTGCTAATTTCTCCTAATTCCTAATTTCTATTTCTCCTATTTTCTTTAATTTTTCTAATATTTCCTCTAATTTCATTCCCTCATTTTCTCCTATGTTTATGCTTCCACTTGCCATAATTTGTCATAATTTGTCATGCATTTTGCATAGCAACTTGTCATAATTTGTCATAATTTGTCATACTCCTTGCATAGCAAATTGTCATTTGTCATAATTTTTCCATTCTTGATTTGAATTTCCTTTCAAATCTCTTCATGCTAATCTTGTTCTCTCTCCAATTTGTCTATAAATTGGATGATTTTCTTCAATGAAAGGGGGAATCAATCACATTTTCAATCAATCAACCATGCTTCTAGTATCCTCGCGCTATCAAAATCAATCTTGCTTCATGTTTTTGCACTTGTAGGTGAGATCCACACAAATCCACTATTTGGAGGAGAAAGGAGAACAATGGAGGTCAATTGAAAGAGGCATTGGTGATGGATTTTCATTTATTTTGAGTGTCTTGTTTTCAATTCTTCTATTGATTGTAATTAGGATTTATTTCATTGCAATTTGGCTTTGTGGTTAGCTAATATCTATTTGCTTTGATGTTTTCCCAAATTCCTGATCTACACACACAACACCTTGGAAAACCCCAAGGCTCCACTATGTCCACTTACAGACAAAAAACACTTCTCAAGTTCTTGTGTGGCTACACACACCCTTGCATACAATCAATGGGCTACTACTAGGCTTAAGAGTTTGAATGGCCCACTTGACCAATTAAATACTAAAATCTTTGGAGGGGTGTTCTCTCAACACCTGAACACAAATTAAACAGGATTTCATGGTTTAGATCCACCATAACATCAATCTTGATTCATTCACCCACAAACCTGAACTGGTTGCTATTAGGCCTCCTTTTAAAGGAATCAGGTGATAACTTTTGACACCCTGAGGATCTAGACAAAAAAAAAATGTTTTCAGATACCCTTTTGGGAGTTATAAAAAATACCTCAATTTTTGGTACCAGATCAACTTGCAGATATCCCAACCGGTACTACACTAATAGACCTAATAAGGCTTTTAGACCTATTTGCCTGAACACCTTTCATAAACTGGTTTGCTTCTCCTAATGGGTGACCATGACTGACCATGAAATATTATTCAAACCTCCAAAATACTCTTCTACCACATTCAAACCCTTTCCCAATTCTCTACCTCTCAATTCTCACGCACTGCACTCATCAAACATGTCTGTCACATAGAGATGTCAGACCTAGGGTTAGTTCTCCATTCTCTTCACCCTATCATAACCTCTTAGTGGATCTTGGTACTAACATATGATATAGTGGCCTATCATCTCCTGTAATAGCATAGAGTTCAGTTAAGGATTGATAGGCCAAAACCCATTATTGCAGTCAAACCCTAAGGATTTAAGGGTTTTAGGCTACCCGGTAGAGATTTGCTGGTAGAATGGGGCAACAATCACTTCAAGACTTCACACTAAAATAAAAACAAAGGTAAAAAATTCTAGTTATAGGATCTATGCCGTGAGCATTCTTACCAATCCACCTTCAGTATGCAATCAACAGAAATTAGACGGTTTCTTCGAGTTTCCAACAGTTCTTGATGCTTCAAATTCCTTTCCCAAATCAACCAACATAACCAACATACATTCTTTGGTGTTTAGGGCCTTTAAAGGTGTTTCCCAAGTGATCTCAACCTTCTCCAATTATTTTTCAAACTGACTGACCATTGGAGAATCCCGATTTACAAAAAGTGCAAAATTGTCATGACAACAAATTGACAATATGACAACTTTTGCATAATTTGACTAACTTAGACTCTAGACTGTCCTAGTCCTCCAAAATGATTACATTTGATTCTAAAACATAAAAAATGACTCAAATAGACTTGTGATCATTTGATCCCTCAATTTAGACCATTGTGACCCTTATTGACTCAACTTGCTCTACCGGACCCTAAATGACAATTTGATCCAAACATGGACAAACTTGTCACACTCCTGGGACATTGAATTACAAAAAAGGACCCATAGGGTCTTATTACATTGCTTCTAACTAATAGAAAATCATTTTTATCTTAGCTCATACCTTCATAGGTAGGTGCTCTTGCACCAGTGCATCATGAATAAATTCCACTCGAGATCTTGGTGAGGAGGACTAGGAGAGGAGTTAGGTCAAAGTACACCTTAGTTGATCACATTTTCCAAAACTTTATGGGAATAGCTTTGCTGCTAGCTAGACATCTATAACCCTAGCAAAGTTACCTCTTGTTTTCTCATAGCATAGCTCCACTACCATCTAGGTGTCCACAACCTTGATGGAGGTTAGTAGAATCACCCTCTTGCAATTGAATTTGTTAGAAATTTCTTTTGAACCTTTTTCTTTCATTTTTAGTACTTTTCCAAGATATACATATGTTTGCATTTTCTAATCATGGAGATTCATTTCAAGCACATTGTGAGGGTTGAGAACCACCCTAGTAATTTTGAGAAATTATAATCATAAAATGACTATCCCGAGACTACTCTAATGAAACCTTTCCCAAAAATTGGTAATTATGTTTTTGTTGATATAGACCCGATGTGTGGAAGTAATTATGTTCCACTTTTGGTGAGAGATGTCATTTTAAGATCCATATATTGTAGATTTCATTCCTAGGAAAAGTTGAATTCTTTATGATATTTTGACAAAGAAATACAAAAAAGTTCTTTTGAATAAGGAATTCAAAACCTTATTCATTGAGGAGACAACCCCAAAACTCACTAACCTAGATGAGGCTAGGGACAACACCCATTGAGGCTAGAAAACAAAAACATGACAAAAAAAAACAAAAAGGAGAAAGCAATAAAGAAAACCTATACCTACTATAGTGCACTAAGAAACACTCCCCATTCTTCTAGGATCTGAAATAATGTTTGAGAAATTGACCATTGATAGTCAATGGAATAATTCATCCATGTAAGGAAGTGATCCAGAATGAATTATCTCCTAAGATCTTTTCTATTATTTGATACTAGCCAGTCCATAAGTGCTCAAAATTCATGTGATTACCAACCTATTCTTTTGACTTATCTCACATAAGGACTAGATCTACAATCCTAAAAGATTTTACTTTGGCCCTCTTGTCAAATTAACGTTTGACTATGGCCTGATATTTTGCTACATATTCTAAAGAAACCACTCTTTTAACCTCTAACTCTAGTAAGTTTATGAGTTGGGTGTGGATCTTTTATCCTCCCTCTATGTGTTCTTGCATGAATGTGAGGACTTGGATTTTAAGGTTCATGGGGAAAACTAGATCCAACACATATACAAGTTTTTAAGGAAACATGTCTAAAGAATTATTAATTCTAAATTGATCTGTCCACAAAGAATATTTTGATTGGGCATTCCAATCTTTTAGATTTTTTTTCAAGCAACCATTTTATTATTGTGATTAGGTTCTTATTAGTAGACTCAACCATGCCATTTCCTTGTGGATAATAGTTAGTTGAAATATTTAAAGTTACCTTATGCTTGAAATCCCAATAAATAAATGTGTAGAAGAACATGAAGGATTGTTATCATATACGAGATAAAAGGGCATCCCAAACCTTGTGATGACTTGGTCTTATAGGAATTTTATTATGAATCTAGTAGTACAGTTTTTACATGCCAATGCATTAGTCCACTGAGTGCAGTAGTCTATTTCTACGAGGATTTATATATTCCCTACAAAGGAAGGCGGATTAATCATTCCTATGAAATTGAGACCACATTGGGCAAATGGACGTACCTCATATAGAGGTTGTAGTGACATTGTAACATTTCTTTCCTTTGTGGCATTGGTTTGGCAAGTATGACATTCTCACATGCGTATCCTTAAATAGGGTTGGCCAATAATATGCAGATCTTAGTATCTAGTGTGTAATAGCTTTATTTGATCCATGTCTAGTCCCATACTTGTCATGAAAGTATTATAAAATTATAAGTGCTACATCTCTATTTAAACATCTTAAGTATAGACCTTCAAAATTGTGATTGATTCTTTCTACTCCTCTCCAAAGTCAGCTGAGGGTAATGTTTATACACTCAATTTTGGATTAGTGAGTGATCCTTTCTTTCTTAGTCCTAGATAAGTGTCTTGAGTAGCTATTAAGTAGATAAAGTATGATGTCATGTAGAGCTTAGGGTCATTATTTACCTTGACTAGTTGCTCATCCAGATTGTCAATTATCATTCTCCCCTATCAATGTACTCATTTATGGTTATGTTAGTGCTTATGAGAAGGAGCATCCACATCCTAAGTTTATTGACATCTAGTAGGTTGACCACTCAAGAGCATGACATAATACCTAGAATTTATATGTAGGTAAGCTCTATGGATAATCTTTGTTTTCTCTAACCATTGGGTCTTTTTAATATTTTTGAATAATTTCTCATTAATGTACGCCATTGGATTCTTTTCATTCTCATAATACTATTCTCCATGGGCCACTATAACCTTAGCATACTAATCATGTCATGGGATGTTGAATACTTCCTTAATTAAGTATGGGGATATATCTAAAATGATCTCTCCTAATGGGCCATAGTCTCTTCTTTCTTTTGATTTATAGTTCATAGCATAGGTGAATACCAACTTTGGAGACTACAATGAAACCAGGAAGCTTGCATCTTGTACTACTCTAAAATGAACCAAGAATTTAGCCCAAACTATTCTCCCATTTAGATTTGACATTATCCTCAAGAAATCCCGTAGGTCTATGTGCTTCATTCTAGTATTAGTGACATTCCTATCTAGCGATACCTACTTGGTTGAAGGTAGTCATTGAATTTATGCTTCATCGACACCACCTTTTATTGAGACATTATTGATTCTGCATGAATATGAATTAAGTTAGTAGTTTATTATTTGGAAGATAAGACAACCTTATTTAGTAGTTACCACTTTCACTTTATTGAAAACCAAACTCAAAATTAAATCTAAAACAAACTAAAACTAGCAACTAAAACAACTGCCCTATTGAGAAAGAAAAGTCCCCTTTTCGGGGGTCGAGGGCATCACATTCCTAACACCTTCAGGGCATTATGGATGTGACATCCTTGATACCTGATACTCATGCAAGTATTAGATTCGGGGATTATGGATATAGAATCCCCAATCCATTTTGGATTGTGAATTCCCGAACCTCATAGGTTGACAAAGATGGACTTGTCTAGGCTAATGGTTTGAATGACAAATTAGGTTGTTCTACATCGCTAAATTCGTGCATTAAAATCCTTGTTTAGTCAAATTATTTTAAGGGATATAAACTCAATGGATCACTTTAAATTCTTAAGCACTCAGGTTTGAATCTTAAAAAATTATTACTTGGAATGAGTACTAGACTTGTCCAAACCCTATCTAGGTCGAAGTAACATCTTCCAATTACTGCAATGCATGAGGCATGCACAAACAAATAAGAGATATTGGGCCAAAAGAATAAGAAAATCCCTAACAACATCTCCTACATGTTGTGAAATGATGGGGAGAAAACCATGTAAGGGTAAACTAAGCAAAAGAAATAAAAAACAAATGAAGGTAGTGTAGAAGCTTGTGGGGTTACCTCCAAGCACAAAATGCAAAGAAACAAAATAAAAATCCACCCAAACCCATGAAAAGAAGAGAAAATAAAAGGAAAACCTACCTCAAATTCAATGAAAGGAAATCTTGAATCCTAACTGTGTCAACATGAAGCTCTAGGCATCACTTGATCACACATGCAAATACTACTGGATATCTCTATCACTTGAAAACTTGAGAAAAAGAGCTCTTAGCACAACTTAAACAATGAAACAAGGTGATAAAATGAACCCACTATTTAGGTATTTATAGGAAATGAGTGCAAGAAATATAGTTTGAGGTGGTAGCTAGGGTCCTGGCCCTTTATTGGTGGTTGAGGGTGTTGGTATTATGGATGTGCTACATTGGTTTTGTCATTGATGTCAACACTTGTCAACACTTGGAGATCTTTGGTTATGTTCACAAGCATGTTCAGTGACTTATGCACAATCACCGGTATTTGGTTCACCGATAGGTTATATTGTTCACCGACACTAAGGATGATATGTTATCAGTTGGAGATTACTTGGTTATGTTGAAGACATTGTTTGGACACTTAGTTTTGGTGATTTATTCATTGGTCTAATCGGGTTTGCATATTTGCTGTTACTAGCAAATAGGTCCAGGATATGCATCGACAAGCATATCTATTCTAGATCAACACGACACATCATGAAGATGATTCATTATTATTGTAGATGCATTGGGCTGACATCATGCATCGCATATTGATTCATTTGTAATTGATTTTATTGTAATATCTAAGTGAGATGACCTACACATTTGGTCTTAGATTTTGGTATAAATGTAAGATCTCATTTGTGAGATTGAAATAAGGATAGTGGAAGAGTAATATAATAAGGTATATGTGAATATAAGAAGAGCTATACACATAGACATCATTAAAGATTGAAGGAAGGTTTGAAGAAGGCAAATCAAAGCTTAACCGGTACTGAATCCAACATATGAAGATGCTATTTTGAGCAGTACATTATCATTGGATTTAACCATCCAATTATAGTCAGTGTGACTCCCATTTTGTGATTGAGCAGTGAACTCTAGGCAGTTGGCCTTTCTGCATGTGTAGACTCCATATTGTACACACATACTATTTGCAGTAGTATCATCTAATTGTGGGTAAGGAAGCCCACCGTGGTTTTTCCCCTTACAGGGTTTCCACATACAAATAACTATGTTATGTGTTGTGTATGTTATTTGCCTTTCTGTTTCATGCATTAAACTTTACTGGTACTACAATTAGCTGATGAAACTGTCTACCAACATTAAAATTTGGTTTACCGGCATTAAGAATTAAGTTTGGTTAAGTTAATTTTGGTTTGTATTTATTGGACAACTAATTCACCCCCCCTCTCTCAGTTGCCTTCGGGATGTAACAATTGGTATCAGAGCTTAGTCTTCTTTTTGCAAAAGTTTAACAGCTTGAGGAGATCCAATGTCTTCTAACTATTTCAGGAAGGACAGTTCAAAACTTGATGGAACTAACTATGGCATATGGAAGATCAGGATGGAAACACATCCGAATTGCATTGGGAAGGACATATGTGATGTTACAAAGAATGGATATGTTGTTCCTACTCAAGGTCAACCTATTCCACCAACCTTGGCTAAAGATGAGGAAAATGATTACAAAGCAAGAGAAGCACTTTTGAGTGCATTGTCTGATCAACAAATCATGGGACTATCAGATAGATCTACTGCTAAAGCTATTTGGGATAAATTGGAGACATTGAATGAAGGTGATACCACTATCAAAATTGCAAAACTAGAATGCTTCTGGGTTAGGTATGATAATCTGAAAATGGAAGAAGATGAAAGGATTTATGCTTTTATGGAAAGAGTAAATGAAATTGTTTTGGGCATACAATGTTGTGGAGGAACCTTAAGTGAAGATGAAATTGTTTCTAAATTTTTAAGAGCTTTGCCACCGACATACAAAATGAAAGTAACTGCTATTAATGAATTGAGAACAATGCCTAATGCATCAGTATCTAGAGATACTTTGGTTGGAAAACTTTCAACTTTTGAACTTGAGGAATTTGGTCCTATTGCTACAATTAAGACAGATTTGGATTTCAAAGCTTCATCATTTGCAACATCATCATCATCATCTGAGAAATCTGATTGGAAAGTCTTTTATGCAAGAGAAATTGAACAAATTAGAAAGGAGAATGAAGAACTGGAAGAGCTTGAAGCACTATTTGCAAGGAAAATGCCTAAAGGTCCAGTTGGAAGTAAGTATGAAGGTAAAGAACCATTTAAATGTTTTAACTACAATAAGATTGGCCATATGGCATCTAGGTGTCCTGATAGACATGCAAGATTGAAAGAAGAAGCTAAAAGAACATGTTATCAACATTTTGACTATTAGGTGATTTTGTTCTCTAATCCGCTAAAATCTACAAAATTGTGCTTAGTACTTCATTTTTCCTCTGAGGGTTATTGGTCTAAGGGTTTAAGGTTTTTACAATTTACCCTTTTCTATCTTGAAATCCCTGCGTTCTATTTCCTTGTTACTTCGGTCCATCATGAGGAGAGGTTCCCCTTTTTAGTTTTGCCTTAGGCGGGTCTTTAATAATGTTTTAATTTTTCACCTTCTCCTAAGTTTTTATTTCTTTGTCGAGCTTCGTAAAGATTGTGCAAGTTCTAATTGATCCAACAGTGCACATAATCTTGCAAAGGGAAGATGCGTGGAATTTACCTTTCACAAAGTGGCGAAAAGGTGGTGGGCTTGGGTAAAGTGGTCGCAAGGAAAGGTTATGGACAAATATCTTCCGGTAGATCTAACGGTCCGCATTGTTTTGTGATGAAAAGATGGGTGAGGTTTATCCTTCGTGAAGTAGTGAAAGATTGGTGGGCCCAGTAGGTAAGCTAAAGAATGAGTTAAGAATCATGCATCTTGTTCATGATCTAGCGGTCGACGCTATTTTGCATGGAAAAGATGTGCAAAGTTTACCTTTCACGAAGTAGCGAAAGGGCAATGGGCCCAACAAAAGGGTGACTTGCAGGATAAAAGAAGTGCATCTCCGAGAAGATCCAACAGTGCATGTTGTTTCATAGCCCAAAGTAGCATGAAGTTTACTCTTCGTGAAATAGAGAAAAGGAGCTAGTGGTTACATGGTGGATGAGGTGGTAATACAACAGGATGTCTAGCTAAGGAAAAAGGTGATCTGTCAGTAGGACACATGGCTTTGAATGGATCGTGAGGGGCCCGTTTGATTAAGTGGAAATATTGATGAAATCCATGGCTAGATAAGACACGTGGCGGTTCAGATAAGGAGACCGACAGAGTTCTTGAGTGAATGAATGGCCAACCCATGGGGGCTATTTGCTGGAAATTGGTAGGAAAAGTGGATTCCGCATAGAGGGCCCACTTTGAAGGTTACAGGAATTAAAAGCTGCGCATCTCAAAATTGATCCAATGATGCGCGTTGTTTCACATGGTGAAGATGCGAGGTGATTAACCTTTTCAAAACTATGAACACCATTAGTGGTGATGGTTTCATGCGGTTAGTTAAATAGACTAGCAGTCACCGTGGAGAATAATGGTCGAGCGGATGGTAGAAGATCCAATGGTCAGTGCTGTTTTGCATGGAAAAGATGCATGAGATTTATGCTTTGTGAAACAACTAAAGGAAGGCGGGGCCCATTTCTAAGCAAGATGACTCAGGTAACATAAAGAACATGCATGTTTTTCAGGATCTGATGGATGACGTTGTTTCACAATGAAAAGATGAAAGGTTTTCATCTTTCGCGAAACAACGAAAAGGTAAGACACTTAGAAAATTCTTTTTGGTCCGTTGGAGTCATTTTATGAATTCAATTGTGAATTGACTGCCGAAGTATGTGGCTTAATGTTTCTATTCAATGCTTAGTTTCTATAATAAGCTTCACATCAGCTGAAACCTTGGCATCATTTTCAAAAGTCTTGCAGAGGAACCGATGTACAAAGTGAATTTCTTCAGGGAACAAGTAAGTTCTACATATTGCTTGATAGTTACAGTTTGAATTGATATCACTGGGTGCTTGATTTCTCAGAGGTTTGTTTAAGTTTTCATTGAAATAACTATAATTCTGAGATGGCACCACGAAGAGATTTCACAGGGAAGGTTAATTACTAGGAGAGAGCCATTTGTGATGACTTTTTAGAACAATTAACTATGTCTACTAATGCCACAGCTAAAATGAAAGAATTAGTGCCCAAGGCTCCCCGTCTGAGAATTGGCGATAGTTTGTATGACAAAGGGAACTGGTTAAGGGATTCAGAGATAGGGATATCAGGTCTGGGACTCTTCAAAGTGGGATTTGGCCAAAGAAATTCCTCTACTCCAATGAATATTATATGGGATTTAGATGTTGGAAAGCTCATAGTCCCTAGGGTCTTCATGGATGTGGACCTGTTAACCTAGATTGCAAATAACTATGAACCTATTGCCTGGTGTGTTAGAAATGTAAATGGGGGATCTTTAATTGAGATAAATGATGATGAGTTTAGGAAAGTGTTTAGACTTAGTGAGGTGTCAAATTATTTAGAGCCCATCAATTTTGAAACACTTGCATAGGTCTATAATGTGCAGAGAGATCACCTCAGGAGTGGCCCTTTGAAAGATTTTTTTGTGAAAATAGGAGGACTGACTGTTGTAGGTCCTAGCACCATGGAACCCTTCTCTCTAAATATAATTACTTTGAGGGATAAAGGGATGTATTGGTCCCTATGTCCAATTTTTAGGGAAGATGCTAAAACAACCATGCCAACCCACTATATGCTCATGTTAGCACAAATTTTGAACCCATCTCTCGCAGTAACTTTTTACTTTGCACCTTATCTCATTGATGCCATTCATGAAGGGTTGATGGGGATAAAAAATGCTAAGGTAGATAGAACTTTTGGATGGTATTCTCTTCTTATGCTCATGTTTTTATTCAAAGGTGCTGATTATTTTGCTAGTGAAATGGACCTGATTAAGGAAAAGGATGATGAGGAGATGCTTGTTCAATTGTGGAGCATGTTTTTTTCTTGGGATAGAGAAGATGTGAGTTATTTGAAGTTTGATAGATGTTTTGCATTTAGGCTTAGGATCCTCTTGTGCCCACAAAACCCTATAATTCCTAAAGCTCCCCTTGAATTCTTTAGGCCTAAGGAATTTGCTCAAGATATTAAGATTGTTCACAACTGGGGTGATATATTCTTGTACCCTATCTCTACTGTGTTCAGAGTTTATGGTTTCAGAGGAACTCCATATTTGCTCCCCTATCAAGTCCCATTGAAGATAGGAATTGTAGAGGTCTTGAGGCAAATCAGAGGTTTGCAAGAAGCAGAATTAACAAATAGGGGGAAAGGGATAATTTTAGCAGCTGTCACCATTGCACATCAATTTGTAATCACCAAGTATGGTTGGAAAAATTTTGATGATTTTTTTCAGCCATACAGGTTGTCTACTACAGTGTCAAGGTTTGCTGACCCTGAAGACTTCTTTAATGGTATGTTCAAGAAGAGAGCCGTATGTAAAGGTAGACCACACCAGTTCCATCTCCTAAGGATTTGATCAGAAATGAATTCAACCTAGATGAACAGGAATTTAGAAAGGAAAAATGGATATCATATAAAAGGGCTCTTGATTTTATCCCCCAATTTGATATTGGTTATGACCCTTTATCTAGTTTTACTCCCTTTGAGGAAAAGGCTAAATTCTTGATACTTTATTTTGAAGATCTAATGCAGACCTTAAAGGAGAAAAGGGAAGTTATATTGAAAAATGATCCTGAAAAGGCTAAGTTGGTTCTAGCCAAGCCTGCCTTTCCTAAGGCCATCCCTCCAGGTGAATATGTGATGCACAAGAGGCCAAAATATAGTGTGCTAGTGCTAGTCATGGGTGAGCCTTCTACTTCAAAGGGGAAAAGAGCAATAGAAGATGTGGTTGAAATCCAAGATTCCCCTAAAAGGCAAAGGGTGGGAAAAAAGGTGCAAACAGGTGAGCCTTTACACTCTCCATCCCAATCCCCAATCCATGTGGGAGATGAACATGAGTGGCTGAGCAATTATTGTAGTTAGGAAGTCTTGGGGAGATTGCCTGTACTTATGAAGAAGTACAAGAAGGGATGCTTGAAGAGCCACCAAGTGCTGAAATGGACTTGACTGCAGAGGAGTTTAAAGGCAAAGAGTTAGACCCTGTCATCACACAGGCCAGTGAGGAATTCCTAGCTGATAATAATTTTTTTACAACAAGATCTTTCATGCAATTTTTTTGGAGACAAAATATAGAACAATTCAAAGCAAGATGTGAGAAGAGGAAAAATGAACAACCCCACAAAGATGCATCTACAATGGAGGAAGAAGTAAAACAAGAAATGATGACAAAATTCAAAACCATTACTCCTGAGCAGGGGAGAGAAATGGTAGCAAAAGTTGGTGTACTAATTCTCCCTACGTGGGATATAGCAGATGCACTAGTGCTTGAAGCAGTAAGAAAAGAAACAAAGCCCTTGGAAATAGTGACATTTAGCAAGGACCATGCTGCTTTGGTCATGTGGTCTCTAAGGAGGGATGAGAGCAGAAAGAGGAAGGACACTTTAGGGTCTAGCTACCTTGGAGGTATGATTGTGAAAAGAGTGCAGGACACAGGGGTAGTAGAAGCTGGCAGCACAATTTTGGAATTAGCAAAATTTAGTGTGGCAGTAGCCGAGAAGGAAGCCAAGGAAAAAGTTGATCTCCAGGTAAAATTAGAGACGATTCTAAAGGCTTATAATGAGGCAAAAGTGGAGATAGCCCACAGGGATAGTATCATCGCCAAATTGAAGAATCAATTAGTAGGGTAGTACCAGAAAGGTGAATCTTCTACTTTAATGATTACCTCCTCTCCAGCAAAACCTCCATCCACCAGTCCAATTATTGAATTTCCCCCTTCTCCTATGACTTCTAGTTTTCAATCAATTGAGACCATACAAGATGAAGTGGAAAAGTTGAAGTAGGCTCAGGCCTTGTTTGCAAGCAAGCATGAGGAAAAGGTAAGAGACACAATATTGAAGTTTGCTGACACAGTAGGAGCTTCTATTGTGTACATTTATATGAAATTTTTTTTGAACATGTTGATTGATCTGAAAGAAGACAAGGCTACTCTGGAGCCAATTTTGAATAAGTTGATGCCTCGAGAGGTGGATTTGGAACTTATGTGTTCATCTTATGAAGAGGTAGAGGCTGATGCAAATATTAAATCCACTTGTGGGTTAGTGAAAGGCATGACCAGGTTAGTAGAAGGAAGAGCTGGTGTAGAGAGAAAGGCCAACTTGTGCAGAAAAGAATATGCTAACCATAAGTTTGAACTGTTTCTTGGGGGTTTTGTTAGTTCAAGTCAGTTGAAAGATGAAAAGGTGTGGCTTGATGAGCTAGGACATAACTTGTCCCAATGGATAAATGAAGTCATCAATTCAGATGACACATCTTTATTTATTCGAACAATTGAAGAAATTGAGAAAATGAAGTCACATTATGGTTTTTTGGAGACAGAGGTTAAGCAATTAAGAAACACATGGAAAACGGTGAATAAACTGAAGAAGAAAATTGTTAACTTCTCTTGGCCTAGTGATGACGTGTTCTAAGAGTGGAAAAACAAGTATGCAGTGCAAGAAGCAGGGGTTCAAGAACAGTTAGAAGATGCTACATCAGAATAACAAACTTCAAAGCCATTAGGAATGAAATGATTGTAATTTCTTTTCAGCGGGAATCATGGTTGTAACAAACTTTTCCTAGGGAAGTCTGAAGCTTGTTTGCATCCATATAATTATAAATGGATACCGGGACTTTAGAAAAGATGATCACAAGAATTTGTAAAGAAACTCTGCTGAAATATATCTAAGGTTTTCTAGTTCTTTCAGAAATCACCTTGAGTTATTTAAGATTTTCAAAATGAATATTAATATACAGATCAAAGCTTTCTGAGCCTAAATCTTCATTGTCTTCTTGTGTGCATTCATTGATTTACTAGTTTCTTTTGGATAATTTAGGGTTATTTGATTGAATAGGGATTGCAAGGTAGTCTTATAGACATGTTTCAGACTTTTCTCTCCAGAAGAGGAATTAAATATACATGAAATATCTCTGTTAGTAAATCAATTGTTTTCTGCTTAAATGTGATAAATGGTTTTAGCATAAAGGGAAAAACTTATATATATGTCAGGCATATATTAGGTTAATGAAAGCCAAAGTGATGAGATGTATGTGAATGTCTAGATTCAGAACTCTTGTTTAAATTGGGTGACTCTGTAGCCTGGATAAGGCACTGATATCTTTTGCGAAATATTTTATACCTTTCTTGGGGTCAAGACTAAAAGATGAATACATGTTTTCTCTTTAGTTTTCAGTATTGTTAAGGTGATGAGGTTCACAGGTTTTCTAACACTGGTTTACTGTGAATCCTATATTAAAATTGTGAAGGTATTCACAAGATGTATACCCACCTGAGCTTGAAATAAGCTTAAAGTGTAGAAGGTTTTGTAGAAACCTTGTTATATGTTATTCTGGAGTTCTATTTTCTTGTTGTCCTCTCCATATGCAATAGAGGCCTTCAATTTTCTTATAGAGGGGATCAGGGAAATCAGAATTTGAGAACAACAAAAGTGGTGATTCTACTGGAGAGTAGTCATAGTGTGAATCTGTATTGTAGATCTAGTGCTTATATTGCCTGAAAGTTTGTTTGAATTTGTGTATGTTTGGTCCTTGTAATAGGGTGTTTTATTCCTGATCTTTGTTATTTCTCTCTCTAAAGATTTTCTTGTTCTATAGTCTTCTGCAAGTGATTTGTCAAGCTTGTTTTCTTATTTTCCCATAATCTTGGGTGGCGACTCTGACATAAAGTAACCAGTGCTCTTGAATAAGCATAATTCATTTTAAGGAAAACAAGTATAATGTAGAGAGGAAAGAACACTAGATCATTCATGAGGAAAAATCCTCAAGAGATGTTGCAAGAAGGATTACCTGAGCAGGCACAAAGAGGCCAGAATATATTAGTTGCACATGAGCCATCTAGTGCTGCCTAGATACAAAAAAGCATTCATATGGGTAAGTCATCTGATAGACCCACATATGCAAATTCAAATTCTTCTTCTTGTGAATCTGAACAAGACATTTTGGGTTTCCATTCCAGTTTGTTTGGTAATAATGAGGATGTCCAAGTTTTGAATCAGAGGATCTCTCATTCTAGTTTATTTGGGAAGGATAGGAATAGTTCTAATGTTAAGATGGATTCTGTACCAAGAACTGTAGATGGAAATATTAATTTGATTGATATCGATCAAGTCAATATATCAGATTTTAAAGAGATGTTCCCTGATGAAGATAAGGTATCCCAAGAAATTGAGGCTCTCAATAGAAGAGTTCATCACTTGATCTCCTTAAGAGCACAAAAGGAAGCAAATAAAGAAAAGGAAGTTAAAGCTAAATTGATTGAGAGAGATAGGTTTTTAAGACAGAGTGCCGATCTTGAATTGTTCACCCAAGAGAAAACTAAGAGTGAGGATGTAGGTCTAGTCATCAGAGAAAATCTGACTGCCAAGATCAACCTTGCACACAAATTTGTTGTGCAACCCAATAGGGAGGTCCTTAGTGATCCACAACCTGCTACAAATAATGTTGACAACGGAAAACAGAAGTGCATGGAAAATGGGTCTGGGTCTAAGAATACAACATAAATCTCTCATCAGTTGTCTGCACATGAGAGAGAGATAGACAGGATGAGGAAAGAGAAGGAAGATTTGCAAAGGGAATTGGAGAAAGCTGAATTAGAAGCAGCCAATCAAGAGGTCAAAAGAAAAATTAACTATCTAAAGGCTCCCCCATAATCTTCCTTCAATAGACTCATATAAGCTTTTACCTCAGCATGCCTCATTCCCTTCGGTTAAAATTCAGTCAACCCTGCCTGTGAGTACTATTCCAGTTAGTCAAGTCCCTATTACCAATCAAAGTAACCGATTTCCTCCAACTCATGGTCTTAATATGAGAATGAATATGGGTAATAACTCTACTGGTAACCAGTTTAAGAGAAGACCCATTAATTTGGAGTTATACAAACAACTTTTCTTTGAGGGAATCCCAGGGTATCCTAACCATGTTCCTACCGAATTAAGGGATAGGCTTCACAAATTTGCTAGCAATAATGCTATAAGTGCAGAAGAGCACCTAACATCTTTTGGTGACCTGATAAATGACTATGAGATTGTAGATGAAGATGTCATCATGAAATTATTTGTACAGTCCTTGGTGGATGATGCAAGGGATTGGTACAGAGGGTTACTTGTAAATAGAATTGGTTCTTGGGAGGACTTTAAGAATTGCTTCGAAGAGAAATATGGTGATAAAACAAATGTGAGCTTTATGCTCAATGAGTTCAATAACATTAGGAAGTTTGATAATGAAATTGTCATAGATTTCAATGCAAGATTTCAGAAAGCAATGCATAAGCTTTACCAAGTGATGAGACTAGATGATAATATGTGCCTGAACACTTATTATAATGCTTTTGATTCTAAAATGGCTTACATTCCTAGGGATAAAAACCCACATAGTCTGAGAGATTATTTTAGAATTGCCATCAATGTGGAAAGTAATAGGAAAGCATCTGGAAAGATGGGAAGGAGGACTGATGGAAGGCTGTGACAAGAATCAAAACACCAGCCTAATAAAGTTGCCAAGGAGGAAGACAAAATAGAAAAGTTAATGACTACTATGAAAGATCTTACTGCTAAGGTAAGTAAGAATGATGAACCTCATTATAATTGGCAAGATAAGCCTCCCAGATTACATGATATGCTGTACAATACTACTTAGAAGGATGGAAAACCTCAGAATGATAAGTTAAAGAACACTTAGAACCAGGACACCCCAGATCCTTTGAAAGGAGGAAATGTACACAATATGGAAAATACTCCTTGGTGCATGGCTTATGATGGGCCACATTCTCCTCATTAGTGTGTTGTAGCTCAAGCTCTTGAAGAATCCATGAGAAAGGAGGGTGAGCTTGATATCAACATGTTTGACACTGTTGTTGAAAGTGATAATGAGTCTTCACAAAGTGAATCTAGCGAGTGTGATGTGCTAAATTATAATAAATGTTGTCAAGGGTAGCTGAAACTTGATTGACATCCCACTTTAAATGTGGTAACCATTGAAGATGAAGAAGTTCATCTTAGAAGACCTAGTGATGAAGAGGTAAAAAATCTTACCAAGGCTGCGATAGCCAAAGCCAAGCACAACTACAATTTGAGAAGTAGCAAAAGGGATGGAGATTAGGGTGAACCTGGCTCCTTGTTTATGAAAGAAGTATCTCATAAAAAGATAGCAAGTAACAACACCCTACCTCAAGATGGTCATGCAAAAAGTGACCAATCCGAAGATGCAGCCAAGAGTGCAGATAATAATACTACTAGTGATTTACAAGGGACTGCTATAGCTAAAAGGGCAAGTCAGCCTAAAGCAGAAAAGGCCAAAATTAATACTGAGCCAATTAATAGTTCTACTTTTGATATGACTTAGGCTCTGACCCAAATGAAGGTTACAGTCCCATTGGTAGAACTGTTGAAAATAAAGAAACATAGAGAAGCTGCTTTCTCTTTATTTTCTAATATATCAGATAATATTGGAGCTTTGCCTACAGGTACAATGAAGGATGAAAATGATCATGAGCTGCAAACCCCAGAAGTATATGTCGGAATAACTATTACACAAGAACCTTCATAGGTTGATCCTTTTTATGTAATAGTGAATAACAGATTAATTAAGAACTGTATGGTAGACTTCGGTGCTGCTACAAATGTGATGCCATACAATGTAATGAAGGAGTTGGGATTATGAGTAAGTACTGTTTATGGGAAGTTCTATGCTATGGATAATAGAGAAGTACCTATGATAGGTACAATGAAGGATGTGGAGGTAAAGATAGTAGCATTTCCTGAAGCAACATATAAGATGGATTTCATAGTAACTGATACAAAACCTCATTATGGCATGCTATTATCCAGACAATGGGCTGCAATAGTGGGGGAAATGTTCAGTTAGATCTTTCATATACTACAATCTCAATAAATGGAAGCCATGTTAAGCTGTATAGAGAATCACGTGCTCCTAGGGTAATTGAGAAGATAGACCCTAATATGCTGAATTTTATGATTGATGTGGATCTTGATAACTTTAGAGTACAACCAATTCTACCTCAATTGAAAAATATTGATCCTATTATTGGTGAATTGGAATCTCAACAACAAGTTTTATGGTATATGTACTTTGATGGAGCTTTCTCTAAGGAAGGATCCAGAGCAGGAGTTCTTTTTGTGTCCCCATCAGGTATGACTTTCAAATACTCTTTTTTGTTAGCTTTCCAGTGTACAAATAACACTACTGAATATGATGCCTTGTTATTGGGGCTTGAAGTTGCTAAAAGGCATGAAATTCAGTTGTTAAGAGTATTGGGGGATTCAGAGTTGGTTGTTTCTTAGGTAAGGTCTAAGTATGTATCCAAAAATGATCGTTTGAAAATATATAAATATGCTGTTTGGGATGTGATTGAGCTTTTTTGTGGATTTTTTATTAACTGGATAGAAAGATCAAAGAACATCATGGCTGATTTCTTAGCTAATATTGCATTAAAAAATGATGATGTAACATTAACCGATGTATCTACAGTTGAGATAAAAGCTAGGCCTGCTATTCCTGATAATATATAATTGGTAAGTGTTTGTGGATGATGAAGATATTCTCAGATTCATACAATGCATTGATGACTACGATGGACAAAAATTTGATTGCAATGTATTAGTAGAAGTGGTGGAAGATAGAGAAACAGTGTTTGGAAATGACATGGTCCAGTTGAAAACCGAGGAAATCCCCAAAGGATTAGTAGAATTGGAAGGTATGTTCAGTCACAGTGATAGTCATTTGCATCAACAGTCAACCACCAAATTAGAAGAGTTGGAGGAAGTGAACTTAGGGACAAAATCATCCCCTAAGTTGGTATATATTGGGAGGAACTTGTCTCCTCACATTAAAGCTAACCTTATTAATTTATTAAGGAAGTATAAACATGTTTTTGCTTGGTCTTATGAAGACCTGAAGGCGTATAGATAAGATCTATTTCAGCATGAAGTCCCTTTACTTCGAGATGCTAAGCCTTTTTGACAGAAGCAAAGACCTATCAACCCCCTTTTGGAAATCAAAATGCAACAAGAGTTAACAAAGTTGAGGGAAGGGGGGGTCATTAAGCCTATAAGACATTCATCATGGGTGTCTAATTTAGTCCCAGTTAGAAAGAAGAATGGGGACATAAGGCTTTGTGTTGATTTTAGGAATTTGAATGTTGCTTCTTTGAAAGACAACTATTCTTCCCCCAATATGGAGGCAATGTTGCAAAGAGTAACTGGTTGTGACCTGTTGTCCATGATGGATGGGTTCTTAGGATATAATCAGGTGTTAGTAAAAGAGTCTAGACAGTTCAAGACTGCTTTTACCACCCCTTGGGGAATGTATGTATATGTAAGGATGCCTTTTGGTTTAAAAAATGCTAGAGCTACTTTTCAAAGAGAAATGAATGTAGCTTTCAAGGAATTTATCAATATTATCATGGTTGTATACCAGGATGATTTAACATGTTTTTCCAAAAGGGCAGATGACCACTGCGGGCACCTGGAAAAAGTTTCCAACAAAGCTCTGGAATTTGGTGTTTCTTTAAATCCAAAAAAGTGTCATTTTGCAGTCACTAAAGGGAAGTTGCTTGGGCATATTGTCTCCAAGGAAGGGGTTAGAATAGACCCTGAAAGGATTGAAGCCATAAACAATGTACTTGAGCCAAAGAATGTCAAAGGCATTCAATCTTTCTTGGGCAAGGTGAATTTTGTTAGAAGGTTCATTGCCAACTTTGCTGAAATAGTCAAGCCTATTGTTAGGTTGCTTAAGAAAGATACAAAGTTTTATTGGGATGAAGAAGCTGTAAAGGATTTTGGTGAAATTAAAAAGGCTATTCAGGAGGCACTAGTGTTGAAGTCCCCTGATTACAGTAAGCCCTTTTCATTGTTTTCTTTTGCTTCTTATCATATAGTGGCTACAATCCTTCTTCAAAAGGATGCTGAAGGATATGAACACCCTATTGCTTTTTATAGTAAATCTCTACAAGCTGCAGAGCTGAAATATGAAATCATGGAGAAGAGAGCATATGCTTTGGTTAAAGATGTAAAAACATTTAGGCCATATCTTTTGAATGCACAAGTAGTTGCTTACGTCCCACATGCGGCTGTCAAGGACATCTTATCTCAATCTGAGGTTACTAGCAAAAGGTGCAGATGGATAACCAGAATTCAAGAGTTTGATCTAGAGATTAAGATCACTAAATTGGTAAGAGGGTTAGGTCTTGCTAAGTTAATGGTTGAATTAAATCTCCTTGATGTTGAAGTTAACAATGTTGAAATTGAGAATATCCTGGTCACAAGTATTGAGACACAACCCCGGTACTCAGAGATATTACATTTTTTAAGGGATGTACCATACTCGGAGGGAATGACTCCAAACCAGAGAAGGACATTGAAATTAAAGTCTCAAAAGTATGCCTTTATTCAAGGTGATCTGTATTGGCAAAATAGAGATGTGGCATTGTTAATGTGCTTAGATAAATCCCAAGCTAGAAGGATGCTAACTGAAATGCATAATGGAGTATGTGGAGGCCACTATTCTGCCAAAACCACACCTGGAAAGATAGTCCGGGCTGGGTACTATTGGCCTACTTTGTTCAAAGATTCCCATGAGTATGTCCAGAAGTGTGACCCATGGCAAAATTTTTCTTCCAAGTTAAAGTATGAAGGAGCTTTGCCCCTTAACCCAGTTACAGTAGAAGCCCCTTTTGTCCAGTGGGGTATTGATTTTATTGTGGAAATAGTTGAGAAGTCAGAAAGAGGTCACAGATGGATCATAGTGGCCATTGATTACTTCACTAAGTGGATTGAGGCTATACCTACTAAAAGAGCCACTAGTAAAGTTGTCATTGATTTCTAGATGGATAATGTTATAACAAGATTTGGTGTTCCAGTGAAACTGATAATGGATAATGACATGAGCTTTAGATCAGAGGAATTCACTGAATTTTGTACCAGCCATGGAATAATTATGTCTTATTCTTAACCATACCATCCTCAAGGTAATGGACAAGCAGAATCTAGCAATAAGAGCCTTTTGAATATTATTAAGAAAATTCTTGAGGAGAACAAAAGGTCTTGGAATCAGAAACTAAAATTGGCCTTATGGGTAGACATGATTACTGTTAAGAAAGCAATTGGTGTATCACCATTTGAATTGGTTTATGGCACACAATCTAGGGGGCCAGTCAATAATATTCTTCCTATATACAAGTTCCTACAAGCTGAGGAGATGGAGTTGTCAGAACCCATGGAAGACATAATGATTCAAATGGTGGAAGTGGAAGAAATTAGGACTTTGGCTCATAAAAGAAATTTGAAGATTCAGTTGCAATCCAAGTATCTTTTTGACAAAAGAACTACATTGAGGAAGTTTCAAATTGGTGACATGGTTCTTCAATGGAATGCAATAGGGCAAGATAAAGGAAATCACAAAAAATTTAAGTCATTATGAATGGGCCCTTCTATTGTTTGTGATCTCAATGGAAAAGACTCATACTTTTTGCAGACAATGAATGGTGAGGTACAGGAATTTCCAATGCATGGACAATTCCTGAAGCATCACTACTCTTAAATCCATACATAGTAGGTTGTAGTCTGTATATATTTAGGTTTGTTTCTGTTGGTTTTCATTTGGGCTTGTTTCTTTTGGGTTTTTCTCCAGAGTTTTCTGTGTTCTTGTGTTGATCTTGCAATCAACCATCCCCAATCAAAGCCACTGTTATCAGTGTTTTGACTATTGGGTGATTTTGTTCTCTAATCCACTAAAATCTACAAAATTGTGCTTAGTACTTCATTTTGCCTCTGAGGGTTAATGGTCTAAGGGTTTAAGGTTTTTGCAATTTACCCTTTTCTATCTTGAAATACCTGCGTTCTATTTCCTTGTTACTTTTTTCCACTTAAGTGGAAGGGTCGGTCCATCATGAGGAGAGGTTCCCCCTTTTAGTTTTGCCTTAGGCGGGTCTTTAATAATGTTTTAATTTTTCACCTTCTCCTAAGTTTTTATTTCTTCGTCAGGATTTGTAAAGATTGTGCAAGTTTTAATTGATCCAACAGTGCATGCAATCTTGCAAAGGGAAGATGCATGAAATTTACCTTTCACGAAGTGGCGAAAAGGTGGTGGGCCCGGGTAAAGCGGTTGCAAGGAAGGCTAAAAAACAAATATCTTCTGGTAGATCTAACAGTCCGCGTTGTTTCGTGATGAAAAGATGGGCAAGGTTTATCCTTCACGAAGTAGTGAAAGATTGGTGGGCCCAACAGGTAAGCTAAAGAATGAGTTAAGAATCGTGCATCTTGTTCATGATCTAGTGGTCGACGCTATTTCACATGGAAAAGATGTATGAAGTTTACCTTTTGCGAAGTAGCGAAAGGGTAGTGGGCCCAACGAAAGGATGGCTTGCATGATAAAATAAGTGCATCTCCGAGAAGATCCAACAGTGCACATTGTTTTGCAACCTGAAGCAACATGAAGTTTACTCTTCTTGAAATAGCAAAAAGGAGCTGGTGGTTACACGGTGGATGAGGTGGCAATACAACTAGATGTCTGGCTAAGGCAAAAGGTGATCTGCCAGTAGAACACGTGGCTCCGAATGGATCATGAGGGGCCCGTTTGATTAAGCGGCAATATTGATGAAATCCACGGCTAGATAAGACATGTGGCGGTTCAGATTTGAAGATCGACAGAGTTCTTGAGTGAATGAATGGCCAACACGTGGGGGCTATTTGCTGGAAATTGGTAGGACAAGTGGATTCCACATAGAGGGCCCACTTTGAAGGTTAAAGGAGTTAAAAGTTGCGCATCTCAAAATTGATCCAATAATGCATGTTGTTTCACATGGTGAAGATGCGAGGTGATTAACCTTTGCGAAACAACGAAAACCATTAGTGGTGACGGTTTCATGCAGTTAGTTAAATAGACTAGTGGTCACCATGGAGAATAACGGTCAAGCGAATGGTAGAAGATCCAACAGTTAGCACTATTTTGCATGGAAAATATGCATGAGATTTATGCTTCGTGAAACAACGAAAGGAAGGTGGGGCCCATTTCTAAGAAGGATAACCTAGGTAAGGTAAAGAACGTGCATACTTTTCAGGATCCGATGGATGATGTTGTTTCTCAATGAAAAGATGCGAGGTTTTTATCTTTCATGAATCAGTGAAAAGGCAAGACACTTATAAAATTCTTTGTGGCCCGTTGGAGCCATTTTTTGAATTCAATTGCAAATTGACTGTCAAAGCATGTGGCTTAATGTTTCTATTCAATGCTCAATTTCTGTAATAAGCTTCACATTAGCTGAAACCTTGGCATCATTTTGAAAAGTCTTGCATAGGAACTAGTGCATAGAGTGAATTTCTTCAGGCAACAAGTAAGTTCTACATATTGCTTGATAGTTACAGTTTGAATTGATATCACTGGGTGCTTGATTTCTCAGAGGTTTATTTAAGTTTTAATTGAAATAACTGTAATTCCGAGATGGCACCGCAAAGAGATTTCATAGGGAAGGTTAATTACCAGGAGAGAGCCATTTGTGATGACTTTTTAGAATAATTAACCATGTCTACTAATGCTGCAACTAAAATGAAAGAATTAGTGCCCAAGGCTCCCCGTCTGAGAATTGGCAATGATTTGTATGACAAAGGGAACTGGTTAAGGGATTCATAGATAGGGATATCAGGTCTGGGACTCTTCAAAGTGGGATTTGGTCAGAGAAATTCCCTTGCTCCAATGAATAGTATATGGGATTTAGATGTTGGAAAGCTCATAGTCCCTGGGGTCTTTATGGATGTGGACCTATTAACCCAGATTGCAAATAACTATGATCCTGTTGCCAGGTGTGTTAGAAATATAAATGGGGGATCTTTAATTGAGATAAATGATGATGAGTTTAGGAAAGTGTCTAGACTCAGTGAGGTGTCAAATTATTTAAAGTCCATCAATTTTGAAACACTTGCATAGGTCTATAAAGTGCAGAGAGATCACCTCAGGAGTGGCCCTTTGAAAGAATTTTTTTTCAAAATAGGAGGATTGACTTTTGTAGGCCCTAGCACCATGGAACCCTTCTCTCTAAATCTATTTACTTTGAGGGCTAAAGGGATGTATTGGTCCCTATGTCAAATTTTTGGGGAAGATGCTAAAACAACAATGCCAACCCACTATATGCTCATGTTAGCACAGATTTTGAACCCATCTCTGGCAGTAACGTTTGACTTTGCACCTTATCTCACTGATGCCATTCATGAAGGGTTGATGGGGATAAAAAACACTAAGGTAGACAGACCTTTTGGATGGTATTCTCTTCTTATGCACATGCTTTTGTTCAAAGGTGCTGATTATTTTGCTAGTGAAATGGACCTAATTAAGGAAAAGGATGATGAGGAGATTCCTGTTCAATTGTGGAGCATGATTTTGTCTTGGGATAGAGACGATGTGAGTTATTCTTAGCTTTTGTAGCACATAAGAACTATAAAGTATATCAAATGGATGTTAAATGTGCATTTCTGAATGAAGATCTTGAAGAAGATGTTTACATTGAACAACCTGATGGATTTTCTTTAATAGATGATGAAGATATGGTTTGCAGGTTAAGGAAAGTTTTATATAGATTGAAGCAAGTTCCTAGAGCTTGTTATGCTAGATTGGACAAATATCTTTTGAAGATTGGTTTCACTAAAGGTAATGCTCACAACAATCTATATTACAAAGTGACTAATGATGACATCTTGGTTATTAAAGTTTTTGTTGATGATATAATCTTTGGAGGAGAAGATGGATTGTGTAAAGACTTTTCTAATAAGATGAGGGAAGAATTTGAAATGTCTATGATTGGAGAATAAAATTCTTTTTAGGATTGCAGATTTCACAGACTGATAAAGGTATATTCATAAATCAATCAAAGTACTTGAAGGAATTACTAAAGAAATTTAGCATGGAAAACTCTAATGGTAAGCACACCTATGACTACAACTGAACTATCATTAAAGGATGAATCAACACCTGTTATTCTGACTAGGTTTAAGTCTATGATAGGAGGTTTACTGTATTTGACACAAAATAGACCCGATATTATGAATGCATTATGTATTGTTTCAATATTTTAGAGTAATCCAAAAGAAAATCATGAATCAACAGTGAAAAGGATCTTTCGGTATCTACAAGGAACTACAAATCTTGGTTTATGGTATCCTAGAGATGAAAACTTTGATTTATGTGCATATACCGATGCAAATTGGGCAGAAGATGTAGATGAAAGAAAAAGAACCACCGATGGAGCATTCTTTCTTGGCAGCAGACTAATTTCATGGCTGAGCAAGAAACAAAGTTGTACATCTTTATCAACAACAGAATCAGAATATGTTGCAGCAGCAACTAACTATACATAGGTATTATGGATTAAGCAAATGTTGAAAGACATAAAGGTAAAATGAAAGGAAACTATAATCATTTACTGTGATAATATGGCAGCAATTGATATATCAAAGAATCCGGTATTTCATTCAAAAACTAAACATGTTTCTATCAAATTCAATTTTCTGAAAGAGAATGTTGAAGCAAAAGAAGTGAAATTGGTTTATGTGAATACTAAAGAATAGATTGCAGATATCTTTACTAAACCTTTGCCTAAGGAAACTTTTGAATATCTAAGAGAGCAGCTTGGAGTTATACCCTCACTAGTAGAAACTTAGACAGTTGGAGCATGGCATCAGACCGACATAATTAACAAAGAAATCTTTTTTCTGGCTTTGATGAAGGAGAGCTACTTCTCAGGGGGAGTAGATTGAATAAAATGTGGTTATAACAATTGGTATTTGTAACAAGATTGTATTTGGTTTTGTATTGCTTTGGCATTTGATGTCAAAGGGGGAGAGATATCTATGGAAAAACACATTATCTTTTGGGGAGAGATTATTCATTGGGGGAGATATTGTTACTCTCTGTATCTGCATTTTGATGATCTCTTTGGGAGATTGTTGGTTTTTGGTTTTTGGCATTTCTGCTTTGGCACTTAGATGGTTTTTCCATCTTGTGTTGCCATCAATGTCAAAGGGGGAGATTGTTGGTATTATGGATGTGTTGCATTGGTTTTGTCATTGAAGTCAACACTTGTCAACACTTGAGAAACACTTGGAGATCTTTGGTTATTTTCACCGACATGTTCAGTGACTTATGTACAGTCACCGACATCTGGTTCACCGACAGGTTATATTGTTCACTAGAACTGAGGATGATCTATTATCATCTGGAGATTACTTGGTTATGTCGAAGACATTGTTTGGACACTTGGTTTGGTGATTTGTTCATTGGTCTAATCGGGTTTGCATATTTGTTGTTACCGACAAATAGGTCTAGGATATGCACCGGCAAGCATATCTATTCTAGATCAGCATGACACATCATGAAGATGATTCATTATTATTGTAAATGCATTGAGCTAACATCATGCATCACATATTGATTCATTTGTAATTGATTTTATTGTAATATCTTAGTGAGCCGACCTACACATTTGGTCTTAGGTTTTGGTATAAATGTAAGATCTCATTTGTGAGATTGAAATAAGGATAGTGGAAGAGGAATATAATAACATATATGCAAATATAAGAAGAGCTATATACATAGACATCATTCAAGATTTAAGGAAGGTTTGAAGAAGGCAAATCAAAGCTTAACCGATACTGAATCCAGCATATGAAGATGCTATTTTGAGCAGTACATTATCATTGGATTTAACCTTCCAATTGTAGTCAATGTGACTCCCATTTTGTGATTGAGTAGTAAGCTCTAGGAAGTTGGCCTTTCTGCATGTGCAGACTCCATATTGTACACACATACTATCTGCAATAGTATCATCTGATTGTGGGTAAGGTTTTCCACCATGGTTTTTCCCCTTATAGGGTTTCCACATACAAATAATTGTGTTATGTGTTGTGTATGTTATTTGCCTTTTTGTTTCATGCATTAAACTTTAGTGGTACTATAATTAACTGATAAAACTGTCTACCGGCATTAAATTTTGGTTTACCAGAATTAAGCATTAAGTTTGGTTAAGTTAGTTTTGGTTTGTATTTATTGGACAACTGATTCACCCCCCTTCCCTCTCAGTTGCCTCCGGGACCTAACAGAGGGTTGGCAGTGTCAAGGATACATGAGGATATGCATCCCCAACATCCCCAATTCCTGATCCTTGAAAGAGGGCATCGAGGATTGTGGATGAACATCCCCGATGCTTGATGAAAAACACATAGGAATAAAAGTAGGGGTCAGGGGTGCTATCCCCACAAAAGAGATAGCAACATTGGCATCCCCAATCCCTGAAGCTTGAAAGGAAAAAACAAGAGAGGAAGAAAAATAAAAGGATGGAAAAAATAAAATCAAGAAAAGAGGGGTCCCCACTTGCTCAAGAGATAAAATGGGGTGTGAGTTATGAAGGCATGACACTGCCTCTACTTGAACTATGTTGATCATTCTATGTAGGAAGGATGTGTTGTGTGTCCTTAGGATAATGCCAATTATGATCTCTAACAATTAATGTATGATAACCTCACCCACCATGAGGGTCTTTAGAAGACCTCTATTGCTACTATTTTTCCTACTGTCCTGACCTAAGAGGTGTTGAAGGTGCTCTAGAATATATTATGGGCTAAGACTGAGAGCCTCAATCAGTTAATTTTGATGGAGCTACACTCCCAATCCATACTATTGTCTAGCTTCCAAATTGCTAGGCCAAGTCCTGCTTAATCAATATTTCCTTTTATATGGAGACCTCCAAAGTCTTGGGTTCAAATGTCTAGACACCACCATTGATTTAAGAATTCAAGCCTCAAATCAAATACTAAAGTAGCATGATATGATCCTAAACAATCATTGGGTACTATTTGAGCTCAAAGAAGAAATTTTCATACCGATCCATTATCAAGCCCAACTTATGTAGCTCATGAAACTCATCTACAAGCCTTTATCAATATTGGTTTGAGAGAAAAAATGCTCATAGCCTCTCTAAGAAGATATCCCAAGACACTAAAGCAATATTAGGATGGAGCTAAAAATCATCTATGTGATACTAGGTGGAAGCAAATCCCCTAAGATGTATGATGGTGCAAAGAGCCTTGGTATTACTACCATAGGGATGTGTAGAAAAAAACTAGTTTCATTCTATTAAATAAGTCTCTACCTCAAAACCTCCAAATTGACCCTCAAAAGTGGGTGGATGTGTCATAAGAAGATCTTTCACATACCTTGCATGAAAACTATCCTCATCCACTATTGGTCTAGCTCACCTACAAGGAGACTCTCAATCTCTCCCATGGTCCACTCTTAAATGAATAGAGCTCCAAGAATGCTATCACTCCCCTCTACCATCTTGATTACCTTGAAAAAAAGGGCAAGATTACTTCTCAATGGTTTCTTCCTATTAAGGTACTAATTAGGATATTATTTCTTGAAGGAATTAATAACCCAGAGACCTCCAAGCCCATGAGGCTGACCCCCTCCTTTATCCTTTACATGGTTCTCCTCCTAATAGCCATTTTGATTAGCCCCTTGATTAGGGTTAAATCTAAAGATGATGAAAATAAAATGCTTAACTATATGTCCATACATGGAAATAAAACCTAAACATAAGAATATTACCTCATTACTCCATGGATTGAGTGGAAGTAGATGCACCCATGTCTACCTGATTAACTTCTTGATTGGATTATATGTGGATCCCTCTCTTAGATAACATAACATAAGGATAATTTGATGATCAAATTGGCAACATAAGGATAGCATATGAAGTAGATTTAGTGATAAAATGAACAACATAAGGCTAGCATATGAATTGGATGATTTGTGAAGGGAGAAGGCTCCAAATTATATAGTTTTGGAAGAGGAATGGATGATTAGGATTCAAATGTTGGCATTGTGTTTTCATTAATGTCAACCAGTATGCAAGTTGATGTTATCGGTATGCAAGTAGGAGTATTTTTGATTGTTGGCATGTGGATGTCAACCAGTAAGTATGTCAACCGGTAAGAAAGCAAAGAGACAAATTGAAAGACCCAGATAAGAAGATGAAAGGATGTGAAGTGTTTGCCACTTTGGAAAAATGGTTGAGGACTATCACTTGTAAATGATAACATGTCCTAACTGGTAGAATAGAGAAGTTCACGATATGAAGGTTAACTGGTTAGTGTATACCAGTAGCATGTTTGGTCGGTGATCGAGTTTGAACCGACACAATGAAGTGAGTTGGATGCTAACCGAGATGTCACGTGGACTCCAGGTGGCAAACATGTAGTGGTAGGTGAATGGTGCATCAGCAAGGTAGTTTCCAACTAGGTCAGTATTAAATGAAGACTGCAAAAATCACGGATCGATTGCAAAGGATTGCAACTTAAAGCATATCAAAAGGTAGAGATTTTATTTTTTGGTGTTACAATCGAAGCATGACATTTGATTGTCCTTTTGATCTGGAGAAGGAAATGTTTATTCAAAGAAGAAAAAAGGACAAAGATTTTTGTTGATCTGTTGTAGGTTGTCAATTCAAGAAGATGCGATTTGATTTGATACAGATTGTAGTTAGTGAAGAAAACCCTAGGAGCATAAAAGATTGAACTTTGTTTTGGCGGGAAAGCATGTGTATAAATATGCAGATCAAAGACTTAAGCTGATTGATGATGGATATGTGATGAGAAAGTGTGATTATGCTAGAGGAGAGTTGTTTAGTCTGAGTATTCATAGCAAATTTTTTTAAGTGAATGAATGTTAGAAGAAGAACTGACAAGAAGGGTTTAACTGACAAGGTTTAAGGTAACCGATAAACTATTACAAAACATAACAGTCCATCAAATTGATAGAGATTGAACCATAAAGGTAGCTGCTGAGAGTGAAGAAGAGAAGAGAGAGTGTGAGAGGAGATCTAGCAAGGTAGAAGATGAGTTGAAGAGGATTCAGACAGAGAGAACTAAGATCCGGTAGAGAAGAAGCAGTGTGATAGAAAATAGTTCAACCGATAGAGTGAATAGGTTGTGAAGGTTACAAAAGTCATTTGTAACAAAGTGTTTATCATTGCATTGTTTTTATATCTCATTGTATTTCACTGAGTGTGTGCTCAATGTAGGGGTTGGTGCTCCTTTGGGTAGGTGCCCATAAATTGTTAGGGGTTGGTGCTCCTTGGGTTGGTGCCCTAAAACATTGTAAAACTATTATTTCATTATGAGGTTGGATTGGAGTAGTATATCTCCAACAACATTTCTCACCGAGGTTTTTCCCACATTGGTTTTTCCTCATATATCCAGTGTTATGTGATGTGCTATTGTGTGTGGTTGCTCGTTAGTGTTTTCATTATCCTATTGGTTGCACATTGTTTAAAATTGTTTATAATAATTGGTTCACCCCCTCTCAGTGATATCTTGTGTTCTACATCAAAGTGTTATGAAGGGATGAGAATGAAAGAGAGAATGTGAGGTGGATTGAGTTCATAGCCTTGTGAAAAGTGTCACAAGGTGAAGGAATTAGGAAGAAAACATGTCATGGGGAATATGGTAAAGTGTGCTCACACATATTGGGAAGAATATGAACATAAAAAATGGGCACAAAAATGACAAAGTGGAAGATTTGTAAGAGGAAGGAGGTGACAAATGGTGTAAAGAGGAAAGTGTACTAGGAAGAACACTCTTCACACATGTGTGAGCACCAAATAAAATATTCAGTCAAAAGGTGAGGTGGAAATGGGAAAATGACTTGAGCATGCAAGTCATTTATGAGGGGTAGTCACATGTGGACTCACAATGCTGGTTCCCACTTTTTCGTACATCTTGATTTTTGCTGAAATCATACATTTTTAAAAAAATATAATGATTTAAGATTTAAGAGGTCCCATTTGAAGTATTAATTGAAGAGAGTTAGATCAAAGGCTCTTATAACAAAATTTATTGGATAGAACCCCTCTACTTCTAAATCATACTTGCAATGGAGTCTCTTGTGCATCGATCAAATGTTGATAAAAAACCAATATTACATTAGCTTTTGGGGGGTCAAATGAATTCATTTATAAGTTTTGTTTTTTAAAGTATTTATCCCTTATTATAAACTTTCCAAATAGTATAATTTTTAATATATTTAATTTCATTAATATATTTTTATTTTATTTCTTATGAATGTAGGGTTTTCATCGAACATGAACTTCTTTATTCAATGCTTATGGAAAAATAGTAAATGTCACCCAAAAAATTCTAAAAAATATTTATGCACTAGGTATTAAAGTCCTCTTTCCAACAAAAAAAATCAAATTGATTTTCATTACATATACAACAAGCTATGTAATATCAAATTGACATATGTCAAAATTACAGTTAACTCAGCTATAAATCTTAATAAAATATGAAATATTGAAGATAATGTTACAAAACCAATTGAAAACACTAGATATGGATGTTACAAAACCAAATCGAAAGAATCACGTTCATATCTATTATATAAAAAAATTTATGCTATACAGAGCGAGTATCACTCTTTAAAAATGTTGTTTTTTGAAAAAAACTAGTTTTCAAGGGAGATAGAAAATTTGAAGCAAATTGATTCCAAAAATTATAAAAAAATATTTTTAGAATCTACATACAAAATGACACAAATAACTAATTCACATCATCTACAAATTCCTTACGGTTTAGAAGTAATAGGTTTCTAAATTTGATTTTTTTTTCTGAAAATGTATATTGTAGTGTCAAAGTTGGCAAAACAGTGTAACCCACTATTGTGGGTTCACCCTGTCAACATCAACATCAACATGTTAAGGAAGTTAGGAGTCAAGGGGATTAATAAATTAATCAAGAGTTAATTAACTAATTTAAATTAGGGAATTATTTGGGTATTGGCTAATGTGGGATTTTATTTATTAAAATAAATCAAAATTTAGAAGAATAATTAGGGAACATAATTAATTAAAGAATTAATTATGTAGAAGGGATAATAATTATGTTATGAGGGAATAATTAATTAAATAAAATTTATTTAGTTTTAAGCATCTACATCTTGGCGTCCTTTGACGCGGTGTTATGAAATGACATCAGGTCAAAGATAAAGTATGTCTTGGTAAGTAAATTCCATATTAATTCTTCACCTTGTCCAAAATAAGGAAGCTTATGCCACCTCGAGAATTTGGTCAAAAAATAGGGTTTTTGGGTTAAGATCTCAAAAAATTAGAGGAAAATTAGGGGAAGGAGGGAATGGAAGAATTATTTTGACAAAAGGATAGAGGAAAAATGAGGAGATACATGCAAATGATAGAAGAAATAAGGTGAAAAGCATTGCGACCACTAGAACGGGGGAAAAGAGGGCTATAGATAGTCTACAGGGGGCCTATTAGGGTTCATTTTTTTACTCTAATTGGTTGAAATTAAATATGGTTGAGGAGAGAAGGGGCACAAAGATGGTCATTCCACAATATTAGCATCATGGGAAGTGCATTCATTGACATGAGCAACCAGTAGGACAAGGTGCTTGTTGCGAGTGTTTTTTTTTGCCTTTTTTGTGTGTGTTTTATGCTCCTTGATGGGTTTGGTAGGCAAGGTTTTAGTAGGGTTTAAGGCTCTGACTGTGTTTTTTATTCAAACTCTTCGCTTTGTTAAATTCTTTTGTTGACTGGTTATGGTAGGTCATTGGTTTTAAGTTATCACGGGAAGGAATTCAGACTGTGTGATTACCGACCCCTTATGTTAGGCCTAACTGATTGGACCGGTCGCTCTAATTAAAAATCTCTAGGTTTTGTTTTTACGTGCAATTTCCAAAGATTCTTAAGCTCCTAAGTCCTAGCGCATGTCCTAGCCATGATCCTCTCTACCCTCTATAAGTCTCCACATGCAAAATCAGTTCACTTAAGTGAAGGCCCTTACGTCTAGCCATGCAGGATGCCAGGATCAACATTTGAGTGCTGAGGAGGCCCACCTTGCAGGGACAACATGTGATGGTTTTGAGTCGCGCGGGATATCAGGAAGTGTTATCACTAAAAGGAAAGTTTACCTCACACAACTTTCACATTCGAAAGGTTGCCCGTGTGGGCTAAGAAATTGCTCAGTGGAAACTGAGATTCTTACCTTGCATGGTGGTATATGAATCTATGCTTGTGAAGGAGGCAGAAAGACATAGGCACCTTGCAAGATAGCGAGAACTAAGAAATTGCATCACAAGTTTACCCCGCAAGAGTTACAAGATGCATTTTTAGGTGCTATGGGATAAGCGGCCGAGAGGGAATAAGAAGCCCCTACCATCCCGCATGATCAAAGAAGAATCATTATGCCAAAGTGAAAAGGAAGATGTGATGACATCGTGTGAGCTAGCAGGAATAGTGATAACTAAAAGAGATTCATACCCTATAGGGTTCAAAGGCAAAGGATAGAAGCAGTGTGAGGAGAAAAGGGCTCAGGAGTTTAGTACTCCCCGCCATCCTGCATCTAGCAATGAATGGGTAATACAAAGGAAAGAAAAGCCAGAGTTTGCAAAGATAAATAAACTAGTGCGGGATAGAGGGAACTCTTAAAGGATGATTGGATGTTTACTCCGTAGGGGTAACATAAGCATGCGAAGGGTGATGCAGGATAAAAGTAAGGAAGGGAATGTTTACTTCGTAGGGGTAACATATGTCCCTACTATTCTATGATGACAAAAGACAAAATGAAATAGAAGGAAGATCGCTCCCTCCAGTAAGAAAATATGATACCTTGTGGGGCAACAAGATGTATTGAGACATGGAAAGGGACTTTCCCCACATGACAATATATGAATCTTGGAAGGTGATGTGGGTCAATGAAAGATGAGAAGAGTAAGTCTCCCTGCTATCCCATGGGAGAAAATCTTAAAGGGTGACGAAGCTTTCAAAATTAAAAAAAATCAAAGGTGGCTTATTAACCACCATGTCAATGTTAGAGGCCATCAAAGGGTTATCTTAACTGTTCATTTTTTGATCAACGACTAAATTTGAATTTCTAAGCCACCAATCGATACACCATGCATGTAGGAATTAATGGCGACCAACCTGTGCGGCATAAAAGAAAACATTGAGGGCATTCTCATGCACCCTGCATTTGAAGAGAAACCGGAGTGATTGAAGAGCAAGCTAAAAGAGAACCAACATATCTAGAATGACTGAATTATGCCTTGAAAAGCTAGTAAGTTATTTCTAAGTCATTTATTTATGTTCTACAAGGGATTTTTAGCTGTTTGGGTGGAGTTTTAGAAGGAAAGGTTGTGTTTCTTGCCCTAGTTGTGGGAAGGTTTTGTTTGTTAGGATTGTGTCTTATTTATTAGTTTAAAAGCAATACAATGATATCATCTACTGAGAATACTCCCTCCCCATATATTTCAAATGCCTTCAAAGCAAGAGCAGGCTCTTCCATGCCAAGAATTACTCATGTCATCTCATTAACCACAGTCCATCCCATGCCGGAAATTGCAAATGAACCTACTATTGTGTCCACCCCTAAAACCACTCCTCATGCATCCCATAGGGTGAACCAAGTTCTCCACTAGAGAAAAATCCTCCTTAGCCCAAACAAAAGAGGGCTTCCAAGAAAGTAACTATTGTTTCGACAAATGAGGAATCATTTGATGACCTTAGCCCTCCCCCAAAGGTTAGGAATCCAAATCAAAAGAGAAAAGGGGTTAGTGCTAAATACTCCACCAAAAAAGTATCCACAGAGGCTTCCCCCATAGAGAATACACAAGCTGAGGGGTCAAACCCACAAGAGGAGTCCTTAGAGCCCAAGAAGGCCACACCTAGGGCTGCCAAGAGGACCAAACAAACTTCTATAGAAGAGAAGCAAGCTTGTACCCAATTTGAGAAATCTGCATAGGTCTCAACCCCACTTGCCCCTTTGAAGATAATAGAGGAAGTTGCCAATGAACTGGAAGAAAAATTAGAAGAGATGGATCAGAGGAAAAAGAGGGAAGTGAGGAGTCTCCATCAAGATCTCCTTGAGTTGTTTCAAGGTTGAACCGTTTAGGAGAATCTTAAGACTGCATTCAATGACCATGAGTCAGGATGTAGAGATGGGTATCCCAATGACCGTGGATGGGACATACTTTATTAATTCTATGGAAATAGAGACAAACCATTCCCAGTATCAAATCCATGGAGACTCACTTTGCAAAAATTGGAGGTCCTAAACATATTTGTGGAACCAATGTTGATTAGGGAGCTTAGCAAAAGGTATCACCCTCAAAGCATGAATGTCAAAAAAACTAGTGGTCATGTCTTGGTGGATATAGCTAAAGAGGCCATAGTTGAATGTTTTCATCTGGATAGGAGTGCCCTTAAAGGCATTAATAAAGATAGGTTGATAAGAGAATATTATGCCAAAAAGGACTTTTATAGGAAGAAGGTGCTGCCTCTTTTCTTGAAGAAGATTGTATCAAGAGGGAAAGGGATACCTCTTGGAATCAGAGAAGGAGCCTCTCATTTTGACCCTCTTTGAGGACTATTTTTTGAAGACATATTATGCTTTGTGTCAAATTTTGTGTGAATATTATGGATTAACAATGATTCTTGTGAAATTCATGATGATGGACATGAAGACCCAACATTCAGATTCTAATGAGTTATATGATTTTGCCACAATTATTCAAGAAAAATTGCATGAGGGGTTAATTAAAGCAAAGAACCTCAAAGAGGAATTAAATTTCAAACACTATTCTTTGTTGTGCCATCTAATTCTTTTTCAAAACAAAATTGGATGGGATGAATCCTTGAAGGTAGATATTTTTGATCCAAGGACTAATGCAGGATAACCAATATGGCCGATGCAAAGATGGACCCAAGTATGGGACAAAGGATCCCAATATTCTAATTATAAGACATTCTTTGATTTTTTTTGTTATGAGGATCTTGATGATGATGGGGGTTACACTTCCAAGGCTCCCAAAAGACATAATAAAAATCTTGAGGGTCAGCAGTGCTAAAGCTGATAACACAGTATACCATGAGCGAGCATTCACCCACAATTTTGGGGATTTCTTCTTTTATTCCAATTGTATATTGATAAGAGTATATGGGTGTAATCAAGCACCTCACATGTTACCTGTTATAGTCTCTCCAAGGCTTGCATTCATCGAAATAATATGGAAACTACTGTGGTCTAATAAGGACCAAATAAGAATAGAGAAGAAGGGGCAACACCTCCCTCAAGTGACAAAGTTCAATGAATTCACTGTGGGGTGTGCCACCCTTGATAAAGTGCATGACTTCCTTGTGAATAATTATAGGCTAAAGGTAAAATAAGAAATCCTTTTTGATCCAGAGGGTTATATCAATGTTGTAAGGGTAAATAAATTGAAAGTGAGGTGTTTTAATCATAACTTTGATGAAAGGGAGCATTTAATTAGAAATGTTTACTCATCTGAAGCCCTGCAAAGAAGGAAAAAGTTGGAGTACCTGAATAAAGTTGAAACACAAAGGAGAGAAGAAGAACCTGAATTTCAAGGAGTTTTGGTGAATATTCATAATGAATTTGTCAGGATGTCATGCAAAGTCAGAACATTCAATGAATTGATCACAAGTGAGCTGGCCCGAAGGTAGGCTAAATAGCTTGATAGGGTCTCTGAAGATAGGTCTGCATTTACTCCCTCTATAAGATACAAAGGGAAGAAAGTTATGATAGAGGGGCCTTCATAAGATGCTTCCAAGCAAGACTCCCAACAAACAAAGCAACCAAGTGTTGGGGCAGTGAGAAATATTGAAAAGGGGAGGGCTAGAATCTCTGATTTTGCTGACATAATAGATGAAGAAATGGATTCTAATGTGCCACCACCTTCCCCTCCCCATGATTCTTTTCAAGAAAATAAAGATACAAAAGTATTGATAAACATGGACAGGGCAATCATCCCTAGTATCATCCCTGAGGATGAAGTTACAGATGAAAGGGTAATTGTCTCAAGACAATTCATGTTACATGATAACTTCATCAATACAGATGAATTCAAATCTTTTTGGCTATGAGAGAAGTTGAAGGAATTGGTTGAGGGGGAAATGCAAAATTTTGATAGGAACAATATTAAATGCACACCTCAAGAGGCTAGAGAATTAGTCAAAAAGAGTGATATCCTCTTGGTACGAGGATGGGACCTTGAATTTTTTTTCATTTTGGACCAGATAATGAGGCAAGAGGACCCCATGTATGCACAAGAATTTGGAGAACATGGATCTAGGATCAATCCAAGTATAAAATCTTTTTCTTTATGGTCTAAAGCTCCTAATACAAATAAGCCCATGGTATTACAAGGGGTGGAGCATAAAGAAGGTGATGCAATCATTAGAACTTTAGCAGACACAACTACATCAAAGGCTGCTACCATATCAATGCATCCAACTCAATTCACTAAATTGGCTGTGGAAGAACAGGAAAATCCATATGAAAAGCTCAAGGCCTTACACCTGGCCCTTAATGTTGAGCATAGGTGGCTCTTCATTTAAAATTCAAAGTTAAAGGCTGACTTGGCTGAGAGAGACTTAATATTCTCAGTGGATCCCAAGCTAAAGGAGTTGGAAAAGATGAAAGAAGAACTGCAAAAGGCAAAAGAAGAGGCAGAAAATAATTATTTGGAAATTATAAAGTCAACAATACTGTAGATCTCAAACAGGGTCTTAGGAAGATTGGATGAGGTCCACGCCTCTTATTCTTTAGTGTCACAATTATGTGACCAAATTGATTAAATTATTTCATTTTTCAGCCCATTACGATTGTTTGGTTCCCAAAAGGGCAACAATTAAAATAAATTCTTTTAGCAATTAAGAATGACCCGAAAGCACCCCAAATTGTGGGGGCCACGTGGAAAAAATACAATTTATTAATCAAGGAACTTCCCCACATGGAGGAGGAGAGGAAAATCTTAACTAAAAAAAATTGGGTCATTCAAGGGCCTACGGAAGTGGGACATTCCCACAATTTTGACAAATGAAGGGAAAGTAAAATATCTTACTAAGTGGAAAGATGAATTAAGAACAATAGTTAATGTGGTCCTGGATGCATTGATAGAAGAGCCCAATCAAGAGAATACCTATCATAATGATCATTGATAAAATCATCGATGTGGATTCTTTGTATCATAAGTTCACCTTGGAAACTTCAACTATGCTAGCTCCAAAAACAACGGATGCAATGAATAAGCTGTAGAGCCTAAAGTCCTTTGGCTGGCCAGCCAATGAGGTAGAAGTTTGGCATAAAAAATATTTCTCTTTAGAAGAGGATCAACCCTAGGAGGATGTGTAATTAAGGCTACATCAATTTTGGTATGTCTTTTTTGATTTTTTCCTATGAAGGTTATCAATTTTGGTGAGTTGATTGGAAAGCTCAACTACTTCAAACAAAATTAATCAGGGATGGAGCTCCAGTTTCCAAATTCAATCCTCACATCTACTGCAATTAATGAACCATGAAGACTTGCACGCAAGGCTGATTAGGAGCTACTTTTGGTAGCATTTTTGTAAAATGTAATTAATGATGTTTTTACATGTTTCACTCATGGCCTAAATCTTGTTTTACTCCCTTGTGCTTATAAAAGGTATTTAAGGGCCATAGTGACATGATTCTAATTTTTTTTCACAAAGTAGTATGCAATAGGCCAAAAGAAATAGAGAAAGAGTGAACATTTCCTTTCCATAGATGTCTTTTTTCAATGTATATTGAAAATTAATGAATGAATATCATTTTCAAATTGTCTCATATTTTGTGTCCACATATTGTATGAACTTTTATGTTAATGACATATGAATTTGTATTCCTCAAGTAGGAATATGTAATTTGAATGTGGGTCTCTTTTAATGAAGGAGTTAAAGTCTATTTTCAAGGTTATTGCAATATGTGTTTGATTTGAAATATTAGTTATTCAGTTATGATTTGCAGAACATGTTGTGCAAGTCATAAAATCTTCAAAGTGCTAGTTGAATGGTTGCATAGAAAGTGTTCACATTCTATAGGTTGGAGTCTATTTACCCTAGGCAGACATTGATCAGTTGTATATTTTTAGAATCATTCTTATTTCACCTTTTATATTCCTTGTTTATCTTTTGCATTCTTATTTCACCTTTTATATTTTTGCAATAGGAGTAGTTGTTAGTTTATAAACCAGTCTCAATGTAGGCATATAAGTTATAAACTTAGGTTGTAGCCAAAACTGAAATTTTATTATTTTTTCTTTGGTATATTTTCATTGAGACATCTGCTTAATGTAACAATGTTAACCCATGTAATTTTAGTATCCTCAGGCATTATTAAGGTCTACTTGCCTTAGTTTGGAAGAGCCAAAAGTGTAGTAGATTATAGCCTTGCAGCTGAATCTCATTCATTGGCCAAATCTAGCCTTAGACCTGTTGATAGGAATGTGACTAAGTCTTTAGGGTTTGAGGATCTATTGATTTGAGAACCAATAGATTGGAGACTCTGCTGGGGATCTAGTTAAGTATGTGTTGTGTATTTTTAACCCAGTATCTCATCCATAGGATTAGAGTCATTGTTTAGAGAGAAAAGTTAAAGAAAGGTATTCCCATATTGGGTGGCGACTCTGAAAAGATTATGAGCTCATTTAAAGCTTAGAAAGCTCATATAAGTAGTGAAAAGGCACATACCAGTGCAACACGGAGGAGTCAACATATTGCAAGGCATAAGACTTTAGATAGCAAGCATAGTTCAGATCGAGAAGCTAGAGGAGGAAGACAAGGGAGTCACTTTTCAAGCCAAGCTACAACAAACAAATGGTGGACTGCTAAAAGAAGAGGTAACACTGAAACTTCATCTATTGAAAATCTAGTAAATATTAGTTCTGAAGTTACTTTGTACTCAGGATGGTTAGTACTGATCATCCATGCATCTCATTGTTTCCCCCTCAATGCAGCCAATTAGGAGCAGGTTGGTTCTATCTATGCCCCCATCCATCAACTCAGAGCAAAGGTCAGACCGGTTACTTCTCTATCGGGTTGGACCGCCATAAAATAGTAGGGGCCGCATGTCAATGCGGATGAACTACAGGGTGGGCCCATGTCCCACACCCAACCCCACACACGGAGGCCCTATCACTTTCCACCCACCATACATGCATCCATGCATGTAGAGGATCTTCATCATTTGCAAACTAGAGATAAAGGGAAAAATATTTTTGAAGGATATTATTCTGCTAGAGAGTTAGAATATACTAGTAGTGATGAATCTCCTTCCAGAGAACAACTTTTCCTCAGTCATACTTTCCCAACCATGGATAGGAACCCCTCTAGCTTTTTTCAAGAAGATCCTACTCAAGGTAAGGCAACTCAGGATAGGATCTATGTAGAGTTTGAAAGGGATAGGTTGCAGGTTGAATATGAAGCTAGCTATGTAGAACAACTAGCTAGTGCCCATAACATGTCTAACCCACAATTTGTTGCAACACCCATATCAGTAAGTTACCCATCTATACAAACCTCATTCTAGAATCAAGCTATTAACTCAAACATCTGCTATACTTTGGGTAATGACACTAGAGATTCAGTTGAAGATTTGCAATGATAGTTAGAACAAATGAGAGCTCAGAAAGATAGATTATGGCTTATAAGAGAGAGGGAGATGATGGCTCAAGAAATCCTGAATTTGGCTTCACAAACAACTTTTCCATTCTCATCCCTTTCTGGTGAACCTATTAATAGTGCAGAAAATCAAATACTAGTTATTCCCATTATTGGAAGTGGTAAATCCTCATAATCTTCTCTTCCACCACTAAGTGCACCTAGTGTTAGCAACATTCATGCTAGTTCTGCTGTTAGTACCAATACCCAGGATTTTATGGTCAGCTCAGCTATATCCTAACCTATGGGTCATACTAGTAGTAAAAATCAAGCAAGTGCTTCAAGTGTTGCCACTTTTACTATGCCAATATATGTCACATGGACTACTGGTATGCCAAATATGCCTTCAGTGTCTACAAGTGTAAGTTCACTACCCACAAGTACTCAAAGTGTCAGTGCTAATCAAGCAACCACTAGTCAACAACGTGTTAGTTGGTAACAAATTTTCCAACAACAACAATATACAATACCAAATTAATTTAGTAGACCAGCATATGGGAACATTCCTCTTCTGCCACCTCCACAATATCCCTTATTTACCCAATTCACTATCTTTCCACCATATCCACATCACAATCCATTAAGAGGGAACAATATTTACCTACAATACTTGCAATTTCTGCAACATCAACAATAGTTGGTAGCCCAACATCAAAAACAACAATAAATCCCCATGCAATAATTTAATAATCAACAATAGCAAAACCAACAATAAATTCCAAACCAAGGGAATATGCAACAACACCAACATGTCCATAATCAGCAACAAAACCAATTTTGCCAGAGACTCATGCAGCTAGATAGATATAGATAAATTGATTTCACTGGAATTCAAGGTTATCCTAATGCTATCAATAATGAGCTAAGGAATTCCATTCCTAAGTTCTCAAAAAGTAATGCAATCATTGGTGAGGACAATATCAAAGCTTTCCAAAACACAATGGATAAATTTGAGGTTGAGCATGCAAATGTTTTCATGAAGATGTTGATGCAATCCCTCACAGATGATGCAAGAGAGTAGTACATAAGTCTGCCTGACTTATCAATCAGATCCTTTCAATATTTCAAAAGGATGTTTAAGTATCAATATGGTGATCATTCACATCCAAAATTTTCCCTTCGAGAATTGGCTAGAATATAAAGCAGGGGCATAATGAGGAGGTGTCAAGTTTTGTTAAAAAAATCATCAAGTTATTCAACATAATACCACCTCATTTGAAGCCAACTGATCACATGTGTGTTGTCTTTTACTATGATTCCTTTGACCCCAAGACTGGTTATGAACTAAGATCCAAGAACCCTCCTACTCTTAGTGATGAATTTAAGGAAGCCCTTACTATAGGAAATAACAAAAAAGTTTCTGGCAAGGCAACACAAAGAGATGATGTAAGAATCTTGCAAAATCCCAAGGGGCATCACAATAAGAAACCAAAAGAAGAAGATAAGATGGACAAGGTCATGAGTGCACTTAAAGAATTGAATTATAAAATATCTAGAAATGAAAAAGGGTTATCTCATGATAGATAGAACTATCCGAGACATGACATACCAAGATTGCATGATATGCCATACAACACAAATTGGAAATATGGGAAGCCTGTGAGCACTAATCCAAAGCCTTCAGGTAGTAAGGATATACCAGATCCACTCAAGAAACCTAGTGCACACTTTGTTGAGGAAAATCATTGGTGTGTTGTTTGTAATTTGCCTCATGCGTATGATCAATGCACCATTACAAAGGCCATGGAAGAAATAAAAGAAACTTATGCCATTTGTATGGAGGATGGGTTTGAGCAAGATCATATGGTTAGTATGATCTCTATTGGTTCATTTCATGATAATATTGGACATTCTTCTTCTGAGGATGATGGAAATGAAATATATGTTGATGCCAAAAGGAGGTGGAACTCGTGACATCAATAAGAGATCTTCTTAGACAATGAGGAAGTTGAAAATTACAGAGTTCATGTAACTAATACATAGTTAGAAGAAGTGAGCCTGAGAAGACCATCTGAGGAGGAAATTAGACAATTGACTGTAGCTATAATTGCTCAAGCTAAAAATGATTACAACTTGAGGTCGAAGGGTGATTTTCCTAATCAAGGAAGGCCAGGAGGGCTCTTTATTAGGAATAAGCAATTTGATCCTAAGGTGCAACAAACTTCCCAAAATATAGATGGCAAGAATAAGGTAGAAAAAATAAGCCAGGTTCAACAATATGTTCCGAAAAACCAATCAAAAGTCTACAAACCCTAACAAGGAGGGCCCGGGAGATGCATCAACAAAGCCTATGGTAGGAGAAAAGGACAAGTAGTAGAAAACAACCACACAAAAGGAGATCAATCCAAGTGCTTCTAGTGCACCATTTTTTTGATATGGTTCAAACCTTACCTCAAATCAAATTTTTTGTTCCTTTGTTAGAAACGATGAAAATCCAAGAGCATAAAGATAATGCATTGTCATTAATATCTAGTGTGCCAAATTCATTCCACAAGATTAATGTAAATAATGTCATAGAGGATAATAATGCATATGTTAATAAGGAACAATCAGAGGTCATGCAAATTCCAGAGGTTTACTTAGGTACTGCTATAACCAAGAACCCATCTCAAGTAGACCCTTTTTATTTGACTCTGTTGATTAACAATAATTTTGGAGGACATGGGTACAGGATAATATTGTACATGGTTATGCAGATGTTTTCATAATGATAAAAATTTGGTATGTGAGGTATTATAATTGTAGGGTTCCATGGTTGTGCAGTATCCGAATAATGTGAATGGATGTTGATTTGGGCATCTATGAAGCGAGGCAGACTATGGACTGCTATGTAAATGTGTACAACTTTCATGTTGTTTTGGTTCAGACTTCATCTTGGTCAACATACTTCAGGAAGCATTCAATACTTGGAGATGACTTGCGACATTTGGTATTCTAGACATTACAAGATATATTGTACTTTTGTGGCATATTAGGGATTTGAGTTTCACAACCTTTCTATGTAATATTGAGAAAGGATCAGATTTTTTCTTTTTGGTTCTTTTTTCTGGGAGCTCTTTAAATCAGCTTAAATAAATATATGAATAAAATATATTAAGTGGCACTCCCACCTTTTCTCAAAAAAAGAAAAAACTTGTGTTGCTATAAATATTATGCCCGTGGGTGTCATGAGAGAGCTTGGGCTATGGGTAGATTGTAATCATGGCAAGTGTTATGCTATGAACAGTAGGTCTATACCATTTATAGGGATCTTGAAAGATTTAGAGGTTAAATTAGCGAATTTCCTTGAGGCCACATACAATGTAGATGTGATTGTAGTGGATGTTCCTCCCCATTATGGCATACTTTTGTGATGCCAATGGACTACTGTTGTAGAGAGCAATGTCCAACTTGATTTATCTTTTGCCACTACACCTGTCAACAGTCAACAAGTCAAGTTAGAAAGGGATTCAAGGTTTGATACTGTAGTAGAACAAGTTGATCCAAATAATGTGGTATATTTTTGTGACGTTGATGTAGGAAATTTAAGAGTTGAGTCAATACAACCCCTCCTACAAAATTTTGACCGTGTTAGTGTTGAATTACAAAAGGATCAAGGAGAATTATGGTACATGTATTTTGATACAGGATTTAGTGAAGAGGGCTCAGGGGCAGGTGTGATATTCATTTCACCAAGTGGGAAAACCTTAAAGTATTCTTTTCAATTGTTGTTTGAATGCACAAACAATTTGTAGAGCATGCGGCCCTATTGTTAGGATTGAATCTTGCTATTAAACATGACATCAAAATATTGTCAGTATGGGGAGACTCAGAGCTTGTCATATCACAAATTAGGTGAAAGTACTCCTCAAAGAACAAGAGGTTGAAGAAATATTGCCATGCTGTTTGAGACATAATTGAATTTTTTGATGCATTTAATGTCAGCTGGGTGGAAAGGGCCAAAAATATAATGGTAAACTTCTTAGCTAGTGTGGCTTTGAAAAGTGATGATGTCACTTTAACAATAATTTCAATGGTGGAAGTTAAGATAAGAGTATTTGTACCAGACAACATTTGCAATTGGCAAGTGTTCAATGATGATGATGATTTTTTGAATTTCTTGCACTGTGTGGATGAATATGAAAATTAGGAAATATATTTTAATGCTTTTGTGGAAGTTGTAGATGGTGTGAGACTATATTTGGGAATGAAATAGTTCAATTGAAGACAAATAAAATTCCCAAGGGTCTAGTTGCCTTAGAAAGGGTATTTGATAATAGGGATTGTCAAGCCACTAGGCCTTCCATAGTTGACAAGGAGGACTTGGAGGAAATCAATTTAGGGATTGAATCATCCCCCAAAAGGGTCAAAATTGGTAAGAAAATAACACCACAGATCAGATCCATGTTGATTGCATTACTAAGGAAATATAATCATGTATTTGCATGGTCATGATGATTTGAAGGCTTATAGGGAAGATTTGTTTTAACATGAGATCCCTTTATACCCAAATGCAAAACCATTCAAACATAAATGAAGACTCATTAATTTGGTACTTAGGCCCAAAATGTAAGAGGAGTTGATGAAGCTCAAGGATGGTTGTATCATTAAACCAATAAGGCATTCATCTTGGGTCTCAAACCTTGTCCCAGTGAGGAAGAAGAATGGTGACATTAGATTATGTGTTGATTTCATAAATTTAAATATGTCATCATTGAAGGACAATTATCTATTGCACAACATGGAAGCTGTGTTGTAGAAGGTAACAGGTTGTGAATTACTCTCCATAATGGATGGTTTTTTAGGCTACAATCAACTGAAAGTAAAAGAATCAGAACAATACAAAACTGCCTTTACTCTCCACAGGGAACCTATGTCTATGTAAGGATGCCCTTTGGTTTAACCAATGCAGGAGCTACATTTCAGAGAGCCATGGATGTGGCATTATCAAATTTAATTGATGTAATGCCCCACTAGGAAACCCCGAAGGGATTAAGCTAAAACACACGAATGGAGTGCAATAATTTAAAAAAAAAAAGTTAAACACAACCTAATGATACAATGAGATATCAAAGAAAAAATTATACATCGGAAGACATCAACTAACACCTAAAGAGTTTCCCAACGTGGTTACTTTATTCCAAATTTAACTTAACTCAAGACAAGATAATACTTATACAAAGAATAATTTATTTCATTAAGACTAACTCATAGGTAACATATGAATACATCCATTAAGGTTAAAATATAGCTAATATTAAGATTGAAAATTTAAATAACCCAAATGAAGTTCATCCATTAGAATTACAATTTAATCATACCTTTCATTCATATTTTTCTTATTAAAGTTTAAGTCACACATCTAATTAATAACACACTTGAATTTCACCATAACTAACGAGATCTTTCCATGCATACTTAATTTCCTAAATATATTCCATTATTCCAAACTACATTCTTTCATGATCCAATTTATTGCATTTAAAAGACATGCATTTACAATTTATTTCATCTAATCCACTTCATACATTAGAACATAATGCCATTCATGCATGCTAAAACTGAAAAAGAAAACATAAGTACAAAAGCAACACATAACACCAAAGTGATCTTGGAGTTCACCCCTAGAGGGCTACATCTCCGGGTCTACTCAACTGCAAGACCCCTCTGTTCATTTAAATTAGTTAAGGGTACATAAGTTCCACATCATTTACATTGCTGCCACCGAGGTGAATCATACCAATAAACAACCGACCACATCAGTCAATAATTACATCAATGATCCCTACATAGAAATGGATCCAATTGAACACATTTAAACTGATACAAGGTCCACTGCCCAAAAATACTCTAACAAGAGACCTGACCCGCTATGGTCAACCACAAGTAAACACTTGACATTCACATACAGAACAAGACCAGTCAAAACACCATCACAAGGCAACAACCAAACTAGAAACAAAAGACATAAACAGGTACCCCAAATCATCCAACGACAGGGTCCAAACAAATATATCAACATAGGACACAATGACAACTCAACTAGAAATGCAATAAAATTAAACTTGACTGATAACACCATCTACACAAGATCCTATTACAGCAATATTTTCTTTAAACAATCAAGAACATAATTAAATAGATTTTTCCAGAAGACAAGGAAATACAACTATATTAATATATCCATCTTGTCATTTGTCCAATAAAGTTAAATAAATTCACATATGAATTAAACTCCTAATATATTTCCAATAAGAATATCGAATTTAAAATTATAAGTTTTTTTCTCTTTTTTCTAAAATTACAAAATTCTAAATTCTTTATTCATATAACAAAAATCTTTAAATTGACAAATAAAAATTAAACAACTATATATATATATATACATATATATCTATTTAAATATACATATATATATTAACACATTATAATTATTTTAGTATTATTTATTTATTATTTATTTTATCTTTTTATATTAAAAAAAACTAAATAACAAATAAAATAATAAATAAATTTAAAAAAAATTAAAAATTACATTTAAACTCTAAAATAACTACCCTAAGGGAGCGCTGTTGCCATATGGCAGTCAATGCTACCCTTGGGTAGCGCTGCTGCCCTATGGTAGCTCAACGCTACCCTTGGGTAGCGTTGCTGCCCTATGGTAGCACACGCTACCTATGGGTAGCAATGCTACCCAAGGTAGCGTTGCTGCCTTAGGGCAGCAGTACTACCCATAGGTAGCGTGTGCTACCATAGGGCAGCAGAAGGTAGCGTTGCTGCCTTAGGGCAGCAGTACTACCCATAGGTAGCATGTGCTACCATAGGGCAGCAACGCTACCCAGCTGCTGCCCTATGGCAGCAGCCACTACCATGGGTAGTGCCGCGTGGGTAGAGGCAATGCCTCCCCACAAAAAAATTAATAAATTAATTTTTTTATATTTTATTTTATTTTTTTATGTATTTTTAAATAAAAATTTTAACATTAATTTCAACAAAAACAATATTTTTCCAATAATTCCATTTTCACATAATTTAATCTTTCATATATATATTTTTTATTTAATTAACCCAAATAAATTTAAATTTTCTTAAGGTAATAAAAACCATTTCATAGAGATTCCATAAATAAACAAAACTGTCGTAACTAAAAATCAAATGAGAGAAGTTAATTTCTTAGATAAATATCCTTTTTCACCAATCTTGCAACTCTCCATGCATCATAAAATCTTGACAAATTTTCTATAATAATTTTCCTAATTTTCCCAAAATTACATTCTTCCCATAAACTAGAAATACACATCAGGCATGAATTTTTAAAACAAAACTCGAATTCACCAGAAGAGGGTTTTGGGTTTGACAATAATTTACACACACATCATTCAGAGAGAAATGAAAGAAATAGAATTATTTTCTAAAAATCAAAAATCAAAGAAGCCACCCAACTTGGTATTGCTTTCCTAGAAGAATTCTGTAGAAGAGCCCTAATCTTTTCCACAAGCTTCCAATAAATTTCTTCACGTAAATCCTTGACCTGTTTCCTGTGTATCTAAAATAAAGACCTATTCCCTATTTAAACTAAAATTCTAGGTTCAATAGCTTTTCTCAAAAACCTAAATTTAGAATAAAAGTAATTTTATTTTATTTTCTAATTTTATAACAAAAGATAAACTAACATGCAATAATTAAAAATCATTATTCTTTCTTTTCTTTTCTCATGCAAATTAATTAAATTTTTTAAATAAAGAATTAAAACAATACTTTAATTCCAATTAATTCTTTTATTCATTTTTTTAAAAATTTATTCTTTTATTTATTTATTTAAAATTCTAGGAACAATAAATATAATTAATCTAATTTATTTTTCCACTAAAATTTAAATAAAAAATATATTTCTAATATCATGTAGCTTGCAACTTAATTTAATTAATTAATTAATTAATTAAGTTTATGGAATTATCTCTTAGTTGAATTGTTAGTGCATTGAGATTATAAATTTAGTTAATTAAAAGAAATGCTTTTCTCCCTCATTTAATTTTTAATTAACAAAGCTAATAGTTGCATTTCACAATATTAATGAGGGTAAAATATTTTTAATTAAATTAAATTCTCAAAATCAATCTTACACACTATATATAAAATAAATATGAATAAAACTCACTTTTCTTAATCAAAATTGATTTTTTTAAATAATTAAAATTAATCTTTCTATTCCAAAAAGCAAAAGAGATTAAATTATTTCTATTTCGAATAAATTTAAATCCTTCTTTTTTTAAAATGCATAAACTAAATAAATTCGTTATTTAAAATTAACCATTAAATTAAACTCACTACAAACATAAATAGGGCGATCTTTTTAATTAATGATTAATCACATAAAAGAAACCTATTTATTTTAATTCCTTAATTACTAATGCGTAAATGAACACATTAAATCAAAATAAATACTTAGGGTTAAATACTCTATTTACCACACGCCAAGCACGCAAACCAAGTAAGCCAACCAATTACTCGACCCGCAAACCCAAATGAAAAGAAAACTGACGAAACACAAGCAACGCCATTTGAGTATGACTAGGGTAAACTGAAGGTTTTACGACCACATAACCCAAATTCTAAGGATGAAAGAGGTATACTCAACTCTGCGAATCCAGGTGAAGACGAACCTTACACCTAGGCAGTACTGTACCTACAATCTCCTACAACCAAGAGTCAGAAAAACATACATACATACATACATACATACATACATACATACATACATACATACATACATATATATATATATATATATATATATATATATATATATATATATATATATATATATATATATATATATATAATGAAGAAGTTAGCTCGAGATTAATAACAAGAATTAGGAGGACAGTTTAAACTTACATAAGAATCAATGTGAAACCACATTAACAGATACTCACAATAATCATAATATCTGACTAAACATTACCTCATGGTAATTCAACCATTCAAGATTGCCACATAAAAAGTCAACCAAGGTCAAACTGGTTTTACAAAGCTGTCTAGGGTAGGGGTACTACATCCTCCCCCCCTAAGCTCCGACTTACTCCCAGAAGTCATAAGGCTAAGCAGAAATCATGTAACATGTATTAGCCCTGAAACTCATTTCACAACTATTAATTTGCACATATAAATATTTTCTCAACAATTGAACATTATTTCTAAATCCTCTACAAATGTCATTATCCTTTCTCAAGATATATCTAAAACCATACACTTCTTGAAATGTTCTAGGAATTATCCACAATCATAGCAGAGAAACAAGAATTTTCTTCCTTTCATTACACCAAATTAAAGCATTAAAAGAGGTAAGCAACAATTAATATACTCATCTATCAAACATGACAAGAAAACACATGCCATCATGATCAATTTCTTTTACCAATACATCTTTTTTCATAAAACTTTAACACATAGAACTAGCTTCAAAGATCAAATTCTACAACCAAGTTAACTTTCATGAAATAAGAGAAACATAAATAACTCAATTGTTTACACTTGCCAGGCATATAAAAATCTTTCCAAAGACTATGTCCCATAACATAGTGACAAGTTAACACAATTTACTCCATGATTACACATAATAATCATCCACATAACTGGAATGCACAACACAAAAGGCCACATGTGAGCATGTCTAATGCTTGGTCAAAGATAACATGCACAATCAACATCTCTATGTTTGATCTCAGAATAATAATATGATCATAAATATCCAACATCTCACTCAAAGGCTTGATGGTGCTAGGACACACCATAGCGGTGCTACCTTCCATACAAGACCTTCGTGAACATCCCTTGTTGAGTAAGGTGGTTAGCCTCCAAGAGATAGTCACCACACATAGGTAGGTAGTGGATGCTAGCTACATCATAGCCTCACATACCCCCATCCTCAAGGTTCCTTATGTCTACTTCCTCATACACACTCAACCAAGACCGTCTCATATGTCCTTGGAGAGGAATTTCACATTTAAACACAAGACCAACATATGAAAACAATAAGGACAAATCAGTTTAGCCACCAAAGTATAGAAGAATAAAGATAATAAATCACCAATTCCAACAATAAGACAATAAAATAATCCAAAATTTGCAACACCAAATCAAGTATGTAAAAGATCACAAGATTGTGGCTTAACCTTCAAAGTCAAAATAAAATAAATTGTTGGCCCACAAGGAAATAAAATTAAAAGAAAAAATATCACAATTGCACATAACATCACTATGTGACTAGAATCTATCCACCAATGAGGAAGGAAGGAACAATCGTCTAGCTAGCGCAGTAGCTCATCATGTGGTGCGACATAGTCACACTACCCACATGGCATGGCGGTGTGCACCTCGACATCACCCTGCATCATGTTGTCACGCAGCATGGCTCTACCCTAAAAACTATTGGTAGGTTGCATGGAAATGTCTACTACATCCCGCATCGTGTCTCAACATGGCATAGCAATACTCCAAGCAGCAAGGACACACAATGGACGTATCCTGCATGGCAATGTACCTCACGGAAAAGGGCACGTGCAGGTCACACCCTGCATCGTGTCTCAACATGGCATGGCAATACTCCAAGCAACAAGGACATGCAATGGACGTATCCCACATGGAAATGTACCTCACGGAAAAGGACATGCGCAGGTCACACCCTGCATAGCGACGTACCTCTTAGGATACTCACCGTAAGCTAGAGGTATACATGGCTAAGGTCCACCCACATGTTTACCAATGCTGGACAGTTGGCAACTCATGTGAAAAATAACATACCTTTCATGGAGACAAGGCAAAATAACATACCTTTCATGAAGACAAGGCAAAATAACATACCTTTCATGAAGACAAGGCAAAATACATACCTTTCATGGAGACAAGGCAAAATAACATACCTTTTATGAAGACAAGGCAAAATAACATACCTTTCATGAAGACAAGGCAAAATATCCTCCAATAAAACCATCATTCTGCTCAAGAACTGACACCAATATGCTCAAATATAAGGATAGGAATAGGCTGGCACACATGATCCTTATAAATCGGTTCATCACAAGGGAAAGTATTGAGTACACCTATAATACAGTTTCATTACAAAACTATATTTTTCCTCGAAATAGAGAAGCTAAAGTCGCTTCACGTTGATATTACTCGTACACTGTTCCATACTATTCAAGGAATGGTGACTTCTAATACTACCCCTTCACATACTGACTTATCTACAATCCCGTGGGTTGGCTGTCAGTAAGGAAACAAATAAACAACATCACATAAACCGCATGGTTTCCCATACTCATAAGTAAACATATCCTCCATGGTTGATTACTTCACCATCCCATGGGCACACATAGCAAGCATGGGTTTCTTACAATACACAAGGAAAGCACTATTACTGGTTTAGTCACATTTACGGGGAGTACTTTTTGATACGCTATCATCTACTCAATAAATATTTTACCTATGCTTTCCACATGAATCACTGAAATAAAGTTTACTCTAGATACCAGTACTAAATTTTTTTAACAATTCACCATTACATAAGGAAATAACATCATTCTGATAAATTTTATAAATCCATTAAGCATTCACAACCACATTACTAACTATGAAATTTTTGTTATGAAGCTCAAGACTTTCATCTTTCCATAAAAAGCCAAAAGTGCAAAAAGTACAATTTCACATGTTTTATAAACACTCTATTTAAATCAATACATTCTTTAATATAATTACATTAATACACTCTTTGAAGCTACTATAACATGTTCCCTTTTGATACTTCTTTTACAACCAAAGTAGTTTCACAAAATCAACTATTCACATATTAATGCACCTTAATTAAGATAGAATTTATTTATATTACTCCTACGAAACACATGGAGAATTCTTTGATGTAACATACAATTTTTATTTTTTTTAATATCCAATATGCACTTTCAAACCAAAGCCCTTTTATAATCTAAAACCACATAAAAGTTATAAGGCTCACACAAGGGCTCAAGAAAATGCAACCTTTCTCTTGCAATAAGAAAACTCACATAAGAGATAAATACACATATCATTTTACTACAAAATAAGCATTCAATATTTACCATTCAAGTCCTTCAAGTGGACAACACTAAACTAGATCATATTCTTAAACATGCACATTTCGTACTTTTAGATTCAAGACAACACTAACCAACCAAATGGATTAGTCAAAAGAGTACAACAATCAATAAGGAAGGTACATACGACTCTCCTTCAGAATAAGAGAAATCGTAAACCAAGACCTCAATAAAAAGACAAAGCACATATAATCACTCCAAAGCACCAATATCAAGAAGGTGAAGACAAGGTGTGAACACACACGTTACACACAAGTTAAGGTCTGCTCAATCACACTCATACAACAAGGAGGTCAAGTATACAACATGAGAATGATACGCCACACACAAACTAAGGCCACAAGCAAAACCAGAGATCCCAATGTTTGCAACTTCGCTCTGATACCAAATGTAATGCCCCGCTAGGAAACCCCGAAGGGATTAAGCTAAAACACACGAATGGAGTGCAATAATTTCAAAAAAAAAAGTTAAACACAACCTAATGATACAACGAGATATCAAAGAACAAATTATACAGCGGAAGACATCAACTAACACCTAAAGAGTTTCCCAACGTGGTTACTTTATTCCAAATTTAACTTAACTCAAGACAAGATAATACTTATACAAAGAATAATCTCTTTCATTAAGACTAACTCATAGGTAACATATGAATACATCCATTAAGGTTAAAATATAGCTAATATTAAGATTGAAAATGTAAATAACCCAAATGAAGTTCATCCATTAGAATTACAATTTAATCATACCTTTTGTTCATATTTTTCTTATTAAAGTTTAAGTCACGCATCTAATTAATAACACACTTGAATTTCACCATAACTAACGAGATCTTTCCATGCATACTTAATTTCCTAAATATATTCCATTATTCCAAACTACATTCTTTCATGATCCAATTTACTGCATTTAAAAGACATGCATTTACAATTTATTTCATCTAATCCACTTCATACATTTGCACATAATGCCATTCATGCATGCTAAAACTGAAAAAGAAAACATAAGTACAAAAGCAACACATAACACCAAAGTGATCTCGGAGTTCACCCCTAGAGGGCTACATCTCCGGGTCTGCTCAACTGCAAGACCCCTCTGTTCATTTAAATTAGTTAAGGGTACATAAGTTCCACATCATTTACATTGCTGCCACCGAGGCGAATCATACCAATAAACAACCGACCACATCGGTCAATAAATACATCAATGATCCCTACATAGAAATGGATCCAATTGAACACATTTAAACTGATACAAGGTCCACTGCCCAAAAATACTCTAACAAGAGACCTGACCCGCTATGGTCAACCACAAGTCAACACTTGACATTCACATATAGAACAAGACCAGTCAAAACACCATCACAAGGCAACAACCAAACTAGAAACAAAAGACATAAACAGGTACCCCAAACATCCAGCGACAGGGTCCAAACAAATATATCAACATAGGACACAATGACAACTCAACTAGATATGCAATAAAATTAAACTTGACTGATAACACCATCTACACAAGATCCTATTACAGGCAATCTTTTCTTTAAACAATCAAGAACATAATTAAATAGATTTTTCCAGAAGACAAGGAAATACAACTATATTAATATATCCATCTTGTCGTTTGTCCAATAAAGTTAAATAAATTCACATATGAATTAAACTCCTAATATATTTCCAATAAGAATATCGAATTTAAAATTATAAATTTTTTTTTCTTTTTTCTAAAATTACAAAATTCTAAATTCTTTATTCATATAACAAAAATCTTTAAATTGACAAATAAAAATTAAACAACTATATATATATACATATATATCTATTTAAATACACATATATATATTAACACATTATGATTATTTTAATATTATTTATTTATTATTTATTTTATTTTTTTATATTAAAAAAACTAAATAACAAATAAAATTTAAAAAAATTAAAAATTACATTTAAACTCTAAAATAACTACCCTAAAACAGGGTTGCTGCCATATGGCAGTCAACGCTACCCTTGGGTAGTGCTGCTGCCCTATGGTAGCACACGCTACCTATGGGTAGTACTGCTGCCCTAAGGCAGTAGCCGCTACCTTTGGGTAGCGCTGCTGTCCTATGGCAGCAGCCACTACCATGGGTAGTGCTGCGTGCGTAGAGGCAATGCCTCCCCACAAAAAAATTAATAAATTAATTTTTTTATATTTTATTTTATTTTTTTATGTATTTTTAAATAAAAATTTTAACATTAATTTCAACAAAAACAATATTTTTCCAATAATTCCATTTTCACATAATTTAATCTTTCATATATATATTTTTTATTTAATTAACCCAAATAAATTTAATGTATAATTAAATTTATTTTCTTAAGGTAATAAAAACCATTTCATAGAGATTCCATAAATAAACAAAACTGTTGTAACTAAAAATCAAATGAGAGAAGTTAATTTCTCAGATAAATATCCTTTTTCACCAATCTTGCAACTGTCCATGCATCATAAAATCTTGACAAATTTTCTATAATAATTTTCCTAATTTTCCCAAAATTACATTCTTCCCATAAACTAGAAATACACATCAGGCATGAATTTTTAAAACAAAACTCGAATTCACCAGAAGAGGGTTTTGGGTTTGACAATAATTTACACACACATCATTTAGAGAGAAATGGAAGAAACAAAATTATTTTCTAAAAATCAAAAATCAAAGAAGCCACCCAACCTGGTATTGCTTTCCTGAAAGAATTCTGTACAAGAGCCCTAATCTTTTCCACAAGCTTCCAATAAATTTCTTCACCTAAATCCTTGACCTGTTTCTCGTGTATCTAAAATAAAGACCTATTCCCTATTTAAACTAAAATTCTAGGTTCAATAGCTTTTCTCAAAAACCTAAATTTAGAATAAAAGTAATTTTATTTTATTTTCTAATTTTATAACAAAAGATAAACTAACATGCAATAATTAAAAATCATTATTCTTTCTTTTCTTTTCTCATGCAAATTAATTAAATTTCTAAATAAAGAATTAAAACAATACTTTAATTCCAATTAATTCTTTTATTCATTTTTTTTTAAAATTTATTCTTTTATTTATTTATTTAAAATTCTAGGAACAATAAATATAATTACTCTAATTTATTTTTCCACTAAAATTTAAATAAAAAATATATTTCTAATATCATGCAGCTTGCAACTTAATTTAATTAATTAATTAATTAATTAAGTTTATGGAATTATCTCTTAGTTGAGTTGTTTATGCATTGAGATTATAAATTTAGTTAATTAAAAGAAATGCTTTTCTCCCTCATTTAATTTTTAATTAACAAAGCTAATAGTTGTATTTCACAATATTAATGAGGGTAAAATATTTTTAATTAAATTAAATTCTCAAAATCAATCTTACACACTATATATAAAATAAATATGAATAAAACTCACTTTTCTTAATCAAAATTGATTTTCTTAAATAATTAAAATTAATCTTTCTATTCCAAAAAGCAAAAGAGATTAAATTATTTCTATTTCGAATAAATTTAAATCCTTCTTTTTTAAAAATGCATAAACTGAATAAATTCGTTATTTAAAATTAACCATTAAATTAAACTCACTACAAACATAAATAGGGCGATCTTTTTAATTAATGATTAATCACATAAAAGAAACCTATTTATTTTAATTCCTCAATTACTAATGCATAAATGAACACATTAAATCAAAATAAATACTTAGGGTTAAATACTCTATTTACCACACGCCAAGCACGCAAACCAAGTAAGCCAACCAATTAGCTGACCCATAAACCCAAATGAAAAGAAAACTGATGGAACACAAGCGATGCCATTTGAGTATGACTAGGGTAAACTAAAGGTTTTACGACCACCTAACCCAAATTCTAAGGATGAAAGAGGTATACTCAACCCTGGGAATCCAGGTGAAGACGAACCTTACACCTAGGCAGTATTGTACCTGCAATCCCCTACAACCAAGAGTCAGACAAGCATACATATATATATTTAATGAAGAAGTTAGCTCGAGATTAATAACAAGAATTAGGAGGATAGTTTAAACTTACATAAGAATCAATGTGAAACCACATTAATAGATACTCACAATAATCATAATATCTGACTAAACATTACCTCATGGTAATTCAAGCATTCAAGATTGCCACATAAAAAGTCAACCAAGGTCAAACTGGTTTTACAAAGCTGTCTAGGGTAGGGGTACTACAATTGATGTCATCATGGTTGTATATCAGGATGATTTAGCAATATTCTTTAGGAGGGTTGATGATCATTGTTTTCACCTTGAAAAGGTATTTACAAGGGCCATAGAGTATGGTATATCACTCAATCCTAAAAAGTGTCATTTTGATGTGATTCAAGGAAAGTTTCTAGGTCATTTTGTGTCCAAGGAAGGAGTGAGAATAGATCTTGAGAGGGTGGGAGAAATTGATAGTATATCTATTCCCAAGACTGCCAAAGCCATACAATCATTTTTTGGCCAGATTAACTTTGTCTGTAGATTTATTTTGAATTTTGGTGAAATTGTAAAACCTATTTCAAGGATGCTCAAGAAAGGGGCCAAGATTGACTAGACAAATGAAGCTATAGAGGCTTTTTTAGCAATTAAGAGAGCATTCAAAGAGGCCCCCATTCTAAAGGCTCCAGATTTTAGTAAGCCTTTTCAAGTTTTTTCTTTTGCATCATTTCATACCGTTGTTGCAGTCATGCTTCAAAAGAATGATAAAGGTCATGAGAAGCCTATTGCTTTCTATAGCAAGTCTCTTTAGGCAGTTGAACTTAAGTATGACATAGTGGAGAAATAGGCATATGCTTTAGTAAAACAATCAAAAACTTCATATACTATCTTGTGGGTGCCAAAGTTATTTCTTATGTCCCTAATGCTACAGTTAAAGACATATTTGTTAAATCTGAAGCAATTGGCCAAAGGTGCAGGTGGATCAATAAAATCCAAGAATTCAACATTGATATTTAGGTTACCAAGTTTGTTAGAGGCATGGGATTAGAAAAGCTCATGGCTGAAGAAAATTTAAAGGTTGTTCAAGTTAATGCTTTATTCACTTCAAAAGACATTGTTTTCAGCCTACAATGCACTCCATGGTACACAAATATCATATACTACCTTAAGTATTTGAAGTGTCCAGATGGTATGTCTTCATCAGTGGTGATCTGTACTATAGAGATAAAGATGGTTTCCTCTTATTCTGTTTGGATGAACATTAGGCCAAAGTGGTGTTGGAAGATATGCATGTTGGGGTGTGTGGAGGCCGCTTCACTGCAAATACAACAATCCATAAGGTATTAAGGGTAGGGTACTTTTGGCAAACCTTATTTAAGGATGCAAATACACATTTTAGAAAATGTGAAGCTTTCTAGAAGTTGTCTAGGAAATTAAAGTATTCATGTGCCCTTCCCCTTAGGCCCATCCAAGTGGAGTCTCCATTCAATCAATGGGGAATTGATTTCATTGGGGAGATAGCTGAGAGATCTAGCAGAGGACACAAGTGGATATTAGTAGCAACAGATTACTTCACCAAGTGGGTGGAGGCTATTCCAACAAAGCAGGCAATTAGTAAAGTTGTCACTGACTTTTTGATGAGCTATAAAATAGCTAGATTTGGAGTGCCAGCAAGGTTGATCATGAATAATACAATGTGCTCTCAATCTGAGGAGTTCATTGACTTTTGTAAATCAAATGGTATATGTATAGCATATGCATCCCCATACCATCCTCAAGGAAATGGACAAGTAGAGTCAAGTAATAAGAGTCTCATGAAGATCATTAAAATAACTCTTATGAAAAATAAGAAAGCATGGGACTCAAAACTCAGACTGGCAGTATGGGCTCATAATATTACAACAAATAAAACGACAGGGAAATCTCCTTCTGAATTGGTATATGGGTTGCAGGCAAGTTTTCTAGTGAATATTCTCCTGCTTGTGTACAAGTTCATCCATGATAGTGATCTACAATTGCCTGATCCCATAAGAGATATAATGGAGAAGCTCATGGAACTTGATGAAATCAGAAGTGATGCTCACAAAAAAATTACAATTGCAACAAAAAAGAAAGTATTTGTTTGATAAAAGGTCATTTGAATGGAATTTTACCATTGATGACATGGTGTTACTATGGAACGCTAGAGCTCAAGAAAAGGGAAAACATGGAAAGTTTGAAAATTTATGGTTAGGCCCTTATACGATATCAGAGAAGAATGGTGAGGATTCGTACTTCCTCATATACATGAATGGACAAATGCTAGAACTTCCTATGCATGGAAAGTTCCTAAAGCATTTATTTTCCTAAACTTTTCTCTGTGCATAATAGATATAGGTTTGCACATAGTTGTAAATATTCATTTTGTTTTTTGCCCTGGTCTATTGTCCCAAAGATTTGGATTCTCACCTTGACCCTGCGGTATCAAGTGTCCCCAACTAGAGCCATTGTTGGGAGTGTTATTTTTCTTCCTTTTTCTTTGTGGTTTCTGCTCCTTGATGGGCTTAGTAGGCAAGGTTTTAGTAGGGTTTAAGGATTCGACTATGTTTTTTACTAAAACCCTTTGCTTTGCTATATTCTTTTGTTGATTGGTTATGATAGGTCATTGGTTTTAAGTTATCGCAGGAAGGGTTTCAGGGCGTGTGATTACCGGACCCTTATGTTAGGCCTAGCTGATTGGGTCTGTCGCTCTAATTAAAAATCCCTAGGTTTTATTTTTATGTGTAGGAGCCAAAGATTCCTAAGTTCCTAGGTCCTAGCGTATGTCCTAGACACGACCCCCTCTAACCTCTATAAGTCTTCACGTGAAAAATCAATTCACTTAAGTGAAGGTCGGACATCTGGCCATGTGGGATGACAGGATCAACATTTGAGTGTTGAGGAGGCCTACCCCATGGGGATCACATGCCATGGTTTTGAGGAACATGGGATAGAAGGAAGTGTTATCTCTAAAAGGAAAGTTCACCCCGCACAACTTTCACATTCGAAAGGTTTCCTATGCGGGCTAAGAAAATGCTCAGTGGAAACTGAGATGCTTACCCCACATGGCGATATATGAACCTATACTTATGAAGGAGGCAGAAAGACAGAGGCACCCTATGGGATAAAGAGAACTAAGAAATTGCATCGAGAAGTTTACCCCACAAGAGTTACAAGATGCATTTTTAGGCACTCCGGGATATGCGATTGGGAGGGAATAAGAAGTCCCCGCTATCTTGCGCGATCACAAAAGAATCATTATGCCCAACTGAAAAGGAATATGTTATGACATCCTACGGGCTAGTGGGAACAATGAAAACTAAAAGAAATTCATACCCCATAGGGTTCAAAGGAAAAGGAGAGAAACAATGCAGGGAGAAAAGGGCTAAGGAGTTTAGTACTCCCCACCATCCCTCGTCTAGCAATGAACAGGTAATACAAATCAAAGAAAATCTAGAGTATGCAAAGCTAAAGAAACCAGTTCGAGATAGCGGGAGCCCTTAAAGGATGAATGGATGTTTACCCTGCAGGGGTAACATAAGCATGCAAAGGGTGATAGAGGATAGAAGGAAGGAAGGGAGATAGTAGTCCCTGCTATCCTGCAATGACAGAAGCCAAAACCAAATAGAAGGAAGATCGCTGCCTCCAGTAAGAAAAGATGATACCTTATGGGGCATTGGGATGTATTAAGATGCGGAAAGGGACTTTCCCTGCATGAAAATATATGAATCTTGGAAGGTGATGCATGGCAATTAAAGATGAGAAGAACAAGTCTCCCCACTATCCCACAAGAGAAAAATATGATTAGCATGAAATATCTATCACCTTGAAAACTTTTAAATCTAGTAGGGCCACACAAATCAGTATGAATAAGATCAAGAACATCATTAGATTTATCGTGTATACTCCTAAAAGAGGTTTTGACCTATTTACCCATTTGACATTCTTTACATACCAGATTATAGGGCTTCATAATCTTAGGTATATCCCTAACTTCCTTAGTTGAACTGATCTTTACAATGCAATCACAATTCACATGACACAACCTTTTATGCCATATCCAACTCTCATCAATCTGTGTAATCAAACAAGTCTTCTCACTGGAATTCAAATGAAATATATTACTTTTTGTCTATGTACCAGTTGCAATCTCCAAACCAGATCTATTAATGATTTTGCATTTTTTATCCTTGAACTATAATTGAAATCCCTTATCCACTAATTGTCCTACACTCAAAAGATTTTGCCTTAAACCTTCAACATAATAAACACTATCGGTATTGTTCTTACCATCCAATGATATTGTTCCTTTTCCTTCAATCATACATGCTTTGTCATCTCCAAATCTAACTAGACTGCCATCAAATTCTTACAAAGATAGAAACTTCCCTTTATCTCTAGTCATATGATGTGAACAACCACTGTCAATTACCCATTCATCCATGTCTTCAAATTTAGAAGCAAGTGCCTTTTCTTCAAGTACATTCTCTTTCAATGCTGGATTATCTTCCTTGATAGCCAGGAACACCCATTCCTTTCCATTGTCAGAACCACTAGTAGAGTCTTATGTTGGTTCATCATCAGAATCAATAATGCCTTCCTCATCTACTATGTAGCATGATTTATCTCTATTTTTCTTGTACTTATACTTGTTCTGATATCTAGGGTTAGGGTTAAATGATCTTCTAACTCTTTCTTTAAATATTGAATTCCTTTCAGGACATCTAGATGCAAAATGACCAATCTTATTACATGCAAAACATTTAGAAGGTGCTTTTCCTTCATACTCACTTCCTACCGGTCCTTTAGGTACTCTTCTAGAAAATAGTGCTTCAAGTTTCTCAAACTCATCATATTCTCTCTTCATATCTTTCAATTCCTTTTCATGCAAATATTTCATATATTTCTTACTAGTTGTAGATGTAGATGCATGAAAAGCAGGTTCAGTCTTCGCAGCTCCAGAAGTTCCAAATTCTTCAAGCTCAAAAGCAAATAGTTTCCCAACCAAAGTATCTTTGTTGATAGATGTATTATCCATTGTTCTCAACTTATTAATAGTAGTAGCATTCATCTTGTAAGTTGGTGGTAGGGCTCTTATAACTTTAGAAACAATTTCATCTTCGCTCAAAGTTCCACCACAACATTGAATTCCCATAACAATCTCATTTACCCTTTCCATGAATGTAGTAATCCTTTCATCTTCTTCCATCTTCAAGTTTTCATATCTCACCCAGTAACCATCAAGTTTAGTAGTCTTTACTGTAGGGTCACCTTCATTAAGAGTCTCCAACTTATCCCATATAGCCTTTCCAGATGATTTATCAGTTAATCTCATTATTTGCTGATTAGAAAGTGCACACAAGAGGGCTTCTCTTGCTCTACACTCCTTCTCAAGCTCCTTATCCAGGTTTATTGGAGGAGGATTTCCACATGCCGGATTATAAGGTGTGACACCATTCTATGAGATCTCCCAAATATCTTTGCTAAGACATCTCAGATGAGTCTCCATTTGAATCTTCCATACTTTGTAATTTCTTCCATCAAGCCTAGGAATATCTCTCTGAAAGATAGCTCCAGATGAACTGGATGAACTTGAACTGTTAGTCACCATAGGATCTTCCTCAAGCAGTTAAGCTTTCTATAGAGAGGACCATAGCTATATTACCAATTGTTAGACAGTTCAAATAACTGGAAGACAACTGAGAGGGGGGTGGGGGGGGTGAATCAGCTGTTAGAGATTACTGGAACCATTAGCAATTAAAACTTTAATATTGAAACCCAAAAATCAATATCGGAATAGAAATTAAATCAATTAAGCATAAACAATAATCATAGAATAAATACCATCCACATGACACCAATATTTATACGTGGAAACCTGGTAAAGGGAAAAACCATGGTGGGAAGCCTACCCACAGTTAGATAATACTTCTGCAGTAATTATGTGAGTTACAATTGAGGGGCATGCACTTGTAGGAAGGCCAACAACCTAGAGCACACTTCTCATCACAAAAGGAGCCTCACTAACTACATATAGATGTAGACTACAATCTGGAGAAGTGTTGAACTGTAAAAGATAACATCTCCTATGCTTGAGTATAGTTCCAGTTAAGCTCAATACCAGAGGACTAAATCCTCTTACATAAACCCAATTTGATCTCCAATGATCGACCAAATCCTCTGCCTAAATGATATTACATTATTCACACCTTACATTCCTTTCCCATAACCATGATCTCTACCATATGTGTTCTACAATAAGATCTTACATCTATATATATAAACCCTCAACCATAAACAATCAGGTCGGCCACCAGACAATAAACCAATTAAATAGTTACAAACCATGTCAGCCAAACAAATAATATCCAACACATAAGACATCTTGGAAACACATCGAGAGGTCCAGTCCACACATTACATTAAAGCTGGTCCATAACCTAGATCAACCGGGACCCAATATAGGTCTACATGCTACAAAAATTATCTCCATCCATGAAATCTTGAACATGATCACCATCAACATCCTAAAACTCTACCGCAAGCTGCACCAACACCACTTATGCAATTCATCAAAGATCTTCATCAAAATCTCTACCAGTGAAACCCACGATGGAACAAGAAGCCAAGCTTCTAAGCAAATAGGATAGAATCCGATCACCAGACCAAAACTGACTGATTGAATATGAACATGAGTATCATGAACAAGACAATTCCATAACCAAACTATATCAGAGCCTACTAAATCATGCTAGATCTAAGACAAATAAAAACCACTCAACCTACCGGGACCAGAAGAGTGTCGGTAAAGCATCCAAACAACTAGTGTTGGCATCAATGACAAAATGTCAATACAACACATAATCAATTTTATGAAATGGCCAATAGTAGACTATATGCTTACATGTTCACTTCTTTTTCTCTTATACTTTAATGGTTAAATTAATGAAGAAGCAACCGATATCTAGAATCTTTGTTGTTATGTTTTGTTCTATTTTCTTGGATATGTTTTTAGATATTTTAAAAGTTGTTTCAAGATGTGGAGTCATGGACTCTCCATTCAGCAACGTGGAACACCTAGTCACCTTTTGATCTCTCCAGCTAGATGATGCAATATTTCTTTCAAAATTTACCTTCATCAGCTATTCATGAGACTTCCAGTTTCATTTAAAGAAGTAAAGTATTGTAATTAAAGACATTAAGTCTTTTGTAGTTTAGTTAAGCCATTACTCATCTAAGTGGGTAACACATCATTTGAATTTGAATAGGATATGCCTATATATCTTTTATCTCTTAGTAGAAAGAAGAGAGTCAGATAGCTAGTCATCCGTTTCAGAGTCTTATCAATTTCCTTTGTAATTTTAAAAATTTGTTTTACTCACTGCGAGGAGCCAATTTCAATGCAAGCTCAAATTTGATTTTAAATATTGGTGTTAAAGGATCCCACCAAAGGAAGAGAAGGGCCCGCTCAACCAAAGGGAGGTGATCCTAAGTTGCTTCTTTGTTTTTATTTAGTATATGTATATTTTCTTTGGTTATTTCTCTTTTTGCAAGTTTATATTCATTGAAAATTAAAAATCATTTCCAATCAGTAGCCTTCATTCATAAATATTTTTTAGTAGTGCTTAAAGATAGATTAATTCTCTTATGGATGTTCAAATTCATGTTTTATTTAGTTCATTTTGAATTAACTGATCATTGCATTATAGTTTCTAATTGTAGTGATAAGCGGCAATGTTGGTGAAAGTAGTGATTAGATAGAAGCTTTGTTGAGCTCATTCATGGAGTTTAATTTATTTTGAATGTTCTTTAGAATAGAATTCTAATTTCCTACAAGCATAAAATAGATTTCATTTTTCAACAAAGTAGAATAGAATTTGAATTCATGCATTGTAGATTAGAGATAGTTTCAACTTTTGTTAGCAGATTCCATGAATTATCTTTAATCAAGTTCTATATGTATCACACTAGATAACTAGAATCTCATTCAGGATAGATTTAGTGCCTTGAGTTTCAGTTTTTGATAAAATAGAGAAGCACCCTTAGCATACAACTTAGTTTTTAGAAATCGATCCCAAGAGCTCTTGATTGGTGCAGGAGCACCTTGGTTACTTTTATTCCTTGGAAAGGATTTCAAAATGTTTTTCTTGTTTTGGGTTGTGTCAAGTTGTAATAAGGTCCCTAAGGACCATTTGGAGTAATTTGTGATCATTTCCAATAATTTTTTAAAGTAATTATAACAACTGAAATCATGTAGAACTACAAAGTCCTGATAAGTCAACTTTGGTCAAACTATGCAAAATGTGTTGTAATGGGTACAGAAGATGTAATATGTGTCTTGAAGTCATTTTTATCAGGTTGGAAAGGTATCAGGTGGTTTTGAAGTCATTTTCTCACATTTGGTCAAGGTTCTCAAAAAGATGTAAAAGTTGCTTGACAACTCTTATAAGTTGTCAAGCAACATTAGCAAATATTGGTTCCAATGGCTAACCAATTCAAATTATAGTTAGGATAATTGGAAATGCTCAAGAAATGTATTAAAATGTTGAACATAGAGTACCACTGAGAGGGGGGTGAATCAATGGTTGGTAAAATTTTTGACCTTTCAAAGCAACTTCAAAATACCGGTCATTAACTTAAGCACTAAACAATCAAACCGGTGAAGCAAAAAGGAAAACCAAAGAGATCAATAATACAAATGCAACCCACAACACTAGATGGATGAGGAAAAATCGATATGGGAAAAACCTCAATGAGAAAAGCTGCTGGAAATTACTTCTCCAATTCAGCCTCATAAGTAAAACATTGGATTACAAAGATTTAGGGCACCAACCCAAGGAGCACCAACCCTTGCACCAAGCTCAAACTTGGTGATGTATATTAAAATACAATTTAGATACAGTTAAGGCTTCTTTTTGCAAATGAATTCTACAACTCTTGATCAAATATCTTACTACCGATTGACTGTCATTTCTCCTCCACTAAATATCACACTACTGGTTGTGAGATTACTCTCTCTGATTCTTGGCATCTATTATCTCTCTTTCTCACAGTCTCACACCACACTGTGTCACACTTGGATGTTGTCTTGCTCTACCACACCTCACCAGTTTTCTTAACTATTGAACTACAATTATACTGGTACCCAATTACTGCCAGTTAAACCCTCTCATCAGTTTGCTTGCTCACTTACTCTGCAACATTCTTAGAATAAATTCTAAGGCCAAAATTCTTCTTTGTACTTAATCTCTTTTCTCTCTTTTTCTTCTCTGCAACATCATCTTTCTCTGTCTCGAGCTCATATATTTAACATCATGATTTCCCACCAAGAATGCATTCAAACATTGAGTGGTTAGGGTTTCCTTTACCAGACACAATCTTCATGAGATCCAATCCAGTTTGTCTTGGATTGTTCACCTGTACTCCAGGGATGCATCTGTACATGTTTCCTATTATCCATTGCATACATGTTAAAGATAACAATCACGTACAAGATTTCCTACCTTGAAATTTGTTGACTCATAAAATGCTCAGCTATTTGCTTTTCAAGGTCTTCTTGCAATCAGATTTCCTTTGCATTAATCCAGGTGCCAACTATTCCCTGATATTCCTTCATCATCCTTTCTTCCTTGAGCCGCATCAGTCAGTTACAATCCTGTGATTTGTGGCTATTTCAACAAACATGTCGATGGAGGCTTCACCGACCTCTGCATGTTTGTCACCTTAGCTCCACATTGTATGCTAATGGTCAATCGCTTAGCTCACCGACACACATTCAGTTCATACTTGATCATTCAACAAACTCAAACCGGTACATCCCTTTATCGATGAGACCTTCTTCTTCTTCTAACCGACAGTGCACACTACATCGATAACACATCTTTACCTCTGGTAGTTTGTGATAACTTTAACATTCTACCTCTTCATCAAAAATAGGCAGCCAACCTCCAGACTGGTTTATTGCTCTACCGGTTGTTACTCAACATGTTAATATGCACATAGGCTTCATCTTGGTTTATGCCTTACCGATAAGCCTTCATTCTATCTGCTCACTCTCATGTGAATTTCCATCATACCAGTCACTTCTTCTTTCTTACCTGTAACCTTGCCAAACCGGTTGACATCAATGACAACTTAATGCCAAAATACCAACAATCTCCCCCTTTGGCATTGATGTCAACTTATTGCAAGACACTTCATACTAGTATATTTCTCTCCCTTTGACACAATGACAAAGGGTATTGTACACTCCCCCTTTGATCCCATACTTAGGTCCCCCTTTGACTACTATCGACTCCTCCTGAGCCACATGAATCCTTCCTAGGTAGATGACACAACTCCCAACTTGTGTCGGAGGTACTCAAAGTGCTTACCGGGAATGGTCTGGTGAAAATGTCTGCTACTTGTTCTCCAATAGGGACATAATCCATCGTCACCTCCTATCCTTCAACCTTCTCTCTAAGAAAATGATACTTGATAGCAATGTGCTTTGTTCTGGAATGCATCACCAGATTCTTTGTTATGTTTATTGCACTCGAATTGTCACACCGGATGAGAATAGGATCAGTGATGTCCACCTGTATTTCCTTGAGGGTCTGCTTCATCCAAAGTACCTAAGAGCAACATGTAGCAACAACAATGTATTCATCTTCAATAGTAGATAGAGAGACCGAGTCTTGCTTGTTGCTATGCCATGAGACCAATCGGTCACCTAGAAAGAATGCACCACCACTTGTGCTCTTCTGATCATCAATGAAACCTACCCAATCAACATTAGTGTATGCTTCCAAGATAAAATCTCCTTGTTTAGGATACCATAATCCATAACTGAGTGTCCCTTGTAGGTACCTAAAGATTCTTCTTACAACATTCATATGTGACTGCTTAGGTGTAGCTTGGAATCTGGCCACCATGCATATTGCCTGTACTATATCTGGTCTAGAAGCAATTAGATACAATAGACTACCTATCATGGATCTATATAGAGTCTGATCTACCATTGGTGATTCATCATTCTTTCTTAATTTACTGTCGATCACCATGGGGGTACTTACCGGTTTACAATCTTCCAGTTGGAATTTATTCAACATCTCCTTTGCATACTTGATTTGTGAGATAAAGATTCCCTTATCTTGTTGTAATATCTGCAAACCAAGGAAGTATGTCAATTCACCAAGCATTGACATCTCAAATTCTGACTGCATCTAATCAGAAAATTCTTTGGAGAGGGTGTTCTTGTTGCCTCCAAAGATAATATCATCTACATACACAACCACAATGATCATGTGGCTCCCATCTTTCTTTATGTATAGATTGTTGTCAGCACTCCCCTTTTTGAATCCTTGCTCCTTTAGGTACTGATCTAATCTTGAATACCATGCTCTAGGGGCTTGATTAAGGCCATACATGGTCTTATTCAACCGGCACACAAATGTTTCATCATCGTGCAATAGAAACCCTTCTAGTTGCTCCATGTATACTTCTTCTTCCAAATTTCCATTTAGGAAGGTAGATTTTACATCCATTTGATATACTTTATAACCCTTGTAGGCAGAGAAGGCTAGAAATATTCTAATTGCTTCTAATCTAGCTACTGGTGCAAATGTTTCTTCAAAGTCAATCCCTTCTACCTGAGAGTATCCTTTGCACACTACTCTAGCTTTGTGCCTAACAATCTTTCCTTATTCATTCATCTTATTCTGGTAGACCCATTTCGTGCCAATGATGTTCTTGTCTTCCAATCTAGGGACTAATTCCCAAGTCTTGTTCTTCTCAATTTGTTGCAGTTCTTCTTCCATGGCATCCATCCCTTCTTGTCTTTTTCTAGCCTCACTGAATATTTTGGGTTCAACTTCAGTCATGAGGAAGAGGTTGAATTGTTCATCATTTCGGTCAAGCCTTCTTCTAGTCTACACACCATCACTCTTATTTCCCAAAATTTTCTCTTCTGGGTGATGCAACTGCACATACCGATTGGGAGCCTTCTTGGATGCTTCTTCTGGTTCATTGTCTAACTGAGCTTCATCACCTTCATCACCAGAATCATTATACCAGTTAACCTGGGGTTGACATCCTTTGTGCATATCCTCATCATTTTTTACATGCATACTCTCAATGACTCTTCTTAGTCTTTTGTTGTAGCATTTGTAGGCCTTGATGTTATATGAGTAACCAAGGAAGATTCCTTCATCACTCCTAGAGTCAAAACTTCCTAGACCATCCATATCTTTCTTGATAAAGTACTTGCTTCCAAATACTTTGAAGTATTTGATTGATGGCTTCCAGTCATATCACAACTCATAAGGTGTCATTCTTCTATTTGTTCTTAATTGAACCCAGTTCAAAGTATATGCAATAGTATGAACAACTTCCTTCCAATATGTGTCCGATAGATTGGCCTCATTTAACATGGTTCTGGCCATCTCCTTGACTATCACGTTCTTCCTTTCTACCACACCATTTTCCTGTGGTGTCCTAGGAGCTGAGTATTGCCTTCTAATTCCAAATTTTTCATAATAATCTTCAAATTCATTTGATGTAAATTCTACACCCCAGTCTGATCTTAGGCATTTTAACCTGCACCCACTTTCTTTCTCCACCATCTTCCTAAATATCTTGAATATTTCAAATTCTTGTGACTTATCTTGCAGGAAGGTGACCCTGTCATTCTTGAGTATTCATCAATAAAGAACATAAAGTATCTTTCACCTACAAGTTCTCTTGTCCTATTTGGACCACATAGATCTGTATGCACAATATCAAGTGGTCTTGAGGTGTTGTGCACTTTTGTCTTGAAGCTCACCTTACTTTTCTTACCATTCACACATTCATCACAAAATGTGCTTACCGGTTTGATCATGGGTGGAATATTCCTCGCACACTCCTTTCTTCTTATTGCAACTAGGTTATCAAAGCTTTTGTGGCCTAATCTTCGGTGCCACAACCAACTTTCATCAACTTGTCCTAACATGCATTGGGACTCATAGCATTCCTTCACATTATAAACATTACCATATGTTCTCTTTCCTTCTATCACAACTCGACCGATACAATCTTTCTTTATCTGGCAACTAGTTGAGTCAAAGGTGAATTTATAACCTTTGTCATACATTTGACTCACACTTAGCAGATTGTGCTTTAGGCCTTCCACATAATATACATCACGTGCCTTCAATTTTCCATCAATACTTAGAGTGCCTTTTCCCTTTATTTTGGTGGATGATTTGTCTCCATATCTTACTGAACCACCATTCCAGTCTTCAAGTTTAATTAATTTCTTTTTGTTGCTAGTCATGTGGTTGGAGCAACCACTATCTACAACCCATAGATTTTTCCTTTCAGCATGTAAGGCATTCTACACTATGAGACTGGATCAAGCTTGACCTTTTTGAGTTCTCTTCTTATTTTACTCAATTCCTCAAGAGCACTAATAAGTTCACCTTCCAAATCCACTCCAGCTTCAATATCATCCTCTTCCTCATCTTCATCAACTAGTTTATCAAGTGCCATGAAGAGATTGACTTTTCTGTCATTCTCATGGAAATCATCTTCTGATGCATTTTCTTCATCTGTTGTATCATCCTCAATAGTATATCAGTTGTTCTGATTCTAGTAGCCTCTCCTTCCTTGTTGGTAGTCTTTTCTTTCTCTATCTTTGCCAATAGATTTTTTAAACTCTCTTGACTCATCTCCACCAGTTTATTTGTGGGGACAGTTTGCAGCAAAGTGTCCAACCTTACCATAGTTGAAACATTTAATTGGTAGCTTTCCTTTATACTGGCCAAATTCTCTTTTGAGCTTCCTAACAAAGTTTTCTACTTCTACATCAGAGTCTTCACTGGATTCTTTATGAGTAGCTTCTTCTTTTCCCTTTTTGGTGATGTTGAATGTTGCTTCTTTGCTTAAGGAAGTATCACCAGTTGTTCTCATCTCATAGGCTGGAAGAGAGTCAAATAGCTCATCCATTGTAAAATTCTTTATATCCTTGACTTCCTCTATGGAAGATACCTTAGTATCATACTTGTGTGTGAGAGATCTAAGTACCTTCTTGACAAGAATCTCATTTGCAATCTCTTCTCCAAGTCCTCTGACGGTGTTCATAGTTTCATCAAATCTGTGAAGATAGTCTGCAATCTTTTCATCACCTTTCATCTTGATGCTTTCAAGTTGGCCCCTTAGTGCTTGCAGCTTGGCCTCTTTGACTTTTGCATCTCCTTCAAACAACATCTATAATTTATCCCAAGTCTTCTTTGCTGAAACACAGTGCATGACTTTGAAAAACTCATTATAAGACAACCCGCTCAAGATAGCATGTTTGGCCTTTGCATTGTTCTCATACTCCTTTTTGGCATCCGGATTAGTGGGAGGAACACTAGGAACATCATACCCATTCTTGAAAGACATCCACACATCACAACCTAGGGAGGAAATATAGGTCTCCATTCTTCTACTCCAGAAGGCATAGTTGGATCCATCAAACATGTAGGCTTTTGAGGAAGAAAACTCATTTCTTGCCATTGTGTTCAAGGTCTAGAATCTACCCAAAGTTTAAAGATAACCAGGAACCTATGCTCTGATACCAATTGTTGAACACATAGTACCACTGAGAGGGGGGTGAATCAGTGGTTGCTAAACTTTTTGACCTTTCGAAGCAACTTCAGAATACCGGTTATTAACTTAAGAACTAAACAATCAAACTGGTGAAGCAGAAAGGAAAACCAAAGAGACCAATAACACAAATGCAACCCACAACACCAGATGTACAAAGAAAACCCAATATGGGAAAAACCTTGGTGAGAAAAGCTGCTGGAGACTACTACTCCAATCTAGCCTCACAAGTAAAACACTAGATTCCAAAGATTTAGGGCACCTACCCAAGGAGCACCAACACCTTCTATTTTAGGGCACCGAACCAAGGAGCACCAACCCCTACACCAAGCTCCAACTTGGTGATGTATATTGAAATACAATTTAGATACAGTTAAGGCTTCTTGTCGCAAATGAATTCTGCAACTCTTGATCAAATATCTTACTACCGGTTGACTGTCTTTTCTCCTCCACTGAATCTCACAGTAATGTTTGTGAGATTACTCTCTCTGATTCTTGGCCTCTATTATCTCTCTTTCTCATAGTCTCACAACACACTGTGTCACACTTGGATGCTATCTTGCTCTGCCACACCTCACTGGTTTGATTAACTATTGAACTAAAATTATATCGGTACCCAATTACTATCGATTAAACCCTCTCACTGATTTGCTTACTCACTTACTCTGCAACTTTCTTAGAATAAATTCTAAGGCCAAAATTCTTCTTTGTACTTAATCACTTTTCTCTCTTTTTCTTCTCTGCAACATCATCTTTCTCTGTCTCAAGCTCATATATTTAACATCATGATTTCTCACCAAGAATACATTCAAACACTGTGCGGTTAGGGTTTCCTTTACCCGACACAATCTTCATGAGATCCAATCCAGTCTATCTTGGATCGATTACCTATACTCCAGGGATGCATCTGTACACATTTCCCATCATCTAATGCATACTTTCTAAAGATAGAAATCACGTACAAGATTTCCTACCTTGAAATATGTCGACTCATAAAACACTTAGCTGTTTTCTTTTTGAGGTCTTCTTGCAATCAGATTTGATTTGCATTGATCCAAGCACCGACTATTCCCTGATCTTCCTCTGTCTTCCATTCTTCCTCGACCCACATTAATCAGTTACAATCCCATGATTTGTGGTGGTTTCATTAATATTGACTAGCTATTTCAGCAACCATGTTGATGGAGGGTTCACTGACCTCTGCATGTTTGCCACCTCAGCTTGATATGGCATCACAATGGTCAATCGCTTAGCTCATCGATTGAAAGTCAGTTCATACTTTATCATTCAACAACCTCATACCAGTACATCCATTTATCGGTGAGAACTTCATCTTCTGCTAATCGACAGTGCACACTACACTGATAATACATCTTCACCAGTGGTAGTTTGTGATAACTTTAACATTCTGCCTCTTTATCAAAAATAGGCAGCCAACCTCTATACCAGTTTATTTCTCTACCACTTATTACTCAACATGTTAATATGCACAGAGTCTTCATCCTGGTTTATGCCTTACTAGTAAGGCTTCATTCTATCTACTCACTCTCATGTGAATTACCATCATACCGGTGACCTTTCAAAACTAGTTGACATCAATGACAACTTAATGCCAACATAAAAAATCCTCTTTGGGTCAAGGCAGTGGTTGGTTGTATTCTGGTGAAGATTCTCAATATAAAACTGGATAGTTTCTTGCAATTTTCCTAAAAAATCTACTATTGTAGTGGTTGTTTCTCACGTGTTTATGATTGCCTTGTGACAAAACACCCATGGACTGAAAGAAGAGAGAATCATCTTCATTTCCGAGTGGTTGGAGACTTTTTCCTTTGGTTTGGAGGGAGATCTAGTGTTTTTTCTATAAATATTCTGAAAAACCTCCCGTCCTAGGGTTTTGACAGTGATTGCTTAATAACATCTATGTTCCTTGTAGAAAGAACCTATTTATTTGGGGAATGATAGGGTTTCAAACCTTATTCAACATAAAATTGGTTTCAGAGCAGAATGTTGAGTTTGGTGAGAGAAATGTGATGCCCTAGGCCTAGCATCTCTATGTGATAGGCCTAAGAGTTGTGGTTGTTGATGCAATTCAGGGGTACTGGACAAAATTTTGGAAGGTTCAGAATGGAAGACATGGAGAAATATTGGTTTGGCATTGAATATCATTTGTTCTCACCATTGGTTGGTCTTGGGGGTGAGGATTTGAGACACTCCTTTTGGAAAAGAGACCTATTTATCCTTGTAAACAGTCAGTCTTACACCCTCCTATTACAGGACACTCTATGTCCATCTTGAAATATGTGATATAACTTCCTAATTAGTATCTTAAATTGGTCTTCTTTTGTGGTTATGGTCAGTTGTCTAAAAATTAGTGTCCAAGAACCCCTAAATAGGGCTAGTAGGCCTAATAGGATAGTCTAAGGGATGAGTTTTTGCAAATGACTTTGGGACCTTACAAGTTGGATTTTTAGGTGTATTTGGAGTCTTCTAGTATCAAAAAAACCTTGAGATTAGTGTGTCGAAGTAATGGAGGTTGGTTTATTTGTTTTGGCCCTTGTAACCTTGTAGACAAAACCTTCCTATTTCCTTATTGACATATTTTTGAATTCTACCATGTGTTCTATATTTTTTATTTGTTGTAAGTCCATTTGTTGATTTTTGGATTACCTTTTAGTCCTCTGCATTATAGTGGTATTAGAGCTAAGTTTCGATTGGTAAAAGAAATTGGTGGTGTGTGAAGAAGAGAAAGTTGTCTTGTGAAGACAAAATGCCTCCAAAGAGTGGGACAGTGATGGCCAGGATATTAAAGGTCCTAGAAGAATCGATAGAAGCATTGAAATCGAGAGAGAGAAGGAGAGATAGGTGTGAATAAATTGAAAGTGACCCTGAAGAAGAAGAAGGAGAGGGTGAAGGGGGAACCCCTCAAGAAAATCCTTAGGAAGAGGAGATGGTAGCTGAAGAATGAAGGTTTATTAATGGTTTGAAGACTGTGAAAGGGGAGACCTTTGATGTAAAGAAGGTTCTTCAAATATATGAAGGAAAGATGGATGCTGAGGAGGTGATAGAATGGATTGATTCTCTCAATAACTACTTTGATTACAAGCAAGTGCCAGAGGACAAGAAGGTGAAATTTTCAAAGACAAAATTAAAAGGGGTTGCCTTGACATGATTGGAATTATAATCAAGGAGAAAGGGTGAAGAAAAATGAGTCCATGATCAATTAATGGGAAAAAATGGTGAAAAAATGAAAGAGTCAATTCTTACATGCAGACTATGAGGTCCAAGTGTTCAAGAAGATGCAAAACTTGAAGCAAAAATACATGGAAGTGGTTGCCTACACTGAGGAGTTTCATAAATTCAGTCTAAGGTCCAGGCATGTAGATAATGAGAGGGAGAATGTGGTTAGATAACTGAATGGATTGAAGTTCAACATTCAAGATGAAATCAACCTCTTGAACCCAAAGATAGTAGATGAGTTCTTCCAAGTGGCCCTAAGGGTAGAAGATAAGTTGAGAAGAAAGCATGAACAACAAGGAAGAGGAAGAGGAAGAAATTTTAGAGGTAGGGGAAGTTTTGGAGCAAAAGGTTAATCTAGTGGTCACAATGAGAAAGGGGGGAGTCAAACAATAGAGGAGGCTTCAGAGGAAGGAGGCCTAATGGTAGAGGAAATTCTAATGGACCAGGAAGGGGCTCTAACACCTTCTTTGGTAGGTGTTATAATTATAATCAGTTTGGACACCCATCATTCAAGTGTCCTCAGAAGAAAGCATCAAGTTCTCATGGTGGAAAAAGGAGGAACCAATTGGTGCAAGAGGAAGATGTCCAAAGTGTGAATTCACCTTCTAGACCTGTTGATCTTGAAAGTGGAGAGAGTTTGATAATGGGAATGATACTTCTCAAGGTACCAAGCACTAGGGAACCACCTCAAAGGAAGTCCTTTTTTAGGACCTCATGCAAAGCACATGGGAAGGTATGCAAGGTAATTGTAGATTCAGGTTCCATAGATAACCTAGTGCCTTTAAAGATGGTTGAGAAGTTAAAACTAAAAAGAAACCCCGACCCCACTCCATATAGGGTGTCATGGTTGAATAAGAGTCAACAAGTTCTTGTAAATAAACAAGCTTGGGTAGAGTTTCATATTGGGGGGTATAAGGATAAAATCCTTTGTGATGTCATTCCTATGGATTATTTTCATCTACTCTTAGGTGGGCCTTGGTAGTATGACCGAAAGGCACATCATGATGGTAAAAAAAATACCTACACCATAGAAAAAGATGTGGAATAATTCACTTTGACCCCCTTACCAGATGAAGGGTCAGATAAGTAGCTTGGGTCTAGTGTCATGGTAGTAGGGGAGAAGGAGTTTTTGAAGACCTTAAGGGAAGAAGGAGGTCAAGGGTTTTCTTTGATTGTTAAGCAAAAGTGCAGGTAAGTTTTGTCTACACACAAGGGACTAACTGTCCATAGTGTGTTGGTCATTTGGAGGAATTGATTATGTGTTGCATTGATGTGAACACTAGCTATTTTGGATGCTTTACCGACACCCTTCTGGTCCTGGTAGATTGTGTGGTTTCTAGTTGGATTAGATCCAGAATGATCTGGTATGCTCCGGTATGTTTAGGTTATGGAATTGGCTTACTCATGTTCATATTCAGTCAGTTGTTTTTGTTCTAGTGTTTAGATGCTATCTGGTTTGCTTGGAAGTTTGGTTTGTGGTTTTGGCGAAGGTTTCACCGATAGAGATTTATTGAGGATCTTTGATGATATGCATAAGTGGTGTTGGTATAGCTTCTGGTGGAGATTAAGGATGCTGATGGTGATCATGTTTGAGAATTGGCGGATTGGGATCATTACTTTAGCGTGTGGACCTATATTGGGTCCCGGTTGATCTAGGTTATGGACTGGCTTAATGTAACATGTGGATTGGACCTCTCAATGTGTTTTTTGGGATGTCTTATGGGTTGGATATTATTTGTTTGGTCTTAGGTGGACATGTTTTGTAATTATGTAATTGGTTTATTGTCTGCTGGTCGACTTGACTGTTTATGGTTGAGTGTTTGCATATATATGATATAAGATCTCACTGTAGATAATATCATGATATAAGAAAGGCATATGGATATGTAATGTGCGAATAATATAATATCATTCAGGAAGAGGATTTGGTCAATCATTGGAGATCAAATTGGGTTTATGCAAGAGGATTTAGTCCTCTAGTATTGAGCTTAACTGGAACTGTATTCAGACATAGGAGATGCTATCTTTGCAATTTATTCTCTAATTATTATTTATGCTTAATTGGTTTATCTGTTATTATGTTATTTGGTTTGATCATTCCAGTATTAATGTTTTGGGTTCCGATATTAAATTTTTAATTGCTAAAGGTTCTGGTAATTTGTGACAACTGATTCACTTCCCCCTCTCAGTTGTCTTCTAGTTTTTTGAATTGTCTAACAATTGGTATTAGAGTTTTGATCCTCTCTGCAGAAAGCTTAACTACTTGAGGAAGATCATATGTGGACTAATAGTTCAAGATCATCTGGAGCTATCTTTCAGAGAGATGTTCCTAGGCTTGATAGAACAAATTACACAATATGGAAGATTCAAATGGAGACTCATCTGAGATGTCTTAGGAAGGAGATTTGGGAGATCACACAGAATGGTTCTAGGTTCAAGGTAGATTATTTTTTAATACTAATATCCGATGTTGATTCATGAGCGAGATTGAAGGTCCGGTATGCGGTAATTCGGGAAGAACAGAGCTATTTTGGTGTAACATGTGGTCTAGAATCTTTTTGGTGATTGGTTTCATGGTTGAGGAGTTTGGCTTGACATATGTGAAGCTTTCTATCATCTTGTTTAGGTCCACATATGGATTTGTGGACGGATTGAGACTTGTTGATTGTACGTTTCATGTTGTGTGTTATGCGGGTTTTGGAATCTGACATAAGAAATGATTTTTTTAATTGGTGCAGATAATAAGATTGATTTATTTGAGAATTTTGTAAGAGGATATGAGAGTGATAAGTCTATATGAGAAAGTCTGCAAAGTTTGGTGAATGTGATTGAAGATTTTTGTGCTCTGGTATATGACAAAGCAGGAAAACAGAGCAGAGAGACAAAATAGTTGCAGAAGTCAAATTGAGCTTAACCAGAATGGCTATTTGGCATTACTAGATTCTATTCTTTAGCTCATTCATTATTGTAACAATTTGTAATCAATTGTAGGACACTGAGTCCTCCAGGTTGTAGCCCTATTTTGTATTTGAGTAGTGAACTCTAGGCAGTGAGCCTGAATGCAAGTGCATTCCTCTTTTTATAATACTATCATAATCTTGATCAAAGTATAATAATATTATGGGTTCAAATCCCACTATGGTTTTTCCCTTTTTAGGTTTCCACGTAAAAATCTTGGTGTTATGGTTTTGTGGTTGGTTGGTTTATGTTTCTGCACTTTACTTTTATTCTTATGCATTTGATTGTTAAAGAATTAGTTTAATAAGTTTGTCAATTGCAAAACACTAATTCACCCCTCCTCTCAGTGTTTATTGATTCCAACAATTGAAGCTACTTCATCTCTTTCTCTCATTGCTAGTGCAGCACTTGGTGTGGCCCTTGTAGTATTTCCTCTCCAGGCTTTCCCTCCTTCCCCATATGATCTAGATTGGGAGGACAATGATCTCCTGAGGAATAACCTCTAGGAGCATACATTTCTTAATTTGTAGCACAACATGTGTGCATGTTTGTGTTCCCCCATGCTTTATTTATATATTTGTGCCCCCTAGAGGACCCAAGTTACTCTATTGGTGCTTGGAAATGGGAGATTGACTATCTTTATATTTTGTGCTCTTTTGGTGGACCCGAGTTATTTTTTAGGTGCTTAGATATAGGGGATTCGTATCTTGCTTTTTGACATTCAAAGACGATATAAAGCATTGGGGGCATTTAGGCCTTTTTCCATGTTCACCCCAAAAAAATCATTTTATCTTTGTCTTCATGTCTCCTTCATATCTAAAAACCTTGGTATTATGATGAAACACCCATTTGTAGCTATACATTTTATTTTATTTTACTGCTATGGGTTATGACACAAAATAATCAGATCACCCTGTGCCCTTGCATTTTTGTCAATATTGTAGGTTTTACGTGTCATCCGCTGAAGATGACATTCCACAGAAACATCTTGCTATGTTGATGTTCCACAATGCCTCTTCTCCTTAGAATGACATTAATTCCACACATACCATTTTAAGGGGGGACTATCATATCTGCATAATCTACATTCATCTATTTATCTTGGTATCTTTTTGCCTTGGTGGGGACTAAACAACTTGATCTATTTATCTTGTTTGCCTTGGTAGAGGTCAAACCACTTGATCTATTTTTTCACCTTTTGTGGGCGAATCCACTACTTATCAAATCAATCTACAGTCACCCAATCACATGGATATTTAGCATTTTGCTATCCATGCTGGCGAAATCTTTCTCAATCGCATGGCTATCTAGTATTTTGCTATCCATGCTGGTGAAATATTACCTAGTCATATGGCTATCTAGCATAGCACAACTTTCTACCCATACCAACATTATCTTGTATCTTTCATGATAGGGGTTCTCCTCCATTAAGAGAGGTCTATTTTTATTATGCTATCTTGTTTGCTTCATGCTTGATCGCTTATTATCAAAAAAAATTTCTAACACGTTTATCTATAGCCGAGGTGTTTGTGATGAAACAACTTAGCAAAATATAATTAGATTTCAAGTTTATCTCACTAGGGGCAACTTTGTTGAATGAGCGAATTGCCCTTCGTAATCTTGGTAACATGTCTCTACTTTAGCTTCACATCTCTTGATAATGATATGTTCACTAAAGTGGGGGAAAAATGTAATGTCGTAAATTGCACCCTGTGCAATTTCATGCCATAGAAGCACCTTCACTTTAAGCCAATTGAGTCATTCTTCATACCCTTGTCCTTTTGTCCACATGGATTGCCTTGTTAGCTTAGAATATGACCTTTTCTTGACCTTTCTGATCATTTGACTCATGGACACTAGCATGTCACAGAGATGTCCATGTGTTGCACTCCCGTCCCACAAATATGTTAGTCTATAGGTGGTCATTTGAGCATTACACCTACATCTGGAAGGGTTCGTAATGCCTCTATTCATGACCACCAATGTTAGGATTCTTTCTGGAGGTCTATATCTCATTCATTTGAGATGATTTTGGGACTTCTTAATTATTTGGAGAAATTATCAAGCTCTGGAAATCTTTTCTACATCTCTCACAAATTTTTCTAGCATTCACCATTATCACAGTCTTTGGAGAGCTCTTGGAACTTGACTTTGTTCATCTGGGTGATAGTTTCTCAAGTTATGAAGGGGAGTTCCTTTCTCTCTTTCTTTTTTTACATATCTATTGTTTCCATCTAGCATACCAATTATCTTAGCTATCTACTTTCATCTTTATCATTTTTCTTTCACTGGTGGCTATTCTCTTGGTTGTCCATGGAGGTGGGAACACCAAAATGGGGGTCCTACTGAGGTAGACCTCTTAACACAACCCCAACATTTTTCCTTTTTTTCTTGTGTTTAGGTTCATGATTGAGGGAAGGGGTTCACTTTGTTGGAGTCTTCAATCCTGGACTGGTTGTAAGCTTCCTTTGTCTTTCTTCATCTTATTTTAGTTATTCACACTCATTGTTAATTTAATTGTATTGTCACATCCACGTTCGCTATATGGTCTATGTACTCTATCCATATAGGACATTAGTGCCCTGCACTAGTGTCCCAGTTTTGCATGTTTGTCCTGAAAACAAAGATTTAACATAGGTCATCTCAGGGGTCTTTGTGGTGTTAGTTGTTTAATTTTGTATTATGCATCCCTTGGATCACTTTTAGTGCCAATAAAGTGAGGTGGAGAGAATATTGGTTTGTTCCTCAAAGTTCATCACTTTGAGAGTAGCAAAACCCGTCCTCTACACCTACCATCCACATATTCCATATCCCTTATCCTCTATCCATAATACTATCTAAGTCCACCCTACTTTCCTATCTTTGATCTTTACTATCCCATCCATATCCTCCATCTCATATCCCTCATCCTATCCAAATGCATTAGCCATTCCTCCCTTTGATCTTGATTAAGCTAGGTGCAAAATAATATCCATGTTTTCTTTGGAAAATACAAACCTTAATTCCCCATCAGTCCATATCACTTACATATTAACCATCCTCTAATCCTTAATTGTACTACCTCTGGTGTGGGGCATTTAACTCCTTTGCAACATAGTTAGTGGATCTCCAACCACATATCCTCCATCCTTGAGTCCTTTGTATCCTATCACTATCCGTTCCCTCAATCCCTCTATCTCCTATAAAAGAAATCTCTCTGTCCATCCAGCCTTTTACCAAGCCTTTGTTATCCCTTTCCATTGGTTCCCAATCCACCATGTAATCCTATCATATCCAATCCTTTTTTTCTCCTTTATCCACCATCTAATCCCATCCTATCCCATCTCTTTTCTCCTCCTTTTCGACCATCTAATCTAATCAGTTTTCCTCCTCCCATCTTATCCCATCCATTTATCCCCTTTCATCCCTATGATCCAAAAATACCAAATCAGTCTATTTAAATGTAATCAATATTAATCCATGCAACCAACTTTTGCAATTTAGCCCATCATCCTTAATCAATCCATCATCTTGATCTAAATCAACTGATAATCCATTGATCACCTTTAATCCAATTGTCATCATGAAATGCATCCTTCCCAATCCTTGGGGTATGCATTGTTATTATCATTAAATTTGATATCCTTTTTATAAATCAATCAATTCATAAATCAATCACTTGGTTTTTAGCTTGACTAGGGGAAAAATGTTGGTTTTCTTTTCATTTGTTGTGCATGCTTGCTTGCTTGTTGCTTGTGTGTGTTATCATTATTTGCATTTATCATGGTCTTTGCATCCTATTGTCAATGAGGCATCATTGTCTTCCATATCATGGTGTCATATTGCATATGTTTACACTTGACCTTTTGATCACGTACTTGGCACATTGTCATCCCGGTTCCTCATACCTTGGTGCATAACATCAAGTAAAATATCAAATCTAGGATGCTAATGTTGGCAATTGACACTCATTCGGTGATATTTGATTCTTGATTTATGGTCTAGGGTTATCATTGATGGAAATTCTTCTTGGAAACTCAATCTGACGGTCGTGACTCATCTTATCCAGAAGCTGGAGTTAACCGGTAAAATAGGCTATCTCAGTGATGTTTTGGTCTGGAATAATTTCCAATTATTGCAGTAATTTTGGTGGTTTATTTCATATTCTTGATGAATGGGAAGATCCTTAGGAAGCATGTGAATACACTCTTTTAGTCTAGTGCTATGTTTTGTTTGAGATTGAAGCCAACTTGGAGCTACACGTTACACTTCCTGAAGTCAACTTGAAGGAAATTACTTTTGTGCTAAGACCGGATATATAAGATCAAATTGGTGATTCGTTTTGGTTGTAATATTGTTGTGGTGACCCTTTTTGGTGCAATTGAGCATAGTTTCACATGCGTACTTTTCTTACAAACAATCTGGTAGCTGACTGAGACAGAAATAGAGTATTCAGTAGAGTGAAGACAGTCAGAGATTCAGTGCTTAACCAAAACTCATTCTTGCATTGTCAGATGTTACTTGAGAGTTAATTTCATTTTATTTCCTCATTGTAATAAAATTGTAAGTCAGCGAGACTTCCTTGGAGGTTGTAGCCTTCTGGGCAATTATAATTGAGCAGTGAGCCTAAATGCTAGTGTATTCCCCATCTATGTAATATTTATGTACTCCTGGCCATATTATATGAATATTGTGGGTTTCATCCCCACCATGGTTTTTCACTTTTTGGGTTTCCACGTAAAAATTCCGGTGTTGCGGATTATTTGTTGCATGTTTATGATCTTTTCTATTATGCATTGCTAACCGGTAAATAAAGAATAAGTTTGTGGATTTGACTTTCGGTAGATCATTGATTGACCCCCCCCCCACTCCTCTCAGTGATCCCTAATTCTAACAGTTAATACCACCGCAACATGATTATCCTCCATTATTCCTCTCATCCATACCTTCACCAGTCCTACTCTTCTCACTCTCACCTGCCATCCTATAATCTATCAATTTCAAGAGGACACCTATGTTCTTAGAACTTGCATGTCCTCTCGAGGGGGCATACCACTACCTCTTTGTCATCTTTCCTCATCTTACCTGTGATTAGGGCATCATGCTACTAGTCCTTATCCTTTTCTATCCACTATATTTTATTCTTCTTTGTGATAACATCATTTAATGATGGTCTATCAAAGAGGGGCAAAATGTAGACACATTAATATGTCCATACCTGACCACACTTGACCTTATCCAATTCTAGCCAATTAAATAAATATATTATTTATTTAATTAATCCTATACCTTTATCCCTCACCCTTAATTAAATAAATTTTTATTTATTTAATTAAATATTAGCCTTCACCTTTATCCCTCACCATTAATTAAATAAATTTACATTTATTTAATTATGCCTAACCTTGTCTTAAAAATCCTCCTACTAAATCAATTAATTAATACCTACTTAGTTAATTGATTTAAGCCAATCAACCCTCATTACCATTTTTTCTAATATTTATTTCCACCTCACTCATATCCTTTCCCACTCAATCCTAGCCCTTGAATCTATCTACATGGATAAAGATCTAAACTTGTCTTCATGTGACAAGTGTTCCTACCCTCCTCTATCTCACATATGTGTGAGCATGAAAGCTCACCTCATAGCCACCCTACCTCTTACACATGTCATAGACATGCCACTTTCACAAGTCCTCTACCTTTTACACATGTGACTTTACAAGTCAACCTATCTCTTACATGTCATAGACATGTCCCTTTCATGAGCTTCCCCATGTGTGCTCACACATGTGTGAGCACACTTACCCTTACACCTCACTTCTCCTTGTGATACTTGTCACAAGGCTAAGCCTCCAAATCTTGGACCATATTCTTTTTAAATCCCAACCATCCATTTATCTTTTAATCTTGGCCATTTATTTTCCTCATGAAACATCTATAAATTAAGGCCTCCTCTCTCATTTTCTTCATCTCTTTATATTCTATCCTTATAATGTCCATTTTATCATTCAATCATACTTATCATGTTGTCATTTTTTTGGATCAATAAGAAACCACATCCAACCAATCATCAACGTATCAAGCTACTTATCATTTTGGGGTTTGCATTTTTCTTTGAATAGGCTAAGTTTATATGCATATTCCATTTATTACATTTGCATGCATTCACCCTTAAATAGGTTGGCCATAGATGGAATATACATTATTACATAAATTTGGCCATGAGGACCTAAAATAAAAAAAATCGGTCCACCTCAAGAGATAGAGAGGACCCAAAAACATTTCATTACAATATTTCCAAACAATTCCAAAGAACTGCATACACTAGCACATCCTCCAAGGTTGATATCAAATGAAAAATGTAGATGAACAATGAAGTACGCCAACCAATTGACTAAAAATATTTTCCAATGCATGAAACTCAATATGGATCTACAAATGCAACAATGAGACCCAAAACATTAGCCATACATATCCTCCAAAGTCAACTCGGACCAAAGGAATATGATCCTTTGGTAAGTTAGTCACAATGCTTCTTGTCCTCCTAGATTCATGGTTGTGAAAGGGTATTATTATTTTGTACTCTCTCTCTCCCACCCTCTCTCCCTCTCTCTCTCCTTCTCTCTCTCTTGCTTTCTCCTAATTTATAATTGAATATTTGGCATCGTGTGTATTCATCCATTGTGTATACTTCTTTAATACAAATTGTAGACGTATAAAAATGACCATATTCCCAAATGAATATTTTATGTTCATTCATCTATTTTAGTTAATTCTAATTTAATTAAATTACTTGCATTCCTCTATTTAATTAAGTAAATTATTCAGTTTATTTATTTAAATTCATAAGACCCCTTTCACATCATTTTATTGAATAAATCAATATATTTAATTAAACCCCTTTCTAGCTACTTTTAATTAAATTTACATTTAATTAATAGTCCACCCCAAATTGAATAAATCTAATTTATTCAATTTCCCAACTTGCAACCAAATCGAAATAAATAAATTTATTTTAATAAATTCTATTTTCCCTCACCCACTTGCATTTTCCTACATCTCCCACTTGCCTCCTAAACCCATTTCTAACCTTCTTCTAGATTCTTCTAATCACTTCTCAATTAGCCTAACCCATCTCCTAAATATTGTCACATCCCTAAACAAAGGGAAGTCACTTCTCAAACCTCCAAAGTCTTTCAAACCATTAATGGTTAACTCAACCCTCTTACATGGTTAGAGAATTTTTGCCTAACTTAACCTCCATCTAACCCAAGGGTCTCATCAAGCATTCATTGCTTTGACCATAGTTATCTCTTTAACCTTTGCACAAGAGTTTATCCTTTGGGTAAAACCTTTATCCAATGGGTAATCCTAACTTAACCATAACCCTTACCCCTAAGATAACCATGAGGTCTTCTCAAGCATTTAATGCTTCCTACCTCTCTTCTCAACCCAGTCTTATGTTGACATTTAACACCATTTCATTGGTGCAAATTGTAAACATGGATTCCCAACTTTCAAACTCAACCCTTGATTAACTCTTTCAATCCTAGCCATCCATTGCCCTATTTCTACTATAAATAGAGCTCTCATTCCTCCATTTTCAAGATCCAAGTCTTTAAGCATCACACTTATACTAAAATTCATCCAAGCTTTAATATATCATTTTATGCTCATCAGTTAGCCTCTCTTTTCAATAGGAATTAATCTAAATAGGCATGTTTAGAGCATTTTCCTTATCATTTAGCTTAATCATAGACCAATATATCATGCTAGGATAGTCTTGCTACTAATCTTGTCATCTTATAATCTAGTTTATTGCATTTATAGGATCATGCATAGCTTAGGATGCATTTCATCTTAAAATCAAACAAAGCATCCCTCATTCTTGCATTTGTCATCCCTAAACCACTTTGCTCAGTGATTTGAGAGAAAAGACATTGGTTTGAGGGACCTTGTGAGATAGAGAACCATGGAACCAACCTTGGGAAGTTGAGCCATACTTCATAACTCCATAGCTTGCATTAAGAAGTCCTATGGGTGTGTGAGCAAGGCTCCCTAGAACTCCATTTTTCACATTTGAAGTTCTATTGACCTGCTTTTCCCACATACATTTCTGGCGCCCACCGTGTGGCATCACCCCATATATCAAATCGGTTTTTGAATTTAACCACTTTTGCAGGTCCATGGGAAACAAGAATCAGTGTGTGGGAAACATTCCCTAGTGCATCTGGTTAACATTCTAGCACATCCCGCCTACTGTTCAGCGCGTTGGGTCCATCTTGTAGTGCGTAAAGTCTTTTCCTTAGCACATTATAGTTCTAATATTTTCCTGTAGGTCTCAATGTGGAAGAAAAATAGCGCGGCGCATTCGGAAACCAGTTTAGTTCTCTTGGAAAACAACTTAGCGCATCAGGTCTGTTTAATAGTGCATCTCACCCATTTTGTAGCGCATACAGTTTGTCCTGTAGCGCATCACAAACAAAGAAAAAAATTTATGTTGTAATAGAAATCAGATTTAGACTTGTAGAAGTCCATAAAGCTGGTGTTTTGCTAACTACTTTACTTACGGTTTTTGCAGGATTATTGACAGTTTCTTGCAAGTTTGGGAGATCATTTTATTTATTTTTAGTTAGGATTTAAAATAGTTTGAATTTTTTTTTACTAACTTAGCCAAGTTAGTTAAAAGTTTGAATTCTTTTAATTTCTTGTTTAAAAGATAAAATTGAACTCACTTTGTTTTGGGCTTTAAAAGGAACAACAAAAACCACCATTTTTGCTTTTCTAGGAGAACAAATTTACAAATCAAAAAGCTTAAAAAGAATTTCACCATCCTTTGGTGCATTAAAAGGATCCATCTTTAATTTTGGCAAAGTAAAGAATCACATAAAGTCCAATGGTCATTTACAAGCTTAAAGAGGGAAGATCTTCCCCTTTCAAAGCGATTTACTTTGTTGACGAAACATCAGATTTACTTTGTTGACCATTTATTTTCAATAGATTCGAAAATCATTGCCTTGAAAAGTTAAAAATAACACCATGTTTTCGTGGAGCAACATCTCCATATAGGATTAAAAAATCATTACTTTGAAAGATTAAAAAGAACAACTTGATTGCCTTGTCTCGAAAGTAGAAGGTATATGCTCTCCCCTTAACTGGATGATCAAAAATCCAGACTACTCTTATGCTTTCAATCATTTCAAGCATTTTACAATCCTTTAGCAGGCCTGCCTTCTCGAAGAGTTGGAATCAACTCTTAAAGCCATTTATGGCCGGTGTGAAGGGAACGACCTAAGTGGGAAATGACTTTGACGCCAAGTGTTCCAACCCACTATAATCAAAAGTGGAAAGTAATGAAAGTCCTTTTCAATGGTTGCGTGTAGCGATTAGCCTTCCCCCAATATCCTTGAGATATGTAAAACCTTTGTTCTAAAGGTTGGGAAGCCTCCTGAGGGAGTTTATCACTGACGGCTGAACATGAAGCCTGATTACGAACCATAGAAATAGAAACCTTGAGCCGAGTCAGTAACCAGACATTTGTAATATCATAGTGCAAGGGTGGGGAAGAATCTGCCCCCAAGATCGTTCACCATATATCTCCCAAGATAACTACTCAATTGTTAAGCAATTCACTTTGAGTTAATTTCTGGCAAAAGACAAAAAAATGGGCACCCTCTAGGGGGTGACACGGCTGTTTGAGCTGACAGAGTATCGAGACTAGTGGGCTATGATGTTACTTATGACCTTTGAATAAAGTGTCTTTTGGAAGTGTATTATTTGTATCCAAACCTATTAAAACATTGGGGATTTGAACACATCCTCGCAAAACATACACTTTTTGTTAGATTAAGCAAAATGGTTGTCTCTTTGGTGCTATGTTTGCATTTATTACTTCAGAAAATCATCTATCAACACTGAAAAGCTCATAGCAAAAATCCAAAAAATTGCAAAAACCATCCAAAGGAGAATATCAAAACAGTCTAGCGTGTGAGAGAAACTTCTTAGCGCGTGTGGTACATTTGTTAGCACATCAGAACATCAAGCTAGCGCATCCGGTTGAAACAGTAGCATTCTACCAAAATTTCAAAATAGCATTAAACAGTCAGGGCATCCTGAAAGCAGCCTAGCATGTTGAAACATCAGCTTAGCATGTAGGAGTCAAACAATAGCGCATAGGGTTTAGCAGTTAGCGCATAACAGACCCATATTAGCGCATAACTTTTTTGAGCAAAACATAAAGCAAATTTTAGCAATCTAAACAATTAGTGCGTGGCCGAGGGCATCATAGTGCATGTGGTTTTTTATTTAGCGCATGAAGAAATTTCGGTAGCGCATCCCATCTTTGTTTTAGCGCATGACCAAACCTAGAAAAATAGGGGGCAAAATAGTGAAGAATTTTGAAAACTTAGAAAACATTTTTGGAAACCTCTTTTCATCAGCATCGTTTTTCGTCAAAACAGAGTATCAAAAATAGAGCTTTAAAAACTATTTCTTGAGCAAAATTTGTGTCAAACAAAAGTTGTAAAAATCCAAAACTAGTTGCGTGATAAAACATATCTATCCTATCAAAATCAGGAAACATCATCACAAGTGACAAAAGGGTCCTTTATCATCTCACGGATTTTATCTCAAAAACACTTGTTTAAAACCTCAGGTTGTCAATTCAAGTTTACATATCGGGAGACTTTATCCATATCATTTGACACGCTCTGTCATGAAGGGGCATCTAAACCTTCACTTTGATAAAGTAAAACTTGAATTTTCAAAGCAAGATCAACTGAATCCAAAACAATTCAAAGGAAACCATTGATCATTTATGCATGACTAATCCCCATATTCTGAGAAGAAAGAATATTTATCGTAACACCATGTTGAAGAAACAACAACCAAGTTTTTCCAAATTTATCAAAAGAAACAAATTTTTATACATCAATCATCAACTCTTCAAATCTCATCAAACATTCCTTCATCACGTCAAACTTTATATCCAAAACAAATCCAACGAATTTGATAAAGAGCCTTTAAAGACTAGTACATATTGTCAAAACTCTGCATTTAATCAAATCATAAATCATGGAGGAAAGATCAATTTGACATTCTTGCCCGATGAGTGCATCACTTACAACACACCTTGACTTGAACCACCAACTCCTGAACAACATATCGAAGAGGATTTTGTCCCCTTCGTCACATAAAGTTTCTACTAAAATGCCTGTTACTCGCTCTCAACAAAATAGACAAAGCGAGGCACAAGCAAAATCCAGTATGAATCGAAGGTTATCAAATCCTTTTGAAGGTCCACATCTAGAGGATGCTGAAATTTCTGAAGAACTTCTTCAGGAATGCCAAGAAAGTGCTTCATTCCAAAAACTTGTGGAAAGACCCATGGAAAATGACAAGGAAAAATACTTGCTCATGCTCACAAGCAAAGGGGTCAAACTCCCTGAAGACTTTGACACAGATGTGTTTAGAACAAGACCTCAACATTATGAATATCAAGAATGACAATGAGAAAGGGAAGCACGTGGCCCTGAACAAGATATCCCTGAGCAAAACATACCGAAACATCATACACCAAGACAAAACATCCTCGAGCAAAACATACCATTCCATACACCATTTCAACCCAGGATTAATGGAAGGGAAGAAATCTTCCCTCGACAAAATAATGTGCCTTTGGTTGCCCTTACTCAACAAATGCAAATGTTACAAAAATAAATGCAAGACATGCAACAAGGGACGACAGTACGGTACTCATTAAATGAAATTTGTCCTTATCCCTTTGACAAAAGATTGCACATGATCCCTTTTCCTCCAAACTCAGACGTACCTAAGTTTGACAAGTACGATGGAAAAAGCGATCCCCATGATCATGTCAAAGAATTTTGTACCATGAGTCTTGAATTTTCTCATGATGACACCTATCTGATGAGGTTATTCCCAAGAAGCTTGGGAGGAAAAACAATGGAATGGTTATCTAAAATTACACCTCCTGTTAGATCATTTGATGAATTGGTCAACAAGTTCATAACACAATATTCCTATAACATTCAACATGCTATAACCATGCTAGACGTCTGCAACACCAAATAGAAAAATAATGAAACATTTATGATATTCCTTCAACATTGGCGATGTATGGTTTCACGATATCCTTGAGACATTCCTGAAAAGGAGAAAATGGAAATTTTCATCGACAACTTGAATGGTGAGATGAGTTACAGGTTCAAGCTCCAATGTATACCGTCTTTCGCTAAATTGATTGAAAATGGCATTCAAGTAGAAGAGGCATGTGTCAAAAAGGGAATGCTCAAATTCTTCAAAGAAGGAACAAATTCATCAAACTACAATAACCAAAACAACAACAACTTAGACAAGTCTAGATTCTAGACTCAAAATAAAAATGAAGGCAACAATGAATCACATGATCCAAAATCTAAACAACCAGTGCTCGCATTATTCGAAAATCCTCATGCTACGAAAATTCCTAAAATTTCTAACCCAGATGCTAATACATATGCACTGAATACCAATCAAGGTCAACCCAACACAAACAAAACCACAAATCAAGGACCTAATAAAAATTCATGAGACGACACCAACAATTTCCAAAAATGTGTCTTCACACCACTGGGACAATCACTGGAGTCAGCATTCAGAGAACTCCTAGCAAACAAGATTATCTCTTTGCCCACCATCAGCAACTATGAACCCCAAGTCAAACCACCTTGGTGGAATGACTCACACTTTTGTGATTTTCATCGCAACAAAGGTCATCGAACGAATGATTGCATGAGATTGAAAAACATTGTTCAGGACATGATTGATCGAGGTGATTTAATGGTGGATGGTCTCGAAACAAATGGTGACCATAGAGCCTTTAAAAATCCTCTTCCAAACTACACCAAAGATGGAGCTTCAACCTCAAATGATACACATGGATCTCATATCAACCACATCTACAATAACACCATCAATCACATATCAGCTGAAGACCATCATGTAAATGTCATCACAATCCGAGACCAGCATAATCATGAATCTGTCAATGTAACAACCAGAGCTCAAAAGTATGTCTTGAAGGGCCACACAACAACAACAACCACTACACCAAGAATCCAATATGATTTAGTCAGCTAACTACATAAAACTCTTGCTCAAATATCTATACGAGAATTGCTGAAATTGTTGCCAAAACACAAAGACATATTGGAACAAGCGCTATTGGAAACCAATGTACCTCAAGATCTGGATGCTGACAAATTCCAAGCCATCGTCGCTCATATGATAGGGCCTCATAATCTCACCTTCTCAGAGCATGATAATACTTCCTTAGGTCATCTGCATAACACTCCCCTCCATATTGAAGTCATCATTTATAAACACTGAGTAAAAAGAGTATTGATAGATGGAGGAGCTAGACTTAATATATGTACCTTAAAACTTATCCGTGCATTAGGCTTCTCAGAGGAGTTTATTGATCCATGTAAAAAGATTACCATAAAGGCATATGATGATGAGGAAAGATCATCTAAAGGAACCGTGATGTTACCCATTCAAGTTGGACCAGTGCAAAAGGATACTATGTGTTAGGTCTTAGACATAGACCTCACATACAATATTTTATTAGGTCGACCCTGGATACATGAAATGCAAGCAGTGCCTTCTACGTATCACCAGTGTGTCAAAATTCCCTATAACGGACAAGAGGTCTCTATATCTGTTGATCACAATCCATTTCAACATTGTAATGCAATGGGGGCAACCTAGGACAGTTTGGTTCCCCATAATAGGGAAAAATAGAAATCCTCAACATCAGATCTATAGAGGACAAAGCCCGAATCATTACTTGGAGATTTCAAGTAGAAAATGCAAATCAGAGAACAAGGTATGGGAGAATACTCTTTGGAACCCATGTGTTTGGCCAACTTACCAACATCACCCAGATCTCATGGATTACCCACAACATCAACACATCAGGTAACTCAGCCCATCACTAAATTTGATGGTACCTTCATCCAACTAGGCACTCTAGCACATGAATAAGAAGAAAAGAACATTCTTAGCTGGTTTTACAAAGATGAGGAAGAAGATAACAAAGTAGCTGCTCTGGACATAGTTCTACCAACACACCTTTATGGAAAGGGCTACTTAATCATGCAACAAATGGGATATGATGGTAAAGGACCCATTGGAAAACGCAAAGAAGGAGTCACTGAACCTATAGACCTTCCTTCACAGCTCAATAGAGACAAAATAGGATTGGGCTGTAAACTCACTTTCTTATTAAGAAAGACACCACACATAACTCGAAAACCTCAATGGAAAGAAAAGAAGAAGTACAAAGAAGAATCCTGGCAAGAAGCACTATTTGAGTCAGCAGAAACAATCCGCAAGGCACATGAACGTCAAGAATAGAAGCAACATCAGGAAAAGTTCCTCATTCATAAGAAGGCCATATCTACAATAGTAGCTCATATTCAAACACCAATATCTCAAAAAAAAATAGAATTATCTCCTAATACCATTATTCCTCTCCAAGGAGGCAAAGTATATGAACAAATACAAAAGGTAGAAGCAGGATCCGACATAGAATCAACAAAGACAATCAAACTGGTATCCATAATCAAAAATCTATTTTCACCATACAACATACCTATTTACAGCACTGATAAAATCTGGGATGATAACTCAGAGATGGATTCCAATGAATATGAATGGGGTAGCTGCTCAAACGCTACTAGAGATACCACTGACAAAACTAGCTCCATATCCCTTTCCCAAGAAGAGCATAATGTAGAAGATGGACTACCTGAATTTGGACCGCAGAATATCTATGACACCAAGGAAAACGAACATAAACATTATGAACAAGTCTATATGGAGGATGATACCATCAAAGACCTCGACAAAATCCTTGACTTCTTTAAAACCAAAACCAATCACGATGAAACCTCTATCTTGACACTTACACTAGCAGAGCTTGACCCGCCAAACGATTCCTTACCGCTTGTCTTTCCTGACCTCATTGACTAGGACGAACCCGAAATACATGATATACCAATTTTTCCAGATGATGAATCTATTATCCACTACCTATGTACCGTTAACCTAGAAATAGGCTCTACCAGTGAACAAAGTAACAATGTCTGCAAACTAGGGAGTGCCAAGTCTCTTAGTCACAAAAATGAAACAAATAAAAGATTTGATGCTGAAAACCAGTCAATGGCAGCTCTCGATCACAAAAAAGTAAAAATAAAGGATGCATCTGAGGGTGAAAAACTTTTTAAGGCACCTAAGGATTGGAGACTTGACACTCTTCCTGAACATTTGCATGAGCAATCACCCATATTGATTGAGCCCACTCAATCAATCAACATTGGTACTACAGAAGCAGTCAAAAACATACACTTGGCAGAATCTCTGATAGAGGAGGAAAATCAACATTTCTCATCTTTTTTAAAGAAAAGCAAATTAACTTTTCTTGGTCATACACAGATATGCCTGGAATTGATCCACACTTGATCATGCATCACTTATCCATGTCTCCAGGAGCTAAGCCAGTCAAGCAAAAACTATGAAAAATGAATCCACAGGTGGCACTCATGGTCAAGGCTGAACTATAGAAATTATTAGATGTTAGATTCATTCGACCCATCGACTATGTAGAATGGATTTCCAACATAGTACCAGTATCCAAACTAGACAGTAGTATTAGAATCTGCACTGATTTCAGAGATGTCAGCAAAGCCTGTCCAAAGGATGACTTTCCTCTACCCAGTATCGACATAATTGTAGACCTCACTGTGGGCCATGAAATGCTCTCACTAATAGATGGTTTTTCAGGCTATAATCAAATAAAAATAGCCCCAGAGGATCATGATTAAACAATGTTTACCTGTCCTTGGGGAATGTATTGTTGGAATGTTATGCCTTTTGGCTTAAAGAATGCAGGAGCTACTTATCAACGAGCAATGAAAACAATCTTCCATGACATGATGCATACCTTCATGGAAGACTATGTGGATGATTTACTAGCTAAATCCTTCACCAGAGTAGAACACCTCGGCATCTTAACAAGGATCTTTGATCGATTGGAGAAATTCCAAGTCGGGCTCAACCCTAAGAAGTGTGTCTTCGGGGTTACATCAAGCAAGTTACTAGGCTCCATAGTCTCAGCTAAAGGTATTGAAGTCGATCCAGCAAAGGTACAAGCCATTATGGAGATGCCACCTCCAAAGAATATCAATCAGCTCAAATCTCTACAAGGATGACTCCAATCAATCAGGCGATTCATCGCTCAACTAGCTGATAAAAGTCTACCATTCAATCATTTGCTACATAAGAATGTACCTTTCAGATGGGAAGCCAAGTGTGCAGAATCTTTTTATCAAATCAAACAATATCTGATGAACCCACCAGTTCTAGTACCACCAATAGCAAGAAAGTCACTCATTTTATACATTTCAACAACAGATATATCACTGGGGGCACTATTGGCACAAGAAGATCAACAAGGAAAGGAATGAGCCATATACTACATTAGCAGGACATTGAATGGCTATGAACTCAACTATACATTCATTGAGAAGGCTTGTCTAACAGTAGTCTTTGCTTCTCAAAAGTTCCAACATTATATGCTAGCACACACAATTAAGCTAGTAGCAAAAATTGATCCTCTCAAATATCTACTCAACAAGGCAGCTCTTACAGGCCGATTGGCTAAATGGGCCATGATTCTCAGTGAATTTGACACCCACTACGCAAAACGAAGAGCTATCAAAGGACAAGCAATTGCAGATCAACTAGCTAAAGCACCACTACTAGGAAAACAAACTATGGAAATTGAATTTCCGGACAAGAACGTTCTTGCTATTTCTACCACACAATGGACCCTATACTTTGACGGATCCTACACAGAACATGGTTCAGGTGTTGGAATTCTATTCATTACTCCTGAAGGGCATACTATACCAAGATCATATCAACTTATGTTCCCATGCACAAATAATGTGGCTGAATATGAGGCATTGGTTATAGGCATCAAAATGGCCGTAGAATGGAAAATCACAGAGTTAATGGTCTATGGAGATTCACAACTAGTCATCAATCAAATCAACAATGACTATCAGACAAAGGATGACAAGCTACTACCCTACAAGTGAATGGTGGATGACTTCAAACAATATTTTGTACACATCACCTTCGAGTGAATACCAAGGTTGAACAACAAAGCAGTCGATGCCATGGCTACTATTTCTTCATTACTACAAATTCCAGAGCAACAGAGTCATTACGAGTTCCTGGTAGAGCAACTGTTCTCCCCAGCCTATGACCATTCTGAATCCCATGTTATCTATGCCTTAACCGGTTCAGATTCCCCTTTATATGGACCCATATATGATTATCTAAAGAACAACATCCTACCCATTGACCAATCCCATAACCAAAAACATAATTTTATCTGACAAGCCACCCGGTATACCCTTACCGCTAATACTTTGTATCGTCAAGGTCTAGATGGTACTCTTCTTCGTTGCCTTGATCGTAATGAATCTGATTCTGCTTTACATGAGCTTCACAAAGGTATTTGTGGCACACATTCAAGTGGGACTACTCTTGCTAAAAAGCTTCTAAGGATGGGATACTACTAGCCTACAATGCAAAAATATTCTTACCACTTCACCAAGAAGTTTCCTAAATGTCAGATCCATGGCAATCTGATACATGCACCAGCACAGGAACTGCAGCCATTTACAACATCCTGGCCCTTTTGTTAGTGGGGACTAGACTTGGTCGGAAAAATTCATCCTTCATCTTCAAATGGACACAAGTTCATTATAACTGCAACAGAATACTTTACCAAGTGGATAGAAGCAGTCCCCATGACCACAATAACCGAAAAGCAAATTGCTTCTTTTATCTTGAACTATCTAATCTACAGATATGGTATTCCAAGTTCCATCATCACCGATAATGGACGACCATTCAAAAACCAAGATGTTCGAGAACCGTGTGAACAATTCAAAATACAACATCGGTTTTCTACGCCATACTACCCCTAGGGGAATGGTCAAGCAGAAGCATCCAACAAAACAATACTGAAAATCCTAAAGAAAATAGTAAATGATGCAGGCAAAGATTGACATGTACAACTCAATCTAGCACTTTGGGCATACAGAACTAGCATCTGTACACCTACAGGAGAAACACCTTTCTCATTGGTCTATAGATCAGAAGCTATTTTACCATTGGAGGTAGAAATTCCATCTCTCAGAGTCTCTCTAAAAGGCTTAATCCCAGATGAAGAGTATAGAGTCAACCGATTGCAAGAACTAGAACTATTAGATGAAAGATGTCAGCATGCTCACACTCATCTCAAAGTGTATCAGTAACACATATGCAGAAGCTACAATCACAAGGTCATCCCTCGCAACTTCAAAGTTGGTGACCTAGTCCTCAAAGAAAATCCAAGAAATCAGCAAGATCGAGAGAAGAAAGGGAAATTTGAACCTAACTGGTTGGGTCCCTATGTCATCATATCAGTCTATGGATTAGGTGCTTATCAACTAACAACTTCAAAAGGAGATGTGCTCAACGAACCAACTAACAACATTCATCTGAAGAAATACTACAATTGAGTAGTCTAATGTACGAAAAAAGTCAAAAACAAAAAATAAAAAAAAATCAAGAAAAAGCAAATAAAAAGGTACAATAAAACCAACTGGTGAAAACCTGGTAACAGGTGCTATTGTGAGAGGACAACTCCTTTATCTTTATCCATATCTTTGCAGTAAAGCACTATCGACCATCGCCCAACACTTGGTGAATATCTATTCAGGACATACTTAGTGTAGTCACTATCCTGATTTATCCATATATCCTTTCACCACACTTTACCATGGCTTGGTAATCACTGTACATATCCACATCCTGAGACACACTTAGCTAGGGGCAATAATCGTCAAAACTTGTAGCAAGTTCAAGCCATCAAAACTATGTGCAAAACTCAGAACACCACATCCAGCAACCCACAACTTACTAAATCATGGAGCAAAACATTGAATCGCTAAAACAGGAATCACAAAAACACTATGATGGATGATTTTCTGAAGTACTAGATGTTGCATTATTGCATAAAGTCTTGACTATTTTTGCATTTGAACCTTTTAAATTATTGGATTCTCTACATTTTCTCAACAATGCTTCCAAGCTAGAGATCATCGGGAAACTCCAATATTTTCTTAGTCTTCTATTTGTGAGGCGATCATTTGTACTGTGTAAATTCTTGTCTCGAAGACATGATTCCACTTTATGCATACAAATGGTTTACTCTTATCTATTTTTATGCAATCCGCACTTTGGTCATCTTGGTTCAATTATACCTTGACACTTGTGCTATCTTGCAAAATCAAAAATCATGTAAATTTTTCTCAGGTCATCATGGTTCAATTATACCATTATGCTTCTATAAATTTTCAACATATCCAAAAATCAATCCATGCTCAAAGATGATACATATATCAAAAGCAGATAAACATGTGGTTATATCAGATGACAAATTCAGAATGAGGGTGCTCCAAAAACAATTAGTTGCATATCATTTTACAATTAGTTTCATATCATTTTACAATTGGTTTCATATCATATCATACATCTCATTTTCAAAATATCATTCATCATTCATCATTGCATCCCTTGCATGCATATCTATCGCATCATCATGGAATCTTGCTTCACTTTCATATCTTCATCATTCTTCCAAACTATCTTCATCATTCTTCCAAACTATCTTCTATCACATCTTATACATGATGTATCTTTCCTGAAACCAGATGTTTTGATCAGTTCTTATAAAGGATATATCATTCCTGAACCCAGATGTTTTGATCAGCTCTTATACAGGATGTATCTTTCCTGAAACTAGATGTTTTGATCAGCTCTTATACATGATATATCATTCCTGAAACCAGATGCTCAATCATCCATGCCTTATATAGGCAGTATCATTCCTGAAATCAGACGCTCGATCATCCACGTCTTATACAGGCAGTATCATTCCTGAAACCAGACGCTCAATCATCCATGTCATAGATGGAATATACATTATTACATAAATTTGGCCATGAGGACCTAAAATAAAAAAAATCGGTCCACCTCAAGAGATAGAGAGGACCCAAAAACATTTCATTACAATATTTCCAAACAATTCCAAAGAACTGCATACACTAGCACATCCTCCAAGGTTGATATCAAATGAAAAATGTAGATGAACAATGAAGTACCCCAACCAATTGACTAAAAATATTTTCCAATGCATGAAACTCAATATGGATCTACACATGCAACAATGAGACCCAAAACATTAGCCATACACATCCTCCAAAGTCAACTCAGACCAAAGGAATATGATCCTTTGGTAAGTTAGTCACAATGCTTCTTGTCCTCCTAGATTCATGCTTGTGAAAGGGTATTATTATTTTGTACTCTCTCTCTCCCCTCTCTCCCTCTCTCTCTCTTGCTTTCTCCTAAATTATAATTGAATATTTGGCATCGTGTGTATTCATCCATTGTGTATACTTCTTTAATACAAGTTGTAGACCTATAAAAATGACCATATTCCCAAATGAATATTTTATGTTCATTCATCTATTTTAGTTAATTATAATTTAATTTAATTACTTACATTCCTCTATTTAATTAAGTAAATTATTCAATGTATTTATTTAAATTCATAAGACCCCTTTCACATCATTTTATTGAATAAATCAATATATTTAATTAAACCCCTTTCTAGCTACTTTTAATTAAATTTACATTTAATTAATAGTCCACCCCAAATTGAATAAATCTAATTTATTCAATTTCCCAACTTGCAACCAAATTGAAATAAAGCAATTTATTTTAATAGATTCTATTTTCCCTCACCCACTTGCATTTTCTTACATCTCCCACTTGCCTCCTAAACCCCTTTCTAACCTTCTTCTAGATTCTTCTAATCACTTCTCAATTAGCCTAACCCATCTCCTAAATATTGTCACATCCCTAAACAAAGGGAAGTCACTTCTCAAACCTCCAAAGTCTTTCAAACCATTAATGGTTAACTCAACCCTCTTACATGGTTAGAGAATTTTTGCCTAACTTAACCTCCATCTAACCCAAGGGTCTCATCAAGAATTCATTTCTTTGACCATAGTTATCTCTTTAACCTTTGCACAAGAGTTTATCCTTTGGGTAAAACCTTTATCCAATGGGTAATCCTAACTTAACCATAACCCTTACCCCTAAGATAACCATGAGGTCTTCTCAAGCATTTAATGCTTCCTACCTCTCTTCTCAACCCAGTCTTATGTTGACATTTGTCACCATTTCATTGGTGCAAATTTCAAACATGGATTCCCAACTTTCAAACTCAACCCTTGATTAACTCTTTCAATCCTAACCATCCATTGCCCTATTTTTGCTATAAATAGAGCTCTCATTCCTCCATTTTCAAGATCCAAGTCTTTAAGCATCACACTTATACTAAAATTCATCCAAGCTTTAATATATCATTTTATGCTCATCATTTAGCCTCTCTTTTCAATAGGAATTAATCTAAATAGGCATGTTTAGAGTATTTTCCTTATCATTTAGCTTAATCATAGACCAGTATATCATGCTAGGATAGTCTTGCTACTAATCTTGTCATCTTATAATCTAGTTTATTGCAGTTATAGGATCATGCATAGCTTAGGATGCATTTCATCTTAAAATCAAACAAAGCATCCCTCATTATTGCATTTGTCATCCCTAAACCACTTTGCTCAATGATCTGAGAGCAATGACATTGGTTTGAGAGACCTTGTGAGATATAGAACCATGGAACCAACCTTGGGAAGCTGAGCCATACTTCATGACTCCATAGCTTGCACCAAGAAGTCCTATGGGTGTGTGAGCAAGGCTCCCTAGAACTCCATTTTTCACATTTCAAGTTCTATCGACCCGCTTTTCCCGCATACACAAATAATTGTTGTTTAAATGTCATGTGGTTGGCTGTGAGTTGCCTTGTGATTTCTAGTGTATACTTGGATGCAAAAGATAGTGTTGATCTGATGAGTGATCATGTTTATAGATTAGGACAAAATTATATGTACTCCTTAATTTATTCTACCATTTATGTTCTTTATGATGAGTTGGGATATTATTAGTCCTATTAAGTTGGAATAACACATTGTTCTCCTTGTGATTAATTAGAAAGGGGTGCTTGTATGCATAGGAACACATATGAATTTGATTTAGCATAGATCTTGATGCTTATGTGAAGAACCTAAATGACATATATTGTTTCAATAATTTCTCTTTTTCCTTCTCTTCCTATTCTATTATGCAATAAAAAGGATGCTATATTGTGATGTATTTTGTACCAATTATCAATGAGTACTCAATTTATGAATAAGATATTGTATGTTTTGAACAATTGGAATATTGAGAGGGGGGGAGTTGAATCAACATTCCTTGAATCTTAAAAACAATTTTATTTTTACTTTGCACATATAAATAATAATGATTATAAAAACAAAGATATCATCCACATCAACACACACAAGAGAACAACAATTTTTTTTGCTTGGAAACTTGGTAGGGAAAAACCATAGAGAGGGTTAACTCTTCATATAATATAAATAGGTATAGAATATTACAAGTTCTCACTACAAGGCTCACTACTTGAGGCTCACTGCCAAAAAGAAAAGGAGGCTCACTGCCCAAGAGAATAAACAAAATGAACTGCTAAAGTTGCATCTTACATATGCATGAATTACAGTTCTAATTAAGGTTAGCGGACAACCTTCATATACCTCATCTTCTCTTTAACTATTCACTTCAATCACATTTGAGTACTGTGTCATACTTCTATCGATGTATCTTGATTACCTTCTATATCTCTCTCACATACATACATCTCCCTATCTCATCAAAAGAATGCATCTCATATTTATACCGATTCATATATCAAGTCGATCATACATGCCTTACATGCTATTATAATATACATCAAATATCTCACTTGCATAGGTCGGCCAAAGATATAACACAAATTAAAGCCAACTAGGATATAGACATTATCAACAATGTTTAATGATGTCCCAAAAGCTACAAGATCAAGATTACTTAATTAAAGAAATACGGATGCTAAAACCAACTGTGTTGTTTGAAAAAAATAAAACAAATGACAAACTAAATTTCTGGACCAAGCATCCCATCTTCCATTGATCCAAAACATGTCAAATCAGGAATGCAAGTACATCTCATATCTATAAGTGTACTATCCAAACCACAAATCCATGTCTATAACTACAAAGCAACATGGAGCAAACCATGATAGACAAAATTAACAAAATACAAGAGTAGAAATAGATGAGTCATCTAAAGTATGTTGACATTGATGACAACCTGTAGCTAGAACACCATTCTCCTTCATTAATGATAAAACCCAACAATGTCCCCCTTTGTCATTGTTGGAAACATAAAAAAAGAAATTGTTAAACAAAAAATATTCTACCGATCTCCTTCCAACTACTTACACTTCAAAATTCTTAAAACTTTACCTTCTACAATCTCTCCCCCTTAGCCAAAAATCTCATCTTCTTATATTTCCTTTCCTAGATATATCATTCTCTCCTCCTTTTCCATCAAGGACAAAGGGTATAAAAAATATACTTATACACATCTTCAAAAAAAAAGAAAGTCTTAATTACCTCTTTGCAAAAAAATCTCCTTATATTTTTCTTTGAATTCTAGGAGAAAGGAGTTCCAAGAACTAATAGTAGATGTAAATGTTATGCACTAACAATTACATTGCACAAGCAGGTCAATGGAACTAATCAAGTCATCTGAGACCTGCAAGTTCAACTTTGCCTTCTCTGCATCTTCTAGGAGATGATTGTAATGATCCATTCTAGTTTCAATAATCTCCTTAACAATCCAAAAATTCCTACAAAATTCTTCTCTTTATCTTTGTACTTAGGATGATTCCAACTGTACAAAGTTAATCTTCTTTCTCAATGTACCATCCTTGTCTTTGAAAATATTAAAGGACTTAGCTAAACTATTCATTTTAGATTCAAGGGAGTCAATCTTTTCCTTGTGATTTGTTGTGGTTACAAGACACTTAATACAATACTTGTAGACACTAGTAAGTACACTCATGCACTTCCTCATGTCCTTAATGCATTCAGTTAACTTATTTTGTGCAACAACAAAATTTCTTCTCATTTCTCTCATCATTTCATCTTAAATATCTGGTTTTCCTTTTTCAGAGGCTTTAAGGGCTAACTGCTCACTCAGTTGTTCAAATAGTTCTTTTGAGAGCAAAATCTCAATTGAATCAAGAGCTATATCATTCTAGAGCAAATAATTAGTCAAACCTTCTTCAATCCTGTCCTGATCAAATGATGGTTGCGATAACCATGCATCTCCAATTTTCTTAATTCCATTAGGTTCCTCAAGTACCTTCAACACTTTAGTTAACAACCTTAAAATGATCTTCACTGGGATAACTAGAGGGTTCCTTCTGCATTGCTTCTTTTTCTACAACCATTTCCTTCTACTTAACATCAACTTCAATAGCTTCAAAATCATCAATATTTATGATGTCAACCTTATCTTTTCTAGCTAACTTCCTCTTCTTAACAATCAGAGAAGGGGTCTTAATTGATCTTCTTCTTTTCTTCCTTCTAGAGGAGGATCCTTTTGGAGCCACTTGGTCAACAACCTTTTAACCAACAAGTTATTCATAAGTCCCAAACTCATATTCGATTAAATCTACCTAAATCCTAAGAATTTCATCTGCATACATCTCACATTCTTCATCACTAATTTCATATCCAAATCCTAATAGTCGAACCTTTTGGGGCAACAAAACTTCAATAAAGAAATGATTAGTATCTACCAAGAAAGTAATGATATCTTTGTAATTCTTAACACATCTTTCTGAGATCCTATATCTCAAAACTAATTTCTTCTAAAGTTCATAAAATTATTCCTTGCATACCCTATCTCTATCATTTAGATTGTCTAAATATCTTTTAATTTGTTTTCCATCTAGTAAGCTCACATCCCAGGAAAGATTCTCCTTCAATGATAATGAATTTAAAAAGTAAAAATCTAGGCATACTATCAAAGATCAAAAGTGAAAGGAATAACCATCATTCTTAGTCAAGGCAATATTACTTAACACTTGTTGTCTCAATAATTCACACAAATCATAGTTCATTCTAGTATTAGCCGTTTGATAAGAAACATATACATCAATAGCTGAAGTAGAACATTCTTTGTTTTGAAAGTAAATCTTATAAGTAATGCCCATAACACACATCTTACCAAAGGGTATAAAATGGTGTCAATTCATAAAGCTCTTTGATCTCTAATTATGCCTATCAAAGATTCAACCTCTTTGTTCCTTACAGATTGAACTTCACAAGTATAGTTCCATCCAAACAAAGAGTAGCAATAGCCTTTGAAGCTTCCTTAGTAATCTGATATGGTCTATCTAGCCAAATGCAATCATCATGAACTCTTCTTAGCACAATCTTCATCACTTCTTCATTGATTATCATTGGAAATTCACTCCAAATGTCCAAACCCTTGTGCCCTAACTTGGCAATTGATTGTAAATTTTCCCTAGAAAGAGAGTCTTCAAAATTCTAGATTTTCACATTGTCATATTCCTCAATTTGCACATTAATAAACTTGTAAATATCTTCAAGACATACCACTGAGCCGGTAGTGATGAAAATACACCAACCAAACTATCTCTTATCAGTTCTTTCATGAATTTCTTAAACTCATGTCAGGATTCATCTTCATGACTAACAAACTGTTACCGCGTCATTTATTCTTCATGACGAGAATGGGTCATAATTTCCTTTTTATGTTGGAGTCCTAGTTCATACCATATTACCTTGGTTCGAGTCTTTAAATGTGGCCTCAAGTCCTTTCTCTAGTCATTTTCATTCAAGTTCGGACAATTCATTGTACTCCTTGAACGCGTCAAACCGTTCTGAACTAGGTTCAAGATGTTCATTTAGGTTCAATAGGTTCTGAAGTGTTCAGAAAAGGTTCTTCTTACTAACATTTTCTCTAAGTTTTTGCAGTGGCTCTTTAATAAAGTTTTACTTGTTTGGTGACATAATATTTGTGTTGAACTTGTTGAACTAAGTTCAAAGGGTTCAAATATGTTCAACGTGTTCAACATGGCAAAGCAGTCAACAGTTTGACGCGGCGTACATCTTGAACTACTTGAACACTCAAGAAGTTGGTTCAAGATGTTCCCACAGTTTCAATGCTGGTGGGTCCCGTGGTTTCTAATGTTTCTAAGAAGTGGATTTATTGCTAAATATGGAGAGGCAGAACCATATTGTAAAGTGATGTCGTTCTTTGGTTTTTTTGAAGTAAGTGAACGTTACGGGAACTGGTAGTTTCTTAAAGTATGCCGCCATGATTTCAATGCATGCATGCGGGGGTCTAATCTATCAATTTGCCGCGTTTGGAATGAAATTGTGAAATCATTGCATTTAATGTGTTTGCATTATTACCTTTCTTTATAAGGTATGAAAATCATTTGTGTTCTGCGTTTGCTCTTGCTGCTGGATTTGTGTTTATATTGTCCCTGGATAGGAGTTTTTCTTGCCGCTAGCCATTGTCTGGTTATATAGCTATGAAGGTGAGTTTTTCCTTATTCTCTCTAGTGTTTTCCCTTGCATTTTCTCTCATACAGAGGTTTGGTTTCATTGCAATCAAGTTTGGGTTTCTTGTTTTGAAATCATGAAGTCCACCCTGCACTTGTTTGGAAACATCTTTAGCATGGCGTCCACAGAAGCCATAGTTAGTGATACTGACCTCAAGGGTGAGAACCTTGAAGATTTGAAAGAAAGGGTGTTCAGGGGTGTTGATAAGTCTTTCTGTATAGAGATTTTGAGTAGTGGACTTTTAGAAGCTGTAGCCTTTCCTCTGGCAATCCCTTGTCCAGAGCTTGTTTGGGACTGTATTGCCAGATACGACCCTGTATCTGAAACCATCAAAAGGGATAATGGGTAAACCCTTCTCACCATTAACCGCGAAGTGATTGCTTCGGTGTTCAAAATACCAGATTATCAGTTTTCTAATTTCTCCCCTGCTCAGTCAATTAGTGAGTTCAATGCGGATAGAGCTGGACACAGGAATAATGTGGCAAAGTACTGGTTGAAAGTCCCTTAGAGAGGTGGTTCTAGACTGCCTAAAAATCCTAACAAGAACCATATGTTGCCACATATCCACGATGTAATGCTTTTGTTACATCGAGCGAGAGGTTCTGCCGAAGCTTATAGCTTTGATGATTGGATATATTGCTATGTACAATTAGTTCAGGAAGGAAAACAATATCTGGATTGGGTGGAGTTAATTGCTGATTCGATGAAAGAGTAGTTGAGTGTAGCCAAGCAATTTCAACAAAATTTCTTCATGTCCTCGTATCTTTTGTATTGTCTGGCCTGTGTTAAGGAGTTAACGGGCATACCCAAGCAGCCCGCTAAGGAAGATGTTCCGGTGTATGAGTTTTATCCAGTGCTACAAAAGGACAATGCCCTACAAGATTTTAGAAGGGTACATAATGCATTCCTGGGTGATATGTGTCATGAACTAAGAGGTACAAAAGCCAAATGGATTTTAGATGAGGCGCAGGCTTTGATTAAGAAGTTCAGAAACTTTTACATCCAGTTTCCATGCTTTTGCTATATACGAGTGGGAGGCTTTGAAGAGGAACCCTTCAAGCTTCCGCATTTCTGTTTTGATTGTTTTTTCCTAGCAGAAGTATGTAGACAATTGAATTTCATGGTCAAGAAGGCATAGCCAAAGGACAAGTGGGAAGGTCATCTTCCAATACATTTGGGAGTGTTATCCTGTAATTCAATGTGTGATGCACTAAGTATAGGAGCGGACCTTTGAAATTTTAATTTCTCTCTGTATGCTAAAAGAAAAGGGTTTGACAACAAAGGATTTTCTTGGAGCCTTGGTTTAATGCCTTACCTACCCACGCCACAGTTAGAAGATTTCTGGGAAGACTGTTCAGATGAACTTGAAGTCTTCAAAAGAGAAAATATGAGACTGGTGCTGGAACAGGTTATTTCTCTGCAAATAAAGATAGATATTAAAGGGTTTGAATAAGATTATCTTGAACTGTTTGAACCAGGGTATTTAGCCCATGCAAAGACTGAAATGCCCCCAATTAATTGGGATGAAGATGAAAATGATGACATTCAATCAAGAACTGAATGAGTTCTGGACAGAACAGTGGCATCGGTGACCAAGAAGAAAGCAATGAAGCCAGAGGCCAAGCCTCTTTCTACGAGAAGTATGTCTTCACCAAAACGTCCTTCTAATAGTGCTCCTGTTCATGCAGGTAAGGAAATTAAGTCGGCTCAGCCTAGACACAGACCTAGCCCAACTCTGGATTTCAGTACCCCTCGACATACTCAATCACGTATTGTCACCCAAAAGAGGATGGATCAGGTCAAGGATATGGGAGCCAAAGATGCCGTACTTGAAGCTGAAATCTTTGAAATTGAAGATTTGGATGGTGAAGTTGCTTGTGCTCTAGACTCTCAAATGGTGACTGTAGCAATGACGCCACCCCCAAAAATGATTGAAGGAACTTCTCCTTCTGTTGTGACTCCTAAATGGTTAACAACCTCAGTGAACAATAAATGGAGCTCTCTTCCTGTGACCATTCCAATTCAGGAGATGGTTGCCAACTACTCTGAGAAGAATCCAAAGCCAAAGAGGTTCAAGACCACCGCGCACCTAAACAATGATGAGGAAACTGGTAAGTGGATGGCGGAAATTGCTTCTTACAAACTGAGAGATGAGAACAAAGAGGCCGGTTTTGATGATTTTTAAAATAACAAAAATAGAATTGGGAAAGATGAGCAGGTATACAGATAACCATTTTTTCTGAGTGTCAGCAAAGAAGATGCTTACCTGGTCAGAGAAGGATGGATGGGAGAAAAGAGAACTTAAAAGGCATATAAGTGTTTTGGCTCAGTTCATCGAGAGCATCGGTTGCCTTGGAGCAATGCCAATATCCTATGCCACTGAGAATTTTGACCCAACTTCTCCAGGAAATAGGAAGTTGATGGATCAAGTTCAACGAGCTAAGAGCATTGTTGAAGCAGTTGAAAAATGGATTGAACAAGTGATCAAAGATGGTGAGAAATACATTACCGACTCCCAGAAGTTGTGTGATGAGGTACAAGGCTTGATTTCCAAAATCCAAAATCAACTTGTACCATGGGAGAAAGAAGAGCACAAATGGCAAAATGTCCTGCCTTTGTTTACCAAAATCAAAGAGTACAGAATTGCCATATTTCTGACTGAACATTCAATCAAGCTGGTATCTGATGAATGCCAACTTTTCATGCTTAAGAAAACTATCATGTGGTAGGTGCTCACCTTTCAGTCGGTAATTGCGGATGCGACAACCTCCGTCTATGAACTCCAGGATTTGCAGAGCAGTATTGTCAAAGATAATAAAGTGGTTAATCCTGATTATGATTGGGAACTAGGAATCTGTGGGGCAAGTACATAGGAAGTAGTCAAGTCATTCCGGTTGAACATGGAGAAGATTAGAGTTAGGAGTAGTTTCACACCAGAGGATATAACCAAAGTGGCTAGGATCGAATCAATGGTATTCATTGGGAATGATCAGCTGCCGAAGCACTAAGAGAAAATGGTGCAACATAGGTGGAATAAAGAGGTGGCAAAGGTGAAGCTTAATGTAATGAAAATCCCAAGCCAATCAATGATCCAAGAACTCACAGCTGCTCATGATGCTCATGAAGACGGAGAAGAGGGTGATGATGAGATATAACATAGTGCATCCGCTTTGGGCTTGTTTTCTTTATTTTTAAAAACAAAATATTTTTCATAGTTATGCAAAAAATTCGGGACAACTGTCCCAAAATACTTTCTGTTGGTTTCGTAACTATTTTATCAGGGAGTGGTTGGGTTTTCAGGGAGACCCCCCCATTTAGACTATAAATTAAGTAGAATCGATGGTAGAAGGGTTAGATTTTAGTAACTAATTTTAAAGAAAACTGGAACGTGTGTTTGTTTTTGTTTTTTCTCATTCCTAATCAAAGGAGGAATCAGATGGTTGAAATCGGTGGTGGAAAAAGATTAGCAGATGTATCGTTATGTCTTTGATTACATAAAGATATATATATGAAATCTGGCGATATTGTTTTTGGGGAGAAGAAAGATCTGTGAATTTTGAATCCGAATGGATAACTTGTCTTTGCATATGTTCATCCGATCAGGAAACAGTATTTGATTATTTCATTGCAGTTTTTCATTATCCCTCTGATGTTATTTCCTTTGAATGTGTTGTTTACTCTGGAAAATATTCATGTTTGTGGGTGCATTCATTTTCTCTGAATCTGTCTGTCTTTATTTGGAAGAAGTATATTGAACTTTGTTTCAGTGACTGTAATTACATACTTTGAAAATTAAGAAGATAGTTTCCGTTATTTATGAGATATAAAGAAAGTTATAGCCTTTCATCCAAGAATGATATAGGCGGCCTTATACACTTTCTGGTTAAAAGCTTTCATTTTGGATATAAATATAAAAACAAAAACATACTTTATGAAAAATCTAGATAGGGAGCTGTACCTAGGCAAAAATTTAGAGGGAGGTGATTGAACAAATGTTTACCCAACTGTTTAGTGAACCATTTGTTCTTAAAAGAAGGTAACAGAGTCCCAAAATTAATCATTTGGATGCAAAGAGCAAAATTTGTTCACTAACAGATTTTTGGCAACTCTGCTAGGGAAACGAAACAAAAAGAAAGCCAAATTTTTCAATAGACCAGTATGTCATAAACATGAGCCTATAATAAGCAAAAGTGTTTGGAGTGTAGGAAGATTATTGAGATTGATTCTTGATTGAAGTAACCTTTTTTTTAATCATCTTGGATTCTCGTCCATATACTAGAGCACAAAGGAAAGGAGTAATTGATAACTGTTTTGAAGAATTGCAAAATCTGTCATTTGCCCCAAGTTTTACTCCTAGAAGGAAGGCCAAAAGTAGACCTTCAACTCCTGACAGAGTTATTCCTATATCTTCTTCTTCCCCTTGGCAGGCACTAACACTTACTGGAATTCAAGCTCCATCTCTTGTAACCATTCATCCAGTATTCATTATGGCTCAACCCTGGGGTGCGGCTATTGGACCTCTTGCTCTCACAGCCCATAATCCACTACCAAAAGGAGAAAAGGATGTTTTACCCAAATATAAAGGTGACGGAAAAGTTTCAGTTGAAGAGCATTTGAACTCTTTTAATGTAGCAATGGGAATCCTAGCAGTTCAATACGAGGACATGGCTGTTAGGCTTTTTGCCCAAACCCTCACTGAAGGGGCAACAGAATGGTTTAGCCAGTTGCAAGTAGGATCCATAACTGACTGGCAAATGATGAAAACCACTTTTGAAAAAAGATTCCAAAGTGCTGATGATGAACACATGCTACTGGCTCAACTCACACAGATGAAGAAGGAAATTCATGAGCCGATGAGGGATTATGTAGCAAGATATAATAAGATTATTCACAAAATTTCTCAAGCCAAAAGACCAACTGCAGATAATCAGTGATGTTTCTTCATAAATTCCATTCCACCTGATGTAGGATTTCACCTCACAAGAAGTAGGCCGACCGACCTAGAAACTGCCCAAAATGAGGTTATAGAGCTTGAAGATGATCTGATAATAGCTGGCAAATGGAGGAAGGATGTACAAATTCCTCAAGGACAATCTCAGGCTTCTACATACTCTACTGATCCAGTTGTTCAACGGCTTGTCAATGATATGATTGCTCTAAAGAGGCAAATACCTAAGCTTGGAAACTCTTATCCACAACCTTATCAGGATATAAGCAGGAGAACCTCAAATCAATATAATTATGGATGACTGTTGCAACTTCCTCCAGCTCCACAAAGATTACAGATAGAAGCACCTCCTAACAAAGGTGTCATGTGTTCATTTCATCTTACCACTGATCATGATGGGGTTTCATGTCCTGATATGATAAGACACGTTCAGATGCAAAACACAAAGGATGAATTAGGAGAGCTCACTAAAGCAGAAAGAATTCAAGAGGCACCTGGCGACTCTGGAACATTCTACCTCGAATATGAGTCAGATTCAGAAAAGGGTAGTAACATTTTGGCAACTCTTGAAGGTTCTTCATGTGCGATCCTAACAAGGAATCAACGAACTTCCCAGCCTTCTTCCTTTGTGAATCCTTCTGGAAACAATTTCAAAAGCAAAGATCTCCCAGGTAATAGTTTTTCAAAGGTTCCCGAGGTTAAGATTTTGCAAAGGAACCATGAAGATCATAAGAGCTCTTCCTCTTCTTCCCCCTTTGATATCATTGAATTTTGTAAGGCCTCAACCGTTCAACTACCTACCACTGAGTACTTAAAGCTTAACCCAAAAGAGTTGGATAAAGTGGTCAAATACGTTAAAGGGGATTCCTTTTCAGAGTCTCAAGTACACGGGTGTATGGAAAATAGTGATTTAGCTGCTACCGACAGGTCTTCATCTATCCCCTGCTCATTAGCTAATTTGGCAGATTCCTATGCTTTTCATGACACAAGGTCTGGGCATGAGGTTGAGATTCTGAAACCTGAACCTTTCTATATTTCCCTTCTCCTAAATGGTCAAAAGTTAAGTAATTGCATAATTGACTCAGGGGCTTCAGACAATATAATGCCTTCTTTTGTAGCTAAATCTTTAGGTTTAACCCTGACTAAAACGTTTGGAAGATGCTTTTCAATGGATGGAAAACAAGTTCCTCTTATTGGTCAGGTAAAGGATGTCCAGGTAGTGCTAGCAACATGCCCAAACAAAAGAGTAAGATTAACTATACTGGTCGCTGATATCCCGACGAGTTATGGAATGCTTCTGAGCAGGACGTTTTGCAAGGATCTTGGAGGCGAAATCAAAATGGACTGGTCTGAAGCCGTTATTCCCCTTGGAAACCAAAAAATCAAGCTTGAACCCAAACCCAAAAATAAGTATACTATATTTCCCTCAGATAACCCGAAAGCCCAGATTCTATTTCAGGAGTGTGAGTTTGGAAACTATCTTGTCCTTGCACCTGGTGAAAAGAAAATGGATAAGATAGCTGATGAACTTGGTGGACTATGGTAGATGGAGTTTGATGGAAGCTACGCTAACTCTGGTTTTGGAGCAGGGGTGGTTTTGCTGTCACCAACTGGTAATATTTTCCCCTTTTCCTTTAAGTTGGATTTTAAAAACACTAATAATACTGCTGAATATGAGGCACTGTTATTGGGATTAAGTGAGGCTAAATGTAAAGGAATTAAGTTGCTTAAAGTCAAAGGTGATGCAGAGTTAATTGTTAGGCATGTGAGGAATGTTTATACGGTTAAGAATGACAGGTTGAGGCATTACAGAAATAGAGTTTGGGATGAGATAGAATTCTTTGACGCCTTCTCAATTGAAGCAATTCCGAGGGAACAAAATAGTAGGGCAGATTCATTGGCCGTGTCTGCCTCACTTTTATTACCACATCCGGATTTTAAAGATAACTCATATAGGATTGAAATAATCTATAGGCCCAGTGTTCCCAATAATGTAGATCATTGGCAGGTTTTTGATGCAGATGCACAAATCAAAGATTTCCTAGAATGTGCTCAATCATTTTGTCAGTCATATTTTGAAGGCTCTGAGAGTGTTTGCAAAGAGTTCAGTCCAGACCCAGAGGTAGATCCTACAAATAGCTTTATTCAGCTCAAAGGTAACAAAATTCCTAAGGGGTTAGTGACTCTGGAGAGATTTTTCACCAGAGATGATGCATTCATAGGTAATAAAGTTCCCAAGGATGATGGGAAAGGAAAATGTGAGAAAATAAACTTGGGAGATGAAGCTAATCCAAAAGAAGTGACAATCGGTCGGTGTTGTTCTGTAGAGGAAAAGAGAACACTTGGTACACTGCTCAAGGAGTATATTGATGTTTTTGCTTGGTCTTATGATGATCTGAAGGAGTTTAGAAATGGACATTTTCAACATCAGATTCCGCTGAAGCCAGGTGTCTCTCCTTTTAGGCAAAAATTAAGGAACTTTAATCCCATCATGGTGGATGCAATTTCTAAGGAAGTTGAGAAAATGCTTAAGGACTGAATCATATATCCAATTCACCATTCCACCTGGGTAGCTAACATTGTACCTGTAAGAAAGAAAAATGGGGAGATTTGTATCTGTGTTGATTTTCAAAATTTGAATCAAGCAAGCCTGAAGGACAACTACGCCTTACCAAATATGGATCACATATTACAGATAGTGTCTGGGTCGGAGATGATGTCGATGTTGGATGGTTTTTTTGGTTATAACTAGATATCTATAGCAGAACATGAGCAGCACAAGACAACATTCATCACTCCATGGGGAACATTCGCATACAACCGCATGCCTTTTGGTTTAATAAATGCCGGAGCCACCTTTCAAAGGGCTATGGATTCCTCTTTCAAGGATTTTCGAGACAGAATAATTGTAGTTTATCTGGATGACCTCACGGTGTTTTAAAAAAAAAGGACAGATCATTTCCAAGATTTGAGTGCAGTATTACAGTGTTGTCGTGAACACGGGATTTCTCTGAATCCTAAGAAATGAGTTTTTTGTGTCACTGAGGGAAAATTGTTATGACATATTGTCTCAAAAGAGGGAGTCAAGATTGATCCCAACAGGGTTAATGCAATTCAACGTCTCAGTTTACCCTCTAGCCGGACTGGAGTAAGATCGTTCTTTGGTCAAGTGAATTTCCTGATGAGATTTGTTCCAGAATTTGCTAAGACCACAAAACATATTGTTGGTTTGCTAAGTGAGAAACGTCCTTTCAAGTGGACCAAAGAAGCCAAAAATGCTTTCGAGAAAATTAAAGGATCAGTTGCAAACACACCCACTCTTGTTAACCCAGATTTCATGAAGGATTTCATTCTATATTGTTACGCATCAGACCATACTATGTCTGGAATTCTGTTGCAGTTGGATGAACATGGGGCTGAAATGCCTATAGCGTTCATGAGTACTCCGCTCAAGAAGCATGAGCTCAAATATTCACCTATGGAGAAACATGCATATGCTGTTGTAAAAGCCATGAAATAGTTTTGATATTATATCCTGCATTCTCACTCTGTGGTTTTTGTTCCAGATTCAGCCGTGAAAAGCATTTTGACTCAACAGGAGGTTGGGCTAAATAAGCGAGCAACATGGTGATGAAAATTCAAGAGTATGACTTAGATATTCGCCCAATGAAGACAATTAAAGGGCAGGGCTTATGCAAGCTGATAGCGGAAAATGAGGTGGAAACTGAAGCAGAGTTACCATTAACTCTTTTTGTTGGATTGCAAGATACCTGGTTCTCTAATGTGGCCTACTATTTAACTTATGGTAGTTGCCCAAATCATCTGTCAGCTAAAGAACAAAGGAATTTAAAATTAAAGGCTGCAAAGTATGTAATTTGGCAAGATGTTCTATACAAAAAGGGGTTAGATGGAACGTACTTAAGGTGTGTAGATAAACCTCAACAACAAAAGCTCCTGGAAGCTTATCATGGAGACGTTTGTGGTGGACACTTTTCATCATCTGTTACTGCTTTAAAAATTCTAAGAAATTGTTTTTTTTGGCCTGGCATGTTTCGGGATGCCTATATTCACGTAAAAGAATGCGAAAAATGTCAATTGTTTTCTGGGAAGCCACATTTAGCAGCACTGCCTCTAAGGCCTCTAGTGATGGATGAACCTTTCACATAGTGGGGCATTGATTTCATAGGCCCAATAAACCCTCATTCCAGTGCGTGTCACATGTATATTTTGACAGCTACTGACTACTTTACAAAGTGGGTAGAAGCCATTCCCACCAAAAAGGCCAACTCAGAGATTGTATGTAATTTTCTCATGGATTACATCCTAGTTCATTTTGGGGTACCCCAGAAAATTGTGACAGATAATGCGTCATATTTCTCCTCTAAAGAGTTGACCGTGTTTTGTTATGATCATCAAATTTCACTCTCACATTTTTTTGATTATTTTCCACAGGGCAATGGTTTGGCCGAATCTAGCAGCAAGAATTTGATAGCCATCATGAAGAAGCTAGTTGACGAGAATGCTAGGAATTGGCATAAGAAGTTATATGAGGCTTTATGGGAAGATAGGACCCCACCCAAGAGGGCTATTGGGATGGCACCTTTTGAACTTGTGTATGGTGTAGGAGCGAAACTTTCTTTGCCACTGGAATTATCAGCAACTAAGCTGCAAATAGTAGTGGAAAATTCCTTCTTTCAAAATGCTTTGGAGAACAGAATCATGTATCTGACAAAGTTAGAAGAAGAGAGAGAATTGCTGGTAGATAGGATTTCAGAGCATCAGAGCCGAGTAAAGAGGATTTTTGACATGCGAGCTTGACCAAGAGGTTTCCTAGTAGGCGATGAGGTGCTGCTATGGGACAAAAGGAAAGAGTCCAAAGGTGCTCACGGCAAGTTTGATTCATTGTGGAAAGGTCCTTTCAGAATTTGTGAAGCTGTAGGACAAAATGCATTTAGACTCAGCTATGCTGATGCAATGATCATGCCTTATACCTACAATGGGCAAGATCTCAATCTCTATAAATTATAAGTCCAGTGTTTGAGTCACTTGTACATAGTAGTCTAGGTATTTTTGGTTGCGCTCTTAACCCTTTCCCCGTTGTTTTATGTTTTGCGAAACCAGAGTCTATGAGTTCTTTGCATTTTCCTTTGAAAAATACAATCTCCAGTCAGAGCCAATGTTACCGCGTCATTTATTCTTCATGACAAGAATGGGTCATAATTTCCTTTTTATGTTGGAGTACTAGTTCATACCATATTACCTTGGTTCAAGTCTTTAAATGCGGCCTCAAGTCCTTTCTCTAGTCATTTTCATTCAAGTTCGGACAATTCATTGTACTCCTTGAATGCGTCGAACCGTTTTGAACTAGGTTCAAGATGTTCATTTAGGTTCAATAGGTTCCGAAGTGTTCAGAAAAGGTTCTTCTTACTAACATTTTCTCCAAGTTTTTGCAGTGGCTCTTTAATAAAGTTTTACTTGTTCGATGACATAATATTTGTGTTGAACTTGTTGAACTAAGTTCAAAGGGTTCAAATATGTTCAACATGTTCAACACGGCAAAGCAGTCAACAGTTTGGCGCGGCATACATCTTGAACTACTTGAACACTCAAGAAGTTGGTTCAAGATGTTCACACAAGTTCAATACTAGTGGGTTCCGCAGTTTCTAATGTTTCGAAGAAGTGCATTTATTGCTAAATATGGAGAGGCAGAACCATATTGTAAAGTGATGTCATTCTTTGGTTTTTTTGAAGTAAGTGAACGTTACGGGAACTAGCAGTTTCTTAAAGTATGCCGCCATGCATTCAATGCATGCGTGCGGGGGTCTAATCTATCAATTTGCCACGTTTGGAATGAAATTGTGAAATCATTGCATTTAATGTGTCTGCATTATTACCTTTCTTTATAGGGTATGAAAATCATTTATGTTCTGCGTTTTCTCTTGCTACTGGATTTGTGTTTATATTGTCCCTGGATAGGAGTTTTTCTTGCTGCTAGTTGTTGTTTGGTTATACAGCTGTGAAGGTGAGTTTTTCCTTATTCTCTCTAGTGTTTTCCCTTGCATTTTCTCTCATACAGAGGTTTGGTTTCATTGCAATCAAGTTTGGGTTTCTTGTTTTGAAATCATGAAGTCCACCCTGCACTTGTTTGGAAACGTCTTTAGCATGGCGTCCACAGAAGCCATAGTTAGTGATATTGACCTCAAGGGTGAGAACCCTGAAGATTTGAAAGAAAGGGTGTTTAGGGGTGTTGATAAGTCTTTCTGTATAGAGATTTTGAGTAGTGGACTTTTAGAAGCTGTAGCCTTTCCTCTGGCAATCCCTTGTCCAGAGCTTGTTTGGGAGTGTATTGCCAGATACGACCCTGTATCTGAAACCATGAAAAGGGATAATGGCGAAACCCTTCTCGCCATTAACCGCGAAGTGATTGCTTCAGTGTTCAAAATACCAGATTATCAATTTTCTAATTTCTCCCCTGCTCAGTCAATTAGTGAGTTCAATGCAGATAGAGCTGGACACAGGAATAATGTGGCGAAGTACTGGTTGAAAGTCCCTTAGAGAGGTGGTTCTAGACTGCCTAAAAATCCTAACAAGAACCACATGTTGCTGCATATCCACAATGTAATGCTTCTGTTACATTGAGCGAGAGGTTCTGCCGAAGCTTATAGCTTTGATGATTGGATATATTGCTATGTACAATTAGTTCTGGAAGGAAAACAATATCTGGATTGGGCGGAGTTAATTGCTGATTCGATGAAAGAGCAGTTGAGTCTAGCCAAGCAATTTCAACAAAATTTCTTCATGTCCTCATATCTTTTGTATTGTCTGGCCTGTGTTAAGGAGTTAACCGGCATACCCAAGCAGCCCACTGAGGAAGATGTTCCGGTGTATGAGTTTTATCCAGTGCTACAAAAGGACAATGCCCTACAAGATTTTAGAAGGGTACAAAATGCATTCCTGGGCGATATGTGTCATGAACTGAGAGGTACAAAAGCCAAACAGATTTCAAATGAGGCATAGGCTTTGATTAAGAAGTTCGGAAGCTATTGCATCCAGTTTCCACACTTTTTCTATATACAAGTGGGAGGCTTTGAAGAGGAACCCTTCAAGCTTCTGCATTTCTATTTTGATTGTTTTGTCCTAGAAGAAGTATGCAGACAACTGAATTCCATGGTCAAGAAGGCACAGCCAAAGGACAAGTGGGAAGGTCATTTTCCAATACATTTGGGAGTGTTATCCTGTAATTCAATGTGTGATGCACTAAGTATAGGAGCGGACCTTCAAAATTTTAATTTCTCTCTGTATGCTGAAAGAAAAGGGTTTGACAACAAAGGATTTTCTTGGAGCCTTGGTTTAATGCCTTACCTACCCACGCCATAGTTAGAAGATTTCTGGGAAGACTATTTAGATGAACTTGAAGTCTTCAAAAGAGAAAATATGAGACTGGTGCTGGAACAGGTTATTTCTCTGCAAATAAAGATAGATATTAAAGGGCTTGAAGAAGATTATCTTGAACTGTTTGAACCAGGGTATTTAGCCCATGCAGAGACTGAAATGCCCCCAATTAATTGGGATGAAGATGAAAATGATGACATTCAATCGAGAACCGAACGAGTTCTGGACAGAACAGTGGCATGGGTGACCAAGAAGAAAGCAATGAAGCCAGAGGCCACGCCTCTTTCTACGAGAAGTATGTCTTCACCAAAACGTCCTTCTAACAGTGCTCCTATTCGTGCAGGTAAGGAAATCAAGTTGGCTTAGCCTAGATGTAGACCTAGCCCAACTCTAGATTTCAGTACCCCTCAGCATACTCGATCATGTAGTGTCACCCAGAAGAGGATGGATTAGGTCAAGGATATGGGAGCCAAAGATGCCGTACTTGAAGCTCAAATCTTTGAAATTGAAGATTTGGATGGTGAAGTTGCTTGTGCTCTAGACTCTCAAACGGTGACTGTAGCAATGTCGCCACCCCCAAAAATGATTGAAGGAACTTCTCATTCTGCTATGACTCCTAAATGGTTAACAACCTTAGTGAACAAGAAAAGGAGCTCTCTTCCTGTGACCATTCCAATTCAGGAGATGGTTGCCAAGTACTCTGAGAAGAATCCAAAGCCAAAGAGGTTCAAGACCACCACACACCTAAACAATGATGAGGAAACTGGTAAGTGGACAGCGGAAATTGCTTCTTACAAACCGAGAGATGAGAATAAAGAGGCTGGTTCTAATGATTTTGAAATAACAAAAATAGAATTGGGAAAGATGAGCAAGGGTATAGATAACCATTTTTTCCAAGTGTCAGCAAAGAAGATGCTTACCAGGTCAGAGAAGGATGGACGGGAGAAAAGAGAACTTAAAAGACATATAAGTGTTTTGGCTTAGTTCATCAAGAGCATTGGTTGCCTTGGAGCAATGCCAATATCCTATGCCACTGAGAATTTTGACCCAACTTCTCTGGAAAATAGGAAGTTGATGGATCAAGTTCAACGAGCTAAGAGCTTCGCTGAAGCAGTTGAAAAATGGATTGAACAAGTGATCAAAGATGGTGAGAAATACATTACCGACTCCTGGAAGTTGTGTGATGAGGTACAGGGCCTGATTTTTGAAATCCAAAATCAACTTGTATCATGGGAGAAAGAAGAGCACAAATGGCAAAATGTCCTGCCTTTGTTTACCAAAATCGAAGAGTACGGAACTGCTAGATTTCTGACTGAACATTCAATCAAGCTGGTATCTGATGAATGCCAACTTTTCATGCTTAAGAAAACTATCATGTGGCAGGTGCTCACCTTTCAGTCGGTAATTGTGGATGCGAAAACCTCTGTCTATGAACTCCAGGATTTGCAGAGCAGTATTGTCAAAGATAATAAAGTGGTTAATCCTGATTATGACTGGGAACTAGGAATCTGCGGGGCAAGCACATAGGAAGCAGTCAAGTTGTTCCAGTTGAACATGGAGAAGATCAGAGTTAGGAGTAGTTTCACACCGAAGGATATAACCAAAGTGGCTAGGATCAAATCAATGGTATTCATTGGGAATGATCAGCTGCCAAAGCACTCAGAGAAAATGGTGCAACACAGGTGGAATAAAGAGGTGGCAAAGGCGAAGCTTAATGTAATGAAAATCCCAAGCCAATCAATGATCCAAGAACTCACGGCTGCTCATGACGCTTGTGAAGATGGAGAAGAGGGTGATGATGAGATATAACATAGTGCATCCACTTTGGGCTTGTTTTCTTTATTTTTAAAAACAAAACATTTTTCATAGTTATGCAAAAACTTCGGGACAACTATTCCAAAATACTTTCTGTTGGTTTCGTAACTGTTTTATCGGGGAGTGGTCGGGTTTTTAGGGAGACCCCGCCGTTTAGACTATAAATTAAGTAGAATCGATGGTAGAAGGGTTAGATTTTAGTAACTAATTTTAAAGAAAATTGGAACGTGTCTTTGTTTTTGTTTTTTCTCATTCCTAATCAAAGGAGGAATCAGATGGTTGAAATCGGTGGTGGAAAAATATTAGCAGATGTATCGTTATGTCTTTGATTACATAAAGATATATGTATGAAATCTGGCAATGTTGTTTTTGGGGAGAAGAAGGATCTGCGAATTTTGAATCCGAATGGATAACTTGTCTTTGCATATGTTCATCCGATCAGGAAACACTATTTGATTATTTCATTGTAGTTTTTCATTATCCCTCTGATGTTCTTTCCTTTGAATGTGTTGTTTACTCTGGAAAAGATTCATGTTTGTGGGTGCATTCATTTTCTCTGAATCTGTCCGTCTTTATTTGGAAGAAGTATATTGAACTTTGTTTCAGTGACTGTAATTGTATACTTTGAAATTTGAGAAGATAGTTTCTGTTATTTATGAGATATAAAGAAAGTTATAGCCTTTCATCCAAGAATGATATAGGTGGCCTTATATGCTTTCTAGTTAAAAGCTTTCATTTTGGATATAAATATAAAAACAAAACATACTTTATGAAAAATCTAGATAGGGAGTTGTACCTAGGCAAAAATTCAGAGGGAGGTGATTGAACAAATGCCGACCCAGCTATTCAGTGAACCATTTGTTCTTAAAAGAAGGTAACAGAGTCCTAAAATTAATCATTTGGATGCAAAGAGCAAAATCTGCTCACTAACACAAACTTGTTGGAATCCATGAGATAAAGATTATAAATACCTTTGGAAAGCTCAGAGCAATTTCTCTTGAATACTTCTTTCTACTCTCAAATTATCAATTCGTCGGTAGAAAAATGATCAAAAAATCACTTTAAGTACTTTTCCAAAATACTTAGGATTTTAGCACCAAAACTATCTAAATGTTACCCAAAAATTTGTTAAACCATTTTGCCTATGAGAATAGTAACTTTCCAAACCTTCAAAATCTACTACACAACAATATTTTATGCCGCAATCTTCACCAAGAGTTCAAATGCATCATTAGATTTAATATATTAGCTTTACATGACAACAATATCAACCTCTTTGGTAGGGGAAAATTATCTTCATTATAGCTTCCCCTAAGCCAAAGCTTGTAGACTAGTTTTTGGAGGGGATTTATGCACCGGAGCCAGATGCAACAACATTCTCTATCAAAACTACCTTTTTTCTCCAAATATTTTTCATTTCATTCCTTACTTCCTCTACATCAATCTTCTTTACTACTTCATTCTTTCTTACCGAATTGTCTTTCTTCATATTTTTTTCTTTTTCTTACTTTAGCAATGTGTCCAACTTTATTGCAACTAAAATATTTGATAATACTCTACTCTGAGTTCCTTGTAGTTATTCTAGATTTGTGTTGATTAGCCTTATGCCCAAAACCATTGCATAATTGGAAATAACCATAAAAGAATTTGTTTCTTCCATCCACTATTTAATTTCTGCAATTACTAGCTTTATTACCAAGTTTATTGCATGTAAAACACTAAAAAAAAATTATTCACTCTATTTCTACATTCTAAAGCCTTCTGTCCAAATTTATTATAGGAGAAACAATAACCATTAAAGGAGGAGTACCTTTGAGCATTAGGTTGTTTGACCAGAGGTTTCCTTATATAGTTTCTCTGATTCCAGGACTTCCTACCTTTGTTTGTTTCTTTAGTGTGTTGTCTAGATTCAAACTTATTCATCTTGCCTTTATCTTTAGTTCTTTGATTTGAACATTCACCATCTTCAAAACCTAATCCACTCTTATCTTTCAGAGATTTCTACATAGCCATCATTTCATCAAGTTTCTTAGCACTCATTTCATCAAGTTTCTTAGCACTTTCCTTGATTTTGTCTTCAAATCTCAAGGTTACAACTTCTTGTTCCAATATTGTACATTATTTAGTCTTATGTTTGATTAAGTCATTTTGACATTCTTCCATTTTCTTGCATTCCTCAACTTGTACTTTTATATTGATAATTGTTTCATTTGTTTTCTTCAATTCCTTGCTGACCTCTTTGTATCTTACTTTGAATTTCTTGATTTTTTCTCTCAGCTTTGTGATGCACTCATTTGCTTCCTTGATATTCTCTTTCAAATATTTGTTTTCACTTTCCATGTTCTCAAGATATTCAAGAGTAGTGTGCAAATCTCCATCCATAAGAATTTATTTTGCACTTAACTCAAGAGCCATCTATTCAACTAATAAGATCTCCCTTAGGTGATTAGGCTAAAAACAAGGGACCAAATATCTAATACCAATTGTTGAACAACTAGAATATTGAGAGGGGGGTGAATTAGTATTCCTTGAATCTTAAAAAAAAAATTATTATTACTTTGCAGATATAAATAATAATGAGTGATTAGCAAAACAAATATATCATCCACATCAACACACACAAGAGAACACCAGTTTTTTTGTGTGTGGAAACCCATTCAGGAAAAAGCACAAAGAGGGTTAACTCTCAATATAATATAACTAATTATAGAATATTATAAGTGACCACTACCAAGAGAATAAACAAAATGAGCTACTAAAGTTGCATCTTACATATGCATGAATTAAAGTTCCAATTAAGATCAGTGTACAAACTTCTTACACTTGATTTTCTCTTCAAATATCCACTTCAATCATATCTGATTATTGTGTAATACTTCTATCATTGTATCTTTATTACCTTCTATATCTCTCTCGCATATATACATCTCCTTGTCACATCAAAGGAATTCATCTCATATATATACTAATTTTTATATCAAGTCAATCATACATTCCTTACATGCTATTACAATATACATCATACATTTCACTTGCATAGGTTGGCCAAAGATATAACAAAAATTAAATCCAACTAGGATATACACTGAACCAAGGGAAAACACATGCAAGGTTATAAGGTTAGTTTAAACTTGAATAACATGAAAAATCAAATAAAATGCATAAATTAACACCATTATACCTTGCAAGAGAGGGGTCTCTCTTGTTCCTCCAATTTGGACTCTTGTTGAAGCCAAGAATGCACCCCTCCTTGACTTGTTTGGATTGGTCCAATATTGGAATGTGGGTTGCTCTCCAAATTGCACAACAAGGGATGGATATGGATGAAGGATAAGTGGTCAAAAATGGATTATGGATACAAATATGGCTATAATGTGGATGCTCTTGATGGATTGCTAAAGCTAAAATGGTAGCATGAGATTACTTGACTTGGAGATGGAAAATGAAGGGGAGGAGACCCCAATTTATAGATTTGAGAGAGGATGAATGGATGGTCAAGATTGAATGGAAATGAAGGGTTGATATTGAAGGAGAGGGAGCACATGGATTGAGAGGACATGAGGTGACAAGTGTGGAGACCAAGAGATTTGTCATATAGGAATTTCTTCTCTCCACCCTCCACAATGTACATGGGGAAGAGATTCCTAAGTACATAGGGAAGATAAAAAGGAATTAAAAATTACTTAGGGAATTAAGAGGGAATTAAAAATTCTTAAATAATTAAATGCACGGGAAAGGGAATGAGAAAAGAAATTTAAAATTGTTGGTGTAATTATTTATTCATGTTGGATATAATAGGTACATGCATAACATAGTAGTTTGCATATGAGACACTTAGGGAGATGTGATACATTGGGAGTGTGTATGTAGGATAATTTCCACATTTTATGGTGTGATCTTGTTGTTACTTTATCATATCCACTTATTGTGGAGTGATAATTCCACCTTCGATGGGTGATCTACCTCATGTGAAATATTTTACTATTTCTCCTCCCTACCCCTACCTACTCTTGCATCTCATTGAGCAAGTGATCCCCAAGTACATAGGGAAGATAAAAATGAATTAAAAATTTCTTGGGGGATGAAGAGGGAATTAAAAATTCCTAAATAATGAAATGCATGGGGAAAGGGAATGAGAAAATGAATTTAAAATTTCTTGGGAAAGTGAAAGGCATAGGAGAATGTGAAATTTTTTAAATCCTTGAAATGACCCAATTGGGTGCATTTAAGGTGGAAGGTGAGGAGGGGACAAGTGGATTTAGCCATAAATGGCTATGAGTTGACTTGGTGGCTAATCATGGGGATTAGTCACTAGCAAATGATTAAGAAGGTGATTAGGTGAGATAATGAGGGATTAAAAGACAAGTGATATTTGTAGGAGGATTTGACAAGAGGAGAGAGAATGAGTGGGGGAATTTAAAATTGAAGAATAATGTTAAGCATGATTATGAGGGATTCTAGAAGAATTAATTAAGGTGTTGGAGATATTAGAGAGAGTGATTTGTAGGAATCACTTGATTTAGTTAATTATTTTAGATTAATTAAACAAGGGTTTTTTTTAGAAGAAATAGATAATTAGACCACCTTAGAAGGATAGGAAATAATTGACTTATTAAATAGATCAATTATTTGGACTATAATAACATGATTAATTAAATTTAATTTTAATTAATGCTGAGAAGAATAAGGATTAACATAATTAAATAAATTAATTATGTAGAAAGGATAAAATTAATTAAATATTTTATTAATTAATTTTGGACGTCTGCATTTTGTCCCTCTTTTACACAGTAGCAAAATTGGCGGTGGGTAAAAGACGGAAGAAGAGAATGCCCCAGTGTGAAAACGTGGGTGGTATATGTCACCTTGAGAATTTAACCAGGAATTTTGGAAAATTGTCGAGAAAATTCTCGAAAAAATAAGAATGAGAGATGAGAGAAGAAAAATGAAGAAGATGACAAAGTGAGGAAAGCGAAAGAAAAGTGAGAAGAGAGGGCTATAGGGGGCCCCATATAAGGCCCATGGGGTCCAAGGAAAGGTCATTGTCACATACACCTATTGGAGAATAAAGAGCATAAAGCCCTTGGAGAGAGAGATGGAAAACATTCCCATTCACAAGCATCGTGTGGAGAGGGTCCGACGAAATGAGATACTAGCTCACTATGGCCCATAGGTATGTACCCTAGACCCACTCAGTGATTTGGTAGGTTAGGGTGAATTTTAGGGCTATAAATAGGATTTAACAAGGTGGCACAGCGGAGGCGTTGATTGCCATTTCTGCGCCACAACCCTAGGTTAGCGTGTGCGCTTGCATGCAACGTGAGTGCACATGAAGTAGGTGTAAATAGAGAAGATTGGGGCAGGCACATGCGGTTAGCACGTGCGCTTGCATTGATCAACGCAAGTAGAGGGGTCAAGATGGACAAAGGGTGGAGGTATGAAGATCAACGCCTCTAACTATGGTGCAGTACGTGTGCCATGGTTTTAGAGTGTGTGTGTGACTAATTCAGTGCATGCGCTTGGTGAGTAGAAGTGGAAAAATGGTGTTGACATTATACACTTAGATGAGAATAGTTGATGTTGTCATTGATGGCAACCAATTGGTAACATGGTTCATAGGTTACACCAGCAACAAACATCATCTACTGTCACCAACAAGCACTACAAGTCTATTCACACTGGCATCTAGTCTACACCGATAGAAGATCTTACCAACACTCCTAGATGACATGGAAATTATATTATTTTGTATTGTAATTATATTGTATAGCCGACATGATGTATTGTAAAGACTCATATATGTATGAGATATTGTAGGTCATTTTGTAAGCAAGGAATGTAATTAGGTAATGAATGCAAGTGGTATATGAGAGTGAATAACTATATATGCATTATGATCTAATTATTTTATAAGCGAATAAGAGTAGAGTAGAGCAAAGCAAGGTTTATGGCAGAGGTATCTGACAAAGCTTAAATTGGTACTTGCAGATGCTATTTTGAGCAGTACATTGTCATTGGATTTAACCATCCAATTGTAGTCAGTGGGACTCCATTTTTGTTGTTGAGTAGTGAGCTCTAGGCTGTTGGCCTTCCTGCATGTGGAGGCCCCTATTGTATAAGTAATATTTATTCATATTGGTCAGTGAGTAAATATTGTGGGTCACAAATCCCACCAATGTTTTTCCTCTACAGGGTTTCCTGGCCAAAAATATTGTGTTATGGTGTGCATTGATGGTTATACTTTTGTTTCTCTTTACTGCATTATTATTTGTTTACTGGTATATTAATTTGGGTTATAAAGATGCAAACAAGTTTAAATCTTTTGTTTACTAGTTAGACACTGATTCACCCCCCTTCTTAGTGTCTTTGGGACTGATCAAGTATCTAACAATTGGTATCAGAGCCTAGTCCTCTATTTGTAGAAGCCTATCAGCTTGAGGAAGATTCTGAAATTGGTACCAATGGAAAGTTTGAGACAACAGTTGGAAGGATCTCTTGAAGTTTTTGATGCAGAAAAATTGAAGAATATAAAACTAGAAGATGAACTCAGAAGTGCTTGGGAATTCATCAAAGAACTTCAAGATAACCTGGTTATAGCAAAGAATAAGAGAAAAGAATTACATGTGCAATTGTAAAATCAAGATAATGAAGAAAAGGAGACTCTCAATGATATTGCAGAGAAATTGAGACAAGAGAACAGTAACATGAAGAATGAGATGCAAGATTTAACCATGAGACTATGCAAGGATATTGAAGATAGAAAGAGGAATGAGGAAGATTTGGCTAGAAGACTTAATGAAAGATCAGATGAATCTCAAAGGCTTAGTTATGAAAATGGTATGCTTAAAATAGATTTGATTCACATGCAACATGACAAAGAGGAACTTTTGAGACAAGTTAGCACTTTGGAAAGTGAGTTGGTCACTGCAAATGAATACAAAGACAAATTCAAGAAAAGTTCAGATAATCTTGATGATATGTTGAAAAGTCAGGATCTTGATGGAGAAATAGTTGGACTTGGATTTGAACATGGAGAAAGTTCTGGGACTGCAAATAATCATGACCACAAAAAACCGGTAAGGCAACCTAATGCTTATAAATTTAATGGGAAATGTTTTAATTGTAACAAATTTGGTCATAGAGCAAATCAGTGCAGATTTAGGAATAATCAGAATACAAACTTACCCACCGGTCAATGTTCCAAATGCAATAAAAATGGTCATAACTTAGACATTTGCAGAATGAATGTGAAATGCTATGTTTGTGGTAGATTTGGATATTTATCTAATCAATGTAGAACTCAAACCGGTCAAGGTTATGGAAAGGCTATTTAGAGAAACAATGTAACTTGTTATGCATGTAACAAGATTGGGCATATTGCAAAATTTTGTAGAAGTAAGACTGTACCTGCGAACAATAAAGGATCCAATAACAAAGGCAAAGAAAAGGTGACTGAAATCAAGAAAGAATTTTCTAAACAATGGATTAGGAAGAGAGATCAGAGAAGTGATGAATTTGTCTCTAAACTGATAGAATAGGGTAATCCTGCACCGACAGGAGATTCTTCATTTAACTAAGGAATAATCCTTAGGGGTAAGGCAACAAATTAAAAATAATGCATTTACCCTCGGTTGGTGGTAAGAAGTTATATTTCTTCTTTACGGGAAGATATGTGGAGTTTTCACTTCACCGATGAAGCGTTTATTGTAGTTGTAAGTTAATTTTTGTTATAAAGGTTCAGTAACTTCTCATTTCAATTATCCAAGCATCCAAGCATTCAAAGAGAGAAAAATTGAGCAAAGGCATTCTAAAAGAAAAGCAACAAAGGTCTTTCAGAGCATTCAAGGATTTCTCAGTTAAAAGGTATTTATCTTTCACAATGGCATCTTCATCTTCTATTCTTGAATTCCTAGCAAACCCTACCATTGTGGAGAACATAAAACAACCTAGACCCATTTTCAAGATCATTCCTAAGATAGAAAAACTGGATGACTCTATTGGTGCATTTTCTAGAATTCCGAAGGGAGTCACATTTGCTGAAGACCCTAGGGAATATATACATTGTTACATAGAAAGTTTAGGGTCCAAAGATTTGATGAACATGTAGATGAATGTAATCGCTGACAAGAATGGGGTAGTGAAACCGGAACACAAGGTAGTTGAGGATTTAGGTTTCATTGACATCTTCCATATGCCACAATTCTCAAATGAAGTCATCTGCTATGTCCTTAGCAGGGTTCATGGTGAATTTATGTGGTTGGACTCAGTATCTAAGATTACCAAGGAAGCTATTAGGGTTGTTACTGGTTTACCCTCCACCGGTTCTAGACCTAACAAGAAGAAGAAACTCCCTAACAAAGAGGTTATGAGCTTAACCAGAGCTACATTTGACAACTAGTCACTTAGGGTCAATGATATAAAGGATAAAAATGTTAAATTTGCTAGCATGGTCAGTTGGTCATACTAATAGGTTGAATTCTGTATCTAGTTCATGCATTCATGGTGCACACGAGATTATATTATTAAACAATGCTAAAATTAATATTTGTGAATGGTTAAAGGATGAACTGTTTGAGAATTTGTACAAAATAAAAGGTGATAAGAAAGGAACCTTCAAATTTGGAAGTCTGATAGTGTGTTTAATGTTTTACTTTTCAAAAGAGATTCTTAGTATAGGACACAAAGATTTTGCCTTTGATACTTCATTTGGAAAATAGATAAAGGAGGCAATTACTGGTATAGGATCTGATGGTGATAAGTTGGTAAAAGACTATTTCAATAATTTCCAAGCTAAAATGAGACAAAGGGAAAGGATTCCCCAAAGCATTATGGATAAATATTATAAATAGATATGCTTTGTAGTGAAAAGAGATGAAATTTGGATGGAGGCAGTTAGACTCAGAACTGTCTGGATTACTGGAATGGGATATGAGGTGGAATCACACATCTTGGATTTGTATGCTAAAATACTCCTAGATGCTCCATTAGAACCAATAGAGGAAATATTTGGTAATGTTGAAACCATTGAAAGTGGTGTTGCTATGAGGAAGCAGAGGAAGAAAAGAGATAAATTTATGAAAGATGCTTCTAAGATGGTAAAGGATGTTATAGAAGGATTGATGAATCTTGGTGGTATTGTTGCTAGTGTGAATGTAAGTCAATCAGAGCATAAATCGGTAGCTCACATTTCCCCTGTGGATACTTCATCTGATTCTGACAGTGACAGGGCAGTTGAATTCAAGAGAGTGGATAGGAAGAAAAGAAAACCCTCATCGGCACCTGCTCCATCTCCCAAGAAGTCAAGGATACAGAGAAAGAAACAGGAGGCTGTAAGAGAGCCTAGTGGTTCGAAGAAGAAAGTGACTCCAAAGAAGAAATTTGAACCTAAGGCACCAGATACTCTTACACCCGAAGAGTTGATCAATAAAATCACCCAAGATGGTAACCTTAGTAATGTAAATAAATTCTATCATTCTTTCAAGGATTTGGATAAGGATACTATAGAAGAAAGTATTAATTTATATCTTGATATCTATCAGAAAGTTCTTATTGAAGTTTTAGATGATCTACCAAATGATTTATACTTAAGATTAGAGGCTAAGAGAATGTCTGTAATGGAGTTAGACAAGAAATTAAAGGTAGAAGCTCTAATTGTTGTGCATCTTGCTAATTCCAAGAAGGAAATTGATGATTTAATATCAGAGGCAAATAGAATAGTTTTTGTGAGTGGTCACCAATAATTTAGCCTTATGGCAAGCAGAGTTAAGGAAATTGTACATGGGACTGCGAATAAGTGGGATAAATTTTTTGTTGCAAGAGAGAAGAAAGAAGAGAAGGATAGATAGAAAATGGACAAGTCATTTACTAAAGTATATCGGAAAGATAAAGGTAAAGGGAAAATTGGAAGTGTACCTAATATCACGGTCAAGGATAACCTTCCTCCACTGGCATAGGACACCCCACCAATAACTACAAAGGCACCGACATAAACAGATAGTTAGCCTGAAGAAGAGAAGGCAGAGGAAATGATAAAAGATGAAACTAATCTAGAGTTTGACATTCATTTTACCATGAATTTGGACACTCGAGACTTTAATATTGTATTGGATAAGGAAACTACAGAGGTAAAGAAAGTTGAAACTAAAAATATTGAGATCTTTGAGTCACCGGTCAACATTGTTGAATCTCAACAAAATATTGAGGTACCAGCTGAAGTTAATAAAACTAAAACCATCCTTGATGATACTGAGCTTAACACTAAAATACCGACAGAAGCACAAACAAAAGTAGTAGCAAAATAGGGACATGAACAAAGTGTAGTTGAACCAACAGTCAGCAAGGTAGATAGTAAGGATGAAAACAAAGTTGAAAAACAAAGTGAGCATAAGGAAGAAACACTGAATAAAGAGGTTAATGATGGAAGCAAGATAGCAGAAGTGGTAAGGGAATCCAGAGATGAGAACAAACCAACTGTAGAACCTCATACTCCGCCTAGCACTTCCACCATGGATTACAGACCTACTAATGTGACAGATGTACTTTTAGATTCCATAAAGAAGATCACTAAATGCAACATCTTAGGATTTAAGGTCATTGATGATACTTTACCTATTTTGAAAATGATTGCACCAAATTGTAAGATAGATCATATTTCTGGATCTTTAGGTAAATTGGACACATTATCCAAATTCATTGCTTCAAATATTCTAACTGTAGATAAAATTAATGAAGAGACTATTAATGAAAGGGTGAATAAGGAGAAAGGTGAATTATTTGATAAGACTATTAAGGATTGAATAGAGCATATTCATTCTTTGTTACCGGCACTTAATTACACTATTTTGGAATATAAAGAATTGTATAAGGAAGCATGTAAGCCTCACCACCTAACAGAAAATATTGATGAGGATATAAGGAAAACACAAAAGGAGATTGATAATATAGAAGATAACATGATAGGTTCTTTGGAACATACTTCAATTTTGGATCAAGAAATGGCAGTTTTTGAAGAAAAGATTGAAAAATTAGAAAAGGAAAAAGCAAGGATAAGAATGAAGGCCTGAGAGATGAAAAATAAACTTGGTCCTAGATTGGACAACCTTCTAACACAATGGATTGAGCGGTCTAAAGAAACCATTCAATGAGAAAGATCACCGAAGCAATAGATGCATTATCTAACCAAGGTGATCAGACAGACTTAAACCATTATTTCTGACAACACTAAATTTATGTAGTCTTAATTTGACTTTAGCGGATATCTTTCATATTGTACATAACCGATTACAGGCTTTGAGGTAGAATTTTGAATTCTTTGATTCTTTTTGACATCCTTTGTCATTGATGTCACAGGGGGAGTTGAAGAGGGGAAAAAGACCTATGAGGTGGATTAGTTAATAAGCATGCAAGTCAAACATATAATCATATGAAATCAAAGACATAACTCCAAAACACATGAAAACATGAATAAGATGCATATACCTCACAAAACCTTATACCTCTCCCTCAGATTGAGCTTGATGAAGTGAAGGTGCCCCTTGGTGATGCTCCACTTGATGTGCTCCTCTTGCTTGCTTGATGTGGATGGCTCTCCAATGTTGTGTACAACTGGAATGGATTTGGAAAATGATAAGGATGAGATGATCAAGTGTGGATGAGATATGATTTGAACATGATAAGGTTGCCAAGATGATTTCCTGGGCTCAAAAGGACAACATAAGATTACTAAACTTGGAGATGAAAAATGAAGGGACGACATCCTCAATTTATAGGAAGAGGAGAGAAAAATGGATGGCTAGGATGGATTCAAGATGAAGGGCTAGGATTTCTTGTGAGCTCCCACAAGGCCCAAGAGAGGGTGTGGAGACCAAGAGATATTCCTTAAAGGTATTTCTTGTCTCCACACTCCTCAAGGTACATTGGGAAGACTTCCCAAGGTACCTTGAGAAGAGAAAAGTGCATTGGGAAGACTTCCCAATGTGCCTTGAGAGGAGCAAGGGATGTGACATTCCTTGAAGAATGGGGAGGAGGAATTTAAAATTCTCCAAAAAGGGATAATAATGGGGATTGGAGGAATAAGAAGGAATTAAAAATTCCTTGGGAGAGGAGATGCCTAGAGGATTGTGAGATTTTGAAGATCTCACATTCACCTAGGAAAAGAGCATTAAAAGCTAGTGGTTGGATGGAAGGGACAAGGAGTTGACTTCGTGGCTAATCATGATGATTAGCCATTAGAAACTCATTAGGAGGGGGATTAGAGGAAATGTTAGGTGGGATTAGGATTTGTAGGAGAATTTGACTAGGAGAGAGAATGAGTGGAGAGAATTAAAAATTAAAAGAATAAGGTTAAGTGAGTTTAGGGAGTTTCTAGAAGACTTTATTAGGTTAATGATGAATTAAGAAGATGGTTTGTAGGAACCATGTGGGTTAACTAATTAATTGCCAAGAGGAAGATTTGTGAGGATTAATCTTTTAGAAGAATAAAGAAAGGGATTGATTTATTAAATAAATCAGTCACATACTATAGTGACAATATTAATTATATTTAATTAATATTGAGGAGAATTTGAATTAACATAATTAATTAATTAATTATGTGAGGAATTAAAAGTAATTAAAAATAATTACTTTTAGGTGTCTACATTTTGCCCCTCTTTGAAGCGAGGTGTAATGACGCATTGATTCAAAGAATAATCTTGTTTGATTCGATTGATAAGGTCTAAATTTAGTTCAATTTCAGGAAGGATTCATCGTGTATAAGACATGATCAGAGCATCTGGTTTCAAGAAGGATACATCCTGTATAAGACATGATTGATCACAACGTCTAGTTTCAGGAAGGATTCATCGTGTATAAGACATGATCAGATCACACCGTCTGGTTTCAGGAAGGATTCATCCTGTATAAGACATGAATAGATCACAACGTCTAGTTTCAGGAAGGATTCATCCTGTATAAGACATGATTAGATCACAACATCTGGTTTCAGGAAGGATACATCCTGTATAAGGCATGATTGATCACAGTGTCTAGTTTCAGGAAGGATACATCTTGTATAAGGCATGATTGATCACAACATCTAGTTTCAGGAAGGATTCATCCTGTATAAGACATGATTGATCATAGCGTCTGGTTTCAAGAAGGATTCATCATGTATAAGACATGATTAGATCATCTGGTTTCAGGAAGGATACATCCTGTATAAGACATGATTAGAATCAGAATTAATTATATGAGGAATTAAAAATAACTAAGATAATTATTTTTAAGTGTCTACAATTTGGTGATGTGTAGAAGATAGAAGAAGAAAAGGATGTCCCAGTGTAAAACATGCGAGGTGTATGCCCCCTCGAGAATTTTTTCGAAAAAAGATGAAAAATTCTCGAAAAAAAGAGGAAGAAGGATCAGGGTGGAAGGGATAAATGAGGAAGAAATATGAAGTAGTCGTGAAGAATTTGGAAAGAATAATAGGAGAGGCGAGACCGTGGGGGAAGATGGACCCTCACTAGGGCCCATATACACCACAATGGACCCAATGAGGGGTCATTGTATCATGACGAATATATTTTCCTCTTTATATATATATATATGTATACATGATTTGATTGGTGATAGATGATGTGTAGCATTTATTGTGATGGATTATTTTTGTTTGTCTTATGATGTCATATATGGATGCAATCATGGATGTGCTATGCTGACCTATTTTGTGATGTAGAGTGGATGCTTATGTATGTATGTTTATGATGTGTTGTTGACATAGTTTTTGGATGCAGGATGAGTGTTTTTTATGCTTTATGTATAAATACACATGTGTGAATGATTTATGATGTAGTTTAAATGTAATGCTATATGGATGAGTGTATCTATTATTGATGCAATCTTATATGGTAAATATTTTGTGGAAAAAAAAATGACTGTCTAAGGAATGCACTCTACATGATGTGAATGAGTTAATAAAAAGAGGGAATATGCCAATCATAACACAATGATCTTAGATAGAAGAATATGGAATAGATGGGAAGTGGGGGAAATTGAGAACTCCATGGGATTATTGAGTTTAGGATTTGATGGAATGATGGTGAGATTTTATGCACAACAAATGTGGAGAGCCAACCTAGTTTGATGTTGCCCTGAGTGGTTTGCACCATTGATTATAGAAATCAGGATGCCATGAGAAACCCAGGGCGTGGACTGACTCTGTAGACAAACGGGAATTTGTATTAAGAAACACTAATACAAAGTTGTGGGTTCATGCAAGGAAACCCTCAAACATGCTGATACCTCTTTTACACGAGAAGGTAGGTGTTGATAAACACTAGTACCATGTCGAGGGTTTATACAAGAGGGATCCAAAACATGCCATACTATGAAATATGCCCTAGTATGTGCCTATCATAACGTACCTAGATATGGAAGAACCCAAGTAGTCATAGGGCAAAAGATGCAAGTCTATATGAAAAGATCTAACAAAATCTAACAAGTCACTTCCTTGCGACCAAATGATACCTCTTGCCAAGAGTGGAACTAGGATGAAGGATTAGGTTGCCAGGAGAGGGAAGGAGTGACCTATGGACTTGGGATTGTTTCTCAAGACTTCTTAAAGCTTACACAGAGGCATAAAAGCTCAGTTTTAATGGGACGTTCCTTGTGCATGACTCAGGCGAAGACTCATCATCATACGTATGTTTTATTGGGAGGCGGAAAAGAAAGAATGTTGTGCATGGGTGGGATGGATGGCAGATGACTTGTAGTATTGACATGATAGACAGTGGATCTGGTTATTTACCTTGGTGCCTACATGAAGGTTTTCACCAAGGTACTTGTCCATAGTGCCACCAAGTGGTTTTCACTAATGGGCGAATTGTTTTTTTCTTTTTCTGATTTTTTAATTTTTAATTTTTAATTTTTTTTCTTGTTTTTTTTGATAATTTAAGACTTTCTAAGGACTAAACAATAAAATCTTTTGAGGTGCATGATATTCATTGGATCATCCAAAGGATCGCCTTTAGGAGTAGCCAACTGATAAGCTCCTGATCCATATTTTGTTGTGATTACATATGGTCCAAGCCAGTTAGGCTCAAACTTGCCTTTCTTTTCTCTTTCTTGTAGATTTTTCTGATTCTCCATGAGGACAAGATCACCAACTTGGAATTCCTGAGTTCTAACTTTTTTGTGATAACTCATACGCAAGTAGTTTTGATATACCCGGAGATGGTTCAAGGCCTTGAGGCGCCTTTCATCTAATAATTCTAGCTCTTGTAAGTGGGCAATTCTGTATTCTTCCTCTAGTAGGATGTCTTGCAGTGATACCCTTCGAGAGGGGATCTCAATCTCAAGGGGAAGGATGGCTTCGGAGCCAAAGACTAGGGAATAAGGGGTGGTACCTATGGGGGTGCAGATGGAGGTGTGGTAGGCCCACAAAGCAGGATGGAGTTGGAGGTACCAATCGCGGCCAGCTTCATTGACTGTCTTTTTGAGGATTTTGATTAAGGTTTTATTAGAAGCCTTAGCTTGGCCATTGCCTTGGGGATAATATGGGGTGGAGAAGAGATGTTGGATGTTGAATTTTCGGAAAAGTTCTTTGACATCCTGGTTTTTAAATTGTTTGCCATTATCTGCGATAATAACTTTTGGAATTCCATATCGGCATATCAGGTAATTCAGGATGAATTTGGATATCTGCTTACCAGTGGTAAAAGTAAGAGGGATAGCCTCTACCCACTTGGTGAAATACTCGGTGGTGGTTATAATGAACTTATGTCTGTTGGAGGATGAAGGGTGGATTTTCCCAATGAGATCGAGCCCCCACTATGAGAAGGGCCAGGGTGTAATAAATGGCTGCAATTCTTGTGACGGTGCATGAATCTTGTCGCCATGTTGCTGGCAAGGGATGCATTTCTTCACATAGTTGTATGCATCTTCTTTCATTTTTAGGCCAATAGTATCCTATTCTCAAAAGTTTTTTAGCCAATGTGAGCCCACTTGAGTATGCCCCATAGATGCCCTCGTGTACTTCGTGTAATGCCTATTCTCCTTCTTGTTTATCTAAACACCTTAGGAGGGAACCATCGAAATGCCTTCTGAATAGGGTGTCTCCGAGGATGGTGTAATGAGCACATCGACATATGAAGGTTTGTTGTTGGGTTTTTGTGAGATGTGGGGGAATGGTGTTGTCTTTGAGGAAAGTGAAGGTTTCTTGGTACTAAGGGGACTCAGGACCAACGCAAACACACACCATTTTAGACTCTGGTAGGTCATATGCTGGTATAAATAATTGCTCGACCAAGAACTCACACTTCTGACTATGTGCTAGCATTTGAAGGAGGAAGCCAATGGTGGCCATTGCATCTACTACCTTGTTGTTTGTTCGTGGGATTTGATTAAATGTGCTTGTTGTGAAATGTTGCTTAAGATCTTCAACCATGGTATGATAAGGAAGGAGTTTATCATCTTTTGTCTGGTATTCGTCATTGACTTGTTTTATGAAGAGCTGGGAATCGCCATAGACTTGTAACTCCTTTATTTTTCAGTGGATAGCCAAGCGCAAACCTGTGATGAGTGCTTCGTATTCTACTATATTGTTGGTACATGCAAAGGCTATCTTGTATGATTTGGGGATGCCATCTTCTTGAGGTGTGACCAATAATATTCCTGCCCCCGATCCATTTTGGGTGCAGGAGCCATCAAAGTATAATTGCCATGTGGAGGATGTGGAAACAGTCATAATGAACTCATCTAGTAATTCTGTGCGAATAGGATGGTCACCTGGAAGTGGAGCTTCAGCTAACTGATCTGCAATGACTTGTTCCTTGATTGCCTTTTTGTCCACATATTCAATGTCAAACTCACTTAGGAGCATGACCATTTGGCAGTTCTACCAGTGAGAGCAACTTTTGACAGGAGATATTTAAGTGGATTAATTTTAGCAATTAATTTTGTCTTGTTGTTTAGCATATAGTGTCATAGTTTCTGTATGCTGAACACTAATGCTAAACATGCTCTTTTAATGGGGGTATAATTGAGTTCATATCCTACCAGTGTTTGACTGATGTAGTAAATGGCATGTTCTTTTCCTTGGTCATCTGTCTGTGCCAATAATGCCCCCAATGCCACTGCAGTAGCACATATATACAAAATAAGGGGTTTTCCAAGAGTAGGAGGCATCAACACTGGAGGTGATGCTAGATATTCTTTTAGTTTCTCAAAAGCCTTTTGGCATAAGCAGTCCCATTTGAATTTCATGTCCTTGCATAGGAGGTGTGCAAATGGATGGCACTTATCTGCTAGTTATGAAATAAAACGTCTAACAGATTGGAGTTTTCCTTGGAGACTGTGCAGTTGTCTGAGAGTTTTTGGTGGAGGCATTTCCATGATAGCTTTTACTTTTGCAGGATCGACCTCGATGCCTTTGGGGGAAATAATGAATCCTAATAATTTTCCCAATGTGACTCCAAACACACACTTTTTGGGATTCAGGCATAGTTTGTATTTTTCTAATCTTTCAAAGATCTGCTTTGGAATGGGAATGTGTTCTTGTCTTGTCTTAGATTTGCCTAGCAGATCATCCACATAGTCCTCCATAATTTTGTGTAAGAGGTCATGAAAAATTGTTGTCATGGCACGTTGGTATGTCACTCCAGCATTTTTGAGACCAAAAGGCATGACCTGATAACAGAAAGTGCCCCATGGTGTTGTGAATGTGGTTTTATGCTAATCCTCATCTGCTATCCTAATTTGGTTGTATCCAGAAAACCCATCCATTAGCGATAGCATTTCATGTCCTATTGTAAGGTCCACAATCATTTCTATATTGGGGAGAAGGAAATCATCTTTAGGACAAGCTCTATTTAGATCTCAAAAATTTGTGCAAATTCGGATGCCCCTGGCAGGTTTGCCGACAGGTACAATGTTAGAGACCCATTCAACATAGTCTATGGGTTTGATGAATTTTGCATCTAACATATTTTGGAGTTCCGCCTTGACCAGGAGAGCAATATGTGCGTGCATTTTGTGCAATTTTTGTTTTATAGGTTTTGCATCTAGGTGGACAGCAAGATTGTGTACCACCAAGGTAGGATCCAACCCTGGCATATCGGCATAGGACCATGCAAAATTAATTTTTACCTCTGTAAGGAAGTTGATGAAGTCTCTATTTCTGAGGGATTTGGCAATCAACACATTTTTCGGAATGACCTGGGTGCCCATGTTGATGTTGTCTATTTCTTCTATCAGCAAATTTGATTTGTCTTGCGGAAGGTAACCAATGGTAGGGAGGTCAAGTCCCTCATCGTCAAGTTCCTTTTCCAAGTTTTCACTTTTGGATACGCCCTTTGTTTTTATTTTTTGTTTATCCAAAGGTGCCTCAGGGAGTTTTTCACCTAGGGAATCATATCTTTTCCTTTTATTATCTTTTTTGTGGCTAAGGGTATTGACCTGACTATCAAAGTATCCCTTTTCGTGTAGTTGAATACCCTCGATTTTGTTACAATCTTCCAGGTTTCGCACTGTCAGGAGAGCAATGAGAGAATTATCATCAACGTAGGAATCTAAAGTTGGTTTGTCTCATTGGCCCCAATCAATGAGTTCAGGATGGACAAGATGTAGCTCGTGTGAAGTGGGAGGGGTTATGGGGGTGATGGTATTGATATAAGTGTCAAAGAAGATATCTTTCTCATATTCATAAGGCATTTTGTGGAATTCCTCTTCGTCAGTGCTTTCGATATCCAAAGAAGGACTAGAAGGGGCACCAATGATAGTAATCTTAGGCACCGGGGTGTACCCCAAGCCTTTGTTGTATCTATCGGAGATAGGGTTTATGGTTGCTTTTCTTCCTTTCTCCTCTGGTCCTAGGCCATGTCCTTTGTAACCCATTCTTTCAACTATGGTAGATGCTTTTGGGTACATTTTTTTGGATATTCTTGCTGGATCATCATCCTCTTCCCGGTACAACTAGGAAGAGACATCTACTTCAAGGCTCTCCTCATTAAGTGGGGCCCATTGTTGGAAGGTGGTTTTTGGCATTGCATGACTAGTTTTGGGTCCTTTTTGAGCTCTTTTGGTTTGCCAAATGACTTAGGAGAGAGAGGGAGGTTGCCTATTAATAAGACGTCCTCCAATTTGTATTCTCCACAGCCATTGTCCAAGATCTTGATTTGATTATCTGGCTGGGATGATATGGAGGCAACATTTGATGTGTCAGATGGAGGTGTTGGTGAGGGTCTATTTAATGGGCAATGATATGGATGGTTTTCCTCTAGGATTTTGCAATACTGGAAGGGTTGTGGATCTTTTTTGATAGTTATCTCTCTTCCATTGAAGGGGAATTTGATGCATTGGTGATAGGTGGAGGGTACAACCTTCAAGGAGTGAATCCATGGCCAACCAAGGAGAATGTTGTAGGGGAGATCAAGATCTAGTACTTGACAAGGGGTTTCAATTGTAATGGGGCCCACTTGAAGAGGTAAGGTGATCATGCCCTTTGAAACTCTTTCTACATCATCATATGCCTTTATTGTGATCCTTCCTAATGTGTCTACCAGGTCCTCAAAAAGTCCCAATTGTTTTATTAATTTTTATGTACACAGATTAAGCCTGGATCCACCATCTATCAGGATACTTTTGACCTTGTGCTTGTGGATAAGAGCTTCGATGTGCAAAGGTTTGTTATGGTCTTCATCTCTGGGTGCATCTTTGGGTAAATAAAAGGTGCTATTGGGCAGCAAGGTTTCCAATGAGGGCTTGGAATTGGGTGGCATTGATGTTATCAAGAACGCATGATTCAAGAAAGGCTTGTTCCAAAATTTCTTTATGGACTAGGGAAGTTTTAAGAAGTTCCAAAATGGAGATCTGAGTGGGGGTCTTCCCAAGTTGGTCCAGGAGGTCATATCAGTGGGTGGAAGATATGGGCAGTTGATTTGGTGGGGGAGGGACTTCTTGGATGGTGACTTTACCTCGGTGTGTAGTTATATTGCAGTCATTCTAGAAATGGGAGGTGGAAGGCGTGGCACCTTGAATGACTATCCTAGTAGGATTTGGTCTACTTTGGGAAGAAGGAGGATTAACTCCTTGGATGGTTATGACATTGATATGATTATCTGTAGGTTCAATGCGACGTACTAAAAAATCAAAGCCGGTTATATGATTAGCATAGTCATAACCCACTGCGTTAGATGATGAGCCTTTTCCTTTATCATGCTTCAAGAAGGGTTCCTGGTATATTTTGAGTTTGTCATTGTTATTACCAAGTTTTGCATTTTCTACTTTGATCTCACCCCTATCAATGAGGTCTTGTATGTAGAATTTAAGTTTCATACACTTTCGTGTATCATGCCCCTTGATATGATGGTATTCACAATACTCATTTTCATTATACCATCTTGGTTTAGGTTGATTGGGGTCAAACAGGCAAGTGATTGGAAAAACCACTACACCTACTTGGACAAGTTTTTGAAACACCATTTCAATAGGCTTAGCCAGAGGAGTGAAGTCTCTTGGAGTCCGGTTATTCGATCGGGGTGGTCATCCCTAGATTGAGACATTGTTGTGAGGTTTTTGGGATTGATTTTGATTGTTTTGATTATTGAATTGATGATTATTGGTGGTGGATTTTGGGGGAGCGGCCACAGTTTGGACCCACTTTGCATCAGTTACACCATCATTGACCACATTTTTTTTAGACCATAATTTTGGCTTGTCGATATGATAAGAGGGAGAACTTTGTGTCGACTTCTGGTAATGTTTCAAGGTTCCTTCCTCCATCAAGACATGTTCGAGGGAGAGGCCCTTATCGGTTAATTTTTGGAAGGATTTGATACATTGGGATATTAAAGGTCTCGAAAGTTCAGGTACCAAGTTCTTTTGAAATAGTTCAATTTGATGTTGTTCTGGCATGTCCCATTGGAATTTCTTGATAAGATGTTGCCATCTTTGTAGGAAACTGGCGAAGGTTTCTCCAAGCCTTTGTTTTGTATTGCATAGGTCCATCATAGAAACATCATTAACCATGCTGTAAGCATAGTGGGCCACAAATTTTTTTGCCAAGTTTGGAAAGGAGACAATGGAACCTCATGGTAGAGATGAGAACAATGCCAGGGCATCTCCCGTGAGACTCTTGGGAAAGAGTCTGGGAAGATAAAGGTCACTATAGGAGACTCATTGGCATAAGATGTGGAATTCTTAGACATGGTCGCGGGGGTCTCCTTTTCCTTCATACTTGGTGAATTTGGGGATCTCAAATCTTGGGGGATAGGGTGCAACTGATATAGACGAGTCGTAAGGACAAGGGAAAAACTCTTTGAATGAGTAATTTTTCCTTTTATTAGTCCTTTGTTTCATGTCCTTGATGATATTTTTCATGTCTTGAATTTCCTTGATGAGGTCTTGTTGTGGACTTTGATAATGATGAATTGTATTTGCCCCAAGAATTGGGTGAGCCAACGAAGGTGCACCACCACCAATGTATTGATATGATGAGGAGGCGAGAACGTGGGATGTGAGGACCGATGTCATAGGGATTTGTGTGATAGTTGGTTGCGGTCTGCAAATTGTTGTGATGGGATTGAGTACGGACCGAATGAAATTTGCGACATTGTTGGTAGGAAGGAAGTTTGTGGACTAGAAATATGTGGTTGAATGGAAGGAGGTGGTATAGAAGTGTGTTGGAGAATAGATGAGATCGGATTTGATAGTGGTATAGATGGTAAGGAGGAAGAAGGTGGGATGGAGACCATGGTGGGAGGTACTACGGGTGGTATTGATTGAGATTGGATGATTTATGGGGCTGCGATTGATTGAGTTTGAATAGTAGGTGCAACACTTTGTGTGGGAGTGAGGTCTCCTTGTGGTTGCTGGGCAAGAGTGGACCTATTAAATTCAGGCGGAAGTTGAGCTCCATTTTCAAGGAGAGTTTTTAGAAGTGCAGTGGGATCGTGTTGAATAAACTTTTCCATCATCTCTTGGTTATAAGAATCCGCTAGGAAAGTTTGCACTTCCGGAGAGAGTTCATCTTGGCTAACCATGTTAGGATTTTGGCTTTGATCTTGATTTCTAGGTTGCCCACTTTGTGTAGGATCTTGCGTGGGATCTTTATATAGGTTACTAATGTCTGGCATGCCATATTGTTGTTCAACCATCTTTCTCTTTTGGGATTGAGTTGTGACCATACACGAATAACCTTGGAAAAGTTTGGAGGGGGAAATTTGTGATGAAAGGACTTAGCAAGATATTTGTGGAATTTTAGATTTTTTCCTTTTATGACAAGGGATTTTGTTGATTGGTATGGTTCTTGGATTAGAGCCCGGATTTGATTAGGATTTGACACCTTAGTCCTTGGATGAGGATTTTAGGTGGTGGATGCATCCACAAGTAAGGTGATGGCCAAGTTGTGTAGAATTTAGACCTTGGATTGATGATTAAAAAGCCTCTCCTATATCAAGGGTTGGCTAATGAGCCTAAGCAAAGTAAAGACATGAGTTAAGAGTCTTGATCGACTCAAAAGGATTAGGCAAAAGGTACTTGAAGAGGATTCCCCTTCAAGCATGAGAGCCAATTGATTAATGATGAGGTAGGTCTAAATGGAATTTCACAAGGCATGTAACATTAACGCGAGGTTAAATTGGATTAGAGGATGATTGGATTTGAATTTTGATAATCGGCTTGATAGTGGAGGGAGATTGATTTGATGTGCTAAGTCCTTGGGAAATTTGAGGATGATTGATGGAGGAGGTATGGTAGTGATGGCTTAGAAGAAACTTGATGACTAGGTTGTCTTTGACATTAACATAACTTAATGGAGGATCGCTTCGAATGGCAAGTTGTATGAAGGGATACGACCACCCTGATTTGGACGATAGTAGCTGTTTCAAAGGACAAACTTGAATGTTGATGGAGAGGATGAACTCTTAGCTTCTCTCTTGGGCTTATGAAACATGGGACAAATGGAGTTTTGATGCAATTTTGGACTTTGTGTGGGTAATGACTTGGACAATTGTTTGTGTCTTGACAAGTGTTTTTGCAAAGTGTTTGGGGATAGTGATGTGTTTTTAGTCTTCTCTTGGCAAGTATGTATCAAACAAAGAAAACACAATGATCAAATGCATATTATCTCAAAGACACTCATGCTCATATACAACATTCTTAAGGCTAGCAAGGACAATAGTCATTGGATCCCAATCGGTTTCTCAGCTACGCTTACCCAGAGCGGACACTTAGATGCTTGACCCCACTGGCTCCCCTCCATGACACTTACTTCTTAGGGCAGCCAAGCATCAATTCCCATGAAAAATCCTAATGGAAAACTTTGTGTCTCTACTAAGGGCCGTAAAAATATGGGCATCTTCGGAGGTCTGACCTCCTGCACCAATGACTAGAAGGTTTTTGGCCACTATGAACAAGTTGTTTAGTAAGTCTTCCCGTTAGGAGCTACCCTTCAAAGTTGTGCAAGAGAAATTGAGGCCTATAGCCCAACGAAGAACCAAGAACTTAGTAGTCACGCAAGCGTGATTGAGATCTCTAAGATCCTACTAAGCACCCAATGTGAGAGTGAACTCTCATATAGCCCCAGCCATTGACCCTTTTGTAGTCAATGGCCTATTTATTATAGTGAGCTGGGAACCCCAGGTCCGGGTGTACTCACTTGGGTCGTTCCCCTCTTACCTTCTCAAAGAGAAAGTTGGGAGGGCAGGCCTGCTAGAGGTAAACACGCAATCAAATAAGAAAAGATTGGAGGGTCTGGATTTCTGATTGTCTAGTAAGATGAGAGCATACTCTCCTACCTTTACGCTTTTCTTAAAGACACATAAGACAATGGTTCATTCCATTTTAATTAATATCTAGGTGCCTAATTTAAATAAATGCACAATGTTTGGTTGGATTTCTTAGGCAACTTGTAAAATAACTTGATTAGTAGTTTGAAAAATGGAGTCTTCAACAAGCGTCCTGCAAAAGACAAATGTGGATTTGGAGGAAAATTTGATGGGTAAATGGTGTTTGACTAGGTTTTTGCTACTTTCCAAGGGATAAGCAAGCAAAAAAATGGGGATTTTGGAGGAGAGATGAAGGAATGGAAAAATTTGTCCAAGAGGGACAAAGAAGAAAAAGTTGGAGATGGACAATATGGGAAAATTTTGAGGTGATTGGATAAAAGGGGAAGGAGTTGTGGCAAACCCTAAAAATAGAGGAATGTGGGATTTTGAGCTTCAAAAAGTGGATTTTGGGATAAGACCCCCAAGGAAGGAAATGTGCAAAATGGCAATGCGAGGGATCTAGTCAAGTTTGGAGGAAAATGGAGTGAAGATAAAGTAGATATGGTGAAAAAACAGATAGAAAATAAATAACAAAGCAGACAAGTCACGCTAAACAGATAAAAAAATGCCAAAGGTCTGGATTTCTGATTGTCTAGATAGACAAGAGCATACTCTCCTGCTTTCACACTTTCCACAAACACAAAAGACAATGATTCATTTATCCCCCTAATTAAGCCTAAGTGCCTAAAAATCGAAAACACAATTAGCACCTAAAAATTTCAAATTAAATTTTTTACAAAAATGAGGATCGTGCAGGAACAGAAAAGAAATAGAAATGAGGATTGCGTAGAAACAGAAAAGAAACAAAATTTTTAATTAATTCCTGCGGTCAGACAGATTACTAAAATTAAACAAAACAAATAACAGGAATTCAAATTTTCACAAAAACGCTCGCGCTAATCGCAGAGCTGTCATACTGAAATAGAAATAGAAAAGAAATAGAAGATAGATAGAAGAAGAAGAATGAGGAGATGGCAGAATGCGTAGAGCGCTCGCGCTGAAATACAGAGCCACCAAAGATTTTTTTTTTCTGCAGTCACGCTATTCTGGAACCTGCATCTCACAACTCACAAAAACACATAAAAAACATTAGTTCTTAGGGATGTGGGTCCCACTGGGTGTGCCAGAATGAAGAGGGGAAAAAGACCTATGAGGTGGATTAGTTAATAAGCATGCAAGTCAAACATATAATCATATGAAATCAAAGACATAACTCCAAAACACATGAAAACATGAATAAGATGCATATGCCTCACAAAACCTTATACCTCTCCCTTGGATTGAGCTTGATGAAGTGAAGGCACCCCTTGGTGATGCTCCACTTGATGTGCTCCTCTTGCTTGCTTGATGTGCATGGCTCTCCAATGTTGTGCACAACTAGAATGGATTTGGAAGATGATAAGGATGAGATGATCAAGTGTGGATGAGATATGATTTGAACATGATAAGGTTGCCAAGATGATTTCCTAGGCTCAAAAGGATAGCATAAGATTACTAAACTTGGAGATGAAAAATGAAGGGATGGCATCCTTAATTTATAGGAAGAGGAGAGGAAAAATGGATGGCTAGGATGGATTCAAGATGAAGGGCTCAGATTGCTTGTGAGCTCCCACAAGGCCCAAGAGAGGGTGTGGAGACCAAGAGATATGCCTTAAAGGCATTTCTTGTCTCCACACTCCTCAAGGTACATTGGGAAGACTTCCCAAGGTACCTTGAGAAGAGAAAAGTGCATTGGGAAGACTTCCCAATGTGCCTTGAGAGGAGCAAGGGATTTGACATTCCTTGAAGAATGGGGAGGAGGAATTTAAAATTCTCCAAAAAGGGATAATCATGGGGATTGGAGGAATAAGAAGGGATTAAAAATTCCTTGGGAGAGGAGATGCCTAGAGGATTGTGAGATTTTGAAGATCTCACATTCACCTAGGAAAAGAGCATTAAAAGCTAGTGGTTGGATGGAAGGGACAAGGAGTTGATTTCATGGATAATCATGATGAATAGCCATTAGCAACTCATTAGGAGGGGGATTAGAGGAAATGTTAGGTGGGATTAGGATTTGTAGGAGAATTTGACTAGGAGAGAGAATGAGTGGATAGAATTAAAAATTAGAAGAATAAGGTTAAGTGAGTCTAGGGAGTTTCTAGAAGACTTTATTAGGTTAATGATGAATTAAGAAGATGGTTTGTAGGAACCATGTGGGTTAACTAATTAATTGCCAAGAGGAGGATTTGTGAGGATTTAATCTTTTAGAAGAATAAAGAAAGGGATTGATTTATTAAATAAATCAGTCACATACTATAGTGACAATATTAATTATATTTAATTAATATTGAGAAGAATTTGAATTAACATAATTAATTAATTAATTGAATTAAAAGTAATTAAAAATAATTACTTTTAGGTGTCTACAGGAGTACTGTGGGAGAAAAATGTACAGAAGGAAAGATCATTTGCTTAGTGGGAGCACTCTTATTCTTGGATCAATTTTGGACTTCATTTTTGGATATCAACTTTTGGATTTTTCTCATGAGTGTTGCCATCAATGCCAAAGGGGGAGATTGTTGTCATTATACACTCAGATGAGAATAGTTGATGTTGTCATTGATGGTAACCAACTAGTAACATGGTTCATAGGTTACACCGACAACATACATCATCTACCGACACCGACAGACACTACAAGTCTATTCACACCGGCATCTAGTCTACACTGACAGAAGATCTTACCGGCACTCCTAGCCGACATGGAAATTATATTATATAGTCGACATGATGTATTGTAAAGACTCATATATGTATGAGATCTTGTAGGTCATTTTGTAAGCAAGGAATGTAATTAGGTAATGAATTGAAGCAATATATGAGAGCGAATAACTGTATATATGCATTATGATGTAGTTATTTTATGAGAAAATAAGAGAAGAGAAGAGCAAAGTAAGGTTTATGGCAGAGGTATCTGACAGAGCTTAAACCGGTACTGAATCCAGCATTGCAGATGCTATTTTGAGCAGTACATTGTCATTGGATTTAACCATCTAATTTTAGTTAGTGGGACTCTTTTTTTGTTGTTGGGCAGTAAGTTCTAGGTTGTTGGCCTTCTTGCATGTGCAGACCCCTATTGTATAAGTAATATTTATTCATATTGGCCAGTGAGTAAATATTGTGGGTCACAAATTGCACCGAGGTTTTTCCCCTACCAGGTTTCCTCGCCAAAAACATTTGTGTTATAGTGTGCATTGATGGTTATAGTTTTGTTTCTCTTTACTGCATTATTATTTTCTTATTGATATATTAATTTGGGTTATAAAGTTGCAAACAAGTTTAAATCTTTTGTTTACTGGTTAGACACTGATTCACCCCTGCCCTCTTGGTGTCTTTGGGACTGATCAAGCATCTAACAAATGGTAGGGGGAATGGGGAGTGAAAGGATCAATGGGGCACATAGATGTCCCAGGAGTAGGTTCTAGGTTAGAATTGGCTAGAATAAAAGAGGATTCAGCTAATGAAGTGGATTAATTGGGTGTAGGAAGATCTAGGACCACTCCCATCACGTGAGCACTAGCCAGCCACCATGAGGCTATACAGGCAGTTGAGAGTAGATGAGTGGGAGATATTGAGCATAGTTGGCTTGGGTTTTGTTGGTCGATGGCTGAGGATCAAGGTGCATAAAACCATGATGATTGTATTATTGAAGAGATGGGACAATGGGACTTGCACATTTCACCTGCCTAAAGGAGAGACTACCATCACATTGTTAAATGTTTGGTGGATATTGAAGATCCCCATTTGCGGCATTGTTCCTGAGTAACAATTAGATGCGACACAATACTACCTTCACCAAGTGTGTGATTATGACAGGTTACCTATGGATGGGACACAGTTACATCTTGGGTAGGTGATGTGGATCAGGCACATTCCACGCCTAGTACTTGTTATTTATGGTTTGATCAACAGATAGGTGCTATTGGATCTCGGTGGACATGGCTTTCAAATAGGGTGGAGTAGGTGTGTGTACTAAATGGTACATGATCGCATAGAGTATGCATGGGGAGCAGCATGCTATGGCAGTTATACCACGACATGCATTTGGTTTTGTATTGAGAGTATCCGAGTCTTTCTGCAGGAGTGACTCTCTTACATATATGGGCATGGGAGCATATTGTAGTGACATAGCCAGTGGGGGTATAGGACAAGTGGCAATGGTTCCCCTATGTGGATTGGTACAAGGGACCGCTCCATTACACCAGGCTTGGGGTGATATGGTTTTGTAGGAGCATCTTCGATGAGCTGATGTCCTTCACTTGGAGACCCTGTTTGGGTTGCGACAGGTGGAGAGAGGACTGGCAGCTGCACTGGGCATAGTTGGAGATGTGGCTATTTGGAAAGTTGGTACATGTTATTAAGCATTATGTGTTGCATCCAGTGGCCCAACCATTTAGGGATATTCAAGATACAGTGGAGCCAGAGCGGTTATATCCGAGTATTACTCGAGAGACTGGGACATGGGGATGGGCTATTAGCCCTTTGGAGGTTTGAGTGAGTTGGGAGGGTGCAGAAACCAAGGTGTGGGATGAGTTGAGGAAGGTGGGAGATGATGCAGCCATGACTGATGCATACAAGGGCTAGTGGGTGGTTCACTTGCCAATGCGACTCACTATTCCCAAAGTTCTGGAGGAGGATGAGCTATGACCATTGATTGATGAGGTCATAGGGGGAGAGGATGAGGGTCCTATAGATAGGGCAGTAGTGGTAGGGGGATGGGATGGAGTTCAAGGTCAGAGGAGAGGAAAGATGAGGAGAGGAGGGATGAGGAGAGATTAGGGCCAACAGAGGTGGCGAGGGAGATAGTAATTATAGGTCCAGCCATCGCTCACATAGATTGGATAGATTGGAGGAGAGGGATAGCTAGGGGATGGCAGTCAGCCAATCGACATCTTGGACATATAGGTATAGGGTGAGGGAGCACCAATATAGGTACAACTATAGGGGGTAGCAGAGGATAGGGTGTCAAGGGATGAGTATGATAGGGTTGTATGGGAGAGAGATGGTGCTCGAGCGAGGGCTAGCATCCTAGAGGATGAGTTGCAGGGATTGTATGCTACCAGAGAGAGGTATAAAAGGGCAGAGGAGGATATACAAGTGGAGAGAGAGAGAGAGAGAGAGAGAGAGAGAGAGAGAGAGAGAGAGAGAGAGAGAGTTGATAACCTATAGATGAAGGTTTCATTACTAAGGAGGGAGGAAAATGACCTGGTGGAGAGCTTGGAGGCAACTTAGGTAGAGGTGGTAGCTTTGAGAGAGGAGAGTGATGATACAAACTTGCTAATAGAGGAGACCAGGAGTTTGGGAGACATCAAGAAGCCGAGGATAGAGCTGGAGAGGGTGGATGGAGATATGGATGTTCTTTGGGTGTGACTCAGTAGAGAAGAGGCAAATATAGGGAGGTTTCGAGCAGAGTGGGATACAACCTATCTATTATTAGAGCCCATAGGATTCTCACAAGTATTTAGTGAGTATACCGAGTAGAGGAGCAAGGCAAAGAGATCAGCAAGGGATGTAGCCTACTATAGAGGCTTTTTCCATGGGGTGGTGTCGATAGATTAGAGAGTTGCATCTTACACCAATGGGGGGTGATCACACGAGACTCAAAGTCAACACCAAACCCAAAGCCAACAAATAGGAGGATCAGTGGCTATGAGGCCACCTAGAGGGGGTGCAGGACCATCTGGAGGTACAATTGGGAGAGTGGATGGAGATGAGGAGACAAGGAGTGTGGGATAGCCCTGTTGTATGTGACATTTATATCATTGTACCATGATTTACATATTCATTGATTTTTGATATATATATGAGATATGATTTTTGGCGGCATATATGCATGTATGGACTTTATTATGGACTTTGATTATTATCTTATTATGTGATGAATGGTGAGATTATAATTATGATTTTATGAGATGGATATTATCTGACTTTTTATGATGCAGGATGGATGCTTATATGTATACTTATGATGTTGTTGACATGTTTGCAGATGAAGGATGCATATGGATAAATTTTTATGTATATATATGTTATCTAACATGTTTTATGGATGCAAGATGCATGTGGATGACATGTGTAGATGATGTGCATTTTTTTTGGATTTTTTATGTGATGATATCTGAAGAAGATATCCTTGAGGCTTTACCCTTTGGGACCAAATTGATAATCTATAAAAATCTCAACCCAAAAAATCTAATTGTCTCATTGCAAGTACAAATTATTGGGGATAGGTGATGGATTAATATGGAATAACAATACTTTTTGCATTTAATTTGACACACTGATCAAATATTTTCTTAATGATTTGATTTGGACCTATCCCTTTTTCCTCTAGACTAGGGATTTGACAGTGAATGTGACCCAATATTGTTGGCATAATGATTACTTTTAGGCTATTAAATTTCTTGTCATTTTAATGATGCCCTTGTATGAACATGCATGATAGATACATTTTGATAGATAGTCAAGATTGTATGTACTAGTTTGCATGTTGCAAATGCAATGAATACTGCAACTAAATGCACTTAATGATTATGAAAATGATAATGCAACTCAAATGGATAAAATAATCATGCTACTAATTAATGCAACTAATGATTGTGCAACTTAAATATATAATGCAATTAATGCAAGATGAGAATGAATAATGAGACTAAATGAATTAATTTTTGGAATATGTCAACCATAGTACAACAACATAGGATTATAAGAAATTAAAAAGGTGGATAAATTGAGGTCTCCAAAATGCATAGTGATAGGATGAAATGTAGATGATTGAATGGAAGGGATTTGTTGTGCAAAATGTGGAGAGAAAACCTACTTTTTATTTTTCCGAGGATAGTCTACACCACTGATTATAGGAATCAAGATGTTAGGAAAAATCCAAGGTGTGGATTGACTCTCAGACAAACAGGAATCTCTAGTACACAACCGTGTAAACACCATATAGATGTAGGTACAAGGTTGAAGGTTCATACAAGAGACACCTTTAAATATGCAATACCACAAAACATGCCCCAATATGCCCCTTTCCTTAACATACCAAGATATAGATTGATCTTTGTAGTCGTTGGGAGGAACAATCATAGGAAAAAGTGATGCAAATCAAAGCAAACATACCACATCATGTGAACAAAATACACAAGGCCAACTAACATCTCTTTCCAAGAGTAGGACTTAGAATTTATGGACATACTATCAGATAGGGGAAGGATGCATCCTGATGGATAGGATTGACTGATGGATCTGAATAGGCAATAGAGAAGATGACATGGACACATGAGTGCAGATGTGGTGCTTGACTGCAAAGACTTGATGGAGTACATGTGGATGAATGTTTGGATAATGCACAAGTCGAGAAGAAGCACCAGCTCAGGATTCAGGATTAAGTGCATCTTACTGGGATGGAATCTTAGGTTGATGTGATAGAAGCTTATTTGGAAGGGATGGAAGATCAGTTGGATGGGATGGAAGCTTAGTTTGATGGGATGATCCTTATTCACAATTCAGGCAAAGAATCCTCATCATATGCTAGGTGAGAATGGATAACTAGCTACCTAAGCATAGTTTAGTGGGAGAAACAAATAGGGATGTTGTAGAGGATACTAAAATGGATCATGACATAAGTGGAGGTGGTCAAGAGCACCTTGTTCCTTTTCCTTTTATTGGGGGGGGGGGGGGAGGGGGGGAGGGTAATCAGATTGATTTTATTGATAGAATGAAGGAGACAACCGACAACAAACAAGGTGATAAATGTTGTGAGAAAAGGTTTATGTAGTGGTGTAGATTAAAGAATGAAGGATATAACTGACTACAGGTGAGCTGGGGGGATGTGGAGAAGTATGGAAGGTCATGTAATGACTCATGTCACATCAAAGCATATTGATACAATGAATTTGACTGCTTGAGTCATGTCAATTAATTTTGCACACTCTGATTGATTGTCTCCATGTATATCAATTCACCACCTTCAATTTGAAGCATAGGGAAACATCATGTACATATGACTTATACAATCCTCCTCATTGATAAAGGGGTAGGGAAGTGCAAAAGATGTCAGAATATTCAAGGAATATGGATGTCGGGTGGGTGGGTAGAGTCTGACCTGATAGACAGTGGATCTAGATTATTTACCTTGATGCTTGTAAACAGGTTTTCACTAAGGTACTTGCCTATAGCTCCACAAAGTGGTTTTCACTGATGGACGAATTGATTTTTCTTTAATTTTTTTTGTATTTTTCTTTATTTTTATATTTTTTGCATACTTTTTTACAACTAGCGACCTTCTAAGGACTAGGCACAAAATCTCTTCAGGTGCATGATGTGCATAGGCTCATCCAAGGGATATCCTTTCGAAGTAGCCAACTGATATGCCCCTGATCCATATTTTGTTGTGATCACATAAAGTCCAAGCCAATTAGGCTCGAACTTCCCTTTCTTTTTTCTTTTTTGATGGTTTCTCTGATTTTCCATAAGGACAAGATCACTAACTTCAAATTCCCGAGTTCTGGCTTTCTTGTTGTAGCTCAAGCGTAGGCAATTTTGGTATACCTGAAGATGGTTCAAGGCCTTGAGGTGCCTTTCATCCAGCAATTATATCTCTTGTAGCCTGGAAACTATGTATTCCTCATCAGGGAGGATATTCTGCAATGAGAACCTTAGGGAGGGGATCTCGATCTCAAGAGGGAGGATAGCTTCAAAGACAAATACAAGGGAATATGGAGTGGTTCTTGTTGGTGTGTGGATGGAGGTGCGATAAGCCCACAGAGCAGGATGGAGTTGGAGATACCAATCATGACCAACTTCATTAGCTATCTTTTTAAGGATTTTGATTAGATTTTGATTAGAAGCCTCGGCTTCACCATTATCATGCAGGTAATATGGGGTGGAGAAGCGGTGTTTGATATCAAACTTCTGACATAACTCTTTAACATCTTGATTCTTAAAAGGTCTGTCATTATTCATGATGATAACTTTGGGGATTTCATAGCAGCAGATTAAATAGTTTAGAATGAATTTAGAGATCTTCTTCCTAGTGGTGAAGGTAAGAGGGATGACCTCCACCCACTTGGTGAAGTATTCAGTAGTGGTGATGATGAATTTATGACTGTTAGAGGATGCAGGGTGGATTTTCCCAATGAGGCCGAGCCCCCACTGTGAGAAGGGTTGAGATGTGATAAAAGGCTGCAGATCTTATGATGGAGCATGAATCTTATCACCATACTTTTGACAAGGGATACATTTGTTGGAATGCTCTGATACCGGAAGTAAACTAAGAGGCGGGGTGAATCAATTTACTAACAATAATAGCAATCAATTTGATTATAAACCTTAAACTGAAGCATAGCCCAATGAATAATATAACATGAAAGTACAACACACATAACACCAATATTTGACGTGGAAAACCTGGAAAGGGAAAAACAACAGTGGGAAACCCTACCCACAATCAGATGAATACTCTGTAGTAGTATTATGAATAATTACAATGGGGTTTGCACATGCAAAAAGGCCAATAGCCTAGAGCGCATTGCTCATCACAAAGGGAAGTCTCACTGACTTACATAATCATCAGACTACAGTTTGGAAAACAATGAACTGTGGAAGTAGCATCTACTAATGCTTGATACTGTTCTGGTCAAGCACTGATGTCTTCTCTGCAATACAAAACCTTTCCAACCATCACCTGAATGATATGACTTTATTCTCACTTAATCCTTCTCTAATAATGTAGACTTAACCAACCATAACCATCTCATCTAAATGTGAATTACATGAACAAGTCACCTATAAATACAGATCATCAATCTTATTGACAAGGTCAGCTAAACCCTAAACCCATAAACCCATAATTACAAAAATTACATCATATGATACCACCAAACCAATATTATGATTTATATTACATATCATGGACCTAAATCAAGTAACCAAACAATTATATCCATCGATGATTTTGCTAAGACCAAAATTCAACATGCTTCACTTGCCGATAGAAACCCAAAGAAAAGTTACCAAAAGCTTGAGATATGATCAAGAAGCACCAACAACATGAAAGAAACCAATTCCATAAGCCAGATCCAAAATCCACTGACCAAGTGGCCAAAATAGCATATCGATAAAGCTAACCGGGAATGCCAGAAGCCGATAAAGCCAAAAGCTACCCAGTAAAGGCATAAATCAACCGATGACCAGAAATACCAAAAGCAATTACCAAATCATGAAGCCACCAGAATATAGCAAGCATATAACCATCCAAAACCAATTCTAGAGGCCTAATCATACTGGATAAGAATCACAACCAAGACCAAAATGATTACCAAGACTAACTGGGATAGTCTCCAACTAGGATATAGTGTTGACATCAATGACAACACTAAACCCAATCCAACATATTGCCAAAAATCTCCCCCTTTGGCATTGATGGCAACACTGAATGTGAAAAACATCCAAGTGCAAAGGAATGCCAACAAACTCTAAAACCATCAAAAGATCTAGCAGTTTTCACGTGAATACTTTCTCCCCTTTTGACATCAATGACAAAGGACAAATACTAAATGAAGGTTACAAAACCAAATAGCTAACTACTCCCCCTGAGTAGTAGCACCATCTTCATAAACCCAGATCAGAAAAGTATGTCTGATAAGCTCATCAGATCGATGCATCTCCGCATCTCTAAGTCTCTTCCAGAGGGTTGGTAACCCCCAACTAATCTCTGAGATATTCAAAAGTGTCTTTAGGAAATGGCTTCATTAGAATATCTGCAATTTGTGCCTTAGTAGGCACACAAACCAATCTGACTTCCTTTGCTTCAACCTTTTCCTTCAAGAAATTATACCTTATAGAAATGTGTTTTGATTTAGAATGAAATACCAGATTCTTTGACATATCAATAGCAGTAGTATTATCATAGTGAATAAAAATAGGCACATCATAGCTTACCCTTATATCCTTTAACATCTATTTCATCCATAAGTACAGTTAGTAGTAGCTGCAACATATTTTGCTTCAACTATAGACAATGAAGTGCATGATTGTTTCTTACTAAGCCATGAAACCAACATATTCCCAAGAAATAATGCATACCATGCCATAAATCCAAGCATTGTGGAACATAACACAAGAAAACCAAGGACGCACACCCCAAAGATCTGATCCATTTCTTTTATCCAATTTTCATCCTTACTTGCTTCAATGAAAGATTCTGGTTCAATTTGATAAATTAAACATACCTCTTCAACATCTAACCTTCTCCTAGTCATCAAACCTTTCCTTTTATCTCTAATAATTTGATCTTTAGAATGACTTAGCTTTACATACTTGGGAGTCTTTGAATTTTCTTTATTTGTCGACTCATTCTACTGTTCCTCTGTCACTATTGAATTTTTTGATGCTATCGGTGTCATAGGTTCACTGTTCTGAACTGATTCTTGCATTACCAGTTTAGGTCTGATAAAATCATCTTCCAGTCCATAATCATATGCTCTGATCTAATTATTGCCATGCTCATCCACCTTGACATTTATTCTTTCCAATATCCTATTCAGTCTTTTGTTATAACATCTATATACTTTTCTCTTAGTAGAATAACCCAAAATATTCCTTCATCACTTCTAGGATCAAACTTTCCTAGTTCATCATCTCTTCTAATGTAACATTCTCTTCCAGAAATTTTGAAATATCTGACAATGGGAGTAAGACCAAACCATAGTTCATAAGGAGTCTTACCGGTATCGCCCTTAATGTGTACTCTATTGAAAGTGTATACAATGGTATTGATAGCCTCTCTCCAATAGATATCAAGTAACTTAGCTTCAGTCATCATAGTCCTTGCAGCATCCAAAATTGTTTTGTTCTTCCTTTCCACCAATTCGTTCTACTGTGGGGTTCTAGGTGCAAAAAGTTGCCTCCTAATACCATTCCTTTCACAAAAGTTGTTGAAATCATTGGATGTAAACTCACCACCATGATCTAATCTTAAGTACTTTATCTTTATTCATGTCTCAATCTCAACCATAGCCTTAAATATTTTGCATTTCTCAAAAGATTCATATTTTTCTTTCAAAAATGCCACTCACATCATTCTAGAATAGTCATCAATATGTAACATAAAATATCTATCACCCTAAAAAAATTTAATCCTTGCCGGTCCACACAAATGAGTATGAATAAGATCAAGAATTTTATTAGATGTATCATGTACACTTCTGAAACAAGTTCTAACTTGCTTATCCATTTGACATTCTCTACATACCAGATTATGAGGTTTAACAATCTTGGGCAGATCTCTGACAACTGATATTGAAATGATCTTTACTATGCAATTAAAATTAGCATGACACATCCTCTTATGGCATAACCAACTTTTATCAATCTGAGCAACCAAGCAAGCCTTCTCACCGGAGTTCAAATGAAAGATATTATCATTAGTCTGAATTCTGGAAACAATCTCCAATCCAGGTTTATTAATTATCTTGCATTTTCCATCCTTGAATTACAAATGAAATTCTCTATCCACCATCTAACCTACACTTAAAATATTATGCTTTAATCCTTCAACATAATAAACATTATCAGATTAGTCTTACCATCCAATAATATTGTTCCTTTGCCTTTGATCCTACATGCCTTGTTGTCTCCAAATATGACCAATCCACCCTCAAATTATTTCAATGAGAACAACTTTATTTTGTCACCAGTCATGTGATGTGAGCAACCACTGTTTATAACCCATTCATCTTTTTCTTCAATTTTAGAAGCCAAGGCCTTTTCCTCAGTATGTGTTGGTTCAATGACAAATTTCAGAGAATCATCCTTGATAGCAATAAAGACCCAATCTTTTCTAGATGAAGCACCATTACTAGATCCACTCACAGGTTCATCACTATCATCATCAGAAATACCATCATCATCACTAGCATAATAACATGATTTATCTTTAAATTCCTTCTGAATCTAGGTATGCTATGATATTCAGGATTAGGCTTATAATTCCTCATAAATCTTTCATGATTCCTAACATCTCTCTCAAGACATCTAGATGCAAAATGACCAATCTTATTGCATGAAAAAAATTTAAAAGGGACTTTTCCTTCATACTTACTTCCAGCTGGTCCTTTAGGAATTCTTCTAGCAATTAGGGCTTCCAACTCTTCAAGGTCTCTTTCTTCTTTCTCAATTTCCTCCATATCCTTAGCATACATCCCTTTTCAATCTATCTTCTATTTACTAGATGCAGACGCTCTAAATGTAGTCTCAGTTTTAGCAGCACTCTGATTTCTGAGTTCTTCAAGTTCAAAAGCAGTCAATTTCCCAAGTAGTGTATCTCTGGTCATAGGGGTACTTGACATTGTTTGGAGTTCATTGATTGCAGTAGCCTTCATTTTGTAAACTGAAGGTAGAACTCTTATAACTTTTGACACTATCTCATCCTCACTAATAGATCTGCCACAAAATTTGATACCCATGACAATCTCATTGACTCTATCCATAAAAGAACTTATCTTCTCATCTTCTTCCATCTTTAAAGTTTCATATCTTACCCTTTACCTTCGAGTTTAGCAATCTTCACAGCCTGGTCACCTTCATAAAGAGTTTCAAGCTTTATCTAGATCATCTTAATAGCATTGTCCAACTCTATGATATTCAATAGCTTTTCATCAGATAGGGTTCTCAACAATGCTTCTTTTTCTCTTACATCATTTTTAGCTCTCGTTTGTTCATCAGCAAGTGTTGGTGTTATAGAATTAGGATCATGAGGTATATACCCTTTCTCCACTATCTCCCAAACTTTAACTCCAAGACATTTGAGATGAATCTTCATTTTCTCCTTCCATATCTTGTAATTTGTACCATCAAATTTGGGACTCTCCTTCTGGTAAGGATTGAATGTATAACTAGATGCAGTTACCATCGGATCTCCTCATGCAGTTAAGATTTTGTAGTGAGGACCTCAATCTGATACCAATTGTTGGAATGCATTGATACCGGCAATAAACTAAGAGGGGGGGTAAATCAGTTTACTAAAAATAACAATAATCAATTCAATTATAAACCTTAAAATAGAGCACAACCCAATGAATAATATAACATGAAAGCACAACACACATAACACCAATATTTGACCACGAAAACCATGAAAGGGAAAAACCATGGTGGGAAACCCTACCCACAATCAGATGAATACTCTGCAGTAGTATTATGAATAATTACAATGGATTTTACACATGCAGAAAGTCCAATAGCCTAGAGAGCATTGCTGATCACAATGGGAAGTCTCACTGACTTACAAAATCATCAGATTATAATCCAGAAAACAAGGAACTATGAAAGTAGCATCTGTTATTGCTTGATAGAGTTCTGGTTAATCACTGATGTCTTCTTTGCAATACAAAATATTTCCAACCTTCACCTGAATGATATGACTTTATTCGCACTTAATCCTTCTCTAACAATGTAGACTTAACCACCCATAACCATCACATCTATATGTGAATTACATGAACAAGTCACCTATAAATACAAATCATCAACCTTATTGACAAGGTCGGCTAAACCGTAAACCCATAATTACAAAAATTACATATGATACTACCAAACCAATATTATAATTTGTATTACATAGAATGGACCTAAATCAAGTAACCAAACAATTATATCCATCAGGGATTCCGCTAAGACCAAAATCCAACACACTTCACTTGCTGGTAGAAACCCTCAGTGAAAGTTTAACCGGATCTAAATAGGACCACCATAATAGCACACCATTCAAAGAAAAGTCACCAGAAGCTTAGGATATGATCAATAAGCACTAATGAAATGAAAGAAACTGATTCCATAAGCTGGACCCAAAATCCATTGACCAAGTCACCAAAATAGCATACCGATAAAGCTAACCGGGAACACCAAAAGCTGGTAAAACCAAAAGCTAGTTGGTAAAGGCATAAACCAACTGGTAATCAGAAATACCAAACTTGATAACCAAATCATGAAGCCACAAGAATATAGAAAGCATATAACCATCAAAATAAGCATCCAAAACTGATTCCAGAGGCCTGATCATACCGGATCAGAATCACAACCAAAACCAAAATGATCACCAAGACTAACCGGGATAGATCTAACTGAGATAGTCTCCAACTAGGATACAATGTTGACATCAATGACAACACTAAACCCAATCCAGCATATTGCCAACAACATTTCTTCACATAAATATATGCATCTTCTTCTCTTGTAGGCCAGTAGTATCCCTTTCGCAAGAGCTTTTTAGCCAAATTGAGACCACTTGAGTGTGCCCCACATATACCCTCATACACTTTGTGTGGTTCCCATTCAACCTCTTATTTGTATAGACACCTTAGGAGGGAACCATTAAAATTCCTTCTAAATAGGGTGTCTCCAAGGATGGTATAACGAGCATAGCGGCAGATGAAGGTTTGTTGTTGGGTTTTGGTGAGGTGTGGAAGGATGGTGTTGTCTCTTAGATAGGTGAAGGTTTTTTGATACTAAGGGGACTTGGGACCAGTGAATACACACACCATTTCAGACTCAGGTAGATCATATGCTGGTATGAAACATTGCTCGACCAAAAAATCACATTTTTGATTATGTGACGACATTTGAAGGAGAGAACCAATAGTAGTCATTGTATCTGCAACTCTATTGTTTGTGCATGGGATCTGATCAAACTTGACTGATGTAAAATGTTGCTTGAGATCCTCAATCATACCATGCTAAGGAAGAAGCTTGTCATCTTTTTTTTTATACTCATCATTGACTTGTTTAATGACACATTGGGAATCACCATAGACATTAATTCTGATATCTTCCATTGGATAGCCAAGCAGAGTCTAGTGATTAGTGCTTCATATTCTACAATGTTGTTGGTGCATGAAAAAGCTATCTTGTATGATTTAGTGATGCAATCTCCTTGAGGTGTGACCAACAATATGCCTGCCCCCTATCCGTTCTACATGCAAGAACTATCAAAATACAACTTCCATGTAGAGGACGTAGTGATAGTCATTATGGATTCATCTGGAAATTTTGTGAGGATATGATGATCACCTTGAAGTAGAGTGGCTGCCAGTTGATCTGCTATCACTTGTCCTTTGATTTCTTTCCTATCTACATGCTCAATATCAAACTCACTCAGTAACATGACCTATTTAGCAGTTCTCCCTATGAGAGAAGGCTTTGATAAGAGATACTTCAGGGGGTCAATCTTGGCAATCAATTTTGTTTTATTGTTAATCATGTAGTACCAAAGTTTCTGTGCACTAAAGACAAGTGTTAAGTATTCTCTTTCAATAGGGGTATAATTGAGCTCATACCCTACTAATATGTGACTAATATAGTGTATGACATTCTCTTTTCCCTAATCATCTGTATGTGCTAATAATGCCCCCAGTGCCATTGTGGTTGCCGATATGTACAAAAGGAGTGGTTGTCCTGGAATAGGAGGCATAAGAACTAGAGGTATTTCTAGGTATTCTTTGAGTTTCTCAAAATCTTTTTGACATAGGTTGTCCCATTTGAATTTAGTATCTTTGCATAGTAAGTGTGAAAATGGGTGCCACTTATCTGTGAGCTATGAAATGAAGCGTCTAATGGATTGGAGCTTTCCTTGAAAGTTGCATAGTTGTTTTAGAGTCTTCAAAGGTGGAATTTCCATGATAGCTTTCACCTTTGCAGGATCAATGGATCAACTTCTATGCCTCTACAGGAAATGATGAAACCCAATAGTTTCCCATATGTAACACCAAAGACACATTTCTTAGGATATAGGCACAACTTATATTTTCTCGATCTTTCAAAGATCTACCTCAGGATAGGAATATGTTCATTTCTTTTCTTAGATTTTTGTAGGAGATTGCCCACATAATCTTCTATGATCTTATGCAAAAGCTCATGAAAGATTTCTATCATTTCTCACTGATATGTTTCTCCAACGTTCTTGACACCAAAAGGCATAACTTGATAGAAAAAGGTGCCCCATGGCATTGTAAATGTTGTTTTGTGTTGGTCCTCTTCTTCTATCCTGATCTGATTGTATCCACAAAATCCATCCATAAGAGAAAACATTTCATGTCTCGATGTGAGATCTATGATCATGTATATGTTGGGAAGTGGGAAATCATCCTTAGGGCATGCTTCATTCAAATCTTGGAAATCTATGCAAATGTGGATGCCCCCAGTAGCTTTGCTGACAGGGACAATGTTGGACACCCACTTAGGATAATGTATTGGTTTTATGAATCTTGCATCTAACATATTTGAAGTTCCACCTTGACGAGGAGTGCAATATGTGGATGCATCTTGAGTAATTTAAACTTTACAGGTTTGGCATCTAGACAGATAGCAAGATTGTGGACTAGTAAGTCTGGATCAATGCCTGACATGTCATCATACGACCATGCAAAGTTGATCTTTGTTTCTGTGAGAAAATTGACAAAATTATATTTTTCTTGATCCGACAGAGACTTAGCAATGAGTATGTTCTTAGGGGTATCTTTAGTACCCACATTGATAGTGTTTGTTTCTTCTATAAGTAGAGTTGACCTATCTCGTTGCGAACGAACCATGGTAGGGAGGTCAAGTCCCTCATCCTCAAGTGCCCGATCCAAGTTTTCACTTGTGGATATGCCCTTTATTTTTACTTTTTCCTCATCTAAAGGTGCCTCAGGGAGGTTTTCACCCAAGGATCATGCTTTTTCTTTTTATTGTCTTTTTTGTGACTAGGGGAATTGTCGTGACTAGCAAAGTATATGTTTTCATGCAGTTAGATCTTATGAACTCTATTGCAGTCTTCTAAATTGTGCATAGTTAGGAGATTCATGTGAGCATTATCATTGACACATATGTCCAAAGCAAGTTTGTCTCGTTGGTCCCAGTCTATAAGCTTGGGGTGGACAAGTTGTAACTCATATGGAGTGGAAGGGATTATGGGGGTGATAGTGTTGACATGGGTATCAAAGAAGATGTCATCTTGGTATTCAAAAGGCATTTCATGGAATTCCTCTTCATCAGAGTCTTTGACATCTAAAGGGGGATCTGAAGGGGTACCAGTGATAGTGATCTTAGGTACTTGCGTGTAACCCAAGCCCCTATTATACTTATATAAGGGGATTTATTGGTGCTTTGATTCTATTTTCTTTCAGCCCTAGGCTATGTCCTTTATAACCCATCTTATCCACTATGGTTGATGCTTTTGGATACATCTTCTTGGGAATATTTTCTAGTTCTTCATCCTCTTCTCGATACAACCAAGAGGAAACATCAGTCTCGAGGATCTCTTCATCAAGTGGGCCTCATTGCTTGAAGCTGGTGTCTTTGCATTGTATAGTGGGTTTTTGATCTTTTTTTTAATTTCTTTGGGCTTGCCAAATGACTTGGGAGATAAGGGGAGTTTTCCCACAAGTAGGACATCCTCAAGTTTGTACTCTTTGCAACCATTCTCTATGATCTTGACCTTAGGCTCTCCTTGAGATGAAGTGGAGGCAACTTTAGATGCGTCAAATGGAGGAGGTAGAGTGGATCCATTTAACGGGAAGTGGTATGGATGTTTCCCCTCTAAGGTATTGCAATACTGAAAAGGTTTTGGATCACCTCTAATAGTTATCTATCTTCCATTGAAGGGAAACTTAAGGCATTGGTGGTAAGTGGAGGGAACAACTTGAAGGGAATGAATCCACAAGTGGCCAAGGAGAATGTTATAAGGGAGGTCAAGATCTAAGACTTGGCAAGGGGTCTCAACTATAATAGGCCCCACTTGAAGAGGTAAAGTGATCTTGCCTTTGAAAACCCTTCCTACATCATCATAGGCTTTGATTGTGATTTTTCCTGATGGGTCAACCAGGTCTTATGAAAGTCCCAATTGTTTTATTAACTTGTATGTATAGAGATTGAGTCCAGATCCACCGTCTATCAAGATGCATTTAACCTTGTGTTTCTTGATAAGAGCTTCAATGTGCAATGGTTTATTATGATCATCATTGGAGGTGAATAAAAGGTGGTGTTGAGCAATGAGGTTTCCAATGAGATCTTTGAACTAGGAAACATTGATGTTGTCAGGGATACGTGATTTCATTGGTATATGTGGAGAGTATGATGACATGATGATATTGTATGTTGTCATTGATGTCAATATGCTGAAGAGTAAACTGGTATATTGCAGTAAGCAACTTGCAAGAGAACCGGTATATGTGAAAAAGTGAAGCGGTATGTTGGAATGTGAACCAGTATATGGAATGTTTTGTATCAAGGTTTCATATGGTATGACTACCGATTGGTAGTCTCAGCTTCATGGTTTCTAGTTGATGGATTCCAAGCCTATGTGATTCAATTGATGACATCGTGTGATGAGTTAGCATTGTAATGAAGAATAGATTGTGTTGCCACGTCAGCCTTGTGCACGCGAAGGATCTTGCATGAAGGAGATTGATCCTATCAACCTTGGGAATGTGTGAAGTCTTTGTAAATGGTGGAGAACGCATGATGGGTTATCAACCTCCAAGAAGCGGTGAACAATGAACGTTGGAGAACATCTTGAGATCTGTTCAAGATTTTTGTAATCAATGCAATATGTTCAATGGTTAGGATTGAACCGACTGAATTGCTTAACCTAAATGTTTAGGGTTTAGGGTTTATGCTACCGACCTATCTACTTCCTATAAGGTCGATGTTGATTTTCATGTTGAGGTTGTTGGCAAATGTTGTGTGTATATCTAAGTGCAGAGATATGTGATTCTTGCCAGACCAAATAAGAGAATAGATACCTGCAGAGTTTGATTGCAAAAGGAAGAAACTAAAGCAGATCTACATTGGCATTGAAGTGTTGTTACTAGATCATTGTAATACCTGTTGACCTCTAACCACTTCAACAGTTGGAAAATCCCTTAACAGGGTAGCTTTAACCGGCTTGCTGTAAATCCTTTAACAGGGTGACTGAAAATCATTGAGTTCTTAAAATCCTCTAACAAGGTAACCTTTAACAGGGTTTAACCCTTAACCGGGTATTTTAGCCATCCCTTAACTGGGTGATCTATAGAAGGATCGGTTCCTAATAGAACCTATTGTAAAGTCTTTAACTGGACTAGGCTCCTAATAGAGTGGACTTCAAAAGGGTTCAAAGAATAGCTCGTGGGTATTCATCCCCACTGTGGTTTTTCCCAGTTGGGTTTCCACATGAAAAATATGTGTGTTATGTCTGATGCTTTTCATGTGATGCTTTGCTATTTTCTATCAAGCGGTAAAGCATGTTGAACCAGTAAGTCCTTACATTTCTATTGATATATTACTTTTGTATGCATATGGGTGAAGTAGAAATAAGATGTTAGATTGTGTGGAAAGCTAAGAGTTATTGGTTTATGTCTTTCACATTTTTACTGTGTTCAACTGGTAGTAATATGGTTTAGACCAGTGTTATTGCTTTATAGTCAAGTGTAGTGTTTTTAGTCAAACCGGTTTAAGGAAAAGTGTTTTTGTCTATGCTGATTCACCCCCCCTCTCAGTACCGGTTTGCTACTAACTGTTCATCATTGATTCATCAATTGGTATTAGAGCATCTTCTAGGTCCTCTATGTTGTAAGCTTAACCACTTGAGGTAAAGATCCTACTCTAATGATGAAGAGGGAAGGTCCAAAGTTCAACACAAACAACTTTAAAAAATGGAAGGACAGAATGAAGATATACATCAGAAGCATGGGTGCTCAACACTGGAGCTATGTTGAGAATGCTTATGTTATCCATACCGGTACTCTCATCGAGGATCAAAAGAGAGAGATTCAGAAGAATGGGCAAGTCATGGAAGCCCTAATCAGCAGTTTGTCTGACATTGAGTTTATTGATGTTCAAGAAAAAGAGAATCCCAAAGAAGTGTGGGATGCTCTTGAGAATATCTATGGTGGTGATGAGCATGTGAAACAAGCAGGAAGAAAGCCTTAGGGAAAGTTTGAAGACATGTAGATGGTTGAAGGAGAGACCATTCAACAATATGGAATAAGAATCAAAACTATTGTTGGAGATATCAAGAGTGCAGGTGGTAAAATGGAAGATTCCACTGTTGTTAGCAAAGTTCTGAGATCCTTATTACCAGTCTAAGCAATAAGGGTTGCTACTATTCAGGAGTTGAGGTCTGTAGACAAGACAAAGGTATCCCTAGATTCCATCATTACAAAGTTAACAACTTATGAGCTAAATAATTATGATGGCAGCATTCAGAAGACTGAATCAGCCTTTAGAGCATCTGCTGCACCATCTAGAAAAGGCAAAGAAGCTAGTACCAATGGTGAACCAAGACAAAGTAGAGAAATAGATGATGAGGAGATTCTGATGGAATTTAAAGCTCTTCTTGCCAAGAGACTTCCCAAGGGAACCAGTAAATATAGAGGTAAGCTTCCTTTGAAATGCTTTTCTTGTAACCAGATAGGACACATTGCTGTAAATTGCCCTAATGGTGATAACAAGGACAAACCGAAGAGGCTCAAGATGTTCAAAGGAGGAAACTGGAGAAACTATTTTGTAGCAGTTGATGAAGGTGCCACTGATGAGGAATCAAAAGATGAAGAAAATGAAGATATTGTGTTTGTAGCAGTCAAGGAAGATGTGTCAGACAAGAAGGCTCTTGTCTCCCGCTTTGATAATTCTAATGAGTGGATTATTGATAGTGGCTGTTCTCACCATATGAATGGTGATCAGAGTAAGTTTCTATCTCTGGAAGAGTATGATGGTGGTGTGCTTCATTTTGGTAATGATGCACCATATATGGTAAAAGGTAGAGGGTCCATCTCTCTTAATGGAAGAAGCAGTGCTGACAATGTGTATTGGGTAGAAGGTCTTAGACACAACCTTTTCTGTGTTCCTCAACTGAATGATAATGGACTCACTCTGGAATTCAAAAATGGAGTGTGCAAAATCAAAGGAAAGAATGGTGAACTGATGGCTACCAGTATGCAAACCAAAGGTAACCTATTTCAGCTAAATGCTAATGTTAGTACATGTCTAATGGCTAGTTTTGAGGATAGTTGGATATGGAATAGGAGACTCTGCCATGTAAACTTTGATAATATTGTGAAGGCCAGTAAGATCAAGGTAGTTAGAGGATTGCCTATGCTGAGTAGACCAGAGAATCCTTTGTGTAGAGAGTGTCAACTGGGGAAAATGTCTTCCTCAACCTTCAAAGGTAAACCTTTCACTGCAGACAATTTACTTGATCTTGTGCATACTGATTTGTATAGTCCTATGAAAACTAGGAGTGTGCAGGGACATAGCTATTTTATGATTCTTATAGATGATTTCTCAAGAATGATGTGGGTCACATTCTTGAAGGATAAGTCTAAAGCCTTTGGAAAGTTCAAAGCCTTCAGAGCACTGGTAGAAAAAGAAAGCGGTAAGAAGATTAAGTGCCTGAGAACTGATCAAGGAGGAGAATTCACTTCCAGTGAATTCAACAAGTATTGTGAAGAGAACAACATCAAGAGGAAATTGTCTTCCCCCCAGACTCCATAGAAGAATGGCCTAGCAGAGAGAAACAACGGACTATAGTTGAAGCAGCCAGAACAATGTTGATCCAAGGAAAAGATGCTCACACTTTTTGGAGAGAAGCGGTGAGCACTACAGTCTACACAATGAACCGGGTACTCATCAAAAAGGGTAAGGATAAAACACCTTATGAGTATTGGACAGGTAAGACACCAGTGGTAAGCTACTTTAGAGTGTTTTGTAGAAAATGTTATATCAAGAGGAGTGAACACTAGAGAAAGTTTGATGCTAAATATGATGAGGGAATATTCCTAGGGTATTCCACAAAGAGGAAAGCTCTCAAATGTTTCAACAATAGGACTTAGAGAATTGTTGAAAGCATCAATGTTAGAGTTGATGAAACCTCTAAGAAATATGAGGAAACTGGCAGTGAGCAAGTAGGAGATGAACCAGTAGTAACCTTCTGGGAACTGATTGCAAAAAAGCCTAACACTAGTAATAGTGCTCCTACATCGGTAGATGTTGATGCTGATGAAGATGAGGATGAAGAAGAAAAGAAAGAGGAAACAACTAAGATCATTCCTAGTTATGTAAAGCTGAATCATGATCCAAAGCAGATCATAGGAGACAAGGATGCAAGAATTCTTACAAGAAGAAAGGTTAAAGAAAACTCTTGCATGATCTCTGAATTTGAGCCTAAAACATTTAGAGAGGCACATAAAGATGAAGACTGGAACAAGGCAGTGGAAGATGAACTTGAATAGATAGAAAAGAATGGTACATGGTCTTTGGTACCCAGATCGAAGCATAAAAATGTCATTGGCACCAAATGGCTTTTCAAAAATAAGCTGAATGAAGATGGCTCGGTGATTAGAAAAAAAGCTAGACTGGTGTGTAAAGGATATGCCCAAGAAGAAGGAGAAGACTATGGAGAAACCTTTGCTCCTGTAGCCAGATTGGAAGGAGTTAATATGCTTCGTGCATATGCAACTTTTAAGGGATTCAAAGTATATCAAATGGATGTAAAATTTGCATTCCTAAATAGAATACTAGAAGAGGAGGTGTATATAGAGCAACCAGATGGGTTTTCCCTATCAGAAGATAGTGACATGGTGTGTAGGCTACATAAAGCCTTGTATGGACTAAAGCAGGCACCTAGAGCATGGTATGAACACTTGCACTCCCATCTTGTGAAGATTGAATTTGAGAGAACAAGTGAGGATAGTAATATCTACTTGAAGTCAGAAGGAGATAAGATTGTAATCTGTGAGGTATTTGTTGATGACATAATTTTTGGAGGAGATGACAAGATGAGTCATGATTTTGTAGATGAGATGAAAAAAGAATTTGAGATGTCACTTATAGGGGAGATTAAGTTCTTCATTGGACTATAGATTCAACAAATGAAAGATGCAATCTTTAGCACTCAGTCCAAGTATGTCAAAGAGGTGTTGAAGACTTTTGGCATGGAAGATAGCAAACCAGTTGGTACACAGATGGTGATCGGTTGTAAATTATCAAAAGAGGATGACTCAAGGTTGGTAAATGAGAAGGAATACTAATAAATGATTGGTAAATTTCACTATGTAGTACATAGAAGACTGGACATTTCACATGCAGTGGGCATTACTGCACAGTTCTAGAAAAGTCCAAGAGAATCCCACTTGGTAGCGGTCAAGCGGATTCTGAGATATTTGAAGGGAACTATTGACTATGGATTATGGTATCCATACAGCAATGATTTCAACCTAAAAGTGTTTACAGATGCTCACTGGGTTGGTAATGTGGATGACCGAAAGAGCACAACTGGTGGTGCATTCTTTCTTGGTGGTAGACTAGTCTCATGGATGAGTAAGAAGCAGAGTTGTATCTCTCAGTCTACAGTAGAAGCCGAGTATGTTGCAACATTTATGAACTGCACCCAGATAATCTGGATGAAGCATGTATTAAATGGCTTCAAAGTTCCTATATCTGAATCAGTAAGTATATTTTGTGACAAAACAAGTGCGATTAACATCTCCAAGAATCCGGTTTTACATTCTAGAACCAAGCACTTTGATCTCAAATATCATTTCTTGAGGGAGAAGGTTCAGACCAAAGAGGTTGTATTGGAACATGTTTCCAGTAAGGAGCAGTTAGTAGACATATTCACCAAGCCTCTATCAAAGGCTGCCTTTACCTATTTGAGAGGTGAATTAGGGGTGCTGCCCCTTCAAGAGGTGAACTAAAGGTGTGTGCTCCACATCAGTCAGGTCTTACATTGATATATCTTTTTTAGGACTGGTGTGTTGAAGGATTCTACTCCTTAGGGGGAGCACCATAGTAGAACATAGATGTTTATGCCTCCACTTTGGCATTGTTGTCAAAGGGTGAGAATATGTGAAGTGGAGAAGATATCTGTAGTATTGGGGGAGAAGATGTGAAGCAGAGAGATATCTTTGTGTATTGCGATCAATGACAAAGGGGGAGATTGTTGGCATATGTGTAGAGTATGATGACATGATGATATTGTATGTTGAAGAGTAAACTGGTATATTATAGTAAGCAACTTGCAAGAGAACCAGTATGATGTTGTGAACTGGTATATGTGAAAAAGTGAAGCGGTATGTTTGTCCAAGTGAACCAGTATGTTGGAATTTGAATCGGTATATGCAATGTTTTGTATCAAGGTTTCATATGGTATAACTACCGGTTGGTAGTCTCAACTTCAGGGTTTTCGGTTGATGGATTCCAATCCTGTGTGATTCAACTAATGACATCATGTGATGAGTTAGCATTGTAATCAAGAATAGACTATGTTGCCATGTCAGCCTTGTGCATGTGAAGGATCTTGCATGAAGGAGATTGATCCTACCTACCTTCGGAATGTGCGAAGTCTCTGTAAATAGTGGAGAATGCGTTATGGGTTATCAACCTCCAAGAAGCGGTGAAGAATGAATGTTGGAGAACATCTTGAGATCTGTTCAAGACTGTTGTAATCAATGCAATATGTTCAACGGTTACAATTGAACCGACTAAATTGCTTAACCTAAATGTTTAGGGTTTAGGGTTTATGCTACTGGCCTATCTGTTTCCTATAAGGTCGATGTTGTTTTTCATGTTGAGGTTGTTGGTAAATTTTGTGTGTGTATCTAAGTGTAGAAATACGTGATTCTTGCCAGACCAAATAAGAGAATACATACCTATAGAGTGTGATTGCAGAAGGAAGAAACTAAAGCGAATCTGCATTGGCATTGAAGTAATGTTACTAGATCATTGTAATACCTGTTGACCTCTAACCACTTCAACAGTTGGAAAATCCCTTAACAGGGTAGCTTTAACCAGCTTGTTGTAAATCCTTTAACAGGGTGACTCAAAATCATTGAGTTCTTAAAATCCTCTAACAAGGTAACCTTTAACAGGGTTTAACCCTTAACTAGGTATTTTAGCTATCCCTTAACTGGGTGATCCCTAGCAGGATCGGTTCCTAACAGAACCTACTATAAAGTCTTTAACTGGACTAGGCTCCTAAGAGAGCAGACTTCAAAAAGGTTCAATGAACAACTTGTGGGTATTCATCCCCACCATGGTTTTTCCCAATTGGGTTTCCACTTGAAAAATATGTGTGTTATGTGTGATGCTTTTCATGTGATGCTTTGCTATTTTCTGTCAAGCGGTAAAGCATGTTTAACTAGTAAGTCTTTACATTTCTGTTGATGTATTACTTGTGTATGCATATGGGTGAAGTAGAAATAAGATGTTAGATTGTGTGGAAAGCTAAGAGTTATGAATTTATTTCTTTCACATTCTTATGGTGTTTAACTGGTAGTAATCTGGTTTAGATCGATGTTATTGCTTGCCAGTCAAGTGCAGTGTTTTCAATCAAACCGGTTTAAGGAAAAGTGTTTTTGTCTATACTGATTCACCCCTCATCTCAGTACTGGTTTGGTACTAATTGTTCATCATTGATTTATTAGATTCAAGGAGGGATTATTCCAAAATCTCCTTGTGAATGAGGGAGGTCTTGAGGAGCTCTATGATGGAAATTTGTGGAGGAGTCTTCCCAAGGTGATCAAGGAGGTCATATCGGTGGGTGGATGACTTGGGGAGAGGATTCGGTGGAGGAGGGGCTCCTTGGATAGTCACCCTTCCGTGGTGGGTGGTTAAATTATAGTCATTCTGAGAATGGGAAGTGGAAGGTGCGACACCTTGAATGACTATTTTGGCAAGTTTGATCCTTCTTATCAGTTTTGAAGGGGGAGGACCACCTTGAATAGTGACCCTAGGTTTTTTTTGCGAAGGGGGAGGGTTAGGTCCTAGAATAGTGATCGTGTTGACATGATTATCTGTAGGATCTATATGACCCACCAATGAGTCAAAGTCAGTTATATGATTAGTATAATCATAGTTGACTGCATTAGATGATGAGGCCTTGCCTTTATCATACTTCGGGAAGGGTTCCTGGTACATCTCTATTTTATCATCATAATTATTAGGTTTTGTTGTTGCTACCTCAATATCACCCTTATCAATGAGATCTTGGATGTAATTCTTCAGTTTCATACACTTTCATGTATCATGCCCATTGATGTGGTGAAAACCACAACTCACTCTCATTATACCACCTATGTTTGGGCTGGTTAGGATCAAACGGGTGAGTTATCAGAAATACAACTACACCGGCTTGGACAAGCTTTTGGTTTACAACCTCAATGGGCTCAATAAGAGGAGTATACTCCCTTGGAGTTTGATTATTAGATCAGGGTGGTCGCCCCTAAATGGAGACATTGTTGGGGAATATTTGAGATTGATTTTGATTGTTTTGTCGATTGATGAATTGATTGTTAGTGGTAGTGGGTTTACAGGGAGCAACTATAATTTGGACCCACTTTGCATCAATGACACTAGTGTTGACTATGTTCTTATTTTTGGACCAAAATTTTGGTTTATCATTGTTATAAGAGGAAGTGTTGTGGTTTGATTTCTGATAATTCTTTACAATTCCTTCCTCTAACAAGACTCATTCAAGGGATAAGCCATTATTAGTCAACTTTTGGAAAGATTTTATACACTGAGCTATCAAGGGTTTTGATAGTTCAAGTACCAGATTATTTTGAAATAATTTAATTTGGTGTTTCTCTAGCATAGCCCACTGAAACTTTTTGATGAGATGTCACCACCTTTGCAAGTTGGTGAAGGTTTCTCCAGGCCTATGTTTTGTGTTACAAAGGTCCATCATGGAAACATCATTGATGATGTTGTAAGAATAGTGGGCCACAAATTTTTTTGCTAAGTCCGAGAAGTAGGTGATAGAACCTTGGGACAGGGACGAGAACCACACAAGAGAGTCTCCTGTAAGACTCTTAGGGAAGAGTCTACAAAGATATAAATCAGTATATGAGTCCTCTTGACATAAGATGTGAAACTCACAGACATGGTCTTGGGGGTCACCCTGGCCTTTGTACTTCATAAACTTAGGCATCTCAAACCCTTATGGGTAAGTTGCAAATGATATTGATGGATCATAGGGACAAGAACATAATTCCTCAAAAGAGTAAGGTTTTCTCTTATTAGTCCCTTCCTTCATATTTTTGATGATGTTCTTCATGTCCTAAATTTCCTTGATCAAATCATGTTGGGGATCTTGGACATGATGGACCATGTTTTCCCTGAGCATTTGTTGAGTCATGGATGACACACCACCACCACTAATATACTGGTAAGACGAAGAAATGGGGATATGAGATGTGATGACCGATGTGATGGGGAATTGAGGGGTGATGATTGGTCGTGACCTGCAGATTGTGGTAGCGTGTGAGACGGAAGTATTGATGAAATTAGTGGTATTATTGAGGGGAATACAAGATTGAGGAATAGAGACATGTGGGCAGGTGGAGGAGGATGGCATATAAGCATGTTGGATAATAGACGTGATCGGGTTGGATAATGGCATAGATGCTAAAAAGGAAGAAGAGGGTTGGATGGAAATCATGGGGATGGATACCACAAGTTCTATGGATTGAGGATGAAGAATAGGAGCAATGATGTGACTAGTATAAAATTCTCCCTGTGGTTGTTGATCAAGAATAGATCTATCAAAATCAGGGGGAAGGCGAGCTCCATTTTCAATGAGGGTCCTTAAGAGGCCACTAGGATTGTGTCGGATGAATTTCTCCATCATTTCTTGATTGAATGAATCTTCTAGGAATGTTTGCATTTCCGGGGGGAGATTGTGATTGTGGATCTTTAATGTTGGGTTGTAAATTTTGACCTTGTGTGGGATCTTGTGTAGGATCTTGATATAGGACACTAATGTCTGGTATGCCATATTGTTGTTTGACCATATTCTTCTTTTGAGATCAATTTGTGACCACACCAAAATAATATTAGGGAGGATTTATTAGAAGAAAAGATTGATGAAAGGACTTAGCAAAAATTTTGGATTTTGATTTGATTTGAATTTGATGGAGTTTGATTGAATGATTGATTGGGTCCTTAAAATTTTGGATTTTGATTTGATTTGAATTTGATGGAGTTTGATTGAATGATTGATTGGGTCCTTAGATTAGGAAAAAGTTTTATTAAGATTGCACCTTCATCCTTGGATGAGGATTTTAGGTGAGGGAAGTTGATGATGAAAACCACAAACAAGGTGATAACCAAGTTGGGTAAAATTTAGACCTTAGGATAATGATCAAAGTCTCTTTCTACTAAGGATTGACTAATGATCCTAATCAAAATAAAGACATGGGATTGGGTTCTTGATCGACCCAAAATATGAGCCAAAGGTACTTGGGAGGGATTCTTCCCCAATCACTAAGTCCAATTGATTAAAGATGAGGTCTAAATAAAACTTCACAAGGTGTAAACCTTAGAGTGAGGTAGACCAATTTTAGTAGGTCGGCTCTACAAGATATTACAATAAAATCATTTTACATACAATATCATATCCGATGCAATAACCAATTGAACATGTTGGCTTAATGCATTTACAACAATAATAAATCATCTCCATAGCATGTCATGCTGATCTGGAAAAGATAAACCTGTCGGTGTAACCCTAGATAACCTGGACCTATTTGCTGGTAAAAGCAAATATGCAAATATGAATATACCAATGATTAATTCTTCAAAAAAAAGTGTCCACATGATGTTTTAGACATTACCAAGTGTCTTCCATATCATTCCAAATACTGGTGAACATTATATCCTACCGGTGAACCATATACCAGTAACTGTGCAATAGTTGCTTGCCGGTGAATGTTGTTGGATCTTCAAAGTGCTTGTTTTCAGTAGGTGTTGACATCAATGACAAAACCATACCAAAATACCAACAATCTCCCCCTTTGGCATTGATGGCAACACAAGATGGAAAAACCATCAAAGTGCCAAAACAGAAATGCCAAATACCAAAAACCAACAATCTCCATTTCTCCCCCTGGGAGCAACATGTGTTTATCCAAAGATTTATTTTCAATACTAATGTCTTCCTCAAAAGATAATGTGTTTTTTCCATAGATATCTCTCCCCCTTTGACATCAAATGCCAAAGCTAAAAAATTCAAGTCCATACAAAATACCAACTACTCCCCCTGAGAAGTAGCTTCCTCATAAAATACCGGAATAAAGATTTGTCTTTTTAATTCTACCAGTTGATGACAATTATCAATTGTCTAAGTCTTTGCCGGTGGTGGTATGACTCCAAGCTGATCTCTGAGATATTCAAAAGTCTCCTTAGGCAAAGGTTTTGTGAAAATATCTGCAAGCTATTCTTTAGTATTCACATAAACCAGTTTTATCTCCTTTTCTTCAACTTTTTCCCTTAGAAAATTCAGTTTGATAGAAACATGTTTAGTTTTAGAATGTAATACCGGATTCTTAGATATATTAATTGCTGCATTGTTATCACAGTAGATAGTAATAGGTTCCTTTCATTTTACCTTAATGTCTTTCAACATTTGCTTAAGCCATAGTACCTATGTATAGTTAGTTGCTGCTGCAACATATTCTAATTCTGTTGTTGATAAAGATGTACAACTCTATTTCTTACTCAACCAAGAAACTAATCTCTTTCCAAGAAAGAATGCTCCTCCAGTGGTGCTCTTTCTATCATCCACATCTCCTACCCAATTTGCATCTGTGTATGCACATAGGTCAAAATTTTCATCTCTAGGATACCATAATCCAAGATTTGTTGTGCCTTGTAAGTACCGAAAAATCCTTTTTACTGTTGATTCATGATTTTCCCTAGGATTACTCTAAAATATAGAAACAATACATATTGCATTCATAATATCAGGCTTGGTTTGTGTCAAATACAGTAAACCTCCTATCATAGATTTGTATCTAGTTGGATTAACAGGTGTAGATTCATCCCTTTGAGATAATTTGTCATTTGTAGTCATAGGTGTGCTTACCAGTTTAGAGTTCTCCATCCTAAATTTCTTTAGTAATTCTTTCAAGTACTTGGATTGACTCAAAAATATACCTTTATCAGTCTGAGAAATCTGCAAACCTAAAAAGAATTTTATTTCTCCAATCATAGACATTTCAAATTCTTGCTGCATTTTAATAGAAAATTCCTTACATAATCCATATTCTCCTCCAAAGATTATATCATCAACTAATACTTCAATAATCAAGATGTCATCATGAGTTATTTTGTAATATAAATTGCTATCTGCATTTCCTTTAGTAAAACCAATCTTTAAAAGATACTTATCCAACCTTGCATACCAAGCTCTTGGGGCTTGTTTCAATCCATACAGAGCTTTTCTTAACCTACAAACCATATCATTGTCATCTGTCAAAGAAAATCCATCAGGTTGTTCAATATATACTTCCTCTTCAAGATCTCCATTCAAAAATGCACATTTAATATCCATTTGATAAACTTTGTAGTCCTTGTGAGCTGCAAAAGCCAAGAATAATCTAACAGCCTCAATTCTGGCTACTGGTGCAAAGGTTTCATTGTAATCAAATCCTTCTTTCTGAGAATATCCCTTACACACTAGTCTTGCTTTATTTCTAACAACCTTACCATCTTCATTAATTTTGTTTCTAGATACCCATTTGGTTCCAATTACATTTTTATCTTTAGGCCGGGGAACTAATGTCCAAGTATTATTTTTCTCAATTTGTCCTAATTCTTCTTCCATAGCTTTAATCCAAAATTTATCTTCACATGCATCTGTGTGAGGGAAAAAGCGAGACTAGGTTATCATGTCCTAATCCTACCTCTTGTCACACATTATGGAATACGAAAGAGCCTAGAGGTATTGCACAATTGGCTACTTCTTTTTGTGAAAGAGAGAGCCACGGGCTACCTATTAAGGTTTCTATTCCTTTGTTGTAATTGAAAGGTAAGATTATGCAAGTCCAATTCCTAACCCTAGAATGCAAGTATGAACTAATAACAAGATTGCAGAATTGAACTTAAACAATGGAAAGTTGTAAATACCAAAATAAAACAAGAATGCAAATGTGTACCCGGAGTCAAAATCTGAGTGGAAATGTTCGGGACGGGGGCGCGGGTGCCACTGTCCTGATTCTGCACCTGAAACTGCACCTGAAACCGCTGTTTTGCACTCTGGAAAACTATCTAAAATGCTGTCTGTCAGGAGGACCAGGGCGCCCAGCGCCTCTGTCCCAGGGACCAGGGCACCTAGCGCCCCTGTCCTGATAGGACCAGGGCACCCCACGCTCCTGTCCTGGTATTCTGCTCTGCAATTTGGTGTGGGGTGCTATCTTGACTTGCTTTTTTCGGATCTGCAACCTGCGGCATCGTCCGAGTCTCGAAACCTACACTTATATCTAAAAAAGGTGTTTGGGTGGCTATATAGGGTTTTGCCTTAGTCAAACCCCCACTTCGGTGATTTCCACCTCCACGAATAGCCAAGTTGTATTGTAAAAGTAATGTGTGTGCAGACCTTGTGTGTGTGCAAGATCTAAAATGCAAGTAAGCAAACTAGAGCAACCTAGAAAGTAAACCCTAATTGCTTGTAAATGATAATGTAAATTCTCTAAATCAAGATGCAAAGTGATCTAAAGCATGAATAAATAAGATATTGAAGCTTATGCAAAGACATGAAAACAATATGAAATCATACCCAACCCCCAAAGGAGGGGTACAAGCCAATCTTCAGTCGGTAATCTCCTATTGTTCTTCAATGTCTTCCAAGCCCTAAATGGATGAATGGAATTGATAAATGCTTGATAGATGGATGTTGAATGTTGTTGAAGTCTTCAAAGATCTGCTCTTTCGCTGCATATGAGGTTCCTGAAAACAAAATTCTGATCCCTTTAAATGAAGAAAGAGAGCTCTTATGTATGAAACCCTAGGTCTCAATTCCAACTTTTGGCCGACCTAGAGATTGAATATCCCGCCAATTTCTTGGGGTTAAGCTTTATTTTGTGATTGGATCGCACTCCTAAAATTTTGGGAAAAATGTCCGGGACCGTGTGCACTCCAGGCGCCACGGTCTCGACAACTTTTCACCAAATTTTCAGGGCCATCAGATATGATGATTTTAGAGAGAATCCCGAAGTTACAGGTGATTTCGAGATGTTTTGACCCCCGAAATCAAGCCCCCAAGCTCAGAATAGGGCCTAATTAGGGTTTTTGATTAAGTGATGTATTGGAGGAATAAAATGAAAGGGGCACACTTTAATGAAAGGGCCCGACTTTATGATGTGGAAAATGATGAAATAGAACTTTTAGACCTAATGAATTTGATTAATTAAGTGCTAAAGGGGAAATGTAATGCAAAATGCAACTGCGCCAAGGCGGGTGCTAAACTAGGTGTTAAATTGTACTGCTTTAGCAAGTGCATACAATTTATGACGTTACAGCATCATTGATAGATGATGGTTCAATTTGAGAAATAAGACATACCTCTTCATTTGCCAATCTTCCTCTTGTCATAACTCCTTTAAATTTGATTCCAATTATCTGATCTTTAGAATGATTCAATCTTACATACCGAGGTGTCTTAGTTTGTTGTTGTTCTTCAATTACTGTGGAATCCTCTGATGATACCGGAGTAACTAGATCTTCATTCTGTATCGATGGATTCAGTATAGGTTCATTTGTCACAATTTCTGTTGCCCGTTCAAATTCTATATACCTTGAAGTTTCTTTGAATTGTTCATCAATCTTTACATTTGTACTCTCAACAATTTTCTACAATCTCTTATTAAAACATCTATATGCCTTTCTCTTAGATGAATAACCAAGAAATATTCCTTCATCACTTCTAGGATCAAATTTACCAATATACTCATCTCTTCTAATATAACATTTACTTCCAAAAATTATAAAATGCTTAAGAGTAGGAGTATTACCAAACCATAGTTCATGAGGGGTCTTACCAGTTTCACCTTTGATGTGAACTTTGTTGAATGTATAGACAACAGTGCTAACTGCCTCTCTCCAATACACATGTGGTAGATTTGCTTCTGATAACGTACTTCTTGCGGCATCCAAGATAGTTCTGTTTTTCCTTTCAACAACTTCATTCTGTTGTGGTGTCTGAGGTGCTGATAACTGTCTTCTGATTGCATTCACTTCACAGAATATATTAAAGTCCTTAGATGTGAATTCTCCTCCTTGATCTGATCTTAAACATTTGATTTTCTTACTGGTTTCATTTTCAACCATTTCTTTGAATAGTTTGAACTTTCCAAGTGCTTCTGATTTTTCTCTAAGAAAAGTAACCCAACACATTCTAGAATAATCATCAATACTTAGCATGAAATATCTATAACCTTGTAAGCTTCTAGTTCTAGCTGAACCACATAAATCAGTGTGAATTAAATCAAGAGCATTATTGGATTTTTCTAGAATACTTTTGAAACTAGCTCTAACTTGTTTTCCAAATTGACATTCCTTACAAATTGTATTCTAAGGTTTCACAATTTTAGGTAGATCTCTAACTGCCTTAGAAGTACTAATTTTTACCATGCAATCAAAGTTTACATGACAGAGTCACTTATGCCATAACCAACTTTCATCTATATGTGCAATTAAGCATGCCTTTTCACTATTATTCAAATGAAAGATATTGCTCTAGTCTAATTACCGATTGCAATTTCCAAACCAGTTCTATTCATGATTTTGCATTTTCCATTTTTAAATTGTAACTAAAATCCCTTCTCAACTAATTGACCAACACTTAAAAGATTATACTTTAATCCTTCAACATAGTAGACATTGTCATTGTTATGCTTACCATCAAGAGATATTGAACCCTTACCTTTGATTGAACAAGCTTTGTCATCTCCAAATCTTACTAAACCTCCATTGTATTCTTGAAAGTTTAAGAATTTACCTTTGTCTCCAGTCATATGATGTGAGCATCCTGAGTCAATGATCCACTCATCCTTTGCTTCAACTTTAGCTACTAGGGCTTGTTCTATCGGTTGAGTAGTAGGTGCTAGTTGATCTTCTGTTATAGCAACAAAAACCCATCCATTGTCTACTGGATCCTCATCAGAATCACCAGTCACACCTTCATCAGCAATGTAACAAGATTTGTCTTTGTTCTTCTTGAATCTGTATCTCTGATATTCAGGATTAGGCTTGTATGTTCTTCTAGCTTCTTCTCTTAGTCTAGCATGTCTATCAGGGCATCTTGAAGCCATATGACCAATCTTATTGTAGTTAAAACATTTAAAGGGTGCTTTACCTTCATACTTACTTCCAATTAGACCTTTTGGCATTTTTCTTGCAAATAATGCTTCAAGCTCTTCATTCTCCTTCCTGGATTCTTCAAGTTCTATCGCATAAAAGGCTCTCCAGTCTGATTTGTCAAATGATGGAGTAGATGATGTTGATGCTTTAAAGGCCAAATCTATCTTTATAGTAGCAACAAGACCAAATTCCTCAATTTCAAAGGCTAAAAGTTTTCCAATCAATGTATCCTTAGTTACTGATGTATTAGGCATTATTCTCAACTCATTTATAAAAGTAACCTTCATTTTATATGCCGGTGGAAAACCTCTTAAGATTTTTGAAACAATTTCATCCTCACTCAAAGTTTCTCCACAACATTTAATACCCAAAACAATTTCATTTACTCTTTCCATAAAAGCAAAAATCCTTTCATCTTCTTCCATTTTCAGATGTTCATACTTGACTCGGAAGCTTTCAAGTTTTGCAATCTTGACTATGGAATCTCCTTCATTCAGTGTTTCCAAATGATCCTAAATAGCTTTAGTAGTAGACCTATCTGATAATTCCATGATTTGTTGATCTGATAATGCACTCAAAAGTTCTTCTCTTTCTTTGCAATCATTCTCTTCATCTTTAGCTAAGGTAGTTGGAGCAGTCTGACCAGCTATAGCAGCAGTATAACCATTCTTAGTAACTTCCCAGATGTCTTTACCAATGCAATTCAGATGTGTTTCCATCTTGATCTTCCATATCCCATAGTTGGTTCCATCAAGTTTAGGGTTGTCCTTCCTGAAATAATTAGTAGACATTGGATCTCCTCAAGTTGTTAAACTTTTGCAAAAGAGGACTATGCTTTGATACCAATTGTTAGGTCCCAGAGACAACTGAGAGGGGGGGGTGAATCAGTTGTCTAATAAATTCAAACCAAAAACTAATTAACCAACTTAATGCTTAATACCGGTAAACTAGTTAAGTGTGTTGGTACACAGTGTTAATAGTAAATAGCTATACCGGTAAAGATTAATGCATGAAATACAAACATAAAGTCATCCACAACACATAACACCAATATTTGTATGTGGAAACCTTGTAAGGGAAAAAACCATGGTGGAAAACCTTACCCACAATCAGATGATACTACTACAGATAGTAAGTGTACATAATGGGGTTTGCACATGTAGAAAGGCCAATAGCCTAGAGCTCACTGCTCAATCACAAAATGAGAGTCACACTGACTACAATTGGATGGTTAAATCCAATAGGAATGTACTATACAAAATAGCATCTTCATATGCTGGATTTAGTACCGGTGTAATGTTGATATGCTTCTACAAAAACCTAGCTTCACCTTCAAATGATGTCTTCGTGTATACCTCTACTTGATCTTGCATATACCTTCACTCAATTCTTTTTCGCATTCCACACTTGATCTTACAAATAAGATCTTACATATATACCATACCCTAAGACCAATTTTAGTAGGTCAGCTCTACAAGATATTACAATAAAATCATTTTACATACAATATCATATCCAATGCAATAACCGATTGAACATGTCGGCTTAATGCATTTACAACAATAATAAATCATCTCCATAGTGTACCATGCTGATTTGGAAAAGATAAACCTGCCGGTGTAACCCTAGATAACCTGGACCTATTTGCCAGTAAAAGCAAATATGCAAATATGAATATACCAATGATTAATTCTTCAAAACAAAGTGTCCACATGATGTTTTCGACATTACCAAGTGTCTTCCATATCATTCCAAATATCGGTGAACATTATATCCTGTCGGTGAACCATATACCAGTAACTGTGCAATAGTTACTTGCTTGTTAGTGAATGTTGCTGGATCTTCAAAGTGCTTGTTTTCAGTAGGTGTTGACATCAATGACAAAACCATACCAAAATATCAACAGATTTGATTTAGATGATTGATTGATTAAGGATTGATTTGATTGATTGAGGATTGATTTGATTAAGGTTTGAGTATTAGGGTGATTGATGTGATAAATCCTTAGAAAAAGTTGATGATGAAATATTAAAGAGGGATGATAGTGATGACTAGGTTATCCTTGACAAGGAAATGACTCAATAAGTGATAGGTTCAGACGACAAATTGTATGAGGAGATATGACCACCCTAATTTTGATGATAGTTGGTATTGAAAGGCAAGCCCGATCCTTGATTTAGGGCGCAAACTCTTAGCTCATCACTAGCATCAAACTCATTGCTATGACCATGGGTATAATCGTGATATTGGTGCAAGAAGGTCCTATGTTTGAGCAAGAGTTTTCGATTGGTGTACCAAAAATTTTGATGTCTAATGAGTTGGGCTTGGGTGAGCTTCTTCTTTTTGATTGGAAGATCAATAGAATTTTTGGGATGCTTGTACAACTTAGGCTTATGGAACATGAGGTGGAAATGAGGTGGACTTGATTTGGACTTGTATGTAAGTGTGAAAATTTAGGATTTGGAATGTTGGTCAAATGTGGAGGATAAGGAAGTTGTTTGTCAATCTACTCTTGGAAAGAAAACATCATGCATAACAAACACATTGGCCAAGTATACCACCCAATAATGAGTGTGCAAGTGATAAGGGGCCTAGATTAGCCCAAATTTATTTTACGGGTATAGAAAAAATGAAGACACTTAAAGACAACACAACTTAGGTTGGAAAGTGGAAACCACTTGATAGGCCCCTCGCATAAGAAATACCTCACTCATGCAGACAAATAGAGATTTTGGTAGCACTGGATCCACTCCACGACATTCACTTCTTAGGCATACTAGATTCTCTTACCCCTAAGATCCAAGGATTTATTACATGGGGAGTTTATGTCTCATCCTGAGTAGATACATGAGGAGTAACTTTGGGGTACGATTTGCATCCCCTACACTATCAAATCTAGGATTTTGGCTACTAAAACTGGTGTCTAGTGTAATTTTTGAGGGATCACCAATCCAATGATGGATTCTTGAAGAAAGCCACTTAATTCTCTAACTAATATCATCGGTGCAAGGAAGGCCTGCACATACGTCAAATTCACTCAGCATTCTGATCGCCTGACCAGCTTATTTATATGGCGGCTCAAAAAACCCACTCGAGATCGCATTAGGAGACTCAATATCCCTGACATGTCCCAATTCAAGATACCCTTGTGGGGTGATGAAATCCCCAATCAATAAATACCCCTCAACTACTAAAATAAAAAGAGAGTGTTGTTGATCACTCGTTCTCTTACACCCACGATCCGTGAAGGCGAGGGGAGAGGATACTAGAGCACAACAGTGGGTCCACTCAACATGAGCATGCAAGCGCACAAGACACAAAAGACAATTGTTCATTTTAGTCACACATGAATAAGGTTTTCTATCTAGAAAACACAAAATAAACTAAACTAGTGAGAAAGATGAGCCTTTGACATGCGTGCTGCAAGGAAACCGAATTAGTAGTTTAATTTTTTATTTTTTTTGATCTTGCACAAACAAAAAAGTGTCTGCAAAACTCAAAAAGTGATTAGTAACCAAAAACCCCTAAGGATACAACATAGGCGGTGATCCACAGGTGGATGCGCTACAATGCCTTCGCATACATTGAAGTGAGTCTGCAACCCTAAACTCAAAAACAATGGGAAAACTTGAAATTTTAAATTTTTCAAAAAATTTAATTTGAATTATACCTGAAACAGATGCCTTGAGTTATGATGCAGGCACCAAAGGATAGAAACCTAACACTACCAGTTAGACGAATTTTGGAAATTTTAAAAAATCAAAAAGTGGCAGGCTTTTGGGTTCAGCACAGGTGTTGAACCAGAGTGTAGGTGCTAATTCGCCTGCGCAAGTGTTGATTCACCTGTAAACTCAAGAACTTAGTTAATCACCTAGAATTAATGGAAAAAAAAAACTAAAACCTATTCTACAATTGTTTTTAGGTCCTTTTTAATGTTTTTAATGTTTTTGTGATTTTTTTTATTAATAGAAAGCAATAAATTTGAAATCTATCCCTAAAAAACAAGTGTCAAAAGACACTATAGCACACATGCTAATGCAAGGGTTGATGCCCTAATTTGCAAACCTTCACAAAATGGTGGTCAGGAAATTCAAATTTTAGAATGGAGACATTGAATCGCAATAGATGTGCTGAAGTGTAGACCGATGCGCTGACATGACAATCTGCGAGCTAGAATTACTAAAAACTCACAAAAATGTTAGAAAATGGAACATGGGCCCCCCTGAGCATGCCAAAATTAACCGAGGGAAAACACATGCAAGGTTATAAGGATAGTTTAAACTCAAATAACATGAAAAGTCAAATAAAATGCATAAACTAACACCATTATACCTTGCAAGAGAGGGGTCTCTCTTGTTCCTCAGATTTGGACTCTTGTTGAAGCCGAGAATGCACACCTCCTTGACTTGTATGGATTGGTAAATATTAGGATGTGGGTTGCTCTCCAAATTGCACAACAAGGGACAGATATGGATGAAGGATAAGTGCTCAAATATGGATTATGGATGCAAATATGGCTATAATGTGGATGCTCCTAATGGATTACTAAAGCTAAAATGGTAGTATGAGATTACTTGACTTGGAGATGGAAAATGAAGGGGAGGAGACCCCAATTTATAGATTTGAGAGAGGATGAATGAATGGTCAATATTGAATGGAAATGGAGGAAGGAGAGGACATGAGGTGACAAGTGTCGAGACCAAGAGATTTTCCATAAAGACATTTCTTGTCTCCACACTCCACAATGTACACGAGGAAGAGATCCCCAAGTACATAGGGAAGACAAAAATGAATTAAAAATTTCTTGGGGGATGAAGAGGGAATTAAAAATTCCTAAATAATGAAATGCATGGGGAAAGGGAATGAGAAAAGGAATTTAAAATTTCTTGGGAAAGTGAAAGGCATAGGAGAATGTGAAATTTTTTAAATCCTTGAAATGACCCAATTGGGTGCATTTAAGTTGGAAGGTGAGGAGGGGACAAGTGGATTTAGCCATAAATGGCTATGAGTTAACTTGGTGGCTAATCATGGGGATTAGTCACTAGCAAATGATTAAGAAGGTGATTAGGTGAGATAATGAGGGATTAGAAGACAAGTGAGATTTCTAGGAGGATTTGACAAGAGGAGATAGAATGAGTAGGGGAATTTAAAATTGAAGAATAATGTTAAGCATGATTATGAGGGATTCTAGAAGAATTAATTAAGGTAATGGAGAAATTAGAGAGAGTGATTTGTAGGAATCACTTGATTTAGTTAATTAATTTAGACTAATTTAGATTAATTAACTAAGGGTTTTTTTAGAAGAAATAGATAATTAGACAACCTTAGAAGGATAGGAAATAATTGATTTATTAAATAGATCAATTATCTGGACTATAATAACAAGATTAATTAAATTAAATTTAATTAATTTTGAGAGGAATAAGGACTAACATAATTAAATTAATTAATTATGTAGAAAGGATAAAATTAATTATAGATTTTTTTAAATTAATTTTGGACGTCTACATACACGTTATCCACAATGTTTAATCATGTCCCAAAAGCTACAAGATCAAGATTACTTAATTAAAGAATTGTGGATGCTAAAACCAACTATTTTGTTCCAAAGAAATAGAGCAACTGATAGACTAAATTTTCAGACCAAGAATCCCATCTTTCAGAGATCCAACAAACATGAAATCTAAAATGTAGGTACATGTCATATCTATATGTGTACTATCCAAAACACAAATCCATATTTGCAACTATGAAGCAACGTGGAGCAAACCATGATAGAAAAAATCACCAAAATACTGGAGAAGCCATAGATGAGTCAACATAAGTATGTTGACATCAATGACAATTGGTAGTAACCACAACATTCTACTTCATCAATGACAAAATCCAATAAATGAAAAGATTGTTTGTATAAAGCTCACCTTTGAGTAAGGACCTAAGTCTTCAAATAGCATTCACTAATCCTATGAAACCTCATGAAAGATTGGATTTTCATGTCTCTTTAAATATAAATGTAGATAATGTGGTAAGTTGATGTATACTATGATAAAGATTGTGTATATAAAAAAAATTAATCATTCTTGCAGGGTGTTTCTTGATTTGGTATACATCTATATTGCTTGATTGATAGCACTATCTCTCTCTCTTCTCTCTATCTAGATATTAGGAGATGATTCATTTTGGTTTGATTAGTATCAATTATATTCTTTTAGTGCTTAATTTTGAATATAGTCTATTGTGTATGAAAGGAATGTTCGATTTAAGAAAATCTTCAGTTGAGGACCTAAGTTCCTCTATTGCATTCATGACCCTACATAAATGAGTAAATTAGATAGAATGTCTTTTGGATGAACAACATTAGAAGATCTCTTGATAAATTAAATTAGTATATCATGTTAAAGAATAAGTGTTGAATGTAGAATAAGTGTTGAATGTAGAATAAGTGTTGAATGTAGAATAAGTGTTGAATGTAGAATAAGGTTGGTACATTGCATGTTAAAAATATGCATATGAAATTGGAAACCATTCTTGCATGTCATTATTTGATTTGAAAGAATGAATGCCTTTAACCTTGCAGAGATGTGTCATTGGTTATAAATAGATTGCATAATATGTACTAGTTAAATTTTAGTGTACTACAAATTATTTTTCCTGAATGAATGTTTATGCATGTCATGTGTATAATTGTTTACTATGGATGTTTATGTGATATTTTGAGTGAGGTGTGCATTGGATGGTTGTGTAGACATCTAAAAATGGTCAACGCTTGTGGAGTCATACTTTAACATTTGTGCATTGCCTTACTTTAGGGTTTTTGCGTCGCATTAACATTTCTTCTATGTTGAGCACTTGGTCTTTATCATTTGCGAGCATCGAGTTCTTCTGCATTCTTCATTTTTCTCGCTTTCAAATGATGTCTTGTTGATAACAATTTTCAGTCATGATTTTGGTCGATCCTTTTCCTTGTCAATCTCTTCATTTTTGTGACCGATTCGTCATCAATCCTTGTCCTTGTCAATCTCATCATTTTGCGATCGATTCATCATCGATCCTTGTCCTTGTCAATCTTGTCATTTTGCGATCTATTCGTCATTGATCCTTGTCCTTGTCAATCTTGTCATTTTGCGATCGATTCGTCATTGATCCTTGTCCTTTTCAATCATGTCAATTTGGATCGATTAGTCATTGTTCCTCTTCAATTGGCACCTATCAATTTGATCTCCTTGTCAATCTTGGTCAATTTGTCATTGATTTTTTGTCAACCAATCTCAATCATTTATCAACATTGGTCCTTTGTCAATCAGAATCATGATCGAACCTACATTAATTTCTTGTTGTCTTGACCTAATTCCTTGTCCTCTTATTTCTAGGGTTTTATGATTTGTTCATTTAATCCTTTTCTTCTTCTTTGTGGGTTAAATAAATCTATTTATTTAGTCCTAGGTCTCTTTCATGAATTAATTAATGGATGAAAACCTATTAATTAATTCACCTAATTTATATTTCATCTTTTTCCTCAATTTTCTAATTTTCTAATTTCTTCTAATTTCTAATTTCTATTTATATTTCAATCTTGTCATAGTTTGTCATGCATTTTGCATAGCAACTTGTCATAATTTCTCATAATTTGTCATACTCCTTGCATAGCAAATTTACATTTGTCATAATGTTGCCATTCTTGATTTGAATTTCCTTTCAAATCTCTTCATGTTAATCTTGTCCTCTCTCCAATTTGTCTATAAATTGGATGAGTTTCTTCAATCAAATTTGAAGAGATCAATCGATCAATCAATCACATTTTCGAGTAACCTTATGCTACGAATTTCATCTCTCAACAACTTGCTTTCCACATGCATTTTGCACTTGTAGGTGAGATCCACATCAAATTTGGAGGTGAAAGAAGAACAATGGAGCCACATGAAGGAGATATCTACATCGGTTTGCTTCAATTTCATTCAATTTGAATATCTTGTCTTTATGTCTTCATTGATTGGATTAGGATTGCTTTCATTGCAGTTTTAGGTTTTGTGATTGTCCTAATTGCTATTTGTTTTGATGCTTCCCAATTTCCTGATCTACATTTTTGGTGAACCCGATGTGAACTAACCCCTTAACCATGTTTTGAGTGCTTTTGAGCTGTTTGCAGGTGAAAAACTCAAGAAACAGGGCGACTCGGAGCTTTCTGGGCACTTCTGCGCCTGTGTTGATGGGTTCAACGCCTATGTTGAGGCATTCTATGCCTGTGTTGATGGGTTATGCACCTGTGTTGATGGGTTATGCGCCTGTGTTGAGGCATTCTGTGCCTGTGCAAGGCCAGAAACAAAGGTGAAATCAGTTGTTTTCACTTGCAAATTTGTTTGTTTTCATTTTGTTTCTTGCATTCTGGTTTTTCTTTGGTGCTAATTCTCTATGAAGCATCTTGGCATTACGTGTGATGAAGACTAAAAATGCAACTACTAATGAATCTTATGCAGGACGTGGTCAAAGACTCTCATTAAAACATCTTGCTTGCAATTTTTTAAAGTAGTTGCACATTTCATTTCTTAAAGGTTAATGAACACCATGCATGCTTTGTCTATTTTTAATTTGATTGCATGTTTTAACCCTTAGAACTGGGCCTGCCTCCCAATTTTCCTGGCACTTCGCACAGGCATTGGTGAGAGGGAATGACCCAAAGTGGTGACGGGCTAAAGCCAAGCTCTTCCGAACCACTCTAAATAACCGTGGATGCAACCAAAGTTGTAGACAACGGGTGCTGGAATGGTATTGCAATGATTTATTCGCCGGATCAATACCCACCTGAATGGATGCCCTTACTAGAATCTCTTGTTTTTAGATGCCAAAATCCTTCTATCTGTTGGCTCAGGCGTTGTGATATGCACATGTCGAAGACACCTCTCATGTACTCCTCAGTTAGAGATAGCAAGTTCTTGGGAAGTGGTGCCCCTTGAACTCAAAGCTTGGTATGCCCGAGAAGTGAGTGCATTGTAAGGGGGAGCCAGTGCTACCAAGCGTCTAGCTATCTGGCTGAGTGTTGTATTTTATGGTTAGAGGATTCAATAGATATTGCCCTTGCCAACTATAGGATTTGTTGTGAATGTGCTTGATTGTCTTGAGTCAAAGTCAAACAAACACTTTGTCTTTCGTGATTGTCAAAAGTTAAATCAAAAACAAACTTTCAAAAGTGCTCATAATCAACTTGGGTTTTCAAAACCAACAACCTTCAATTCAAAACAAAATCCAAACAAAAGTCCAAATTTGTCCAAGTATTCATCCAACATTTGAACATGGCTTGTCAAGACATTGAATATCTTTGTTTCAAAATTCATGTCACTTTAGGCTAGGTTTTGCATAGTCCAACTTAGGTCCTAGGACATATTGTCATCTCCCTTCATTTTAGTCCTTTTCATTGCGAGCATCCTCATTTTGCACTTAGGTTCAAAATCATTTCCCTAAGTTTTCATTTCATTGTCATATCCAAGATAGATTTCCATTTAGGTGACATTCGTGCATTATCCTTGTCATGCTAAAATTAGGTCTTGCCTAGGTTGTATTTTGCATATTCCAAGTCGTTGGTCTTCACATATCCTTATCATTGTATTGTCATCTTGTCTTGGCTTCATCTTGTCATATCATATCCTTAGATCATTTTCATGTCATATCCTAAGTCATTGTCATAATCATTGCCTTCTTGCATTTAGTCTCAAAAATTTGGTTTGTCAAACTTAAAAAAATCAAAACTTTGGATGATAACCTAAGTTGTTGTTAGGGAGTCTTGACCTTGTCTAAAATTTGTCCTTTCATTAATATCATTTTTGTCAAACCTAGCTTAGTATCCAAGCATATAGGTGAGACATTGTCAATTTGTCCTATTATCATTTGGTCCTTTGTCCTTTAAGGTCTTGGCTTCATTTCAACTTCCCAAGGATGAGTCTTTAGGTTTGCATTCCAAAACATTTGTCCAAACCTCGAAAAACAACAAAAAAAATAGGTTGCATTACCATTGCTTAAGATTGCATATCATTTCCAAAAATTCTTGACATAATAACAAAAAAATAGGTTGCACTTAGTTGCATAACATTATCAAACCATAGAAACTCAAAGGTCCAAAGCAAGGTCACATTTTCATTGCATTTAGTTGCATCTAGTTGTCATTCCAAAAATTCAAAAAGTCCAAAAACATTTAGTTGCATTGTCATCCTTTTAGGTTGCATTTGTCAATCCCATTAGTTGCATTGCATAGTGACATGTTTGTTGAAATGAGGTCTCAACCTTCTTACGAAGCCATGTCATCACAATTGAGAAATCAATCATGTCAATCCAATCTCTTCATGTCTCAGAACTTGGATCAAACTTATCATGATGATGTAAATGTCCAAATACAAAAACTAGAGGAGAAACTAGCTCAAGAAAAGGAGATTTTGGAACAAAAAGTGAAAAACAGTGAGAAGAATAGATCACAAATGTCCAAAATGTTTCAAAAATTTCCAGGTCGAAATCCAAATATTGAGCCAATTGATGTAAGATCTCTTATTGAACAATCAAACATACCAGATCTCCTCTCACAAATAGAGATGATGAAACAATTTCAAGAAAAGAGACAACAACATTATGTGCCTCCACAACAAGAACAAGAAGGTGTTTACTATCAGTCAGATTTTCAACCATCACAACCAATTGTTCAATAGTTCAAACATTTCCAACAGACACAACCAATGGTCCAACATATACAACCAACACAACCAATGGTCCAATTTCAACAATATGTCCAACCAACTATACAATGTCCACAAATAGTTCAACTGATGGTGGAATATCAACAAGTTCAATCAACATATCAATGTCAACAACCACAACCAAACATTCAAAAACAAAGGTTGCAGCACACACCAAGACAAATTTTGAACATGTCAAACCAATTTGATCAACATCTAGTTCAAAATCAAAACATGTCATTAGACCAGAACCAACTCCTTTCCAAACAAGTTCAAATTCCAGATACAACTATGTCAAAACCTCGAAAGAAAGGTGGCCTTATTGCAAGGATCTTAAGGAAATTACCAAGTGAGTTCTTTGAGGAAGATCAAGATAATACACTTATGTCTAGCAATGCCTCATCCCCCCACAAACATATTGACTCTCCAGTGGCATCTATCCCTACACCTTTAGAAGTTTCACAAGAACCTTCCATATTGTCTTCATCAAATAATACACCTAAGGATGCAATTATCCAAGGGCTATCCATAATTGATTGCCAAGATAATCCAATTCATGATGCACATCCTTGTCATGTTTCAAAAATACAAGACCCAATGCCACCATGCACTTTATTGCCAATACCTATTTTAGAGGACCCCATTCGAAGTCCCTCTTCCTCATGTTCAAGCATTGATTCCTTGCCAAAATCCATCACAAATGTTCAAAGTGTATTCCCTTCATGCCAAAGCATTAATCCCTTGCCAAAATCCCCCATGCATATCCAAAGTCCAACCTCATGTCAAGAGGATAATTTAGAGCATGAAGAAACGTGTCTTAAAAAAGATCAAGATCAAGATCTTAAACCTTATCATCCCATCCAATTGTTGACCAAGATCCCATTTCCCCAGACACTCACAATGATTCACTTATTCCTGTCAATTCTATCCAAGAACACAATGTCCTTTCAAATCCCATTGACATTCCACTTCCTAAGAAAGATCAATATATCCTTTCCATCCTTTCTGATTATCCCATTAAAAGTCAAGAGCAAAGCACCTTTAAAGAGGATTCCAATGATCTTCCTCCTTGTCAAGATCAAATTATTCCTTTAAATCCTCCACAAGATCCTTTTGTTCCTCCATCTCCTTGTCTTAATGCTCCATATACACTCCAAGATCGTATTTCTTTTGATGATCCCATTATTTTTCCCATTCCATCTCTTGAAGAGCCTGTCAGTGAACCATGTGCACTACACAATCCTAGTCCCCCTCATGATTCTAACATGTCAGTGCAAGATGTTCATGAACCCTCGACATGCATAATGGGTTCTTCCACTTTGGTGCAATCTGATCCACTTCAAGATCTCATTATTTCTCTCATATTATATCCACCTCATAATGGACTCACGTCTTCTTCCCAAAGAAAAGAGTATCCTACAAGTCAAGATATTCATAAAGGCAAAGGGGTAGACCTTCATGAGAAAGAACCCCTCCATATCAAAGAAGATCTTAAGGCTCATGTCTACACAACCCACTCTCAAGACGTTGGTATCCCTCCATCAAAATCAAAACATACACCTTCCCCATCATACTTTCCATCCATCTTAGGTCCTTATATCCCTTCATCCTTTATGCAAGGTCAGCAAAGGCATACATCCTTGAGTAAATTTCATCAATCCAAAATAACTCCATTTCATTCATATCCATCCATGCATTCCTTTCCCCCTCCAAGCAATTTGGATGCCAAGTATAAAAGTCATAAGTCTAGCAATCCACATGTATTCAAGGATCAACATGTCCAATATAATCGACATGTCAAGAACAAAGAAAAAATTGATCTATAAAGCAAAAGCAATATCCAAAAGGCCACAAAGGCCCACTGAGAAAAATAAAGGAAAGTCAAAATATATATGGGTTCCTAAATCCCTTATGCAAGCAATTCCCTCCAAGGAACTAAAAAAAAATGAAACATCAAAAACCATGTCGATTCCCAAGAAGCTCCTTGAAGCACAAAAAGAAAAACCTAGATTGGCATCTAAAATTTCTATTCCTCCATCCAAACCTCTCAAATATATTCCTCCATCACCTTCTTCATCCATTTCGGGCCCTTATGTCCCAAAATCTATAGCCTTTCCTCCATCACAATCTCAATATCCAAAACACATCTTTCCTCCATCAATCCATCACCCCTCAAGGTGTGTGCCAATTTTGATCTTGCCAACATTTCTATCCACTCAAGCATAATTCTTCCAATACCCTATCTATTATCCAATGCATATTTTCCATCCTTCGATCCCTTTGATCCCATCCTTTGCATAAATCCTTGCCTTAATTTCATCTCTTTTTCCATGTCCTTATCCTACCAACGTCTTTGAGCATACTTTTAAAGGTCATGGTCTAGTTTTTTCAAGGCTACTATCCAAAAAAAAAGATGCTTGATTCCTTCCATCCCCTATCATGTGTCCATCTTCTATTAAAAAAGTCAAAATACAAAAAAAAAGTGAAAAAAAAAAAGACAAGAAAAAAATAAATAAACAAAAATAATTCGTCCACTGGTGAAAACCTGGCAAATAGGTGCCTTGGGCAAGTACCGTGATGAAAACCTGGCAAACAGGTGTCATGTGTAATCTATGAACTTCTTGCATACCATACTTGGGGACAGGTTTTATCCTATCATATCCTTTTGTCCTTCATTGTTCCATTATCCTATCATACCATGTCATACTCCTCCATTATCTTATTGTCCCTCATGTCCATTTCCGCTTTCCACCTTTGATCTTGACAAGGCTGAGGATCATCATGAGCATCATGCATCTTGTTTTTAGCTTTTAGTCCATCATAGCTTTTGGTCTTTATCCATTTGCTTATTACAACCTTTCATCCATATTCCCTATCTTATTGCAACTTTCTGCCACTATCCCGTATCCTATCGTGACCTTCAGTCCATGTCCCTTATCCATTCTTGGTCTTGCTTATCCTAACCATATCTTATCACTATCCATACACTCTTTTTCATATTTTGATCTTGATCTGACATAAGGATGCAAAATTTAAACATAGTTTCAAAAACCTCTTGACATGTCCCTCATGCCATGTCACTACTTTACATTGTCATATCCAGTCTCTTGTCCCATCACACAATAGCCCTTGAAAATTGCATCTGTATTGTCTCCATGATAAAAGGCCTTTGTCTTCCCTCTATCCACCAACATTTTAGAAAGCCTATTTATTCACCTGTCATATTCCTTGCCTTGCTAGACACTGGGGGCAAAATCATAAAAATTGAAAAATGTCCTGAAATAATCATAAAAATTGAAAAAAATCGTGAAAAACATTCAAAAACATAAAAAAAATCATGTGTTCATTTTCAGCTAAAATGTCAAAATTCAAAAACATTCATAAAATGTCCTGAAAAAATCCCTAAAAATTGAAAAATGTCTTGAAAACAAAAATCTCTAAAAATCAAATAATGTCCTGAAAAGATCCCTAAAAAGTCAAATAAATTTTTGAAAAACAAACGAAAAAAAAAAATTGTAAAAAAACTCGAAATTCCTACAAAGTGGAAGACAACAAAATCCAAAAGCAATTTCGCATTTTGCATTTTGTCAATAAATGGTTCCCTTTGTGCATAGACAGATCACTGAGCATACATCCAGTGATAATCAATCAGACATTGTGCTTTAATGAAATCATGCATTAATAGATGAACTTTTCAATCAAAGCAGACATTCAAATTGATCAAAATTGTCATATCAATCACTTAACATTAATATCATTTGTCCTTGTCAACATTATCATGGTTCTTATACAGGGTGTGGTATACTTGAAACCAAACTCTGTCCTGTCTTTGACGGGGTACTGCATTCCCTGAAACTAGATAGCATGATCATTCTTGTTTTCCACTTTTGACAATGACGATCAGACTGTTTGTTTGACTTGGTTGAATTTGTGCATCTTATCTTTTTATTGATTTATCTTTGGCTTCAATCATGTTCCTATGTTGCTCGATGATGTCACTGAGTGATTTAGAGTGACCGGGATGGTTCATGGTCCCTTTCCTTTTTTGTTGTGTTTGTTGTTTGTGGAATGTTTGTCACAAACTGGGGCAACTATATCATTGGGTGTCTGTGATAAGTACATTCACTTTGTGAACACTGCACATACCTCGACCCTTGATGTATGCACCCTAAGATGCTTCACTCATTCCTTGTGTGCGATGTGTTTGTCTTTTGCAAAAGGGGTTGCATTCCAGCTCTGGCCTTCAATGCCATGATTCTCTGCATCCGCTTTGCTACATTAAATAAAGGTTCTTACCTACTTATGTGCATTTGTGAAAGCAAGTTTTCCTTCATCTCTGACTGTCCTTTGCCTAATTTCTTCTTACTAACATTTCTTCCATCAGTCTGGGCAGTCCGTTCGGTCTAGTTCTCCGATCTCCAAAAATATAAGATGCATCCTGCATTCATTGATTAGTACATTTGCATTATATCAAGCCCATACAAAGCATTTTATCCATTTCATCTTATAAATGCATCAAAAACATAAACATTCATACAGGTTACAAAGATAGTACATAGATAGTGCATAAGACATCTATACATGGAACGTAAACATAAGCCATAACACATTGCATCCCATCATATAGCTGCATATCATATCATATATCAAAACAATATCAGAGTACAAAATTGGACTGTCTGTCCTATGTATGACCTGCAGGCTGCGTACATAATGTCAAACTATATATGTCTACGTCATAAAAAGCACGTGCCTCTATCACTGGGTGCTCCCTCTGTCCTCCTCATCTCTGCTATGTCTTAAGGATGAAGCCCCTCCTATCCCTGGTCCTGGCTGTGGTGGTCCCCTAGGTCCACTCACCCCCATGCTGCTCACTGACCTCCGAGAGCGTGGCTTGCTCTCTGTCCTCGATCATGACTAATATGATGTTGCTCTCTGCTCTGGTGGAACTACACTCTCATATAGAGTCCTCAAATGGCGCATCTCATCTCTTGCCTCTAATAACATTTGTGCCATCTCATGCGCACTAGCATCCCTAATCGACCCAACATACTTGGTCACTCTCTGTTCTGCTTGTTGTGCCTGGGCTATCTCTGTATCTCGACCCTCTGTTAGCCTAGTTATCTCTATCCTCAAGATGGAATTCTGTCTCTCCAATGTAGCAATGTGGTCATGCTAACTCGTGATGGTGGCCCTACATATATGTATCTCCTTTATGCTAGTTGTCTCCTGCCCTATGGGTATATCCTGCAATGACTCATGATCTGCTGGATCTGGCTCATCTCTCTGCATGCACCTAGGACTCTCCTCATCCCCATTGTCCTCCTTAGCCTCATCCTCATCCCCCTCATCCTCATCCCCCTCATCCTCATCTCCCTCCTCATCATTGTCCTCCTCATCATATCCTTCCTCCTCTCCCTCATCATCATCCTTCTCCTCTCCAGCAAGTGGGAAGTCCTCCTGTCTCCTAGGTACCGGAATATCAGGATCTGTCAATGGCATGGGCCACCGTCATGCAAACCATCACTCATACTCTTTTGTCGTCTTGGCATCTACAACATCTAATCTCCAATCCCACTATCTCTACTATAGTTGTGTGAAGTCGGTATATGCTATGTGTGGCTGAATCATCCTCCCCCACTAACGCATCTCTCTGTGAGATCGGGCAAAGTGTGTAGTCCCTATCGGTACATCTTGCCTCTCTCCAAATTGTTGTCTGACTCTCTCTTGCAGATACATCTCAATCACTCTCTGGCAATTCACTGGTCGTCCAATCAGGTATCTCTCCTATTTGCAATACGGTAGCTCATCACTATCATCTGACCATCCAGGGCAATCATGATATGGCCTCTATGTGAAATCTCTCAATCTGTCTAGCTCATGTCGCCAATACAATATGTATCCGAATGGACCCTGTCTCAGCACTCCCCCATAGTAGTATACATATGGTCGATGTGGTACTACCTATCTCTCTGCAAGTGGTTGAGATATGGATATGTGCTCAAATGCCCATACCTATAAAAGTGTGACCCCACAACTCAAAGTCTATACCCTCTGATATGTTATCTAATGCAACTGAAAATATAGCATGGCAAGCACACATGGTCCTCATGCGTATACAGTCCCCTCCATCGCCATCCACTCTAGCACTCTTCCCCATCCAATAAGGAATCCATGTCCTTGTCTGTCACCTGCTAATAGGCATGCCATAACCACATCTATCACCACATATCGCTGATCATACTCTACTGCCATGGTCTCCCAACGGATCTCCCTCTCTGTGATATCAAGGTCATCTACATCGCACTTGAATAATCTACACAAAGAGTCTCTCCCTGTCACTAGGTCGTACACCACCATCTCCCCATGAATCAAAATGTGGAGGATACGCCACATGTCCTCTAGTGTCACAGTTGCCTCTCCAGTCGGAAGATGAAAAGAGGAAGTCTCTGAATGCCATCGCTCGACCAATGCAGTGAGAAGTCCTGTGTTTGCCCTAATCTTGGGCATGTACGTAATATAGTATAATCCAAGTCCTACTAATGTATCTTTGTCTGTACTCCTGAGTCTGTGTTGCAACATGAAGCAGTCAGGTCTGTTCTCCCACACGATCAATGGATACTGTCGACTTTGCATCACAATTGGGGCATAATTTGTCAGTTCTAGGGTTTTCTCCTAAGGGCTGCATTTCCTTGTTTTATGCACCAATCAGGGTTTTTCTTATCTATTTTGACCTATCCTACCCTTATCCCTCTTTTCAAGATCATCCACGCACTGCTTTTGGTCAAATTAGTGTCCTCAGTGCACAATTGCACCTGTGTACCCTATCTTGCACCTGTGTAGCATCAAGCTATGCCTGTGTACCTTACACGGGCAGACAACCTATTTACATAGGCGTAGAATGTGCCCACACAGGCACAGGTCTGCCTTTTTCCCTCCCCTGTGGGCCCCGTAATGTCTCACAATCAAGCAAAATGCATGAAATTGACCATATGGGTTTTTGAGCTACATACCGCTGCTCTTGTATCATCCGATCATCTGTAGGTGCATACACGTTCCCCAAGGTGATTTGACATTGGAATGTTCACCATCTCTCTGCAAGGGTCCTTTTTCCTAAACAACAACTCCTCCACTTTGGCTAGTGCAAATGAACTCTTTTCATTCTCCTTGTCTCTTATATAGATTTTTGTTAGTACCTAGATGGACGTGCATGCTCTCCATCTTATGATGGTCATGGTCTTTTGCGACTTCCACTGCTTGTAATTTGTGCATTCGACCTCTGATTTTTTATCCATTCAAACCTATCATCTTTTGTCATTCTTATCGATCACTTGGCCTCTTTTCTGGATTTTTCCAGCCAATTCCTCGAGGGGGCATGCATATGTCATTGTTATTGTCTAGGGCATTTTCATTATTATTGTTTGAAACAATGCTTAAAATCATATTGTCTCAAAGAGGGGCAAAATGTAGACATCTAAAAATGGTCAACGCTTGTGGAGTCATACTTTAACATTTGCGCATTGCCTTATTTTAGGGTTTTTGTGTCGCATTAACATTTCTTCTATGTTGCGCACTTGGTCTTTATCATTTGCGAGCATCGAGTTCTTCTTCTGCATTCTTCATTTTTCTCGCTTTCGAATTAGGTCTTGTTGATAGCAATTTTCAGTCATGATTTTGGTCGATCCTTGTCCTTGTCAATCTCGTCATTTTTGCGACCGATTCATCATCAATCCTTGTCCTTGTCAATCTCATCATTTTGCAATCGATTTGTCATCGATCCTTGTCCTTGTCAATCTTGTCATTTTGTGATCGATTCATCATCGATCCTTGTCCTTGTCAATCTTGTCATTTTGCAATCGATTCGTCATTGATCCTTGTCCTTTTCAATCATGTCAATTTGGATCGATTAGTCATTGTTCCTCGTCAATTGGCACCTATCAATTTGATCTCCTTGTCAATCTTGGTCAATTTGTCATTGATTTTTTGTCAACCAATCTCAATCATTTATCAACATTGGTCCTTTGTCAATCAGAATCATGATCGAACCTACATTAATTTCTTGTTGTCTTGACCTAATTCCTTGTCCTCTTATTTCTAGGGTTTTATGATTTGTTCATTTAATCCTTTTCTTCTTCTTTATGGGTTAAATAAATCTATTTATTTAGTCCTAGGTCTCTTTCATGAATTAATTAATGGATGAAAACCTATTAATTAATTCACCTAATTTCTATTTTATCTTTTTCCTCAATTTTCTAATTTTCTATTTTCTTCTAATTTCTAATTTCTATTTCCATTTCAATATTGTCATAGTTTGTCATGCATTTTGCATAGCAACTTGTCATAATTTGTCATACTCCTTGAATAGCAAATTGTCATTTGTCATAATGTTGCCATTCTTGATTTGAATTTCCTTTCAAATCTCTTCATGCTAATCTTGTCCTCTCTCCAATTTGTCTATAAATTGGATGAGTTTCTTCAATCAAATTTGAAGAGATCAATTGATGAATCAATCACATTTTTGAGTAACCTTATGCTAAGAATTTCATCTCTCAACAACTTGCTTTCCACATGCATTTTGCACTTGTAGGTGAGATCCACATCAAATTTGGAGGTGAAAGAAGAACAATGGAGCCACATGAAGGAGATATCTACATCAGTTTGCTTCAATTTCATCCAATTTGAATATCTTGTCTTTATGTCTTCATTGATTGGATTAGGATTGCTTTCATTGCAATTTTAGGTTTTGTGATTGTCCTAATTGCTATTTGTTTTGATTCTTCCCAATTTCCTGATCTACAGGTTGTAATATGCATTGATGATCATTGTTTTCTCCTTGGTATAGATTGTGTTGTGCCTAATTCTTGGTCTCATGTAGCCTTTTAATGTGTACTTCTAGGTGATGTGGATGTGGATGTGTATGAATGTGTATTTTGTTGATGTAATATGCTCATCTATTCATTTTATTGTCAGGAATGTATTATCATTCTTATAAGTGTAAATTATTGTGTTTTGTGTGCCTTGTGGATACTAAAATTCTAATGAAAATTTTGTAAATTAGAAGTTATTTCATGTAAGAAGATTTGTTGATGGTGACAGTTATTGAATGAAACTAAGTGAACTGTTTTTCTTACCATTTATGAATTAGTGAAGACTGATGCTTCTTGTTTCTTATTATGAGTGAGGTATGAATTTTGAATGGTTAATGAACTAAAAAAATATTTGTATTTCACTACCTTGCTTGAAGTTTAAGTCTAGGAAATGATAGAAAATTAATGTATTAGGATGTTTTTTCCTCTATTGAATAACCATATTTATGAAGAATTTAACTATTTTTTTTTCATATATATGAATAAAGGATACATATTTTATGACGAATAAAGAAGTTTTAGGACTAATGTGTGCTATGTTTATATCTTAGCCTTCATGACTTCTAGGAGTAAGTTGAGTTTTAGGGGGGAGGATGTAATACCTCTCCAACCCTAACACAACAAAGCAGGTATTATATTGAACCTATACTTATATGAGAATGAAGTAAGTAATGAAAATATAATTAATGTGGATAAACGTATTTGTTAGATCAAAAGCAGTATGGTTAGGATTTCATTGATCGTTAGATTGATGAATGCATATGATGTTAAATTCCTTTCTTATAAATTCAATATGCATATGAAGATATCTAGTGTATAATGTAAAGATATCTTGATTATGCTAACTAGGAGGTGATAATTTGATCTTTGATTATGGTATGTGGTTCTTCTATCCATTTTTTTTATGTGACTTCATTCAGGGAAAAGGAATAATAATAATATATGGTAATACCTCTCATGTTCATTTCCTGGTATGTTTTGTGGACTTATGCTTGAATATAATTACATGATAACCTATTTGGTTTGTGGATAATACCTATTTGATCTATGAAGGTGAACAATTTAGGATCACTATATGTTTTAGGACTTGATACTACCATTGTTGATTTATGCATATTAGGATACATTGATGACATTAGGATGCATTGATTATTGATAGTTTGTCTACTTAATATTTTTTTATATGACATTACAACATATGTTTGTGATCGATTATCATGTACTAACATATATTTCAAGTGATACTCTTGGGGATGGATAATGAGTATCGACATTATTTGATGCTATTGGTTAGATTAAATTATTGTTATGATGTTTAATTTATTATTAGGTGTGTAAGGGATGAAATCGTATCACCTATTTGCGAGAGGCATATGATGCTACAATTCCACTTCATTGACTTGAGTCGATTGGTATATTTATGGATATATATGTTGTGCACAAGTGTTTTGCAGGATGCAATTACTAGGCATCGACTCCATTTGGCTACACAAGTCTGAGAGTGCTTGACAATCCTCGATGGTGGTAATGGAGATAACACATAGGCCCAAGTTGACTTATCCTTAACCATTGTCCTATAGTAGGAAAATCATCGGTTGTCTTGATCTTACTTGTTCGAATTTGCCATAAAGGCAATATTTGTATCTCAATGTCCATTTTCCTGTTTTTGTAATGGATAGTATCTTTTCTTGGTTATGTCCTATGTTTCTTTGTGTGGTGTTTTAATTATGTTTTGAGTTGATAATATTATTTATATGTGAGTACTTATGGTAATTAGTATTGTTATATGTTATAAATTCACTTATGTTATTATTAAATATGAGACTATTAGTATTTGATTTGATTGTAGAATTATCTCCTAACTCTTTATTATCATATGTTTATTAATTGTTATAGTGGGGGAATCTAATCTCTAATGTTATATTATTTAAGTGGGTTGTTATTTATTTATATATGCTTTGTGGGGTAATTAATATTATGAGTTAGTAAATGAATAGTTATCGATTTATTATGGTTTTATTATTATGATGATTGGCTTTTGGATTCCAATCTTTGATTGAAGAGACTTTTGATTGTGTCTTTTTGAGTTTTGGGAGGGTTCTTGTTGGATTTTTGGCTGAATTTTTTTGGGGAGAGTTGATGGTCAAATTTGGGAGAGATTGGTGGGGATTTTGGGAAAGATTCTTCATGCTTACTTGATCAATTTTTTTGAGAGGATTTTCAGGAAAGTCTTGAATTTTTGTTTGGAGGATTTGTTAGGGTTTTGGTGTCTAATTTTATCTTTTTTATGATTGGAATTCTTGCTAGAATTTTTGGGGGTTTTTGGAGAAGATTGGAAGGAGGAATCTTGATCAATTGTGTAGAGATTTTGAATTTGATTTGAATGAAATTTTGGAATCGATTTGGCTTTGATTGCGAGAAGATTGTTCTTGGATTATTATGGATTTTACTACTATTAGAGTGGAGTTTGGTTGGAGGCTTTATTTCAATTTTCTTTTCCTCCTTCTTATTCTTTCATTGTTCTTCAAATTCGAGGTAAGGTGTCTTCATCACACTTTCGTTTAAAAATAAATATAAAAACTCGGTGTTGTTTTCAATAATCATCAAGTATAGTGTGTGGATTTCTTGTTGTGTTGGGTCTTGTAAATGTGATTCAAAACTATGTTATTTTTTTATGGTTTTAATTATATTTATATTTTTTTATTTTCATTTGTAATTCAAACAAATCAGTTTGTGGTGTTTTAGGTGAATCGGGTGGTGTAGTTTTATCATGGTTTTGTGGGTTTGGTAGAGCTTTTGGAAATAAGAGATATATCATTTTTTATTGTGGTACATTAGGTTTCAGACCTGATATTTTTTTGTTTAATATTATAAATTACATTCCTATGATGTTCTATGAGATTGCAATCAATTTCATGTTTCTTTGTGCAAGACTAGTTGACTAGTTTTGATGTTTTCTATAGATTTGGCAAGTTAATTTGTGAATCCATTTTCAGATCTGAAATAAATCACTAATAAATTGTTGAGGGGATAATAAGATCATAAATAAATCCATAATATTCTTTTGGGGACATCTTATTTTGAATTCGTACTTGTGGTTTTGTCTAGTTGACTCCTAGTTAGTTCTAGAGGCTTGTTTTGGGTTTTGGTTTTGTGCCAGTTGATCATGGTTTTTTTGGTTTCTATGGATTGATTGGATTGGATTGGTGATCATGTACCCAATCCTATTATTTTATGATAAATAATCAACACTTATATATAGATTTGTAGATTTAGGACTTAACCCTTTATTGATAGGGTCATGTGGAAGTCCTATTTCAGTTTATGTGATCTTTTCTTATGACATGGAATTGTGATGATTCATTATGCATACCATGGATGTTATGATATTGGATTAATCCTATTTTGAAACCCTAAGGTTAGAGGTGTCTAGGTGTAAGTTAGGTGGAGTAGCTCTCAATGGGGACTGGGGCTCTAATGTGGCTAGCCAAGATAACCCATTGTGAGTTTCTTAATCAAGTGATAACCTAATCTAATGTATTAGGGTGTTGATATAATTTCACATTAATAATATAATTTTGGTGCCCCATTCATGGCCTGGAGTGTTCGTTTAGGCTCAGGATGATATTGGGAAGGCTTGTATGGCATGATCAAACTTCCTTGTCCTCACAAAAGGATTGTTCAATTTTGCATGAGTTCTCCATGGAGGTTGGGGTTTGAAGTTAGGAGAGGGTTTGACTACTAGGATAACCCATAGGAGGCTATGTGATGACACTCTTCCCTAATTTTATCTTAGAACCAAGTTTACCAAGTTTTCATCATGGTACTTACCCAAGGTGCCACAAGAAGTGATTTTCACCATTGGATGGATTTATTTATTTTATTTTATTGGATTTTATTTTTTGGAATAATCTGGATGGATAAGGATTAGGATAAGTGGATATGGAAGATAGTGGATGTGTGAAAGGGATATGGAGGGAGGACTCAAGCATCTAGTTCCATAGATAGTATCCCTTAAAGGTGTGATATATTGAACCAAGATAGCTAGAGGTATGCTCATAGATGTTGGTATAAATATATGGGGAGATGAAATGGATGGAGGATGTAGGGGGATAAGGATTTATGCAAAAGTTTGGACTAACGAAATGGGATTATGCAAAATGGATGTTGAATAATGGATGGGGTTGTGAAATACTTGTGGATAAATGGATGGGGATGTTCGGAAGATAAACATTGGCACACACCTTGAAGGGTGTTAGAGTTGTAAGGTCCCAAAATAGATTTTGAAGATGGGGGAATTTTAGATGGAGGACTAGAGGACTTATGAGTGGAGGGAGCATTTGGATTAATAAGTTTGGATGCCAATTTGGATTTTACTTTGAGATGCATTTCTTCTATGAGTTTCTTGGGAATCCACATGGTTTTTAATTTTTTCTTTTTGGGCCTTTTTGGACTTTTGGATTTTTATTTCTTTTGGATCATAGTTTTCTTTCTTGAGCATGTTTTTTTGAGGGGACATGTTAATCCTTGTATTTTTGTGGATTTCTAGCTTTATGCATTTGATATTTGGCATTCAAATTGCTTCCAATAGAAATGGTACAGGTGCATGAGGATGAATGCCTTGGAGATTTTATGGATGGGATGATGGAGGGAGATTGTTGGAAGGAATTCAATGATGTGTGCTGATGAGTTGAGACATTAGCATCATTTTATTCCTAGAACTCAAGTTTTTCTCATATTTTGATTTATATGATGGGATAGTGATGATGTATTAAACTCTAACTATATGCATTTCAGATGTTAAGCTGAACCTATTAAATCATGTTTTGTCTTTGCCAGTTGTTCCTGCAGCCATGTGATTCATTCCTATTTCCATGCGGATTGTCTTAGGCAATATCATGTATGAAATTAATAGATATTTTGATTAATTAAAATAGATGTGTATGTGCTTGTATGTTATTTCTTTTGAATTGAAGGAATAATTATGATGTTATGGTGAAAGCTCTCCTTTCACGCTAATTGCAGTAAGAGATATTCAAGGAGGTGACTGAAAGATCAAATCAACGAAGAAGATGATGAGTATAAGGAATGACAGAGGAGAAGTAGGCACGCAATACTCATTGATGTCTGACTCAAGTGGCAATTAGTATTGTAAATACCACTGTGCTATGTTATGATTGTGGTTTGGTTTAGATCCACATTATTAGTGGCTTAACTCTAATTGTTTCCCTTCATGAATATTATTCGCCTCTTCTCATCGGTGTGATTTGTGTTGTAGGAAGTATTTGTTTTCTTTTAAATAAGGATATTTGTCTCTTTTTAGAGGTTAGAAAGAAAGAGAAGAGAAGAAAAAGAGTAGAAGACTTAGAAATAAAGTGACTGAGCATTTTGAGTTTCTTTTGGATTCTGAATAATGTATTAACTTTTGAGGAATAATGATTTTTGAAGCCTGGAAGCACTCATCCAAGGGGGGCCACTTGGTGAGTGTTCCTATGCCTTTGTTAAAATTAGTTTTCTTCTTTATCTGTAGTAGACGTTCTCGCATTGACTATTCCTGTAGCCATTGGAAATAGATCCATTGACTATTCATGTAGCCAAAGCAAACAGAGTAATTTCTCTATGTCATCTTTGGACTTAGTATTTATTGAATGAAATTTATGTTAATGTTGAGCTTTTCATGTAGCCATTCAGTTGTCTCAATTATTTCTTACCTTTCTCACATAGATCTTAGTTGCTATAGTAATGTAGGGTAGCTATCGTAGGAACTTAGTGCACATATAGTGAAGACCCATTTCAAGTATTACGTCCTCGGGTTGACAATCAAATGAACACCAGCTATGGAGATAGTAACTTCACAAAGTGAAAGTTCAAACTTTGGGTTGAGACTTTAACTATAGTTATTATTCTTATTGTTGGGCTAAACATGTGCCTTTGTTGATCTTTCTTAGGGATTATTTGAGGTGATGGAGTGATAGATGGAGGGATGTAAGGACCCAAAATGGATGTGGAAGATGGGGATGGTGTGATTTTGATTTATATGAAGGGATATTGGATTTAGAGGGAACAAAAGATATACCAACATCTTGAGCATGAGATTTGTAGCCAAGGCCATATTAAATTTTGTTTTCTTTGACTTGAAGAGGTTCCAATATGCCTTGTTCATGGAGGCCTAACCCTTTTCCTTGATAATTCATTTATTGAAAAATTCTTTTTCTAATAGGATAGTTATTTGAAAATAAGATGCGAGTCCATTTTGAGGGGGGAAGGATGTGGAAGGCATTGTAAGCTCTTGGAGGAAACCTGAGTGGATGAAGGTAGAAGAGCCAAGGTGATAGGTGTGGGATTCATGGGATTCATGGATAGCGATAAAAATGCTTTAAAACACTAAAAAAGGTTAGCTAAAATGGACATGGGTCCCACTAGGTATGCCAAAATGAACCAAGGGAAAATCACAAGAGGGGTTAATGGTTAGATTCAAACAAAATATGCATAAAACTACAATGCTTGGTCAGAATAATCTTGTCCCACCTCCTAGGATATATCATTCCTACTGGACTTGGTTTTTAACTAAATCATCATCATTGCACTCCTAAACCAAAGATCGAAAAACTTGCAAACTTTTAAACACTTGAATCATCTTTTTGGGTTATATCACTATATCACATTTACATTGAAAATTGATCACTTATCAAAACAACTTTTAGACAATCGAATCCTAGCACAATATCTAATACACATGTATTCCCATTCTAACTAGAGCTTAGAGATGAAAGATCGCAGAAACGGAAATCAAAACATCGGAAATAACTAAAGATCATATTGGAAATAACTGAAGATCATAGAAACATGGAATACCAAAGAAAAATACAAGTAACAAGACAATATATCAGAGAAATCAAACAAGTCCAAAATCAAAATCCAACTATGTCAAAATCTCACAAGGATTCAAATACATCTCCAAAGAAAGGTGGTTCTTTTATGCAACTCTTAAAGATATCCCTAAAGGATTTGGCTGAGAAAGATCAAAATTGTGCACCTATGTCTAGCAATGACTCATCCCTCCATAAGAAAATTGACTCTCCAAAGGCATCTATTCCTACACCTCTTGAAAACTTACAAGAACCTTCCATAGCATCATCACCAAACAATACACCCAAAGATGAAGTTCCTCGAGGGATATCCAATATACCCATCAAACCTATTTCAGAGGATCATACTCAAAGCTCATCTCCTTCATATCCAAGCATTGATTCCTTGCAACATCCCCATAACTCTCCCTTGCAAATCAAAGTCATCATTCATAGAATGCTCATTAAACATGTCCTAATATATGGGGAAGCTAGCTTGAACATTTTCTCTTTGAGTCTTATCTGTGCTCTAGGTTATTCAGAAGATGCAGTTGATCCCCTGAAAAAGATCACCATTAAAGCATATGATGAAGAAGAATGTTCCTTTAAAGGAATTGTGATATTACCCATCAGAGTGGGACCTTTGCAGAGAGACACAACATGCCAAGTTCTAGACTTGGACTTACCATACAACCTACTCTTGGGAAGACCATGGATACATGACATACAAGTTATTCTATCAAAATGTCATCAGTGCCTAAAATTTCCATACAATGGGAAGGAAATCATGATCTCAGTAGACTCAAATCCATTGCAGTGTTGTAGTAATTTGAAATCAGCTCATGAGGTCATTGTTCCACATAACAGAGAGGCAACATATTCAAGAATGCAATCCAAGGAACAATCATTTGCAAAAATTTTGTCAAACATGGAAAAACATATGTAACTAAAAGATCGAGGGAACGAAGAATATTTTCTATCATGGAAAAACAAACAAGAGCAACTTGAAATTGAAAGAGAAGAAGAAGATGTAGGAGTCGATATAGTTCACACCTATGCAGGGAAAACATTAGGAACTAGTTCACTTGAATCAGAATCACATTCGGCTGACTTGGACTTAATCGAGGATGATTAGGAGCTACTTGTGCAAGGTCATTATGATGAGAGTATCATTCTAGACATAGAAATGCATATTGAAAGCTCTGACATCTCTATCATGACCCCTAATATCTTTGACATAATTCAACATGAGGTTCCTTTATCCTTAATCCCTCCTGAACCTATGGACTAGGAAAATGAAGGACACATACTGCCATTGATACCTTTCCAAATGACCATGCCATATCCTTATATCTTAATCAAATCAAACCCACAACAAATTCCACCAGGGATTCTATGTTGGCATTCTACACTCTTATGAGAATGATGGTGTTGTCATTGATGGCAACCATCTGGCAACATTCTGGCACTCATCTAGTAAAGCCATCAGCAGGCACCGACACCAACATAGACATCTACATACACCGAAAGACACTTCACTGGCAATGGCTACAATGCATACCGACACCCCAGCCGACAGGGAATAAACTTTTGTTTATTGTATTTAATTATAATTATTTTTTGTAAAGTTGACAAGGCATATTGTAAAAGACTCATATATATGCATGAGATCTTATAGGTCATTTGGAATAAGGTATGAATAAGAGTTGTGAATTATGTATAAGGTGATATAAGTGACAACAAAGGTTTTTGGTTATAGAATGAGCTTAAACCGGTATTGAACTAGGCATAGTTGATACTACTTTGAAGTAGTACATTGTATTGGATTTCATAATCCACTTTTATAGTCAGTGTGACTCTTATTGAGTGGTGAGCTCTAGGCAGTTGGCCTTCCTGTATGTGCAGGCCCCTCATTGTAAGTAATATTTATTCATTGGCTAGTGAGTGAATATTGTGGGTCACAAATCCGACCAAGGTTTTTCCCACACTAGGTTTCCTCATTAAACATCTTGTGTTATGGTGTGTTTTCTATGGTGTCTTTACTGTTCCTATTTATTACATTAATTCTTATTTACCGGTACACTATTTTGGAATGCAAAATTCTTAATAAGATTAAATATTCTGTTAACCAGTTAGATATTGATTTACGCCCCCTCTCAGTATCTTTGGGACTATCATTAATCCTAACAATTGGTATCAGAGCCTGGTCCTCTATTTTCAAAAGCCTAATAGTTTGAGGAAGATTCTAACACTTGTACAGATGGAGAACTTAAGAAAGGAATTGGAAGGAGCTCTTGTAGACTATGATTTAGAGAAGTTGAAGAATATCAAACTTGAAGATGATCTAAGGATTGCATAGGAATTCATTCAAGGACTTCAGGAGAATCTTACTATAGCTACAAATAAAAGAAAAGAACTTCATGAGAAGATACAAAGTGATAATGATGAAAAGGAAACTCTTAATGAACTTGTGAACAAATGGAGACAAGAAAATAGTACTATGAGGAATGAAATGCAAGATATGACTATGAGATTTTGTAAAGACATTGAAGACAGGAAGAAGAATGAAGATGACTTGACTAGAAGACTCAATGATGCTGGAAATGAAAATCTAAGACTCAGTCATGAAAATGATATGTTGAAAATAGATCTAATCCACATGCAACATGACAAAACTAAGCTTATGAGACAAATGGGAATTCTAAAAAATGAGTTGGCTAATACAAATCAACAAAAAGATAAATTCAAGAAAAGTCAAAAACCTAATGGAGATACTAATGGACTTGGATTTGAAGTTGGTGAAAGTTCTAGCGCTGCAAACAATCATGATCACTGTAAACCGGTAAGACAACCTAATGCTTACAAATTTAATGGGAAATGCTTTAACTGTAACAAGTATGGTCATAGAGAAAATAAGTGTAGATTTAGAAACAATTAGAACATTAATGCACCCACCGGTCAATTTTCCAAATGCAACAAAGTTGGTCATAATTCAGAAAACTGCAGAATGAATGTGAGATGTTATGTTTGTGGAAGATTTGGGCACTTATCTAATCAATGCAGAACACAAACTGGCATAGGATATGGAAAGGCTATTCAGAAGAATAATGTGACTTCTTATGTTTGTAACAAAATTGGACATATTGCAAAATTTTATAGAAGCAAGACTTCACTGGAAAATAATAAAGGACCCAGTTTGAAAGGCAAAGAAAAGGTAGATGAGGTAAAGCAAGAATTTTCAAAACAATGGATTAGGAAGACAGATCAGAATGTTGAGGAGACTATCTCTTCACCGGTAAAACAAAGTATTAGTCCATCAGCAGGAGATTCTTCATCCCACTGAGAAGTAACCCTTTGGGGGTATTGTAGCAAGTTGAATATCATGCAAATTACCCTTGCTTGATGGTGAGAAGATAGATTTCTTCTCTACTGATAGATGTGTTAAGTTTTCACTTAACCGACGAGCATTTAATGTGGTTGTTGAAGGAAAAGTCATTATAAATCATCGGTTTTCTGTCATTTTTGATTCACCGAGCATTCAAATTAGAAGAGAGTGCGAAATCCGAGCAAAGGCATTCAAGATGAAGGTGCAAAGCGATTTCTTTCAAGCATTCAAACATTATCAGGAAGCTAAAGGTATTTTTCAAATGGCTTCTTCTTCTGAACCTGAATTTATTGCAAACCCTACTATCGTGGAAAACATAAAACACCCTAGGTCCATATTCAAAATTATTCTCAAGATAGCTAAACAAGATGATTCCATAGGTGCATTTTCAAAGATTCCTAAAGGTGTAGCTTATGTTGAAGACCCTAGGATATATATTCATTGCAATATTGAGGAATTAGGTTCTAAGGAGTTATTAAAGATGTTTCGAACCATAATTTGCAATGAAAATGGCATTGTCAAACCTGAGCACAAGATTATTGAGACTTTAGGGTTTGTGGAAATATTGAACATCCCTGAATTTCTGGAGGAAGTTGTGAGAATTGTCCTAAGTAGGGCACATGGAGAATTTATTCTGTTAGATTCAATTGCAAACTCACTCGACAAGCAATTAGGGCAGTAACAAGTTTACCTTAACTGATAGTAGACTAGACAAAACTAAGAAGGTTCCTAATAACAAAGTCATGACCTTAACCAGAGCAACATCTGATAGTAGATCTCTAAGAGTAAATGACATCAAGGACATCAATGTGAGATTCATAAGTATGATTTTAGACTATAAGACCATACATGCAAACATACTCAATTCAGTTTCTATTCTTTGCATTCACAGTGCTTATGAAATGGTAAACAATAATACAAAAATAGATGTGTGTGAATGGCTGAAGGATGAACTAATTGATAACTTGAATAAGATAAAAGGTGATAAGAAAGGGACATTCCATTTTGGTAATCTCTTAGTATGCCTTATGTTGTATTTCACAAAAGAGATCCCCGGTATTGGACAGAAAGACTTTGGATATGACATATTGGTAGGCAAACAATTGCAAGAAGCTTTCACCGGCATGGGTACTGCTAGGGAAAACAATATAACTGAATATTTCAAAGCTTTCCAAACTAAGATTAAAACAAGAGAAAGACTACCATAGAGTGTAGTAAATAAATGTGATAAGGAAATCTATTTTGTAATTAAGAAAGATGAAACATGGATGGAAGTTGTATTACCTAGAACTATATGGGTAATAGAAATGGGTTATGCGGTAGATCTGAACATTGTTGAAACTTATGCAAAAGCCTTATTAGATGCACCTAGAGAACCATCAGAAGAAGTTTTTAGTAGTGCATAAACAATTGAAAGCAATGTTAAAACAATGAAGAAAAGGAAGAAAAGAGAGAAATACATAAGAGATGCTTCTAACAAGGTAAAGAAAATAAAATGAAATGTTATAAACATTACTGGTATAAAGGCAAGTGAACTAGAAGGACTACAACTGGAGGCACACATCTCACTAGTTGGTACATCATCTGATAGTGAGATACCTATGAAATTCAAGAGAGTTGATAGGAAGAGAAAACCCTCACCGGTACCCTCTCCTCCACTCAAGAAAACAAGAACCTTGAGAAAGAAACAACAAGCAGTAAGGCAACCGACAAAGAAACTTACACCTAAGAAGAAATAGAAATAGGTTATACCACCATTGGATAATTTTTTAAATGAAATAATTGATGACGGTAACTTGGCAAATGTGAGCAAATTGTATAACACATTAACTGATTCAGAAAAGGAAAGTGTTGAAAATAGTATAATTCTACATCTGGATATATACAAGAAAGTTTTAATTGAAGTTGTAGATGACTTGCCAAATGAACTATATATGAGGTTAGATGCAAAGAGGATTGCAATATGGAGTAAGATAAGAAACTTAAAATTGAAAAACTTCTAGTTGTACATCTAGTTAACTCTAAAGAGGAAATTGATGACCTAATCTATGAAGCTAACATATCAGTTTTTGCTAGTGATCACCGGCAAGTGAGTTTGATGGTTGGTAGAGTTAATGAGATTGTTGAGGAAACAATTGATAAATGGGATATGTTTTTTGTTGAAAAGGAAAAACAAAAGAATTGAACAGGCTGAAGAAAACATTCAAAGTCTATCAGAAGGATAAGGACAAAGGGAAAAGTAAAGTTGGTGGAATACCAAACATAAAGATAATTGACAACTTACCACCACCCTTGGATACTGCACTAGTACATTTTGATGGTCCACCAGTTACTAATAGTATAGATATAACACATGATGACACTAACCCTGAATCAGAAATTATATTCACCATGAATGTGGATACTCAGGAAGTGAACATTGTTGTGGATAAGGACAATATAGAGGTAATGGATAACATTGCTGATAGTGGTAACATTGCTGAGAAACTGATAGAGAATGTTGAGGCTGAGATTCAAACAGAGCAAACACTGCAAACTGAACAACCATTGGATAATGGAATAAATACTGATGGTATTGATGCTAACACTAAGAAACCTACTGAGACAGAGATACAGATAGTTGAGGACATAGAGAAACCCACAGAGAAACCCACAAAGACACCAACAGAGGCACAGGTACATATTGAGATAGTGAAACTGGCAATCACTGAGAAACCCAAGCCATTGCTAGTTGAAATGCAAACTCAGACTGATCCACTAGAGGATAACACAAGAAAATTGGTTAGTAATGTTGGAAGTACTGAGGTAATTAAGATAGTTGGTCAGACATCTAGTACTTCATTAAGTGAATTCAGGCCTACCAATGTGACTGAGGTACTCCTAGACTCTATCAAGAAGATAACTGACTGTAATGCATTGGCCTATAAGGAAATTGATGATACAATACCAATTCTTAAGATGATTGCACCAAAATGTAATATAGATCATGTAAAGGATTCTTTAGGTTAGTTGGACACATTGTTCAAATTTATTACCAACAATGTAATAACAGTTGATAAGGTGAATGAGGACACCTTCAAAGAGAAAATTGAAAAGGAAAAGGAAAAATTCTTTGAGGATAAAATAAAGAAGTGCACAAAAAATATAAACACACTTTTACCGGTACTTAATACTACAATTTTGGAATATAAGGAGTTGTACAAAGAAACATGTAAGCCACATCTGTTAACAAAGGACATTGAAAAGGAAATAAGCAGAGTACAGAAGGAAATAGATGATATAGCTAATAATATAATTGGTTCCTCCAAACCTATATCTATTATTGAGAAAGAAATAGCAGGATTTGAGGAGAAAATGGAGAAATTTGAGAAAGAAAAAGCAAGGATTAAGGAAAATGCCAGAGAGCTTAAGTACAAACTTGGTCCCAAGCTATACAATCTTATCTCTTTGAGAAATGAAATCTCTAAAGGCATTCCTTCAAGGAGAAAGATCACCGGAGGAGCATATGCATCATCTCACCGACACAATCCAATAGACTCGGGCAACCTTGAATGATAGCAATAGATTTATGCAGAGCTTAAATTTGGTTTTGGCAGACATATTTCAGATTGTAACCAACTGGTTACAAACTTGGAGGTAACATTTGTGCACTCATTTGATAATGTTTTGACAATGTTTGTCATTGATGTCAAAGGGGGAGTAGTGGACAGAGAAAAATATTTAATCAGAGTAGATCATCTGCTCAGAGGGAGCACATATTTTTGATAACTTTTTGGAATAGTTTTTTGGATTTTTCTCATGAGTGTTGCCAGCAATTTCAAAGAGGGAGATTGTTGGTATTCTACACTCTTATGAGAATGAGGGTGTTTTTATTGATGGTAACTTACTGGCAACCATCTGGCAACCTTCTAGCACTCATCTGGTAAAGCCACCAACATCGGCATAGACATCTACATATACCAGCAGACACTTCACTGACAGCGACTACAATGCATACCGACACCCCAACCGATAGGGAATAAACTTTTATTTATTTTATTTAATTATAATTATCTTTTGTAAAGCTGACAAGGCATATTGTAAAAGACTCATATATATGTATGATATCTTATAGGTCATTTGGAATAAGGTATGAATAAGAGTTGTGAATTATGTATAAGGTGATATAAGTGACAACGAAGGTTTTTGGTTATAGAATGAGCTTAAACTGGTACTGAACCTGGCATAGTTGATGCTACTTTGAAGCAGTACATTGTATTGGATTTCATAATCCACTTTTGTAGTTAGTTTGACTCTTATTGAGTAGTGAGCTCTAGGCAATTGGCCTTCCTACATGTGCAGGCCCCTCATTGTAAGCAATATTTATTCATTGGCCAATGAGTGAATATTGCGGGTCACGAATCCCACCGAGGTTTTTTCCACATCGGGTTTCCTCATTAAACATCTTGTGTTATGGTGTGTTTTCTATGCTATCTCTACTGTTTTCATTTATTGTATTAATTCTTATTTACCAGTACACTATTTTGGAATGCAAAATTCTTAATAAGGTTAAATATTTTGTTAACCGGTTAGATACTGATTCACCCCCCCCTCTCAATATCTTTGGGACTATCATTAATCCTAACATTATAATAACGTATCTTCAAGTCAAGTGGGTGCCAAATATCCTAGTTGCAAAAGTGAAAATAAAGAAAAACAATATCAGGTCTAATGCTAAAAACCATTTATTGGAAACATTAGATCGAGAAAAAGTAAAAATAAAGGATGCATCTACCAGTGAAAACCTCCTCGGGGAGCCAAAAGATGGGATATTTGACACTTTACCTGAATACTATCAAGAAAGGTAATCAATTTTGATAGAATCAACAGAGGCAGTTACCATTGGAACAATTGATCTACATCCAACAATCTCTCTATCAGAACCAACAAGGCAAAAATATATGGAACCCTTGAAAAGATGCAAATAATTTTTACCTGGTCATATACAGACATTCCAGGGTTCTATGCATATCTTACAATACATCACCTGAATATCAATCCAGGAGTAGACATCAATAATAGAACACAACATGGATCAAGAGTAGGTATTCTATTCATAACACCACAAGGTCATACAATTTCAAAAGCATACAAATTAAGCTTTCCATGCACCAACAATACAGTAGAATAGGAAGCTTTGGTTACAGGCATCAAAATGGCTATAGAATGGAACATTACACAACTTCAAGTCTTTGGAGACTCTCAGCTTGTCATCAATCAAATTAATGACGATTATCAAACAAAGGACAAAAAGTTAATGCCTTATAAAAAGATGGTTGATGATATAAAGAAATACTTTGTAGAAATAACTTTTTAGTAGATTCCAAGGAATGACAACAAAGAAGCAAATGCCATGGTTACACTTGCTTCTCTCCTTCAGACACATGAAAATCAACAGTGTTATGAATTTCTGGTGGAAGAGTTGTTTTATCCTGCTTATAATTGTCCCGATTCCCAAACTATCTGTCACCTTGCTGGGCATGATTCCTCCCACTATGGCCAAACTTACACATACCTGAAAGATAATATCCTCCCTCCTAACTTATCAAAGAACCAAAAGAGAAACTTTATTCACCAATCCTCCCATTCTACTCTCGTTGTGGATACCTTGTTTAAATGAGGTCTAGACAGTACTTTTTTAATATGTCTCGAACAAGAAGAATATGAGAAGGCCTTACATGAAGTCCATAATGAAATTTGTGGCACTCATTCAAGTGGTCTTACCCTTTTGAAAAAAATCATACGCTTGGGCTATTATTGGCCAACTATAGAACAAGATTCTTTCCAGATAGCTAGAAAATGCAAACAATGTCAAATCCATGGGAATTTGATTCATGCACCAGCACAAGAACATCATGCTTTGGCAACATCTTAACCTTTCTGTCAATGGGGTCTTGATCTAGTAGGAAAGATAAATCTTTCTTCATCTAATGGTCACAAATTCATCCTTGTAGCTACAAAATATTTCACAAAATGGATTGAGGTAGTACCTCTCACAAATATCACATGAAAACAAATTGTTGCATTTATCTTGAACTAAATCATCTATCACTATGGAATACCCATGACCATTATCATTGATAATGGGTGACCATTCAATAATCAGGATGTACAAGAACTATGTGAGAAATTCAAGATCCAACGCAGATTCTCCACCCCTACTATCCACAAGGGAATGGGCAAGTAGAAGCATCAAACAAAAAAAATTGGAAAATCCTCAAAAAGACAATAAAAGATGTTGGAAGAGATTGGCATATTCAATTGAACCATGCTCTATGGGCCTACCGTACTAGTATCCACACACCAACAAGTGCCACACCTTTCTCTCTTGTTTATGGATCAGAAGCAATATTGCCAATAGAAATAGAGATACCTTCTCTACGAGTATCGTTAAAAGGTCTTATCCAAGATGAAGAACAACGAGTATCTAGATTGTAGGAGTTAGAATTGATCCATGAACGAAGAAAAAATGCCTTTGATCATTTAAAGGTATATCAGAAAAGAATGTGCTAAAGTTATAATCATAGGGTCAAACCATGAGTCTTTCAAGTTGGAGAACTAGTACTAAAGGAAAATCCATGCAACCAGGCAGATCAAGAAAAGAAAGGAAAGTTCAAATCAAACTGGTTAGGTTTGTTTGTAGTCACAATAGTATTTGGGTCAGGAGCATATCAGCTATCAACACAAGATAGAGATCAACTCGAGGAACCCATCAATAGCATACATCTAAAGAAATTTTATGTCTAAAAAATGCAAAAAATAAAAAATAGTGAAAAAGCAAGAAAAATAAAAATAGTGAAAAAGCAAAAAAATCAAAAACTGTGAAAAAACAAGAAAAATAAAAAACAGTGAAAAAGAAGAAAAATAAAAAAAAGTGAAAAAATAGAAAATCCAAAAAATCAAATATGAGAAAAAAAAATCAATAAAAACAGATGGTGAAAACCTGGTAAACATGCGCTATCTGTTCGCTAGCTCTTCCATCTATTAGTGCATGAATCCTTCGGCTTGCATTCATTCAGCATTTTTCATATCCATAATAAAGTCTTGTACATATGTAGGCATCTCGAGTGGCTTCTTGCCATGGTTTGGATCATTGGGTATATCATAATGAATTTGTTTCTAGGCTTGGGGCAAAACCCTGCACCTAGTTGGGGGCAAAATTTTTTGATCATTTTGAGCTTAATAAAATAGGTAGAACAACAGTTAGACAACCCTTATCAAGTGATAACTAAGACACATCCAATGTTGAACACGAGATCAAATTATCAACCATCAAGCTATCACAAGGTCACTCTAAGCACATTACACACTTTTCAATGGATGATATCTTTTGGATAATGATTTTAACATGCTTGTTCAACTTTTCTATCTTGATTTTCGCTATCATGATTTTTGAGTAACTCCAAGATGTCTTTGACTAGAGGAACAAGGAAGGAACATGATATTTTTCTTATTTGTTGTCTGTAAATTAATCATTAATATGTGCAAATTTGTCTTGGGACATGATCATCAAAGTATCATCGAAGACATTTCTGATTTGCATATCGAAATGGTTAATACTGCCTATTTTACACAAGCAACACTCAGGTCATCTTGGTTCAATTATACCTCGATGCTTGTGCTAACTTGCCATATCAAAATCCAAGAAAGTTGTGCTCAAGTCATCATGGTTTAATTATACCATTGATGTTTGCGCTCACTTCCCACATTTAAAAAGCTCAATGATGATAAAACGTAATAACCCAGTGACGGGTCCGGTCATAGCTTTGCATTTCATTTGCATTGGCATTTTCATTTAGCTTGCATTTCATTCTTGCATGGGATCCCACATGCTCATTTTATCCAAGGTTAAATCTATCACAGGAATCATCAAGGCATCATCATAAGTGTATACACAATCAGATTGATGACTCATCTCTCTCCAGATATTATCGACTCAGCTAAAATATTATACTCTTCCCTCAACAGAACAAACATCAGCATATCTAAATTTTCCTACAACTTGATATCAACAAACTATCAGTTCTTCATCCAATCAATCTTATCAATTATATCAATCGATCGCATCTAAATCGATCCTATCATGTCTTGTACATGATGTATCTTTCTTGAAACCAGATGTTTTGATCATGTCTCATATAGGATATATTGTTCCTGAAACTAGGCACTTTGATCATCTTTGTCTTATACAGGAGGTGTCATTCCTGAAACCAGACTGGATCTCAATTTTATCAATCTAATCAATCAAGCTTTATCAATAATCAAGAACCACATCACCGTGATTGTAAAACTCGCATTTTCATCAAACACAGTTGCAGACATCAAATCATTTCTAATCAGGATATCAATTTTGCAAAAATTCACAAAACTCCAAAGGTCAATTATCTCAATTGATCTCCTGAGGGGGCATCATCGTACCGCAATTTATCAATCAATGTCTGGGGCATCCTATCAAACCAATATCATCATCAAAATGAGATTATTCTTTGAATCAACGTGTCATCACACCTCGCTTCAAAGAGGGGCAAAATGTATACAACTAAAAATGGTCTCAAGATAATTAATTAAATAAGCAATTATTTAATTAATCCCCCTTCCTAATTTAATTGAATTCATCAGGCAATTTGGGGTGAACTCACAATACTGGTTCCCACCTTTTGACCAACTTTGACACTTAGATGAACATTTTGCAAAAAACCTTCACTTTCCGACACCTATAACTTTTAAATCATTAAGAATTTGAAGATGATGTAAACTAGTGATTTGTAACATCCTTTTTGTAGATTCTAAATAAATTTTTTTCAAATTTTTTTGAATAAAATTTTATTGATTTTTCCATCTCCCTCAAAAGTAGTTTTTTACAGGAAACAACATTTTTTAAGAGTGATGTGCATCCCGAAACGTATAAATTTTTTTTCATAAATGATAAAAACTTATCTCTTTTAAATTTTGGTTTGTAACATCAATACCCAGGGCATGCAGTTGGTTTGATAGTGATATGTTGAATATTTTTTATTTTATTAAGTTTTGAAGTCCGACTAATTATAATTTAGATATAGGTGTACATTTGAACACATAACTTGCTCTATATATATCAAAATTAAGTTAAATTTTTTTTTTTAGAAAGAAGACATCAATACCTAGGGCATAGATATTTTTCAGAATTTTTTTGAATTAGTTTGCTATTTTTCCCAATGCATTGAACAAAGAAGTTCATGTTCGGTGAAAAACCTACATTCATATAAAATAAAATAAAAATATATTAATAAACTTAAATATATTAAAAATTATACTATTTGGAAAGCTTATAATAAGGACTAAATCCTTAAGAAAACAAAACTTCTAAATGAATTCGTTTGACCCCTCAAAAGCTAATGTAAAATTGGTTTTTTATCAGCATTTGATAGATGCAAAGGAGACTCCATTGCAAGTATGATTTAGAAGTAGAGAGGTTCTATCCAAGAAATTTTGATCTAAGAGCCTTTGATCTAACTCTCTTCAATTAATTACTTCAAATGGGACCTGTTAAAGCTTAAATAATTATATTTTCCAAAAAATGTATGATTTCATCAAAAATCAGGATGTACCAAAAAGTGGGAACCAGCTTTGTGAGTTCACCCTTTGATTATTCTCCCTTTCATCTACTTATTAATAAATCTGAGGATTTATTTAATAGGTGCATTTCCATAGTCCCCTTTGATTAATTAATTCAAACTAATTAATCCTCCCCCCACTTCAATCAATTCTTCTAATCCTCTAATTAATTAAAACAAATCAATTTATGAGTTGTTGATAATTAATTAGTCTTTTCCTATTATTTGAATTTTTAAATTAAAATTACCCACATGCCTCCTAACTTCTAACCACCTAACCTACCCATCCCTCTAACCTAACCCATTCCACCTAACCTTGGGTTTAACTAACCTTGTCCTATCTTGCACATTCTAACCTCCTTATCCTAACCTCCTATGGTATGGATATTTTCTTCTTGAGACACATGGCACTTTGGCCACATGTCTCCTCTCTTGGACACTTGCCCTTTTATGAGAAAATCTCCTTGACACTTGTCACCAAAGAGATGACAAGTGTCCCTTCTTCCAACCTCTTCTTCAACCTCCTCCAATTTCACCCTTGATATCTTCAGACTCAATCTTGACCATTGATTCCTGCCACCTCACCCTTGGCCTTGGAAATCCTATAAATATCTCCCATTTTGAAGCAATAAGGATCCCATCTCATTTCATCTTATGCATTGTTACTATAGGCATATATCTTTTAGCATATAATTTGAGCATTGTTATAGGCAATTGCATCTTAGATTTAGTTTAATTTGATCATTTCCTAGCATAATTGTTGAATCGTGTAGCTTAATCAATCTCTTTTCTAGCTTAATTGTATCATCATCATTGATTAATCATGCACATCATTAACTTAATTAGTCTCTTGGATCAATCTAGCATAATCAATCTCATCTTTTCACATCATTATCATTTCAAATCCTTCGTCTAGGTGTAGTCAAGTCACTGGGATTGCTTATCCAAATATGAGAGAAAATCCATACTCGCATCTCTTAGGAGGTGATAGGTCGCTTTGTCATGGTTCATCTTTGTTTGTTTATTATTTTCTAACCATGCTTGTAATGATCTATTGAGTGTTTTGTGTTGTAGCTACAAGTATCACAATTCACAGAGCATGACACAAGTAACACCATTATACCTTCAAGTGAAGCTCTCTTGCTCCTTGTATTAGACCTTCGGTGAAGCTAAAGATGTGCCCCTTATTAGCTTGATTGGATTGGTCTTATGGAAGGATTGTGGATTGCTCTCTACAACACAACAAGATTGGATAATTCTTGATAGAGGGACGGATTGGATGATAATGGCTAAGTGTGGGATGATTTTGGCATTATGAGGGTGTGATTGATGGATTGCAAGACTCAAATGAGCAACATGAGAATATGATGGATGTGGATGATTTGTGAAGAGATGAGACTCCAATTTATAGATTGGAGGATGCCAAAATGGAGGGCTAAGATTGATTTTGGAATGCAGGGCTAGGATTGAAAGAAAGAGTGGGAGAGGATTGAGAGGAAAAGGTGTGGGATTCAAGGGATATGCCATAAATTCATTTCTTGTCTCCACACCTCTCAAGGTAAATGGGGAAGAGCGCCTCTAGTACATTGGGAAATGAAAAAGGAATTAAAAATTACTTGGAGAAAGGAGAGAGGAATTAAAAATTTCAAAATAAGAGGATGTGTGGGAAGACTAAATTAGAAAAGGAATTAAAAATTCCTTGGGAAGAGGATGCATAGGGAGATTCAAAGAATTTGAATTTCTTTTAAAGGATCAAAGTGGGTAGCATTTAAGATTGGAGGATGAGATGGCAGTTGACTCATCCCTAATAAAGGAGATTAGGGATGTGCAAATGATTAAGGACATTGATTAGGTGGCTTAATGAGTGATTAGAGTGCAAGTGGAAAACATAGGAGGATGTGACATAAAGAGAGAGAATGAGTGGAGGAATTTAAAATTGGGGGAAATGATAAGTATGATTAGAAAGGAATTGATTAGGCTAGATGGTAGGATTAGGAAGAGTGATTTGCAGGAATCACATGGTTAGCTTAGTTAATTAAAGTTAACTGACTAAGTAGGGTTTAGAAGAAATAAATGACATTTGAAATGATTTTAGAAGAATGGGGGAATGATTAATTTTGATAAATTAATTATAATGTTGCAATGATAAAATTAAATAAATAAGTTTTAATTAATTTTAAGAGTAAGATGGCTAACACAATTAATTGAATTAACTATGTGGAAAGACTTAAATTAATTAAATATTAATTTAATTAATTTTAGGTGTCTACAGTTTTCACTTTGCATAATGTTATCATTAGTGCATCATAGTTTTCATATTCTTAGATATTGTTTAGAGTCTTGCATAGGTAGTGGCATTAGGGAACCCACAAGAGGACTTAATTTAGGTGAATGATTATGACATCATAACTTCACTTGCCAATCAAGTTGTCACTTGACAATTGAACTTGAACACTGCATAGACTACATGGATAAATCCTCTAAACCACAACACCTGAATCCACATATCCAAAAGTCACCAGACCTCTTTTGGACCTATTCTGACAAACAGTATCACTATTAGAAACAATAGTAATCAACTCAACCAACTGGACCGTAGAACAACAACAAACGTGGTATAGTAATACACATAGAACATAAGAATTATATATATATAACCATAGCACATAGTCTTCACAATCTAGAGGAATGCGAGAAATTCTTCCACTAAGACATTAAATATTGTTTCCTTCATATAAAAACTTCTACTATACCAAACTTCTAGAAACACCACAACATCTTCATCAATACCAAAACTTTCAACACTAAACATAAGTACTCTTTATTGCATATAGAAAAGGTAGGTTGACATTGTAATACCCTAAAAATGGTCATCTAAACCATGGGCCCCTAATCTCGACAACATCACCAAGGTCCTAACCAAAGGCAATTAAATCAATCTTAAGCATATTATTAATTCTTTAAATATCAAATATCACATGGCAAATCAACTACTCAATATTAATTAAATATTTATTTAATTAATCAAATCATTTCCAATAATATCATTTTGATCAATTATACCATTTTAATTTATTAAATATCCTTGCATATTTAATTAATTAATAAATTTGCCATTCAATCATGCAAAAAGGATTAATTTATTACAAAAGATGAATTAATTTATTACAAAGAGTTGAATTGAATTGAGAGAGAAATAAAACTTGAGATATTATTTCTTTTTCTAAATTTAGAACTTGAAATCAGAAAAGCAATTTAATTGAATTATTGAATTATTCTCTAAAATCAGAAGTCAAAGCTTTTCAGAAAAAGAAGTTCAGTTGCATTAAAAAGACCTTTTTCTTGAATAAATTAAAGAATTATCTATTTTTATCAGATATGCATGGAATTAATTTATTATTATTTTCCAATGCAACTTGGACTTCTAATTTGAATGCATTTCAATTAAACTATACTTGGAATCTATCTCAAGGTTAACTGAATATGATTTCTCAATTATTTCAATTAATCCAAAATTAAGCTTTTTCATCATCTCTCTTGTGATTCTCTCTAAATTCAGTCTTCAACTCTCATTCCAATTTACCCCAGAGATTTTTGAGAACACGCTTGGAGATTATTATCATGCTAATTTCACTCTGGAGTCATTGAAGATTATTGTGCTTTTTAGATTGTTTGCATCCATTTTCCATCCATTATTGCTTGCATCCATTGTAGCTTGAATTATTCATCCATCTTGCATCCATATAGCTTAATGTCATATAGATTAAATCCTTCATCTTGGTGTAGTCTAGTCAGTGGTATTGCTTATAAAAATCTGAGAGCAATCTTATACTCACATCTTTTAGAAGGCAATTGGTCGCTTTGCTATGGTTTATTACTTATTGATTATTGATTATTAACCATGCATATAATGACTTAATTGAAGTGTTGTGCTTACAGCTACAGGTTCACTTTTTCACACACACATCTCTAGTGCCCACCGTGGGGCCTAAAGACTACACTTTTTCGGCCTCCAAGACTGACCACTTTTTTTGTTATTTTCTAGATTTCAGATTTTTCAAAAAAAAATTTCGTCCGTACATCTCGTACGACAATTTTTTTAGGCTGAAATGACAAACTATAGGTCTCGCATGAATTGCAAATATCCTATCGTACGAGCAGATCCTCTATCGTACAAGCAAAAATCCTCTGTCGTACGAGTAGACATCATCAATAATCTTCTTTTGTACGATACTAAATCTTCTCTCCTACGAGTCAAGTGTCTATCATACAATTCTTTTTTTTCTGGTAAAAGAGGAAAATCTCATAATTTTCTCATTTCTGATTGATTATTCTAACGACTAACCCTAACTGTTTATCTGTCTATCTCAAAAAAATTCATAGTGTGTAGGGGAAAAAGCGAGACTAGGCTGACATGTCGTAATCCTACCTTTTGACACACATTGTGGAATATGAAAGAGCCTAGAGGTATCACACAATTGGCTACTTCTTTTTGTGAAAGAGAGAGCCACGGGCTACCTATTAGGGTTTCTACTCCTTTGTTGTAATTGAAAGATAAAATGATGCAAGTTCAATTCCTAACCTCAGAGTGCAAGTATGAACTAATAACAAAATTGCAGAATTGAACTTAAACTATGGAAAGTTGTAAACACAGGGACAAGACAAGAATGCAAATGCATACTCGGAGTCAAAATCTAAGTGAAAATGTTCGGGATGGGGGCGCGGGCGCCACTGTCCTGATTCTACCCCTGAAACTGCTCCCGAAACTGCTGTTTTGCAACCTGGAAAGCTGTCCGAACTGCCAAAAACTTGCTCTCTGACAGGGGGACTAGGGTGCCCAGCACCTTTGTCCCAGGGACCAGGGCACCTAGCGCCCCTGTCCTGGCAGGACTAGGGCATCCCATGCCCCTGTCCTGGTCTTCTGCTCTGAAACTTGGTGTATGGTTTGGTCTCCGTCTGCTTCTTCCGGATCTGCAACTTGCGACGTCGTCTGAATCCCGAAATCTGCACTTATATCTGAAAAGGTGTTTTGGGCAGCTATATAGGGTTTTGCCTTAGTCAAACCCCCGCTTTGGTGATTTCCACCTCCATGAATAGCCAAGTTGTATTGTAAAAGTAATGTGTGTGCAGATCTTGTGTGTGTGCAAGATCCTAAAATGCAAGTAAGCAAACTAGAGCAACCTAGAAAGTAAACCCTAATTGCTTGTAAATGATAATGTGAATGCTCCAAATCAAGATGCAAAGTGATCTAAAGCATGAATGCAAATGATATAATGAAGCTCATGCAAAGACATGAAAACAACATGAAATCATACCCAACCCCAAGGGAGGGGTAAAGCCAATCTTCGGTCGGTGATCCCCTATTGCTCTTTAATGTCTTCCAATCCCTAAGTTGATGAATGCTTGATGGATGAATGTTGAATGTTGCTGAAGTCTTTAAAGATCTGCTCTTTTGCTGCATATGAGGTTCCTGAAACCAAAAAATTGGATCCTTTCAAATGAATAAAGAGAGCTCTTATGTATGAAATCCTAGATCTTAATTCCAACTTTTGGCCGACCTAGAGATTGAATCTCCTGCCAATTTCTTGGGGTTAAGCTTTATTTTATGATTGGATCGCACTCCTAAAATTTTGGGAAAAATGTCCGGGACCGTGTACACTCCGGGCGCCACGGTCCCGACAACTTTTCACCAAATTTTCAGGGCCATCGAATATGATGATTTTAGAGCGAATCCCGAAGTTACAGGTGATTTCAAGATGTTTTGACCCCCGAAATCAAGCCCCCAAGCTTAGAATAGGACCTAATTAGGGTTTTTGATTAAATGATGTATTGGAGGAATAAAATAAAAGGGGCACACTTTAATGAAAAGGGCCTGACTTTATGATGTGGAAAATGATGAAATAGAACCTTAGACCTAATTAATTAGATTAATTAAGTGCTAAAGGGGAAATGCAATGCAAAATGCAAAATGCGCCAAGGCGGGTGCTAAACTAGGTGTGAAATTGTACTGCTTTAGCAAGTGCGTACAATTTATGATGTTACATTTAGCCCCCACTTTAGCAGTCATATGAGTACTACGTGCATATGCAAGATAAAGTACAGGAAAGTAAACATTATTTGAAAAAAAGGATATATCCATAAGTCCGTCGAACGAAGCCCCCAGCGGTATCTGCAGTACATAGTTAGGAACCGCACCCTACAAAACACACGTTAGATCACAAAATCACCTAATGCTTACTAAGGAAAGTGATGAAATTTGCGAGTAGCTATATGCCCCCCCCTTTTTCGGCTTGCTTATTAGGGAGGTGAAATAGGGTAGCATGTTTACTGACGATGAATTGTGTGAGAGATTATTGATGATAGATGTTCACTAAAGAGGCTTCATCAGAGCACATTTTGGAACATCAAGGGAGTAAGGGAACGAAAATACAATTCCTACGCAAAAAGCGGTTCAAAAATCGCATTTCCCAAACTCAAGTTATGATGAAACGAGTGATAGAGGAGAATTAGGGTTTTGAAAGAAAAGGTAAAGGAATGAAGGTATATACCTTGAAAGTGACTATTGCATTTGTCACTTTGTTGATTTCTGAGTATTTTTCATTGTAGCGGAGCCCACATAGCCATCATCATGCCTTCACGATGACCAGAGTGTCCCACGAGGATGGAGATCATGCGAGAGGCCGTGATCAGTGACGAGCCACTGGACGAGGTGAGTTGACTGAACTTTAACTTTGACTTTATGCATTTCTATTGACTTTGAGTTTCTGTGATTGAAATTGGGCCCTAGATTCTGACCCTGGGTCCCACCCAGGGCGCCATGGTCCTATCAGGGTGCCATGGTCCCTGTGGGGTGCCATGGTCCTCTCAGGGTGCCATGGTCCCTGAAGGGTGCCATGGTCCTCTCAGGGCGCCATGGTCCCTGGAGGGCACCATGGTCCTCTCAGGGTGCCATGGTCCCAATCAGGACTTGGCGAGGGATGCTAGGGTTATCTTTCGATGTTTGACAACTTTCATGTTTGGCATAGATGATTGTGATGATTGAGTACTGATTACACTTATGTTTTTGTATCGCAGGGTCTCCCGTACATGAGAGAGCACACTGCGGGGCAGATTCTTCGCAGTCTGCGAGATCAGATTCCTCGGCTGACTCAGGCAGAGAGAGATACATTGTCTATAGTAGGTTTGTGGTCTATGATCCTTATGCCGGCCATTCAATTCCATCCTGCGATGCTGAAGTCGCTTATGGAGCGATGGGACCCTGACACATGTACATTCTAGCTTCCAGTAGGGGAGATGACAGTGACACTTGAGGATGCGTACCGCATACTTCGCCTACCGATCAGAGGAGCTACCGTGACATATGCGATCGATCGGTCAGTAGAGGATCATCAGAGGGAGCAGGTATACTGCATAGGGAGAGTCATGCCGAGTGAGATGAGAGGTCGCATCATGGTCAGCTGGCTCTTACATCCTACTGGAGAGGTGCCCCTCATGAGACGTCTTATGATTGCCATCATTGCACTAGCTGTCTGCCCTAATATGTGAGGTACGCACATGCATGGGGGTCTCACATGGTGCATTAGGGCTATGGAGAGACAGAGGAGAGTATACGCCTGGGGTCAGAGTATGCTTGCACATCTCTATCACGACCTCGAGGAGTATGTTTTTGGACAGGGTTGCAGCTTGATGACATGCACACTTCTTCAGGTGTGGATATTTGAGCACTTCACATGCACCAGGCCTGTCAGTTATCTGATGAGTGCGGCTAGCGAGCGACCCAGGGTGTTTTCCTATCCACTTACCAGTGAGTGGAGATTTGGGGATCTATTACATTAGAGAGTGACATTTGACAGATTGACAGCTGAGGTGACAGTATGGAGACCATATCTGCGGATGCACAGATGGGATGGGATGGAGAGGCAGCTAGCATGCTTACAGAGGAACTGCCTACTGAGAGGACGATACCCACATATCATAGTCCCATTCTACTTTGACTGAGTACGGAGGCAGTTTGGGCTAGAGCAGTGTGTTCCAACTGATGTACCCATCTACACTTGACACTCGCGAGTCCTTCCCAGACCCAGAGCAGTAGCGAGACCTACGATAGATGATATCGAGATCACGGATATAGAGGGGTCCGATTAGGATGTGGTCACTGATTATGCTGCAGATCCTAGAGCATAGTGCAGGTATCTGTCATGGTTTGTGAGGACATATCGAGGGCCTATTTTTCCACCGGATCACCCGACAGGCCATCCAGGTCCATGGAGACATGGAGACCGAGATGAGGATCTGGGATCCAGATCGGAGGAGACAAAGGAGGGAGAGGGTCATGAGGAGGCAGGAGATCCTGATCCACCCATAGGAGATCAGCCTAGTGCCAAGGAGGAGGAGGAAGGAGAGGAGGATGACACAGATAGAGATGATGATGAGGATGCAGGTGAGGATGCAGACGAGGAGGAGGATGATGAGGAGGAGGAGGATAGAGATGACGAGGAGGAATTAGATGCAGCTCCCCACCATTTAGGGGATGATACTATAGCCTTAGATCCTCCTCATATTCCTCAAAAGGGGTAACACGAGGCGATATGAAGATCTGCACCCATTGTGCACAGATCATTCAAGCGCGGGGAGCCTAGCAGTTCCCAGTCACAGATGCTACCATATCACGATCCCTACTGGCGCGAGGGAGATCCAGGTATAGTAGGTTTATGTTGATTGATTAATGTTTTGATGATATAGAATGGTACTAATACAAAATCTATTCTACTGCTACAGCTAATGTGTAGGAGTGGCGCTCCTTGATCCAGCAAGCAGTGACAAATATTTCCATGAGGGCACAGATCCCTAGTTCCTCACAGGTTGCTTATAGGCCTCAGGGGAACGCGGGTCGGCATGAGGACTTATTTTCCCCATTTCGAGTACAGGTGGAAATATGGAGGGAGAGAGAGAGAGTTCTATCAGAGAACCTTCAGCAGGCACAGCGTGACCTAGCAACAACTCAGGCTGAGGCTACCTCATATCGCACGATCCTTATGGATAGGGATCATAGGAGTTCCTCTCGGAGTCATTCACAGTCTATATCAGGCTATACACCTATGGGTCCACCTTCACGACCGGATCGGGAGGGAGCATCTAGTCATCACTCTCCAGCCACTAGCCCTAGGGATAGGAGATGATCTCATGATGTAGGATAGGTCACATTTTGGATGTATAGTGACCTACTTTTGTATCATACAAGTAACACACACACACACACACACACATATATATATATATACACATGCTTCTCTTTGTCTCAAACGTGTTATCTTTAATGCCTAAAACAATGTATGTTTTGCTTAAAGTTAATACATTTGGTAGATGTACATGTATGTTCTGAATTTAATTTCCATGTGATTGATTTTTCAATGCTCCATGATTAAATTGATACATGTGTGACTTAATTAAAATATTTAATCAAGTACTACATTGATGATAGGGAAGAAATATGTGTTAAGCCTAAGAATCATATAAGTAATGTGATTTAATTTAAACACAACATGATACAATTCTACTTAACACATAAAGACATTGTATAATATGCCAACATAATGAAAATGTAAATCTTTTACAATTTACATAAATGAATTCAAGACAAACTAGAGAGTAAAGAAACACGCTTGTCAGGAACAAAGCAATATATATTAAACTACATATCATTTAATTCTAATTGCTCTTAACAAAGATATGCTAACATATTATCCAATTTTGAAGAAGTGAAAAGGAAATAGATGAATGATAAGGAATGAGGAATAAAGCATAGTATCTACGTAAGTGCATAGCGTTTATAGGTTCTTTAAGAGGCGTACCCTCTACATCCGCTATTTTGTAAGCACTTGATCCATAATCTTCAATAACAATATACAGTCCGAGCCAATTAGGACTAAATTTTCCCTTTTCTTCAGGTAAGGCATTCACATTGCGCTGATTCTCATAGAGAACTAAGTCACCTACTGAGAAGGAACATTGAATAGCCTTATCATTATAGCTTCGTTGTAGAGTTTTGTGATACGCTTGAATATGCTCAAGAGCATTTATATGCTGTTCATCAAGCATCTCAAGCTGTTGAAGTCTTTGCTCTCTATAAAAGTCATCATCTACTATACCTTTGAGAGAAACTCTAAGTGATGGAATCTCTAATTCTAAAGGCATAATAGCATCAGCACCATAAACAAGATTATAAGGATTAGTTCCGGTAGCAATTCCTACACTTGTTCGGTAGGCCCAAAGAGCATAGATTAGCTGAGTACTCCAATCCTTACCATGCTTATTCACGGTTTTGCGAAGAATTTGTTCAATTATCTTATTGGATGATTCGGCTTGACCATTTGATTGAGGATAGTATGGTGTAGAAAATCGATGTTTGATATGATATTTCTCGAGGAATTTCTTCACGTCTTTGTTCTTAAATGATGTCCCATTATTTGAGATTATAGTGGAAGGTATCCCGAATCGAGAAATAATGTTTTCTAGAAGAAATCGACAAATCACGTCAGCAGTAGTAGAGCGAAGAGGAACAACTTCTACCCACTTTGTAAAGTAATCTATTGTGGTTATAATGAAAGTATGTCCTTGAGATGAAGGAGGAGAGATTTTACCGATGAGATCTAGCCCCCATGCAGAGAAAGGCCAAGAGGCTACCTGAGAACGGAGTTCTTGGGTAGGAGCATGAATTAGATTATTGTGTTGTTGACATTGATGACATTTCTTAACAAATGAAAAAGAATCCTTCTGCATGGTTTGCCAATAATATCCCATACGAAGCAATCTTTGAACCAAGGATTTGCCTCCAAAATGCCCCCCACAGGCACTTGAATGTGCCTCTTCAAGAGCAACAGGGATTTCCAATTTGTTAAGACAATGAACGAGAAGACCGTTATAACCCCTTCGGTAAAGAACATTAGAAAGAATGATATATCTAGTAGACAACTTGCAGATTCTAGCCCTAGTGTTTCTATTGGTGGAATCAGGAAAGGTACCATCGGTCAATTATCTTACGATATGCGAATACCATTCATCTGAGTCTATAAAGTCGCAACATGTCACTAGGCTAGAATCATCTACAATAGCTGGAGAAATAAGGTTGTGAATAACAAATTTAAGATCAACCACAGGGTCCTCTAAAGATACAAGAGAAGCCACACATTCCATTGCGTCTGCATGTCGATTATCTTTTTGAGGAACAGGTTCCATGGTATAAGAATCGAATTTTTGTAACAAAGAGATAGCAAGGTCTTTATATTGTGATAGTTTGTCTTGTCTTGCTTGATATAGTCCTGTTACTTGTCTTATAATCAATTGAGAATCTCCATAAATATGTATGTGCTTTACATTCAGAGCCAAGGCTGCTTTTATTCTTGCTATAAGAGCCTCATACTCAGCAATGTTATTGGTACATAGGAAATTGAGACGATAAGATAAGGGAATGGATTTCTTTGTAGGAGAAATCAGAACAACACCTGCCCCCGATCCCATACGACACTTAGAGCCATCAAAGTACAGCTCCCAAGTTTCATCTTTCTCTGTACACAGAATGAAGTCGTCAGGAAAAGACTCAGGGTTAGGGAAGGAGAAAGGTGAAGGGGCCTCAACTAAGTGATCGGTCAACGCTTGCCCTTTAATTGCTTTTTGTGAAACAAATTTAAGGTCAAATTCAGTTAACATCATAACCCATTTAGCTAGGCGTCCTGATAAATCAGTTTTAGAGAAAAGATGCTTCAAAGGATCAAACTTTACCATGACGTGGACTTCTGAATTTAAAAGATAATGTCTCAATTTCTGAGTCGCAAACACCAAGGCCAAGAATTGTCTTTCTATCGCAGAATATCGGGTCTCATAATCGAGTAAGGTTTGACTTATATAATAAACCAGACACTCTTTACCATCTTTATCATGTTGTGCCAATAATGCTACGAGAGCATGAGAGGAAGCAGCTATATAAAGAAGGAAGGGTTTAGAAGGTTCGGCAGGTTGAAGGATAGGGGGATTAGCCAAATATACTTTTAAATCTTCAAATGCTTGCTGACAATCTTCATTCCATTGAAAAGTGATATTCTTTTTGAGAAGTTGAGTAAAAGGAAAAGTACGATCCGCAAGTTGAGATACGAACCTACGAATAGCCTAAATATTTCCTTGTAAGCTTTTAAGTTGAGACACATTTCTAGGAGGTGGCATGTTGACAATAGCATCTATTTTCTTAGTGTCCACCTCAATCCCACGATGCGAAACTATGAATCCTAATAGTTTTCCACTATCCACACCAAAAACACATTTTCGGGGATTCAAGCGCATGTGATATTTATGAATTCTTTCAAAGATTTGACGAAGGATCTTAATATGATCTATACGGAGAATGGATTTGGCTAAAACATCATCAACATAATCTTCTAAAATCTTATGCATATAATCATGAAAGATAAGGGTCATCGCTCGTTGATAAGTTGCGCCTGCATTTTTAAGTCCAAAAGGCATCATCACCCAAGAAAACGTACCCCAAGGAGTGGTGAACGCAATTTTGAATTGATCTTGAGGATTAATGAAAATTTGATTGTATCCTGAAAAACCGTCCATGAAGGATAACAAAGCATGTCCTACTATAGAATCAACTATCATGTCAATGTTTGGGAGAGGGAAATCATCTTTTAAAGAAGCCTTATTTAAATCTCAAAAGTCGGTACACATTCTTATCTTATTATCTAATTTAGCCACAGTGACAATATTCGAAATCCACGGGGAATAATCAATAGGGCAGATAAATCCAGCCTCCAATAATTTTTCAATCTCAGCCTTAACAAGCAAAGCTACCTTAGGATTCATTTTTCGAATCTTTTGTTTCACAGGCTTAGCATCAGGAACTAAGACAATATTATGAGTAACAATCTTAGGATCTATACCAGGCATGTCAGAATATGTCCAAACAAAGATCTCAGGGAATTCATGAAATAAATCTGCATATTGTTTTTGTTCTTCTTCATCCAAACACTTTCCAATTTTAATAACTTTTTCTTCATTGCCAGGATCCATCTTAACATCAATGGTGTCACTTATGAGAAGATTACTTTGTTGAGGAGTATCCTTTAACTGAGGGAATTCTTTCACAATCTCATCATTATCAATCTCTTTTCCAAAATAAGCTTCAGTGTTCAAACAATAAGGAAGTCCCCTATTGTGATGATAACGAGGGAGAGTATCATATGCTCCTAAAAACTCAGCTAAAGCATCGTCGGTAGGAAAGACATCCAAAGCGTAGGCACATGAAGGATCCCCATCAATATACTTAGGGTGTCTCATTGGTAGAGATGTAGAAATAGTATTAACACTAATACATGGTCTCTTAGAAGCTTTAGTGCACTTGTAAGGATTAAAACCAAGTCCAAAGGTCACATCATAAAGATTATTCTCTAGAGGAACCTTTATCCCTTGTTCGTGAGCACCACAACCATTTCCATGATACCCATGCTTAGCTAGAATATGAAAACCACGGCCATAATGATCAGCCATTTCAGAAAGAGAAGGTGGTTTTTCATAAGACAAAGAATCAAATCCTTCAGAATTAGAGATGTGAGGAGAAGAAGTTTGAGAGGTGGCCACAAAATTATTGCTCATAGGTTCAGGTAAGATTGATTGATTTTTAGCCTCTTCCTTCTTTTCAACTTTAAGCTCTCTAGAAGGGACCCTATACTCACCTACAAAGGTGGGATTATAATCGAGAGACCCCTAGTCATCTTCTACGAGAACCTTTTCAGATCAAGAGCCTTTTCATGTGTCAATTCAGGTTGAGAAGAATCTTTTTCAGGAACTTTAGGCTCATCCAAAGAACTTTGATTATTAGAGGGTGACGATTCGTCCATAGGTAAAGAGTCATCACTAGAAGAAGAAGGCTTAGGAGAACTCCCTTTGGAAGTAGATGTTTGCAAACAAGCTTGAAACCTAGTATCACCTATCAAGGTATATGTCTTATTGTTATAGATAAATTTAACTTGTCTATGCAATGTAGAGAGGACAACTTGCATACTATGAATCCAAGGTCTCCCTAATAACAAGTTGTATGTTAAATTTCCCGACATAACATGGATAGGAGTAGGCAAAGTAACAGGTCCCACCGTGATGGGTAAGGTGATAATACCTAATGAAGACTTAGCCACATTATCAAAGCCTCGAATGGGATGAAAGTTAGGCTCAATAAGGGATGTATCCACATTCATCTTATGCAATAGATTAATGCTACACACATTAAGGCCGGAGCCATTATCTACCAGTGCTCGTCTTATAGCAGTGTCTTTTATGATAACCACAATCATCAAGGGATCATATTGATGTTGAATTTCACTAGTAGGCAACTCGTCTTGAGTAAACACAATTTGAGCTTTAGGATTCATCACAGAGTTAACTAAAGATACTATATTACTAGATGCATTAGGTGGAGGAACATTCAAATCTTTCAAGGCATCTTGTAACATTCCATGATAATCAGAGGAAGTTTGGATCAAATCCCAAAGGGAAATCTTAGCAGGGGTAGCTTTAAGTTGTTCTATGAGATCATATTCCTTGCCAAGAACTTGTGAAATACATGGAGCTTGCGGAAGAGTTGGTTGAGGATTAGGAAGAGAAACTGGAGTTACAGGAGGAGGATTAAGCTGCCTATTATTTCTAGTATGATAAGTATGGGCAACCGCATGATAACTCTCTCTAGTTAATTGCTTGGCATAACTATAAGGACTTATAGGTTTCCTTTCTTGCATAGTGATGATAGGTTTATTCAGAGTAAGAAAGGAATCATGACCATACCCTCCTTGGATAGTAAGGAGAGGTGATTTAGGGGCTTCAAAGGTGGGAGAAGGATAAGCACCTTGGACTTCAAGGAGAGGCTTATTATGCTCATTCAGGTTTATCATGTTAACTAATTTAGAAGTTTTGTTCTTGTTTAAAGATTTCGATAAAGCCACAAAGTCATCAAGAGCATCATCCAACAAAGCATGATCATATCGATTAAAAGGTTTATCTTTTGATTCAAAAGGAGACATCTCTTCATAGAGGGGTTCATTGAAAACAACCATGTTACTAGATTCAGTGGAAGAGTTGATAGGAATGTACCCTTGAGAGGAATCATTCAACTTATCTTTCTCATCACAATGAAATGGCATAGTAACAAGGTTTATGAGTCTTTGGTAAAATGAAGGTTTGGTATCTTTAGGGTTCAAAAAATCATCTAAAGCTTCATCTAATTCATCTTGGCTATACATCATCATGGATATGAACATCTTGTAAATAGAAATCTGGCATTTTGAAATAACAAATGCATAAAACTTAAACATACAATGCAAAGAAACAAAGAAACACACCTTTCCTTTTTTTTTTCTTTTTTTTTTTTGAAAATGAAACTTAAATGAAACACACTAAATCTAGATCTAGATCTAACAAATGCAATGCAAGAGAAAGCAATAATAAGGTTCACGTCGGGTTCACCAAAATGTGTAGGGGAAAAAGCGAGACTAGGCTGACATGTCCTAATCCTACCTTTTGACACACATTGTGGAATACGAAAGAGCCTAGAGGTATCACACAATTGGCTACTTATTTTTGTGAAAGAGAGAGCCACAGGCTACCTATTACGGTTTCTATTCCTTTGTTGTAATTGAAAGATAAAACGATGCAAGTTCAATTCCTAACCTCAGAGTGCAAGTATGAACTAATAACAAAATTGCAGAAATGAACTTAAACTATGGAAAGCTATAAACACAGGGACAAGACAAGAATGCAAATGCGTACCTGGAGTCAAAATCTGAGTGAAAATGTTCGGGACGGGGGCGCGGGCGCCACTGTCCTGATTCTACCCCTAAAACTGCTCTTGAAACTGCTGTTTTGCAACCTGGAAAGCTGCCCAAACTACCGAAAACTTGCTGTCTGACAGGGGGACCAGGGCACCCAGCGCCTTTGTCCCAGGGACCAGGGTGCCCAGCGCCCCTGTCCTGGTAGGACCAGGGTGCCCCACGCCCCTGTCCTGGTCTTCTGCTCTAAAACTTGGTGTATGGTTCGGTCTCCATCTGTTTCTTCCGGATCTGCAACTTGCGACATCGTCTGAATCCCGAAATCTGCACTTATATCTAAAAAGGTGTTTTGGGCAGCTATATAGGGTTTTGCCTTAGTCAAACCCCCACTTTGGTGATTTCCACCTCCATGAATAGCCAAGTTGTATTGTAAAAGTAATGTGTGTGCAGATCTTGTGTGTGTGCAAGATCCTAAAATGTAAGTAAGCAAACTAGAGCAACCTAGAAAGTAAACCCTAATTGCTTGTAAATGATAATGTGAATGCTCCAAATCAAGATGCAAAGTGATCTAAAGCATGAATGCAAATGATATAATGAAGCTCATGCAAAGACATGGAAACAACATGAAATCATACCCAACCCCAAGGGACGGGTACAAGCCAATCTTCGGTCGGTGATCCCCTATTGCTCTTCAATGTCTTCCAAGCCCTAAGTGGATGAATGAAATTGATGAATGCTTGATAGATGAATGTTGAATGTTGCTGAAGTCTTTAAAGATCTGCTCTTTTGCTGCATATGAGGTTCCTGAAATCAAAAAATTGGATCCTTTCAAATGAATAAAGAGAGCTCTTATGTATGAAATCCTAGATCTTAATTCCAACTTTTGGCCGACCTAGAGATTGAATCTCCTGCCAATTTCTTGGGGTTAAGCTTTATTTTATGATTGGATCACGCTCCTAAAATTTCGGGAAAAATGTCCGGGACCGTGTGCACTCCGGGTGCCATGGTCCCGACAACTTTTCACCAAATTTTCAGGGCTGTCGGATATGATGATTTTAGAGCGAATCCTGAAGTTACAAGTGATTTCGAGATGTTTTGACCCCCAAAATCAAGCCCCCAAGCTCAGAATAGGACCTAATTAGGGTTTTTGATTAAATGATGTATTGGAGGAATAAAATAAAAGGGGCACACTTTAATGAAAAGGGCCTGACTTTATGATGTGGAAAATGATGAAATAGAACCTTAGACCTAATTAATTAGATTAATTAAGTGCTAAAGGGGAAATGCAATGCAAAATGCCAAATGCGCCAAGGCGGGTGCTAAACTAGGTGTGAAATTGTACTGCTTTAGCAAGTGCGTACAATTTATGATGTTACACATAGCCTAACTAGTTTTTTGCAGAACACTTGTTGAAGGATATTCTTGTCACACAAAGACAATATGACTACTAATTCGTTATCTTTGCAAGTTGCCTAAGGAGAATCGACTAAACGTCGTGTATTCTTTAAATTCATTTTAGGCACCTAACTTGCTATCTGGTTAATGAAAAAAATCTATCTTTTGTGTTTTAGAAAAATCTGAGAGGTAGGAGAGTATGCTCTTGTCTTCTTGTAGACAATCAAAAATCTAGACCCTTGAAGTATTTTCTTAAGATTGGTTGCAACATCTTTAGCAGGCTTGCCCTCTCGAGGAGCTAATAACTCTATAGCCTTTATGGCCAGTGAGAGGGGAATGACCTAAGTGGGAATGGCTAGATGCCAAGTACTCCAAACCACTATAAAATAAACGTGATTTGATGAAAATCAAGTCAATGACAGTGCTCGGGAATAGTTCTCCGTACCTTCAGGTATATTAAACCTTGGTTTTCAAGGCTGGAAGACCTCTTAATTGAGTTTATACCTCGATGCACCAAATGGATCCCTGACTAAATCCAATTTAAAATTAGAAGCTACCTGGTTCACCTCCGAAAGGGGGATAATCTTTGTGCAAGAGAGATAGTAACTCTCCCAAGATACTTGTCCTTTCGTGCCCCCATCAGCGTTTGGAGTCGGATAATACAACATTGAGAATCCATTGCATGAGACTCAGCGGCCGTATTCTGATTAGCTATTGGGTGTGTACCTGAGTCTACAAACAAGGGTTTTCTTTCCTCACCAAATTCCTTAGGGTTTGCATGTTGTGATTGGAGTCACTATACATACTACTTATTTTCTATGTTTTCATCCCTGAAACAAAAACTGAAATACCAAAAATTGGTGAAGACCAGAAACAACTCATAAGTCAAAACTCTGTCTGTGTCAGAAACTAGTCCATCCTAAGTCAACACTCTGTCCGTGTCAAAAACTAGTCCATCCTAAGTCAAAACTCTGTCTGTGTCAGAAACTAGTCCATCCTAAGTCAAAACTCTGTTCGTGTCAGAAACTAGTCCATCCTAAGCCAAAACTTTGTCCATGTCAGAAACTAGTCCATCCTAATTTGAAACTCTGTCCATGTCAGAAACTAGTCCATTTTAAGTCGGAAATCTATCCATGTCAGAAACTAGTTTATTCTGGTCAAAAATCAATCCATCTCAGAATTAGTCATACTTAGTTATCATACTCAGCAATCGGAAAAACTCAAAATTTCTAGGCTTTGTCCTATGAACAGTCATATGAGTCTGATAATCCATCATGCTACACCAGGTCCTGTGTCGTACGAGTCTACTGATTTGTCATCCTATACCACATTATCAGTCGTACAAGTCTGAGTCATCTATCGTCCTGCACTGTATTATGTCTCGTACAAGACAGAATTGCCTTCAGTCTTTTGTCATCCTGCACATGCCCATTTGTCATACGGTATGAGGTAGCAACTCGTATGAAACAGAACTATTGTCATCTTGTAGCTACTAAATTGTTGCTCGGTCCAAAAAATACTGTCGTACAAGTCTCTGGTTTTGTCATAACAGAACAGTCAAACTTGCCTAAAAATAGCTTACAGCAAACATAATACTGGTTATAATTTTCCTGAGCATAAAAAGATCAAGACAGTGTACCTCTGCCATTTATGTTGCACGATTTGGTCTATCACATTTCAGCTAGTTCAATCAACTACCTAGCAAATTTTAGTCACTTAGATAACGTCTTATATAGGATAGATTGTTCTTGAAACCAGACTAAATCTTACACTATGCTTAGAATCAACTTAGATAACGTCTTAGACAGGATAGATCGTTCCTAAAATTAGACTAAATCTCAGTTGTTTCTCCTAAACAATACTCTAAACAGAACAACTAGCTCTGAAATTGATCTTGACCTCTGCATCACAAAGAACTTTAGGTCACACTTATCCATAAAAATGCCTATTCAAACTAGGAATTCTCATAAGAAAGAAGCCAAAGGCAAAGAATAACCCTTCAAATATCAAGATAATCCATTCTACGTGAAGGATCCACTCACTGACATGTCGTCATCATCAGGCGGACCAATTTTTGATGAACCTGAATCTCCCACCATACATGAGACAAAATACAATGATGGAAACAAAAATGACCGTAATATTCCCAAAAATCATAATGACTCCTCATCATCAAGTGAGACTAATGAAGACGCTGAACCTCCAGAAAAAGAAATCCTTGACTATCAGAAAGACAAAGACTTTAGAAAAATGATGAAAACTATCATGACCCGAGAGAAGGAAGACAATTTCTTAGAACTAGCAAAACAAGGTGCCAAACTTCCTATTGGATATGATGTTTAGACAATTGTTACTAAAAAGGAAGACTCACCTATACTCATGGTACACAAACAGTTACTAGCCTTGTGGATGGAGGTCACAGAACTGAAGAATAAGGACAAGTACCCAAAACAATATTCTCTGGAAACAATATGTCCCTTTCCATTTGACAAGAATCTACACATGCCTCCATTTCCTCCACAAGTGGAAATCCCAAAATTTGACAAATATGATGGTACCTCAGATCCTCAAGATCATGTTAGGGAATTTAGTGCTTCTTGTATGGATTTCATGCACAATCAAACATACCTCATGCATCTCTTCCCAAGGAGTTTAGGGGGTCAAGCAATGGAATGGTTCTCAAGTCTACCCAGAGGAATAAAAACATTTGAATAACTAATCCAACTATTTTTACAAGAATACTCAAACAACATTCAACATCCTATGACTATGATTGATCTTTGTAATACTGAACAAAAAATAGGGGAACCTCTTCTTACTTTCCTCCAACATTGGAGAAAGATGTTCTCTAGGTATCCACGACCTATCCCAGACTTTGAGAAAATGGATATATTTGTCAATAACTTGGTCCCCGAACTGAAATATAGTATACAAATGCAAGTACACCCATCATTTAACAAAATTGCTAGATAATTCCATTCGAATGGAAGATGTTCTCATAAAGAAAGGAGATATCATGCCTTGGAAAGAAACACAAACAGGATCTAGCTCTAAAGAGAAGAACAAGTATTGGAAATTTGCCAAAGACAACAACAAGAATGTTGTTAATAATGGAGTAGTAGACACTGTCAAAGCCAATTCAAAATCCACAATATTCAACTTGGCTAGAGGTACACAAGCACTTAAAGTTGTTGAGATTGCAGCAGAGAATCCGCCAAAGAAAACAAAGAAATGGTTCAAAGAAAAGCCTTGGCTTTCCAAACCTAAGCGTGATTTTACTCCTCTTGAAGAATCATATGAATCCGCTTTCAAAACTCTATTGGCAAACAACTTGATAACACTACCAGATAACTCCAAACCATATAATCCAGATGTCAAACCAAGATGGTGGAGAGAAAATGAATATTGTGACTTCCATCAGAATAAGGGTCATAACATAAACAAATGCATGAAGTTAAAACATGAGATTCAAGATCTCATAGACGCTGGTAAAGTTGTTGTTGGGAATCATCCAACCAATGTTGATCATAAAGCATTTAAGGACCCTTTGCCTATTTACGAACAAGGTGATTCCTCAAAGACCAAAGGAGGTGCTAAGGTAAATTATACTTATGCCAACTAGGACAATGTTATCAACATGATTGAGCCTTCACACTCGAAATATTGCAATGCGATTATAGTTCAAGATAAACCAAATGAATCACGATATGCAAGAGCTCTGACCTGATCTCAAAAGAAGGTCACTCTCCAAGGAGCTAGTTCTTCCACTCTGGCTCAAGAAACATCAAACCCAATAGCCTTGCCAAACAAACAAAAGGAATCAACCTTGGACAAATTTAAAAGGTTAACCTCATCATCATCCTCTGGATACAGTGTAGTTGAATAGTTAAAAAGGACAAATGCTCAAATTTCAATTTTTGAATTGCTACAACTCTTATCTGCTCACAAGGAAATCCTAGACAAAGCATTGCTCACTAACAACGTTCCAAAAGATTTAGACATTGATCGGTTTCAGTCTATGGTGGGTCATCTGACTTCACCACACTATTTGACCTTCTCTAAAGAAGATGGCAATTCATTAAATCGTCCACATAACCAGCCATTGCATATTGAAGCCATGATCCACAAACACAGAGTCAAATGTGTTTTGATAGATGGAGGCACGGGGTTGAATATCTGTACTTATCATCTGCTTACACAACTAGGATTCTTTGAAAATGTCATTGATCCAAGCAGGAAGATAACAATTAAAGCCTATGATGAGGAAGAGAGGACCTCCAAAGGTTTGGTATCATTACCAATCAGAGTGGGATTGGTAGAGAGAGAAGTCCTTTTCCAGGTTCTTGATATTCCATTGTCATACAATATTTTACTGGGCAGGCCATGGATTCATGAAATGAAGGCAGTACTGTCAACGTATCACCAATGCTTAAAGTTTCCCTATAACGGAGTTGAAGTCAGTATTCCTGCTGATACAAATGTCATCTGTAATGCATTAACAAAAGGTGTAGATACTTTTGTGCCTCATAATAGGGCAGCCTCTCCAAATGAAGATCCAGAAATGTTGATGAAAGACTTAGAAAAGAGATTGAAGATTACAGATACCGGCATGGATGGCTACAAGATGGAACTAGTACTATCATTAGTTTCTCTCCCTCCATCGCCAAAATAGCTGGGCAAGCCATTAGAGGCTATGAGAACACAAAATTTGGCTCTGAATACCATATATGATGGTCTCTTTGTACAGTCTTCTACCTCCTTGGCAGATGAAATAGAAGAGGATGTTGTGCTTAACTAGCTCTTTAAGGAAGATAGTCAAAATGAGGAGGTACGACACTGTGAGATTTCCTCAAACCAATATGGTCCTGGTTATAAAATAATTCAATGTATGGGATACCCAAGTACAGGTCCTCTGGGAAAACAAAAGGAAGGTATTACTGAACCAATTTAGCCACAAACCAAATCCACAAATGATAAGGCTAGACTGGGATACAACCCGAAAAAGACATCAGACCAAAAACATGTTTCTAAGTCTAAGTGCTTGAAAAATATATCGCCTTTAACATTACATGAAGCAGACACTAAAAAAACAAAAGTAGAGTGTAGAAAAGAGAAAGAGGAATCAACAGTCAAGAAAGAAGAAATAGTCAGTGCCCAGGCTTCAATGGTATCAGCTACGATAATACAAGAAGTTGAGGTTCCTGAGGATATAAGAGATGAAATAAGAATAAGAGAATTGTTTGCACCATTAAAAGTTCCAGTCACATATACTGGCAGGCAACAAGTAGATGATTCAAAGACTAATTCAAATGAGTATGAATGGGGTCCTAACTATCTTTCAGACACATCCACTACAGAAACTCTAGAAGAATCTAGTGGTGTCATAGATGATACTCAAGAGCTAATGCGCATAGAACTAGAGAAGAAAATACAATAAATTAGACAAAAGAGGCAAGAAAATTATGAACAAGGATTGAAAGAAGGAAGAATACTAGAAAGCTTCTCATCTATATGCCCTTATCCTAAAATAGAACAAATCAGCTATAGCACTACACAGGAAGAGTTAGAAGCTACAGAACAAGAACCAGTCATCAGTCCAGAAGAAGCTGAATTGAGTAGATGACAACAAATCATAGAAACAATGAGATCATGTCAACAGGTGTGTCAGATACAAATGACAAATGAATCACAACATGAAGGAACTTGTAGCATTAAAGATGTTGGTATTGATACCATACATATGCTTACTAAATCACCTGAAAGAGGCTTGGAAACTTCATCTGATGACTTTGATGACTCTAATGATAGTCCTATTCATGATGATATCCACTCAGCCTCAAATTTTGAGTCATCTGATACAAACAATGAAAAGTTTCCTACTAGTCTTATTGCAGTTAAACCATGATATGACGTCCAGTCTAGCGTAGTAAACGACGTTACAAGTATGTCTATTGGATTAGATTGATTAAATATTAACGTGAACTTTAATAATAATGATCTGACTCTTCTTGGTCTTGAGACACTTGCGCAAGGTATCATTTTGGAACTCAACTTTTCAATCCGCAGCTATGATAACAATACTATGAATGCTCTTGAACCTATCCAAAATTTGTCCTTAGTACATCCTGAATTGATTGACTATACTTTATAGAACCAACCCATGGATATACCTAGTTTTGCCAATGACTATACATTATCCTATTATCTCAATGCAATTGAACCTATAAACTCTTCCACCAGTGAACAGAGTGAAAATATGACTGAAGTGGATATCAAGTATCTTAGTCGCAAAAACAAGAAATATAGAAATAAAAGATCTGATGGCGAAAACCATATTGTAGCAGTGTCAGAATCTAAAAAAGAGAAAATAAAGGATGTACCTAAAGGTGAAAACCTCTTTGAGGTGCCTGAAGGTGAGATACTTGGTATACTGCCCAGTCATTTCCAGGAGTGGTCTTCCATATTGATCGAGCCAACTCAGTCAGTGAATATCAGGAATCAAGAGACACCACAAATCATTCACGTAGCTCAACCACTATCAGCAGAAGAATTGAAGGAGTTCACTCAGCTATTCTTAGAAAAGAAAATAAACTTTGCATGGACGTACTCTAATATGCTAGGCTTGGATCCTGATCTCATTATGTACCATCTCTTAATCACGGCAAGAGTAAAACCAGTTAAACAAAAACTCCATAAGATGCACTCGCATGTAGCATTATTGGTCAAAGCTGAACTAGAGAAACTACTCAAAGCTGGATTTATTAGAGCAATAGATTATGTTGAATGGATTTCCAACATAGTTCCTATGTCGAAGGCAGATAAATCTATCAGAGTTTGTACAGATTTTAGAGATCTCAACAAAGCATGTCCAAAAGATGACTTTCTGCTACAATCAGATTAAAATCGCTCCTGGAGATCAAGAAAAGATAGCTTTCATCTATGCATAGGGAGCCTTTTGCTGGAATGTCATGCCATTTGGGTTAAAGAATGCAGGGGTGACCTATCAAAGAGCAGGTACAACTATCTTTCATGACATGATGCATAAGAATATGGAAGATTATGTTGATGAAACCTTAGTGAAGACTATGAAAAGAACAACGCATATTCAAGAGTTAGGTCCTATACTAGACAGAATGGAAAAATTCAAGCTTCAATTAAATCCAAAGAAGTGTGCATTCAGAGTGACATCTAGTAAACTACTTGGCTACATCATTTCAAAGAAGGGAATCAAGGTTGATCCTAAGAAGGTCCAAGCTATAATGGAAATTCCGCCTCCAAAGAACATCAGTCAAATGAAAAGTCTACAGGGACGTCTCTAATCTATTAGAAGATTCATTTCTTAGCTAGCAGACAAGGCTCAACCTTTTACAAAAGTACTAAGAAAAGGAATAATATACAACTGGGATCAGCAGTGTGAACAACATCTTCAGTAGATAAAAGAGTACCTGTCTAATCCATCAATATTGATGCCGCCCCCAAGGTAAGCCACTAATCTTATATATATCAGCAACTGATTCATCACTGGGGGCACTTCTAGCGCAACAAGATGACAACAAAAAGGAAAGTGCTATTTATTACATCAGCAAGACACTGGTGTCTTATGAAATGAGCTACAATATAATAGAAAAAGCATGCTTGGGATTAGTCTTTGCATCACAAAAACTAAGACACTACATGCTAGCACATCCAGTCAAGTTGGTGGCCAAAATCGATCCACTCAAGTATCTTCTTAATAAAGCAACACTCACCAGAAGATTGGCAAAATGGGTTATGATCCTTACAGAGTTTGACATTGAATATGTGGAACACAAAGCCATAAAAGGACAGGTAATTGTTGATCAACTTGTTGAAGCTCCACTTGAGGATACTCAACCACTACACATTGAGTTCCCAGATGAATCAATAATGCATCTTACTCAACAACCCTGGAAGATGTTCTTCGATGGTTCCTTTTACTCAAAATGGTTTAGGTGCTAACATATTATTCATTACTCTTCAGAAGTATTCAATCCCAAAGTCTTATAAGATTATATTCCCTTGCACAAACAACATTGCAGAATATGAAGCTTTGGTGAATGGGATAAAACTAGCCATTGAATGGAAGGTTGTTGAATAACATATCTATGAAGATTCTCAGCTGGTTATCAATCAAATCAACGATACATATTAGACTCAAGATGAGAAATTGATGCCTTACAAGAGGATGGTGGATGATCTCAAGAAGTACTTTGCTTTTGTATCATTCCAACAGATTCCTAGATAAGAGAATAGAGCAGCAGATGCTATGGCCACCTTAGAATTTATACCTAAGTTACAGGAGTCCAATTTTCACTTTGATTTCCTGGTGGAAGAGTTATATTACCTCGCTTATGATTCTCCTGAGACCCAAATAGTCTATTCTATTATTGGACATGACTCATCCCAATACAGCCACATCTATTCCTATCTATGCGATCAAATTATCCCTAAAAACCTTACTCATAACGAGAAAGAAACCTAACTCGAAATGCTTCACGGTATGTTATCATAGCTAACGATTTATTTAGATGAGGTTTGGATGATAAATTACTTAGATGTCTAGAAACTAAAGAATCTAAACGTGCATTATCAAAAGTCCATGAAGGTATTTGTGGATCTCATTTGAATGGTTTTACTTTAGCTTGGAAACTATTACGAGTTGGCTACTACTGGCCAGATATGGAGAAAGACGCCATAAAATTTGCTAAGACTTGTGAGAAATGTCAGCTTCATGGAAATCTCATACATGCCCCAGCAAGGGATCTCATACCATTCATTACACACTGGCCTTTTCAGCAATGGGCCTTTGATCTCATTAGTCAGATATATCTGGTTTCATCCAATGGACATAAATTCATCATAACTACCACTGAGTATTTCACCAAGTGGGTAGAGGCAGTTCCACTTATCAAAGCAACTGGTAAACAAGTTGCCTTATTCATCCTAAACTATATAATTTGTAGGTATGGGATACCTTCGTCCATCGTGATTGATAATGGAGGACAGTTTAAGAATAAAGATCTGGACGAGCTTTGTGAGAAATTCAGAATAAAGCAACATTGGTCATCAATATATTACCCTCAAGGTAATGGACAAGCTAAGGCATCTAACAAAAACCTACTGACTATCTTGCATAGAACAGTGAACAAATCTAGGAAGGATTGGCATCTGTAGCTCAATCCTACACTATGGGCTTACAGAACTAGTATCAGAACACCTACTGGGGCTACACCTTTCTCTTTGGTGTATGGGTCCGAAGCAGTATTACCTATTGAATTAGAAATACCATCTCTAAGAGTTTCATTGCAAGGTCTTGTTACTGATGAAGATCATAGAATATCTAGATTGCAAGAACTCGAATTGCTGGATGAGCGTCGGCAAGTGGCATTTGATCATCTCAGAGTGTATCAGAAGAGAATATCTAGAGGATATAACAAGAAGGTTCGACAAAGAGAATTTCAAGTTGGTGACCTAGTCTTGAGAGAGAATCCAAAAAACTAATAGTTTAGCAATAATAAAGGGAAGTTTGAACCCAACTAGCTAGGTCCCTACATTGTTACTGCAATATTCAGCTCTGGTGCCTATCAACTCTCAAACTCAAAAGGAGAACAGCTCCATGAACCAATTAACACCATCCACTTGAAGAAATTCTTCTCTTAGCATTCTCTGCTCCAGAAAACTTGTATAGTTGGAGAAGGTCCTGACAAAAAAAAATCAAAAAAATCAAAAAGAACAAAAAAAGAGAAAAAAAAGAAAAGAAAAAAATTGCCCTGGTGAAAACCTGGTAAATAGGCACCTTGGTAAAAAAGAAAAATGAATCTCTGCCAAGTAGGTGAAAACCTGGCAAATAGGTGCCTCTTGTACTCAAGTGCTCCATCTATCAACGCAACGTTGGCATTTCTCGCTTTCATGCATCATTTGCTTTCGCTTGTACATATTTTTAATCACTTTCGTGACATCCTGGTTCATTGGAACCCTCATGACTAGAAACTGATCAACGTCCTAGTCTTAGGTTACTCGATAGAGAATATTACATATCCTAAGCAGTGTCAACCAAGTGATTTTTCTGTTAGTGAAACCTGGTCATCCACTCCAAGTCAGTCACCTGTCTCCTAACTACCAAAGAGTTTATCACTGAGTTCACAAGCAAAACAACATAATGGAAAACAATCACTAAACAGTTTGAGCTATGAATGAAAATTTTCTTTGTATGCTGTCTTTTATATTGATTTTCGATTACTGTCCCTCTAAGTAACTCAAGGAAGTCTATTATGACTAAGAGGAGCAAGGATTGGGGGCATAATATTTTCTTTGTTTTCTGCTTGTAGGAATGATCCTGATGATCTGGAAACATATAAATTAGTTGGGTGTCTGTGATAAGAGCCTTCACATCAAGGTGAAATCGCCTCACATACCTTGACTTCGCTTATTTGTATGCTATAGGGAGGTCCATATCATTTCTTTGTTCATTTTGAGGGAATTTCTTTATGATGCAATTCAGGTCCCTACGAAATATGTCCAAGGATATGAATGAAAAAAGGGTCATTACAGACAAGATAATTAATATTGCACATTGAAAAAGAAAGGAACTCTAACCTGCCTGTTGTGTTCGTTATGCTCAGTGATGAATCTTAAGTATTTTAAATCCAATGACTAGGTTTAGGTTGCATTTTGCACATCATTTTGCATATCATTTTGCATTTTTGTGAATCTCTAGTGATTCTGGTATGGTAATAATCTCTTTACCTTCTGAAGGAGAGCTGAAAGCATCATCATTTCTTACGCTAAGTGGTCTTTTTATCATCATTTCTTCGATTGAGTACTTGTGTTTTGAGATGTTTTAGCTCCATACATAACATTTCATATACCTTCATACATTTTATTGTTACTCATTTGCATTATCATTTATTTGCATATAAAAGAAATAAAAATATACATTCATAATCATTTGCATTACATACATTCATATGGAAAAGAAATGCATACATATAGAATAAAGCATATAAGAGACATCTTATAAATGACTCAACACAAGTACGATGAAGTCAATCGGATCTCATGTATATATATATGATGTCAAGTATAAGAGTACAAAATGATGTCCAATTACATATACAAACTCCCATCGGAGCAAGAATCATATAGGATACAAAAAATGGGTGTGTCTACAAAAAAATATATCCGAGCTACAAAAAAAGAATCATCTAGCTGGCACCCACTCCCTCATCACCTGGTGGAGGAGGAGGAGCCTGATGTCTAGGATCCTGGCGTGGTGCTCGTGCTCCCTTTGATTGAGCCATATACTACGAATAGGGCTACACCTGCTGTGCAACAGGAACTGTGACACTATATGCTGCCACATAATAAGCTGCCCTACTGCTCTAGAGAAGGACCTCCTATCGTAGAGACTCTATCTCTTCTCTCAACTCTTCTCTTAATGTTGTGATCTGGCGATCACGCTTGACCCTCACCTCGGCCAACTGTCAGTCTCACTTCGCCAGCTAAGTCTGCTCCACTGTCAACTGTGACTGCAGCTCTGCAAGACGTGCCCTCATTGACCGTCCAGTATCTGTCCCATGCTCTCTCGTAGGCCCCCCATCTCCACCCCCATCTCCACCTCCATCACCACCTCCACCTGACTCCTCTCTCTGCTATCACACCTATCTAGGAGCTGATCGCTCCTCCTCAGTCCCGCCCAATCTAACTCCAACTTGCCCAAGGGATCCACCCTCACCCCTCTGCTGTCCACCCTTAGCTGGTACCCTGCTACTGCTAGCACCTAGATCACCACTACCTCATCATGGAGCCTCATCTCTCTATGCCAGACCCTGCCTATGGCCCTATCTCTGGCCCTGTCCCTGTGCTGGTGCGGGGGCATCCTCCTCAACATCCTCAATATGCGAAGCCTGCTCACCCGGGTCTATAAAACGTGGGAACAGATGCTACTAAAAATAATCTCTATACTGGGGTAATACCCCCACATCTGCTACATCATCTAGGTAATCCCATCTCAGGCAGTGTAACCCTGTCAACTCCTGTATCACCAACGCGTATGATAACCGCGAAGACCATCCCTGTCTCTCCTCATTTGCATATCAAGCATATGCTATATACTCCTACGAGATCCCCTGAGGCCAACCATACTGCCTCATCACTCATCAAATGATGAATCACTCCACAACAGTCTATGGTCTCCCGATCAATGGGCATGTCATGAAAAGGTCCCTGTGAACCCTCTGCCAGTCATCCCATAGCTCCAATCCTCTGTATGGTCTCCATATGATGGCTATCAGGTCATCAAGCTATCGTTTCCAGAAGTCTGTCTTGCCCAGATGGGCCTGTGTGATATATCCGGCATACCTATAAATGATCGGCTGCCCAAGCTCTCTACTGTCATCTACTATCGGCCAACAAATGGGAAGGTGCTCCCAAGCGCACACCTACAAAATGTATACACCCACGACCATGCTCCGCCCATCTCTGTAAAAGATCTCATGCATCTCCCGATACATGTGGGCTAATAAACAAGAACCCCAGCCAAGTCTCTGAGGGGTCTTTATCAACCTCTCTAGTATTCGGCCCCATCCGCTCTGGAAACCCTGCTGCCCTCTATTCGGCATCAAAGAGAAACCGATGAACCCTGCTAGAACACATGCTAGGGGATACTCCTCACTGTACTTGCTCATCAGTATGTCCCAACTCATGGAATGAGTCAAAATGTCTAGATCCCTGAATATATTCCTAAGTGCCTGTAATCCCAATAATAATGCGGTATCATAATCCACCTGATCCCCAGCAAAAGGGATACAAAGAATCTTGTACACATCCTCGGGAGTGATAGTCAACTCCCCAACTGGCAAATGAAATGTATTATGCTCTGAATGAAACCGCTCTACTAATGCCGTGAGCATCCTGTGATTCACACGGATATTAGGTAATCGCAATAAATGAGTCAAGCCGCACAAATCAACATGAGCCTGCTCAACCTCAGCTAAATGATGCACTAATGCCATCATGGGAGGATAAACACATCTAAATAACACAAGAGGTAACCAAACCTGCAAAAAAAAAACCAACAACGAGCATCAGAAAACATTCCAAATGAGCCTACAAGAGAAGTTAAACATCACGCAAATCCAAATAAGTCAAATGCAAAACCAAAATTTCATGTTTACCCTTTCAAAAATGATCACTGCCTTTCAAACAACAAAACATAGTTAAAGCAGCATGTCGTACAAGTCAAGAATGGCTTTCGTACGAGAAAACAACCTCAAATGAGAATTTAACAAACTTCGCATGACAAAATGGTCTTCTAACCAACCTGTCATATGACACAAGGGTGTGCTATGTACGATAATTCTAATGGCTTCACATGACAAAAGACTTTTTACCAGTTTCTCGTATGAGACAGGATCCTATCTCACACGATAAAATGTGATGCCCGACCCCAAACATGCGAAAAACATGAAAAATGAACACAAAATTTCAAAATTGAAAACATAAATAGGCTTAAGATTGATCACTTACTACTGGCTCGTAGTTTTGGGGTCGATTGTGACATCTCTGGCGTTCAAATCGATGCTGACGAGTAGGGACCACCATTTTCTTCGCAAAAGGCTTTTTGAATTTTCAAACTTGGAGGGTTAAAATGATTTTAAAATGACACTTTCGTCCCATATATAGCCTAAAACCTAATTTTTCAACTTGCTCTGATGGTCATGAAAATTGTACCCTTAGATAATTTGCCTGCTCTGATTCCATTTTCAAGATCGAAATCAAAATTCGAGATCATTTTGTTAGCCAATTTCATAATTTCGACCACTTAGTGCTTTTTTCATCAAATGCTCATTCTTTCTTCAAATTGCGCTCAAATTTCAACGCTGAATCTTAATTCAATTTCATTTTACACATCAACATTACAATCAACTCTATGCTCAATTTCTCATCAATCATCGCCGAAATTTTTTAAAATTCCTCATAATCAATTTTTGCTGAAATAATTTATTTTTGCCAAATAATTGCCTATAATCAATCCCTCACTATCTTTCGATTTTGCTCCCGAGGGGGCATACTCACGACCTTATGACTTCACATCTCACAAGTCGAGAAATTTTTCAAATATTCATCAAAAGTCGAGCAAAATCTTTTCAATTAAAGAAAATCAATCCTTACTGCTAAGGGGCATCTCAGCTTCATCGCTTCACATCAAGTTGTGATCTCTCAATCATCTGAATCGAATCAATTACTAGGGGTATATTAGTTTCATCACTTCAAATCAAGTTGATATCTCTCAATCATTTGAATTAATCTCTTAACGTTAATCAGTTTCATCACTTCAAATCAAGCTGATTATTCGTTTAAACTCAATCAAAAGTTTCAAGAGTATCTTTGATCACACTAAATCTAAGCAGGTGTTCAGTATTCGTTTCTTGATCAAGCTGAACGATTCATTCTTTTCTCATTGTGTCTTGATCAATCAAGTTCAAGATCAATTTTTATCATCACTCCCTACATCTAAGTTCAATCAAGTTCTAGATCAGTAAGATCCGCTTCTTGATCAATCAAGTTCAAGTTCAATATCTTTGTTTTCTATCGTTCCTCAGTTCAATCAAGTTCGGGATCGGTATCAATTTAATCAGATTTCATTTAGCTTTGTCGCTTCGAATCAAGCTAAACACCTTGCTTTTCATCTAGTTCGTGATCAATCAAGTTCAGAACTGACATCTCCTAGACATCACACATTCTTTGAATCAATGCACTGCTCACACATTAATTCAAAGAGGGGCAAATGTAATACCCTAAAAATTGTCATCTAAACCATGGGCCCCTAATCTCAACAACATCACCAAGGTCCTAACCAAAGGCAATCAAATCAATCTTGAGCATATTATTAATTCTTTAATCATCAAATATCACATGGCAAATCAACTACTCAATATTAATTAAATTTTTTTAATTAATTAATCAAATCATTTCCAATAATATCATTTTGATCAATTATCCCATTTTAATCTATTAAATATCCTTGCATATTTAATTAATTAATAAATTTGTCATTCAATCATGCAATAATGATTAATTTATTACAAAAGATGAATTAATTTATTACAAAGAGTTGAATTGAAAATAAAACAAAAAGAATTGAATTGAGAGAGAAATAAAACTTGAGATATTATTTCTTTTTCTAAATTTAGAACTTGAAATTAGAAGCAATTTAATTGAATTATTGAATTATTCTCTAAAATTGGAACTCAAAGCTTTTCAGAAAAAGAAGTTCAGTTGCATTGAAAAGACCTTTTTCTTGAATAAATTAAAGAATTATTTACTTTTATTAGATATGCATGGAATTAATTTATTATTATTTTCCAATGCAACTTGAACTTCTAATTTGAATGCATTTCAATTAAACTATAATTGGAATCTATCTCAAGGTTAACTAGACATGATTTCTCAATTATTTCAATTAATCCAAAATTAAGCTTTTTCATCATCTCTCTTGTGATTCTCTATTAAAAAATAAATTTGATCGATAACATATAGTAATATATTGCTTTGAAAAAGAAGTATTACATTCGAGGGGCAGAAAGACAATCTGCAAAAACCAAGGGGTCACGCCCCTACTACAAAAAAACCCAAGCATCTACCTACTAAGACCCATATTCACAAAAAGGGTTGTATACGAATACAAAAAGGACCACACTGCTAACCCCAACCAACCCAACCTAACTACGAAACCATCCCAAAGCTTCCTCACGTGAGAAATTGAGAATAGCCCTACTAGGACCAGCCACCTACTGCTCACACCCACCACCTGGCACTGTTTCAGGCCTTCCTCCACACAGCGACCCACGCTCCACCACCTTCTTTGGTTTCTTTGGGAGCTGATGCTAAACTAGAGGCCTCGCATTCTCATCCAGGGGAGCCTCAGACTGAATGGGAGTCACCTTCCCACGGATGTTGAAATGCTCAGTCGGCCCCAACTGGCGAACAAAGTTCACAATCTCCACCTAGCCATTTCTTGCATCCTCCACCTACGAAGCAACTGGCCGAGAAGCAAACCAAACTACAAAAGGCTGCAACTCCCCAACATCCACACCAATCCTCCTGCTTGGGCCCTCCACCATTCTCAACCCCACACCAATGTCAGAATGGGCCACCACATCCTGCAAACCTCTTGACCATTTGGGTCGTAAAACTAGTGAAGAGATCCGCTGCACTTCCTCCTTCAACTTCCCCACCTCCAAGGCCAAAGCAGTAATTAGAGATGAGATGTCAAGATTTGTTCTAGGTCGCCAATCTTGGGAAATAAATTCCTCTCCCAACAGAAGCCGAATAGCCCTCCAGAAGGCATCTCTGTCCACTCTGAAAATGTTTGTAAGCCTGATGCTCGAAATCGGCCCTCGAAAAGCAGGCAATTGTCCGTCCGACTCCAATGAAAAATTTGCCTCCATTCTCTCTCTCTGCTACACAAAAAACAACCTTGAGCATTCCGTCAAAAACCAAGTTTTCCCACAAAATGCTAGGGATCAATCACACAAGGGACTTAAAGGCCGCCTCCATCTCTTGTCATGAAAGCTTCACATGCTTCACATTAATCCCAACATCATCACGAGTCACTTCCTCCACACACCTCCATCATCAACCAACACTTTGAGGCCACTTGCAACAAGATTGAAGAACACACACCACGAGGGACTTAATTTCCCACAGTGCTAAGGTTGTGAGTGGTCACAAAAATTTGAACTTGGGTTCACTTTTCCAAAGCCATCAACTTGATTCTTACTTAAAAAGACTACACTCTCTATAGTCCTCAAAAATGCTAAACAAATTTTCCAAGGAACCATTTTCTCCCACATTAGAAAGTTTGTCAGCTTCCAAATTAGCCTCCCTGAGGACATGGGTAATTTTAAAATCTTCAAAATTGTTCAGCAACAATTGCATCCTACGCACTTGCTTATCTAGAAACCACGCTTCCAATTGTCCTCACACAATCCCATTCACCACTACCTGAGAATCACCTTCTAAATGAAGTTTCTTGACTCCCAACTTCCCAGCCATAAGGATAGCTTCCACCGCAGCTTGACATTCGGCAACATTGTTCGATCCATCCACCAATCGCTTGGCCACAATAGCCAGAATGTTTCCCTGATCATCTCGAGCAATCACCCTAGCACCCGAGGGCCCTAGATTTCCCCTCGAAGCACTATCAAAATGAATCTTAATCCACCCCTTCTTAGGTGGAGTCCACTCTGGGGTTAGATTGCCCTTACTTTGAAGATTAGCCCTCAGCAACCCATTAGCAGGCCTTGATTCTCTATAAATTTAGTCTTCAGCTCTCATTCCAATTTACCCCAGAGATTTTTGAGAACACACTTGGAGATTATTATCATGCTAATTTCGCCTTGGAGTCATTGAAGATTATTATGCTTTTTAGATTGTTTGCATCCATTGTAGCTTGAATTGATTATTTCTTGAATTATTCATCCATCTTGCATCCATATAGCTTAATATCATTAGATTAAATCCTTCATCTTGGTGTAGTCTAGTCACTGGTATTGCTTATAAAAATCTGAGAGCAATCTTATACTTGCATCTTTTAGAAGGCAATTGGTCGCTTTGCTATGGTTTATTACTTATTGATTATTGATTACTAACCATGCATATAATGACTTAATTGAAGTGTTGTGCTTACAGCTACAGGTTCACTTTTTCACACACACAGACATCAATGACAACACAAGATAGGTTGATATCAATGATAACAAGTTTCCAATATTCTCCCCCATTTCCATTGAGGGCAACACATGTGTACCACCAATAGATCTCTCCCCATTTGACATCAAGGACAAAGGGCACTCTGCTACATTCTCTTTCTTCCAAAGGGATAAGCTTTGATGACTGCAATACTTGCTACTCCCCCTAAGAGAAGTCACCACATCGATCGAAGAGAAAGAGATGAACTCTAGAGCCCCTGGAAGGATGCACCACCTGAGTATATTTTGTTAGCAATACTTGTCTTAGTTGTCCTCAATGTCAAACTCATTAATTCGTATTGGTTTATATGTATTGCATAATAGTGGAAGATATGTATGTATGATGTGTTGCAGAATAGTGGAAGATAGGTATGTATGATGTGTTGTAGAAAAATGCAAGATAGGTATGTATGATGTGTTGCAAACCAGTGGAAGATAGGCATGTATATTGTAGATGGCGGTTTTCAGTTGCTGATAAGTTTATTTCTCTAGAAATATCTTATGTTAGTATGAGGATACCTCTATCTTAATAAGAAGGATTTGGTGTTAGTTGTGGCAATCATCTTTGTGCTCCATTCTCTCATGTAGTGATTTATTTTAGAAGAGCAATCCTTTGCATTCGATTTCTGATGCAAATATGATAGTACAATTTTTTTGGTTTGATTGTTGTCATCAATTAAGATTGTCGTATTCATGATTTTGGTGCTCCCTAAGTCTTGCTTTGGATGTTATTCTCCTAAAATATATTCGATTATGCAGATATTCATGCTCTGGTTTTTCTCTAGTTTCTTGGTTTCTGATGAAAAGTTGTGGATGATTAGTTGTTCATGTCCTTAACCTCATAATGTTGAGTTGGATTGTGATTGTGGTACTCTAGTAGCATGTTGATGCAGGAATTCAAAGATATGCTTATTCAAGGTCAAGACAACCTTGAGAGATTATGTTAATGTTTATCTTTGGTGATTGCAGCGTGTGAATTGACCATTGAAGATATCATTTGGGAAAATATTATTAAGGCCAACTTGATGTATATTCCTATTGACACACACACACACATATGATCACATTATGCTTGATGTATGAGATGTATGAGATGGATGAATTGTGATAAATTAAGTGAAGAATAAGGTGGTAAGAAATAAAGAGAGGAAGTTAATATTGAATGATTAAAGGAGAAGTATAGATCTTGTGCAATGGTGTTTTGAAGTAGGTAGATTATGGTATGTTTTGCAAAGTTTATGAATTAGATCTACTACAAACAATTAGTGTGTTGTCTGGGCTTAATTGGAACTAATCCCATGGACATGTAGATACACAATTCCCAGTTCATTTCTTTTCTTTCGGGAAGTGAGCTATTGTAATATGGGCAATGAGCTCTCCGAGAATTGAGCCATCTGACAGTGAGCCTCTTTATGTAATTATCTTATCTTGAGAGTTAACCCTCTTCATGGTTTTTCCCATTTGGGTTTTCCATGTATAAAAAATATGGTGTCTCTCTTATGGCTATGCATGTTGTGCAATTTACTTCTATTGTATATTTCATCTCTTTCTAAGGACATCTAAGATTAAGATAAGTTTCAGAATCAGAGAATGTTTTGTATTTGGGAATATTGATAAACACCCCCCCCCCTCTTTGTATTTTGGTTTGTTCAACACATTTAGTTTTAAAAAGGAAGGGCAATGATCCCTAGCTTATGTCAAAGATACTTGAAGTAATAGCACTTATATTATCACACAAAATAGGAATTGCTTCATTATATACTACCTTGATATCTTTAATGGTTTGTTTCATCCACATCACCTAATTACAACAAGTTGCTACTACAATGTAGTATGCCTCTGTAGCAGATAATGATACTAAGCCCTATTTCTTACTTAATCAAGAGACCAATTTGTCTTTGAATAAAAATGTACCACCACTTGTACTCCTATCATCTATACATCCAGCCCAATCTGAATCTATATATGATTTCATTATGAAATCAGTATCCTTCTTATATCATAATCCATAGTGTGTAGTTCCTTTCAAATACCTAAATATCCTCTTTGCTTCTTGTTCATGCATTTTCTTGGGGTTGGCCTGATATCGAGCTACCAAATAGACAACTTGCCTAATATTTGGTCTTGAGCTAGTTAGATAAATAATCCTCCAATCATAGTGTAGACATCTAAAAATGGTCAACGCTTGTGGAGTCATACTTTAACATTTGCGCATTGCCTTATTTTAGGATTCTTGCATTGCATTAACATTTCTTCTATGTTGCACACTTGGTCTTTATCATTTGCGAGCATCGAGTCCTTCTGCATTCCTCATTTTTATCGCTTTCAAATTAGGTTTTGTCAATAGCAATCTTCAGTCATGATTTTGGTTGATCTTATCCTGTCGCATCATGGTGCATGCTCATTTATCATCATTTTGGACATTGTCAATCCTAATCGATGATATAATTAGGGTTTTGTCCTCCTGTCAATATTTCAATCATCTTTAGCTTGTTAGTAATCATTTGCGATTATCAACTTGTCAATCTCGTCATTTTGCGATCAATTCGTCATCGATCCTTGTCCTTGTCTATCTTGTCATTTTGCGATCGATTCGTCATCGATCCTTGTCCTTGTCAATCTTGTCATTTTGTGATCGATTCGTCATTGATCCTTGTCCTTGTTAGTCTTGTCATTTTGCAATCGATTCGTCATCGATCCTTGTCCTTTTCAATCATGTCAATTTGGATCGATTAGTCATTGTTCCTCATCAATTGGCGCCTATCAATTTGATCTCCTTGTCAATCTTGGTCAATTTGTCATTGATTTTTGTCAACCAATCTCAATCATTTATCAACATTGGTCCTTTGTCAATCAGAATCATGATCGAACCTACATTAATTTCTTGTTGTCTTGACCTAATTCTTGTCCTCTCATTTCTAGGGTTTTATGATTTGTTCATTTAATCCTTTTCTTCTTCTTTGTGGGTTAAATAAATCTATTTATTTAGTCTTGGGTCTCTTTCATGAATTAATTAATGGATGAAAACCTATTAATTAATTCACCTAATTTCTATTTCATCTTTTTCCTCAATTTTCTAATTTGCTAATTTCTCCTAATTCCTAATTTCTATTTCTCCTATTTTCTTTAATTTTTCTAATATTTCCCCTAATTTTATTCCCTCATTTTATCCTATGTTTATGCTTCCATTTGATGCAATCATGGAGGCTATTGTCTCCCTTCCCTTTTGTCATGGGAATGGCATTTCAATCTTGTCATAATTTGTCATATATCTTGCATAGCAACTTGTCATAATTTGTGCATAATTTGTCATACACCTTGCATAGAAAATGTCACACATTTGTCATAATTTTGCCATTCTTGATTTGAATTTCCTTTCAAATCTCTTCATGCTAATCTTGTCCTCTCTCCAATTTGTCTATAAATTGGATGATTTTCTTCAATGAAAGGGGAATCAATCACATTTTCGAGTAACCTTATGCTGCAAATTTCATCTCTCAACAACTTGCTTTCCACTTGCATTTTGCACTTGTAGGTGAGATTCACATCAAATTTGAAGGTGAAAGAAGAATAATGGAGCCACATGAAGGAGATATTTGCATCAGTTTGCTTTGATTTCATTTGATTTGAATATCTTGTCTTTATGTCTTCATTGATTGGATTAGGATTACTTTCATAGCAATTTTAGGTTTTGTGGTTGTCCTAATTGCTATTGTTTTGATGATTTTCAATTTCTTGATCTACAATTTTCTTGTGAACCTGACATGAACTAACCCCTTAACCATGTTTTGAGTGCTTTTGAGTTGTTTGCAGGTGAAAAACTCAAGAAACAGGGTGACTCGGAGCTCTCTGGACACTTTTGCGCCTGTGTTGAAGTTTTTTGTGCTTGTGTTTGAGTTTTCTGTGCTGGTGTTGAAGTTTTCTATGCCTGTGTTAATAATTTTGTGTCTGTGTTGAAGTTTTATGCTCCTATGTTGATTGGTTTTGTGCCTGTGTTGAGGCATTCTGCGCCTGTGCAAGGCCAAAAACAGAGGTGAAATCAGTTGTTTTTACTTGCAAATTTGTTTGTTTTCATTCTATTTCTTGCATTCTAGTTTTTATTTGGTACTAATTCTCTATGCAACATATTGGCATTACGTGTGACGAAGACTAAAAATGCAACTACTAACGAATCTTATGCAAGACGCAGTCAAAGACTCTCATTAAAACATCTTGCTTGCGATTTTTTTAAAGTAGTTGCACATTTCATTTCTTAAAGGTTAATGAACACCATGCATGCTTTGTCTATTTTTAATTTGATTGCATGTTTTAACCCTTAGAACTGGGCCTGCCTCCTGATTTGCTTGGCACTTGGCACAGGCATTGGTGAGAGGGAATGAACCAAAGTGGTGATGGGCTAAAGTCAAGTTGTTTTGAACAACTCTAAATAACTGTGGATGCAATGAAAGTTGTAGACAACGGGTGCTGGAATGGTATTGCGACGATTTATTTGTCGAATCAATACCCACCCGAATGAATGCCCTTACTAGAATCTCTTGTTTTTAGATGCCAAAATCCTTCTATCTATTGGCTCAAGCATTGTGATACGCGCATGCTGAAGACACCTCTTATGTACTCCTCAGTTAGAGATAGCAAGTTCTTGGGAAGTGATGCCCCTTGAACTCGAAGCTTGGTATGCCCGAGAAGTGAGTGCACTGTAATGGGGAGCCAGTGCTACCAAGCGCCTAGCTATCTGGCTGAGTGTTGCATTTTATGGTTAGAGGATTCAACAGATATTGCCCTTGCCATCCATAGGATTTGTTGTGAATGTGCTTGATTGTCTTGAGTCAAAGTCAAACAAACATTTTGTCTTCCGTGATTGTCAAAGGTTAAATCAAAAACAAACTTTCAAAAGTGCTCATAATCAACTTGGGTTTTCAAAATCAACAATCTTCAATTCAAAACAAAATCCAAACAAAGTCCAAATTTGTCCAAGTATTCATCCAACATCTGAACATGGCTTGTCAAAACATTGAATATCTTTGTTTCAAAATTCATGTCACTTTAGGACAGGTTTTGCATAGTCCAACTTAGGTCCTAGGGCATATTGTCATCTCCCTTCATTTTAGTCCTTTTCATTGCAAGCGTCCTCATTTTGCACTTAGGTTCAAAATCATTTCCCTAAGTTTGCATTTCATTATCATATCCAAGCTAGATTTCCATTTAGGTGACATTCGTGCATTATCCTTGTCATGCTAAAATTAGGTCTTGCCTAGGTTGCATTTTGCATATTCCAAGTCATTGGTCTTCACATATCCTTATCATTGTATTTTCATCTTGTCTTGGCTTCATCTTGTCATATCATATCCTTAGATCATTTTCATGTCATATCCTAAGTCATTGTCATAATCATTGCCTTCTTGCATTTAGTCTCAAAAATTTGGTTTTTCAAACTTGAAAAATCAAAACTTTGGATGATACCCTAAGTTGTTGTTAGGGAGTCTTGACCTTGTCTAAAATTTGTCCTTTCATTAATATCATTTTTGGCAAACCTAGGTTAGTATCCAAGCATATAGGTTAGACATTGTCAATTTGTCCTATTGTCATTTGGTCCTTTGTCCTTTAAGGTCTTGGCTTCATTTCAACTTCCGAAGGTTGAGTCTTTAGGTTTGCATTCCAAAAAGTTTGTCCAAATCTTGAAAAAAAACAAAAACATAGGTTGCATTCTTGCCATAGATTGCATTTTCATCTATTTAAGTTGCATTTAGTTGCATATCATACATCATCCATTTAGTTGCAAAAGTTGCTCAAAAGTTGCAAAAAGTTGCATGACAACTTTTCAAAGTTGTCAAGCAACTTTTCCACCTAATAGGTCAAAAACCTTAGCTTAGCATGGAGAACCCTAATTTTGGCACACAAACTAAGGAAAGGATGCTATAAATAGTTACAAACCCTAAAATGATGGGTTGGATGTCAGTTCTTGTACAGCCCAAGAAAAGAGACCTTGACTGTGACTGTGATTTTGTTGCCAGTCGGCACAATGGAGCATTAGAGAGTGATAATGGATTGTTTTGTAGACTAAACTATGTTGAAAGCTTTGTGTTGTGTTTACTCTTCCATTTTGAGAAATTAGTTTTAGTGTGTTGTGCAGGTCTTGAGTCTTTTGTAAATATCTTGTAAAACACTCTTTCACTGTCTAGTTTTGGACTGTTTTGTGTCAATGGGTTAACAAATCCTATCCCCATTGTGGAATCACCATGAAACCATGGGGAATAGGAGTGTAGACCCTGTACATTACTTCAAAGAAAGTAGGGCCCTTGAAGATGCAAGGAATCCATCCAAAGACCCACTCCTAGGCGAGACTAGACAGTGCCCGACTAGGAAGGGTTAAGGTTGCAGAGGTCCGTGAGAGCAAGGAAGGTCAGAGGAGGATGCACCCTTTGGAGGAGTTGTAGAGGGGTGTGTGGAACACCATTAGTGAGAAGGAGGAGCTTCCACCAATCCAGACAAGGTGGTAGAAACACTAAACCTTCACTGTGACCCTGGCAGGCCTAAAAACCCTCTTAAAAACCCTTAAAAACCTCAAAATTCACCTAGGGCAGTATATGGACACTTGGAGACCTAAAACCTAGAAAATATTTGAGCTTTTTCCAATTGAATAGCAGTCCTTTTGGGGAGTCTCACAAGTTGGGGCATTGTTTGCAAGAGGGAGCCCTAAAAGTTTAGAATGGAGGCCTAATTGGGCTCATTCCTTGTAGCCCTATTTTGCAAGATAGAGGCAAAATTGTGAGATCGGTAATAGATAGGGAGGCCTAAATCTCTTGTACATGAATGGTTGGAAAACCATGCATAGAACCTGTCCTAACCTTGCTAGGACCTAAGAAGGTGTAGCATAAGCCAAACCCTTATGAGCCTAAATAAGGGTTCTTTTAAATCTCATGGGTAGGTGAGACCTTAGGAGAAGTATTGCAAGTTCTTGGTGGGTGGATTGGGCAAGGTTAGGGGATTCCACAAGTAGGGGAGGTCCTAGAGACCCTAGGGGGTGGTTAGAACACATGTTGATCCAAGGAAAGGATCAAAGAGCATAGACTAGATTAGTCTATCCCATACCCATTCCCATGAGATTGGTATCAGAGCAAGTTAAAGATTTGGTGGACCATGCATGTCTCTATATTATGGTGAATCAGTAGGGGAGAACATAATGGTCACTAATGCAAAGTTGTCTAGGGAGGTAGAAGAGAAGAAGGAGAAAAATAGACTCCTTGAAGAAGCTATGGGTGAGATAAGGGACAAGCTGCAAGAAGTGGTTGATCAGAGGACACATGGACTCTTGGGTGAGGACACCAAGGATAAAGGAAATAAAACTATTGACATAGATGACATTATACCTGAACCAGACCCCTTGTTCAATGAAGAACCTTTTGTAAAGGCCATCAAGGCTTTGAATACTAAAGCTTTTGAAGGATTGCCACATTTCAGTGGAAGGATGGACATTGACACTGTCATGGAATCGATTGAGAGTATGGAGAACCACTTTGAGTGTGAAGGTGTGACAGAAGCTCAAAAGGTTAAGGTTGCCAAATCAAGACTAAGGGGAATAGCCTTGACATGGTGGAAGTACCTACAAGAAGAGAGAGTTAGCATGGGAAAGCTACCTATAGCCAACTGGAAGGCCATGGTGAGTAAGATCAAGGAGAACTACTTACCAGAGGATTATGAAGTCCAACTTCATAAGAAGAGACAAGAATTGAAGCAAAAAGACCTTGATGTGACCTCCTACATAGAGGAGTTTCAAAAGCTTTTTCCTAGATCAAAAGTCCAAGAAGAGGAATCTATCAAGGTGGCTAGGTATCTAAGTGGTCTAAAGTAGAACATCCAAGAGGAGATAAGCCTGTGGACTCCTACCACTGTCCAAAAGTGTCATCAGCTTGCTGCTAAGGTGGAAGAGAGGAACAAAAGGAAAGGAGACTCTAACAACAGGGGTAGAGGCAGAGGTAGAGATCAAATATATCACCGAGGTGGTTACCAAAGCAAGACAAATGAGCAAAGGAATCAAGGAGAGTCCAAGTTGACTAAACATAGTAGTGAAACCAATCTTAGAGGAGGCCATTCTAGAGGAAGAGGTGCACAAGGGGGTCCAAGTAGGGGTAGAGGTACCAGTAGGGGTAACTCCTACTTTGCAACCATGAAATGCTACAACTATGGTCAATTGGGACACCCGGCCTATAGATGTCCTGACAAGCCTACCTCATCAAATAGTGGAAAGAGGGTTTCTTATGCTCATGAAGACACATCAAGCAGCAAGACACCTAAGGTGGACCATATTGAATCAGAGATTGGGGAGAATTTGATGTTCAATAGAGTCTTCATAAGACAACCCGTTAAGGATGAACCTAAGCATAGGAGGGCATTGTTTAGGGTGAGATGCAAGATCCTTGGTAAAGTTTGCAAGGTGATAGTTGATTCAGGGTCAACTAATAACATACTATCAGATGAGGTAGCCAAGAAGTTGAAACTCACAAGGATACCCCACACTAGCCCTTACAAGGTGACATGGTTGAATCAAGAACAGAGTGTGCTTGTCAATGAACAGACTTCGGTAGAGTTCTCTATTGGAGGATATAAGGATAAGATCCTTTGTGATGTGTCACCCATGGATGCCTATCATCTATTGCTAGGTAGACCCTAGCAATTTGATAGGAAGGTGATCTATGATGGAGAGGAGAACTTCATTTCCTTCAAGAAGGACAATATACCTTTAAGATACAGTCTCTGACAGAGAATGATGAGGGAACCTCAAGAACACATAGTGTCTTACTGACTACTGGTAAAGAGTTCTTACACTTGCTACATGAGGAGGAGGTAGTGAGGTGTGCCATCTTTGTGAAGCCAAAGAAGGAGGAAGACAAGTTGCAGACAAAGGTACCCAAGGAGGTGAAGCAAATGTTGCAAGAGTATAAGGACATAGTGAGTGATGGAGCACCTGCAACACTTCCACCAAGAAGGTCTATAAGCCATCAAATAGACTTTGGTCCCAGTGCATCCCTACCCAATAAAGCTGCATATAAGCTCACACCTAACCAAAACAAGGAGGTGTCAAGGCAAGTACAAGAGTTGTTGGATCAAGGACTGATCAAGAAGAGCATCAGCCCATGTGCAGTCCCGATAGTGCTAGCATCAAAGAAGGGAGGCAAGTGGAGACTTTGCACTAATTCAAGGGCAATCAATAGGATCACCATAAGGTATAGATTTCCTATTCCTAGAATAGAGGATCTAATAGACTATTTAGGAGGTGCCATGTATTTTACCAAGTTGGACCTAAAAAGTGGTTATCATCAGATTAGAATTAAGGAGGGTGATGAGTGGAAGACCACTTTTAAGACCACAAAAGGGTTGTATGAATGGCTTGTGATGCCATTTGGACTTACTAATGCCCCAAGAACCTTCATGAGGTTGATGAATGAGGTGTTAAAGGAATTCACAGGTAGGTTTGTGGTGGTGTACTTAGATGACATACTCATCTATAGCAGAACCAAAGAGGAGCACATAGAACATCTGAGGTTAGTCCTAGAGAGGTTGCATGAAGAGAAGTTGGAAATCAACTTAGAGAAATGTGACTTTTTGAAGCAAGAGTTGGTCTACTTGGGATTTGTGGTGTCTAAGGGAAACTTGAAGATGGATCCAAGCAAAGTGGAGGCAATCTTGAATTGGCCTACCCCTAAAACAGGGACTGAAGTTAGGAGTTTCCATGGTTTAGTCCAATTCTATAGAAAGTTTGTGAGGAACTTCAGTGGCATATGTGCACCAGTACTTGACACCATAAAAGGAGGCCTAAAAACCAAATTCAAGTGGACTGAATAGGCTAATAAAGAATTCCAATTATTGAAGCAAGAAGTAGCTACAAAACCCATCCTACTCTTACCTACTTTTGACAAGCTATTTACATTGGAATGTGATGCAAGTGGCATTGTAGTAGGGGGTGTATTGAGTCAAGAGGGAAGGTCTATGGCATTTTTCAGTGAGAAGCTTAATGATGCAAAGAAGAAGTACTCAGCCTATGACCTAGAGTTTTATGCACTAGTTTAGTCTCTCAAAAAGTGGAGACATTACCTACTCCCAAAGGAATTTGTGGTGTTCACAGATAACTAGGCTTTGAGTTACATTAACACTCAAGAGAAGATTAGAAATAGACATTTGAAATGGATGGAATACCTCCAATCCTTCACCTTCACCATCAAACACAAAAAGGGGCAACTCAACAAGGTGGCAGATGCTTTAAGCAGGAAGTTGTTGACTGTTCAAGAGTTACAATTGTAGAGCATAGGAATAGAAGGTTTCAAGGACCTCTATGAAGTAGATGAAGACTTCTCATTAGCCTAGAAAATTTGCAAGGAGTTTGAGAATCATTTTCATGGTGAGTTTGCAGAATACACTCTTCAAAGTGGTCTCTTGTTCAAAGGTAATTAGTTATGTGTGCCTAGAGGATCCATGAGAGAAAAGCTCATCCAAGAAAAACACAATGGTAGTCTAAGTGGACACTTTGGAGTCAACAAAACTTTGGATCTAGTATAGAGGTACTACTATTGGCCTAAGTTGCCAAGAGATGTGTGAAAGTATGTGGAGCAATGTGGTGTGTGTCAAAGGGCAAAAGGAGGATCAAATAATGCAGGCCTCTATCAACCATTACTGGTCCCAAATAGGCCTTGGGAGTGTGTGAGCATGGACTTTGTAGTAGGACTCCCCAAGACAAAGATAGGTATGGATAGCATCTATGTGGTAGTAGACAGGTTTTCTAAGATGAGCCATTTCATTCCATGTAAAACTACTCATGATGCTAGCTATGTTGCACATCTCTTCTTTAAGGAGATTGTAAGGATTCATGGACTCCCACTAAGTATTGTTTCAGATAGGGACAGCAAGTTCATAGGCCATTTTTGGCAAACCTTATGGAAAAGATTAGGGACCAATTTATCATTTAGCTCAGCTTACCATCCACAAACTGATGGTCAAACTGAAGTCATTAATAGGGTGTTAGGCATCTTGTTGAGGTGTCTAACCAAGGAGTATGGGCAGACATGGGATCTAGTCATTCCACAAGTGGAGTATTCCTATAATGACAGTGTATATAGGACCACTGGAAGTAGTCCTTTTGAGGTTGTCTATGGTAGACATCCAAGGGGAGTGTGTGAACTAAGGGAACTTGGCTCCATGGAGATGAAGAGTGGCCAAGCAGAGGACTTTACTCAAACTATAAAGGAGGTCCAAGAACAGGTCAAGAGAGCCATCCTAGAGTCTACTCAAAAACTGAAAGCTAAAATGGATGAGAAAAGGAGAGAGGTTCAATTCAAAGTGGGTGACTATGTGATGGTCCATCTGAGCAAAGCTAGAATGCAAAGTGGCAAGCCTACTAAACTGAAAATGAAGAGGGTAGGACCTTGTAGGATCCTGTCAAAATATGGTGAGAACACCTACAAGGTTGATGTTCGTTCAGATCTGGCTATATCTCCAGTCTTTAATGTTGCTGATCTGATATTATACAAGGGTGAAATAGCAAGGCAAACTGAGAATCAGGCCAAGGTACTGCAGGACTTGGATGTGAATGCCTTACCTCAAAAGAAGTAGCCCATAGTAGAGGAGATCTTGGAGTTAAGGGTGAAAAAGTCTACTAGACACCGGGTCTATATGGAACACTTGGTGAAGTGGGCAGGTCAACCTGAGTCTGAAGCCACTTGGGTTGAAGAGGGCAGGTTCAAGAAACTTGGTATAGATCCAACTCTCATTTCTCCCCTAGTTCCTTAATTTCATGCAGAGGGGGAGTATGGTGCAGGAGCACCCTTCTAAGGTCTTCCTTCTTGTGGTTTTTGTTGGTGTTTTGCTTCTTTAAGAAACCATTGTAAATATAATAAGAGCCATGAGCTCATTAGTCTTAATTAGGTCCTAGGTTCTCAAGTCTTGGTTGATATTTCTTATGGAGGAGAGGTTATGTGTGCCATTGATGAGTTTGGGGTCCTTTTATCATGGTGATGTCCATAGGATAGCCCAAAGTAGGCCTAGGAGTCAAGAAAAGCAACTTTGCAAAAGTTGCTCAAAAGTTGCAAAAAGTTGCATGACAACTTTTCAAAGTTGTCAAGCAACTTTTCCACCTAATAGGTCAAAAACATTAGCTTAGCATGGAGAACCCTAATTTTGGCACACAAACTAAGGAAAGGATGCTATAAATAGTTACAAACCCTAAAATGATGGGTTGGATGTCAGTTCTTGTACGGCCCAAGAAAAGAGACCTTGACTGTGACTGTGATTTTGTTGCCAGTCGACACAATGGAGCATCAGAGAGTGATAATGGATTGTTTTGTAGACTAAACTATGTTGAAAGCTTTGTGTTGTGTTTAGTCTTCCATTTTGAGCAATTAGTTTTAGTGTGTTGTGCAGGTCTTGAGTCTTTTGTAAATATCTTGTAAAACACTCTTTCACTGTCCAGTTTTGGACTTTTTTATGTCAATGGGTTAACAACTCCTATCCCCATTGTGGAATCACCATGAAACCATGGGGAATAGGAATGCAGACCCTGTACATTACTTCAGAGCAAGCAAGGCCCTTGAAGATGTAGGGAAGCAATCCAAAAACCCACTCCTAAGCAAGACTGGACAGTGCCCGACTAGGAAGGGTTAAGGTTGCAGAGGTCCATGAGAGCAAGGAAGGTTAGAGGAGGATGCACCCTTTGGAGGAGTTGTAGAGGGGTGTTTGGAACACCATTAGTGAGAAGGAGGAGCTTCCACCAATCTAGACAAGGTGGCAGAAACACTAAACCTTCACTGTGACCCTGGCAAGCCTAAAAACCCTCTTAAAAACCCTTAAAAACCTCAAAATTCACCTAGGGCAGCGTATGGACACTTGGAGACCTAAAACATAGAAAATATTTGAGATTTTTCCAATTGAATAGTAGTCCTTTTGGGGAGTTTCACAAGTTGGGGCATCATTTACAAGAGGGAGCCCTAAAAGCCCGGAATGGAGGCCTAATTGGGCTCATTCCTTGTAGCCCTATTTTGCAGGATAGAGGCAAAATTGTGAGATCGGTAATAGATAGGGAGGCCTAAATCTCTTGGGGGTACATGAATGGTTGGAAAACCATGCCTAGAACCTATCCTAACCTTGCTAGGACCTAAGAAGGTGTAGGATAAGCCAAACCCTTATGAGACTAAATAAGGGTTCTTTTGAATCTCATGGATAGGTGAGACCTTAGGAGAAGTATTGCAAGTTCTTGGTGGGTGGATTGGGAAAGGTTAGGGGATTCCACAAGCAGGGGAAGTCCTAGAGACCCTAGGGGGTGGTTAGAACACCTGGTGATCCAAGGAAAGGATAAAAGAGCATAGACTAGATTAGTCTATCCCATACCCATTCCCATCACACAGCCTCATCTCTGGCAAGAGGAAGAACATCAATAATAGAATCCTTCTTAGAGAACAACAATTGTGAATTATATTCAAGAGACGTTGGGAAGGTTCATCTTTTCTCAAGCTTTTGAGCAGGATGAGACTCACTAGAAGCAGATGGGGGGGGGGCTATTACCCTAGCTACATGGATTACTAGCTGAAGCACCAACATTAGCAGAGTTAGGGGTGCATGAGGTGTGAGGGTTTTTAATTTTAGGGATTTTACTAGCACAAACTTTCCCTTTATTTTTAGCCGAAGAGGGAATATTTTCCTCAACCTTAAACTCAGTATTGGAATCATCCTCCAAAGACTGGGAGTGCTCCGTCTTAGAATTGACCTCATGGATGGAGGAAACCATAAGCAGCATAACTTTCACATGATTAGAAATAAGAAGGATGAAGCCTTCATGCAGAACAAGGTTTTTCATAGGATCCTTTATATGATCTTAAATGCTTGCATTTATGGATTGCAAGAAAAAATGGAAAATAAATTCTAACCTTATCTCGGAAATAGTTAAGAAGAGTGAAATGGTAGGTAAAGGAACATGTATAGCTCCCATTAAGAGTCACATACTCCATGATCACCTTCAGGTTAACTCTCTAGATGGACTTTATCTTTGAAGCATTGTAGCTAGTTGTTCCATCTCTCACTAAATTTGTCTCCTCCATCTCCTTCTAATGGAAGAGTTTAACCGCCTCCTTAGAAAATTTCTTGTCTTTTAAAAATTTATCTCCTTTTGTAGAAAGACCTATTTCCTCAGCAATGAGGTCCTCATTAACAACAATGTCTCTGCCAAACAACTTGATAGAGCCCTTATTGTAATTTTTTATGTAGTCGTTAGTCACCCTAGCTTTTACCCCATGCATCTTCTCAATGTAGATGGTAAAGTCGCCTTTCTCCAAGATCCTCCAAATAGTTTGATAGTTTCTCAGAATAGTGCAATTCATGGGCTCCACCCTCTTCAAATCTCCCCCCATTTTACAAAACCTATACCCCATAAACAATCTGCAAGTTATCCAACCACTACAATTCTTCGAGCAGGAATAGGAAATGTGTTTTGATCTCAAATTCACCTAGAAAACGTGCTAAACAAAGTCACTAGAATAGAAATAAATTTTGAATTCCTAGGATATGTCCTTCGCACACCATGCACCATTACTTCTAATAATAAAAAAATTGATAGGCAATTTATTAATCATTTTTATCATCATTATAATTTAGCTTCACGACTGGTGAGGTTATCCTGCCATATTAACCCCCTCACATTGTCATTCAATTTGTCCCCTTTTCTCCACCTTAACTTTTCATTGGCCTTAATACCTAGGTTGGCAAAATAGTCTGCCACCTTATTGTTTTCTCTATAAGCGTGAGATTTATAACATTGTTCAAAGGATTGAATAATTGAAAGTGAAATATGTATCTAGTTTGCTATGTTCCAAGAGGGAATTGAGACTTTTTAAAGGCATTATATAACATTTTTTTGAATCCCCTTCAATCCAAACCTTAGAACAATTCATTTGTTTAGCAATCAGGAGTGTCGAGTAGGCTCCAATGGCTTTGAAAATGTGGTTGGTCTAGGTATCCAAGGTGAGTGCCACAACCGAGATACAAACACCATTGCTATCCCTTATCACTCCCCCACACCCAGCAAGACCCAGATTACCCTTCGCCGCCCCATCAAAATTAATTTTGAACTATCCCATAGGAGGACCAAGCCAAATAGTCCCAACATGGGGTTTTCTTTTTAGCTTGAAAACTCTAGAGATATCCATTTGAATTTGCCACACCTTAGCCATCTTATGATCATAATCCGAGCAACTTTGAGTCTCTTGTCTAAGATTGGCACCATAAAGACAATTAAAATTTTCCTTAATAACCCTCTAAATTTTTTGAAAGACAATCTCAGCAGATAATGTCGTATCTCTGAAGATTCTATTGTTCCTCTTTTTCCATATACCCCAAACAAGATGTAGAAGAGAGTAGGACCGTAATATTTTGATAACTTGATTGTTACTAGAAGCCCTCCAATGGTTGAAAAGATTCGACATAGAAGAAGGTAAGACCTAGCTGAGATCCCAAAATTGTAGCATTCTTCCCTAGATTTCCTGGGAAAAGGGGCATGAAATTAAGAGGTGGGGAACAGATTCTGCTTTAGCCATACAAAGAATACAAATGTTTGGCAATTGAAATCCTCTCTTACATAAATTATCAGTAGTCAGAATTTTGTTTTGGAGGAGAATCCAGAAAAAAAAAATTGACCTTTGGAATAATATTTTTGATCCAAGACTTATCCCAAACAAGGCTATAAGGATTTTGATCCAGAAACATCATAGCAAAGCAGAAGAAACTGAATACTTACTAGAAGGGTCATCCTTCCACACCATCATGTCCTTCGATCAAACCACATATATCGAATTAAGAAAAAATTTAAAGGGAGAAGCTCCAGACTAATCCAAAGCAAATGGACCCAACTACCATTTTTCCAATACTCTTCAACCAGATGACCAAATCTTCTAATTCTTTCATCCCTAAAGGGATTGAATGAGGAATTAAGGATCAAAGGCTCTTTACCAATCCAATTATCCTCCTAGAACATGATGCTCGACCCATTACCCAATTTCCAACCAACACCTTTTGTAGCAAAACTTCTAGCTTTAATATTGTTCCAAAGATAGGATCCTCAAGGTAAACATTCAGAAGTTATGAATTCTTTAAACGAGGTGATTTGGCTTAAGTATTTATTGTGTAATATTGAGTTTCATTCCATTCTCTTTGAGTAAATTCTCCACACCTACTTCACCAACAACACCTCATTAATAGATCTTATATCCTTCAAACCAATCCCACCTAGCTTCTTAAGCTTACACACCTCATTCCAAGCAATCAGCGGAATTCTCTTATTTTCCTCAACTCCAGACCAAAAGGATCTCTTTTGAATACTATCAATGGTGTCTAAAAATTTAGCAGGAAATCTAAAACGGCTCAATGCATAAATTGGAAGGTTCTGCAAGGCAGCCTCCAACAATTGAATTTTTCTAGCCTGGCTGAGAATGGCACCTTTCCAACCAACAAGTTTTTTATTGAATCTCTCCACCAGGAAAACCTAGAAAGAGTTTGGCGGTGAGGATCCCAAAGGGGGCCCCAAATAAGTGGAATGGAAGTCACCAATAGAACAAACCAATAAATTTACAATTTCATTCTTCTTTTCAACATGAGTGTTGAGAAAAAAGAGAGAAATTTTACCTCTATTAATAAACTATCATGAAGCATCTTCATAGGTAACAAGGACTTTTTAAAAGGTTCTAGCCTCTCCAATAGTAGAAGTTCCCATCAAAATGGTATCATCAACAAGTTGTTGATGAGAGAAAATAGTAGAGTCAGAGGAAGGGTGAAGGCCCTTTAGGATTCCCTCTCTAACCATCTTCTAAAGATACCTTTCGAGACTTTCCGCCATAATAGTGAAAAGGACAGGCGAGATGGGATCCCCGTGTCTAATGCCCCTAGACAACTGGAAGAAATGAGAAGGCATCCCATTGACTACAATAGAGGTGTTGGTTGTAGAAATAATCTTCCATATAAGCTCCCTTACCTTCCTTCCAAAGCCAAAAGCCTCCAAAATCTTAAGAAGAAAATCGCAATCCATCCTATCATAGGCTTTTGACAAAACCAACTTAAGAAGATATCCATGCCTCTTAGAATCAACAAGAGAGTTAATATTTTCATGCACTGTAACTATTGAATCTATGATTTGTCTCCCTGAGACAAATCCAGTTTGCTGAGAAGAAATGAGAACAAGAAGCACAGTCAACAATCTAGATGTGAGTACTTTGGATATGATCTTGTAAAAATAGTTACAAAGACTAATGGGTCGAAAAGCATAAAAAGAATCAGCTCCAGGCCTTTTCGGGATAAGAACAATGAAAGTCAAATTAATTTCTTTAAGAATCCTTCTAGATCCAAAAAACTCCTTCACTTGTTTACAAATATCTTCAGCAACAATATCTCAAAAGCTATGAAAGAAGAACATAGGAAAGCTGTCAAGGCTAGGGGCCTTATTGCCTTCAAAGGGAAAAATAGCTTTTTTAATCTCTTGACAAGAAGGGATAGCCGATAGAATTTTCTTGTGCTCATTATTAAGAATATTTGGAATGGTGTCAATGAGACACTGTTGAGCCTCAGGTCTTAGTCTCGTGTCAGCAGATAAAAGTCCACTAAAATAGCAGACCACCTCACTACTGATATCAACCTCAAAATCAAGCATAGTGCCATCCCTGAGAATGTGGTTGATCCTATTTGAATCCCCGTGTTTCATGGTTGAGAGGTGGAATAATTTAGTATTTTTGTCACTAGCAGCTAGCCAAGTAGCTCTCGACCTCTTCTTCAAGAACTCCTCTTCCTTCGAAATTATATCATGTAATTTTGACAGGATCTCATTTTCTCTTGCTAAATAGTCATCCTTATAACCTTCTGCCTAAATTTTGTCTTGAATCCTTCAAATCCAACAAGATAGCAGCCTTGTTTGCAAAAATATGCCCAAAGGACTCCTTATTCCATTTTCTAATATTCTTCTTGACCTCCCCAAGCTTCTTTGCCACTCTAAACATGGCAGAACCATTGACGCTAATATTCCACTGCTTGATATTATCAAAAAGAGAGGGATGTGAAAGTCACATTTTTTCAAACCTAAAGGGAAATTTCCTTTTCCTATACACAGAATCAACAACAAAAATTATAGGATAATGATCAGAGCCAATTCTAGATAGAGTCGAGAGAGAGCACAAGTAATTATAGACCTAATCATTAGAAGCTAGAGCCCGATCAAGTCTAACCTGAATAAGGTCATTACCAACTCTTCTATTGGTCCAAGTGAAGGAGGCACCTTTAATATCCATATCAATCAACCCTTGGTTATTTATAAACTCCATTAGATCCAACTTACTATCCATCTGCACTTGGGATCCTCCAAATTTATCAGAATCATTGATCAGAGTATTGAAATCACCTATGACCAACTCAACCTCGTTTGGAAATTTGGCTCTCTAATTAGTGAGGGACTTCCAAATTTATCTTCTTGCAGACTTACTATTCGAGGCGTAAATGCTAGAGAGAATCCAACAAAAATTATCTCTAACATGATGAAATTTAGTGGCCACATGATTAGAATCTTCCCAAACCTTCAAACCAGTTATAAAATTTAGATTCCAAAAAAAAGCAATTCCTCCAGAAGCACCATCAGAGCTATTACCATGAACCCCACAATTAGTGAAGAACTTCAATTTCTCAATTCTTTACTTAGGCATTTTATATTCTTGGAATAAAATAATATCCGACTTGTGACCTCTAACAAAGTTACATAAAATTTCTTGTTTATGAGAGCTATTTTGCCCCTGCAAATTCCAAGACATAATCTTCATTGCTTAGAAGGGGTTAAATTCTTACAAATCTCAGGGATAGTTTGTTTTTTATCCCATAAACAATATATTGGTTGTTGTCCTTCTCTCTATTCCATATTGAGGATTTCCTCCTAACACTTCCTCTCATCCCCACATCATCCCTAACTCTATTCCTTGTAGCCATCCTAGGCGAATTATTCTTCTTAGTACTCCTCCTCTTCCTAGTAAATGTAGTGTACCCACAAACTTCTTACAAAGTTTGCTTCAGTCTCATCCAAGTCTTCATTCTCTTCTGGTTCTTCTTTAGGCCTCTTTATGGCTTTGAATGATGCTTCCTTCCTTTCCTTCTTTATGTCATCCCATTTTGCAATCTCAAAGACAACAAGTGACCCAAGAAGTTGATTCACAGTGTATTTATTTATGTCATGACTTTCCTCAATTGCATACTTATTTGGTTTATATATTTTAGGTAATGTTGCCATTATCTTCCTTATAACTTCACTTTATTATATAAATCCACCAATACTTCTAAGAGCATTTACTTTAATGATCTCTTGTAATCTCTTTCCAAGATTGACCTTTTGTCGATGTTCCCTTTGTCCATGCAATAAGATTAGTTAAAAAACCTGGATTTGCCTTTTTTTAGATCACTTTGCCATTAAGAATTAATTATATTGACCAAGATATCAATATAAATACAAACTTTGCAACTTGAATTTTGTGTCCATTGAACCATTACGATGTTTGTTCGTCCATAAATGTTTCATAAGGTTAGGATTTGATACATTACATTTTGAGTCTTTGAAACCATTTGGACACCTTCTTTGGAGGAAGAATTAAAAGTGGTATCTATACGCATTCTTCAAGAACTAAAAATTAATCTACGAGTATTTTTAGTCTTCTCCCCATCTCCCCATCACTCAAAAACTCAATGTCATGAGGAACCTCTAGTCTATTGTTGCTTAATGGTACCACAAGCTTCAAATAGTCTAGTTTACTATTATGGATGCTAGATTACCTTATACTTGGTTTCCTATATAAATTTCTTCCCATTGCATCACATCTTATCCATTTGGATGTTTGGAAACCCTCAAGAACCATTTCTAGATTTTTCCATGGGCCTAAGCTACGTGGAATTGAACACATGATTTCTTTAATCCTTTCTAGCTAGAGCTATTGTCATATTATATGATATTTAGGTGATTGGCATGAGATGTCTATGAGATGTAACCAAATTTGGCATGCATTCTAAGTGGACATTCTATTTAGCATATGAGAATATATACACTACTTTATTTTCAAGGTCTATAATGGATGCTCATTTCTCTTTATATACTAAAACCATTATATGCTCTAAAGTCATGTTGTACCTACAAGTGTAGGTCAATATAGTTGCTTTAGATGTTTTCCACTTGTAGACATGTCATAAATTGCACCTTGTGCAATTTCATGCTACATTAGTGCCTCTGCTTTAAGCCAATTGGAGAACCCCTTTATCTTTTGCTCACTTGCCCACCTAGCTTTCCTTGTCAGCCTTGCTTTTGTCCTTTTTCTAACCTTGTCGACTATCTGGCTCGTGGAAACCTGCGTGCCATAGAGACATCCACACATCATGCTAACGTCCCACGAAATGCAGTCTTAAGGTGGTTGTTGGAATGTTACGCTTGCTATTGGTAGTGGTTGTAATGCCTCCTGTAGCATGCACCAATGTTGGTTTTCCTTCTAGGTTGCATATCTAACATTTCTAGGCCTCATTTTGCTCTAAAATTGCTCTCTAATCAATCTAATCACTCACTCACACATTCTCACATTAATCTTCTTTCTCTCTCACATTTTCAAGCTCTCTTGGATTTCTTCATTTTCTGGTTTTACTCCATGCTTGAGACTCCATCACCATCGCCATTGCTTTGTGCTTCTTCTTCGCTCCAACAAGCTCTTTGATTTTTGGGTGTGGAAGGGGAGTTTCTTCCCTCTTGCTATTGCAATTCATTATTTTTTATGTCCATAGTATATCAATTATCTCATTTATTGTGTATCTTATTTATCATATTATCCAATCTATCTATCTGGCTCTTTATGGAGGTGGAAAAACGGAAATGAGGGTTTGACTATGGCAGACCTCTAAAACACATTCCTAATTTTTTTAATCTTTCTATCTTGTGTGCAGGTTATTGGAGAAGAGTCACCTTTGTTGGATGCTTTATTCGTGGATCCATCATAAGAATTTTATTCATTCCCCTTGTCTTTTCACTTTATATTTGTAGTTAGTTAACTTCGGTTATTCAACTACCACATTGAAGTACATCAAAATTGTGTACTTGTCATTCTGCATTTTTTGGTATGGAACTTCATACTCTATTTGTATGGGACACCAATGTGTCATGTTGTTGTCTACGACTCGCATGTGCATCCTTGGGCAAAGAGCTAGCGGAGGTCACCAAAAGATCTCTATGACTTGTCCTCTCGGATTTTGTAGTTAAAACTTTATTATCTACTAGCATTTGACAAATAGCACACTTTGTGATTATTTTGAGTGGAGAGATAGATTAAGTGAGTCCTTGAGAGGTCATTAGACGCCTTTCAGAGTGGTTTACTTTTCCCCCCTCTACAGAGACATGTAGAGAACTAGGCCAATACCTCTTACATTGTTGCTCATGTGCCATCTTCTCCTGGTTGTCAGAATGCCTCTCCATGTAGTATTATCATGGCCATAACCACAATATTCATTTAAGATGTGGGTCTCATAGGTTTCAAGGATTCCCTTAACATTACCATCATGGTCAAACCCCCTGTCACATGGGCATTCTTTTGCCTCTTAGCTTGACTACAACATCCCTAATTAACACAATAGTGGGAAGTTCCCTTGGTTTGACCTTATTATTTCTCATGTTCACATAATTCTTATTGACCTAGAAAAAGACAAAGACAAAGAAGAAACCATCACAAATTGGATGACCAGCCTTGATGACCATCATTTTTCAAATAAACAACTCTTGATAATATCCCCCTTCATCCTCTTCACAATATATACTATTACTGTTTTCGACTCCAACATATACTTTTAGAAATATAATACCATTCCACCCAAATTTTATAGAAATTATATATTATACATTTATACCTTTAATATGAAAATACAATAAAATATTTGATGATGGCATCATTAACCATCCCATCAAGTAGTTGTAATATGAACATCTATACCCCGCTTATCATTCTCATCAAACTTGTAAACACGCCAAGAGCACTAAAATGCAATGCAGTTATGATTGGCATTATGTTCCATCGTGCCACTTAACACACACTTTATTATGAGAATGAATTGTGTATGATGACATCAAACTGAAACTTAAGTATGCTAGTCATGCGCTTTACCATTATCTCATATATTTTACTTCGTCTCTAATTTCATTCACATTTTTTAATCCATAAAATACTTAAGAAAAGAATCATTACTATATGGAAGACTCAAGTTTTTTATTAACATTTTACTAATATTTGTTCCCTTGTTCACATGCAACCTTTTTTTAGGGGGTATTGATCAACATTAAATTATAATAAAATAAGTAGTTATAAAGGGCACAAAGAAGTAATGTTTATAAATTTATTATTATATATAATATTAATATATTATAAACTTATTATTATATATAGAAATTATAAAATATATAAATATATATATATAGCAGGTTTATAATAAATGTAAAGAATATGATGAACTGATTATTATATATTTGTGTGATTTTATTAAAAAATATAGGAAAATAGTCAACTGAATAACATCTAACACTATGATGATAATTAGTAATTAAGAACTTCTATATTTTATTACAAAACATTTATATTATATTTGAAAAGAAATTATTAATGCAGCGTATAAAATTAATCTTTGAATGAAAAGTTAATTAATCCAATTTACTTAAAAATTAATTCATGTGATAACATATAAGCTCACAAAAAGATTACTTAAAGTACAAGTTATAAGCCAATATTATTTTACTTGTATTGAGACCATCATTTTCTATATCTTCTACAAAAAAATTCTTCCACATTATTAATTGTTTGAAATGGAAAATTTAATTTAAAGACATACTAATAAACCTATGCTTTATTGATGTGGACCCAAATAAGCACAATGAGCTTAACAACATAATATACCAAAACATTGTGTCTTCACCCCAATAGACTTTAAAAGATATTAGATTTAATAATATATATAAGAAATCAAATTTAATGTAATTTTTTTTTGGCATAATTCAAATTATACAATCATTATAAATCTATACCTACATAAGGAATTATGATTTATTTATTGCTTCTTTGTTACATGTAACATTTCTTATCGTATGCAACTTGTGTAAAAACTTTTACTTTTAATTATTTTTATTTCTCTTAATTTGATAGATTTCACATTTAAAGAATGTAAGTCTTCATTATGACCAAATACATATTTGACATTTCTATTAGTCAATTTAAAGTTGGTTTGTGTAATGATAACATTAAAGAAAGTTTGAAATTCATCATGAAATTCTATCACTAGATGTATTTGATAATTCTATAGGCTCCCTTAATGTTTGTTTAAATTTTTTAAAATATAAGATGATTTATGTTTGACGTGAAAAATTCACTCTTTGAATATTTTGTAGGATAAATATTCTTTAAATCTATTTTTACAATTTTAATCCAACATACTTGATAGCTTTATGACATCAAATATTTTGGGGTTAAAAACCTCACTAAGGGTATTTAATTTATTTTTTAGTTTTGAAATTTATTTCACTATAAGGTTAAAACAAAACATAGTCCTTGAGTTATAAAATTAGAGTTATTTTAGAGTTTTTATGATGGACAATATTTTTTATTTCTAATATTGATTTTTTAAAGATACATTTATATGTTGGTGTAGTTATGCGTTTCTTATGTATTATTTATTTATACATTTCTTACACGTTAGTTTAAACTTACTTAGGTTGAGGTATTCCCCCTACATAGGAGAAGTGTGAGGTGAGGTATGGAAATTACTCTTGTTGGAGGGTGAGTTATCCTCACCCCTTTCAAGTGTATTATTAATAAATACAACTTCAATGCATTTATAGAGGTCATTTGTAATACTCTTCATGAATGAAATATGCACAATTGTAATATTAATTTAATCATTAGCCTTTTTTGAAGGAGCATTGTAATCTCTTTCATGAAAATAATGAGATTACTATTGTCATGGAATGTATTTTGAAGTAGGATCATATTGTTAGCCCACTGTAGACCTATTACAAGGTGATAATTCCTTAATGATCATCAAAGTATATTTATGTGTTATAAAATGAAGATGTATGTCTTAGTAACTTTGTGACCTTGAATTGGCACTAACCAATTCTTGTTTCTCCCAGAGTCTCAAAATTGATTTAAAATGATAAATCTTAAACCATATTCAATTTTGTATATCTAATAATTTGTATCCTCATACCTAAATCATACATATTACACTGAATTTTCTTGATTTTGTGATATAGTCTATAAATATTGATCAAATGTCTATAAGAATTGACCTGCTAGGAATCATCTAGTGATTGTGTTGTATATTATTTAGTTGATGTCATATATGGGAACCCACCTAGGTTTTGTAGAACCTAAAGTGTAAATAAAAACTAAACAAAATTGTTTTATGATTGTCAACTTAACTCTCAACAAATTTGAGCATAAGATCATGTTAACCTTTAGGAGTTATCAAAATACAAATTATAGATCCAACACATTATTTTTCATGCCCACTCCAGTGCAAGTAAATGGATTTCAATCATAGGGACCTATTTATTAATTTTATTGTGTTAAAATTGATTTGTTAAAATTTTGGAGAAATATATTTTTTGATGAATAGGCCTTCTCTATTAATAAGAAATATTAAAGTAAATATTCAAAAAAAAGGTCGGGGGATACGAGATCACCCCGAGAGAGTCACTCGTCCAGCGGCCGGAAACAAAAAAAAACAACAAGCTATTCATCAAAAAACTATCTCAGGTAGCCAAAGCAGAGGCAGCTGAGAGAGGAGGATTAGGGTCATCTTTTTTGCCCCATACATCAGCGGGGCTAGGAATCAGGTTTGGCACATACCACCCATCTTCAGGATCTCTTTCAATTTCTCCTTCCTCCTTCCTGGGAGGCAAGATCGCAAAAGCCGGACGAGGAAACTTGGAGGTGGTGGCAGAGGGCCACCCAGAATCAGCAGCAGGAGGAGCAAAGGTCACAAGAGCATCAGAGGGCCACCCCAAGCCAGAGCCATGCCGTGACAGGGAAGCTAAGAGGCGGCGCCAAGCAACATCTCTCTCGCTCGAGGGGCAGCGGGGAGGCTGGGACCGCGGGGTCTAAGAGCGACAGGCAAAGTACGGTCAACGAAGACAGAATCTGATGGTACTGGGGCAATCGAACAAGGGCATTACCTCAGTGTTGAAGGAGCTCCTAAAGGTGGGCCACCTCAAGGGCCACTTTGTCAGCTTGAACTTGAATCTACATTATTACATTGTTACAAATGCAAGCTTTAGCATAAAGTGAAACATTAATATCCAAGCAGCTGTGAGAAAAAATAACAACATTTCTATCCTTCCAAAGAGTGAAAAGGATCTCCATTCTGAAAGCATGCCATATCTGGGAGAGCTTATAGGGGATTCTAGGTGAATCACCCAAAAGAACCATGTGCCAAGAAAATGGCTCAGGCCAAAAAGGCCGAAAAAAGTCATGAATCCAGCTCCAATACTGTTGAGCTCTTCTACAGAACCAAAAGATGTGCATAAAAGTTTCTAGGAGACCACAAAAAGGGCATCGAGGATCAGGCACTCCCAAATGATTGAGTCTAGAACCCAAAGGCAGACCTTGAAAGAGAACACACCAAGAAAAGTGAGCAATCTTAGGCTCGGTGATGGCAGACCAGACAACCAAAAACCTAAATCTCTAGGCAGTCTGGGAAGACTGCAAGTGCCACCGCTGGTTGAGAGTATGAGTCATAGGCAAGTGAGGAACCAACTAGAGATAACCCATTTTGGGTTTGTAGTTGGTAAAAGGAGTCCAAGGATACCACTTCTAGTCTTTCCACCAAGGTCTATCAAACCAAATACCGAGCTTATGAAGCAAATTTGCGGGAAGGGTTGAGACCAGAAGGTCATAAGTCTGTCGATCTGGCCAAGACAGGCGAAACTGGACCTGGAGGTCCTCCCAAGATCGAAGGCTTATAGTAGATCTAGAAAAAAGATCCTTAGGGGTACAAAAAATTGCGCTTGTGAAAGCATAGAGCACTGACACCTTGAATTTTGGCCAAAGGTAACCCTTGCACTTGAAAAAGAGGGGACCACCAAAGGTTGTGTTGATTCATGGATAAGTCATCCCAAAAGCCATCGTCGGCCCACCGTAGCTAAGGCTTGATAGCTTCCCAAGAACACTACATACTTTTGACCATAAAACTACCCTATATCTGAACATGGTCTGTCATGGTGAGCAAGGTTTGCAAGCCTATCCCCTTCTAGGTTGGCCTTTTAGAAGAAAATCCTGAAGAAATGCAATGCCGAAGAAGAATTTTCCAAGCCTCATCTCCAAATAAGGCTCTGATAACCCATTTAGCACATAAGGCCAGCCCTTGGTTCTGGGTAGAAATAAGGCCGAGTCCTCTAGATTCCTTGGGGAGACAGCAGTAATCCCAAGCAACCTTGTGAAAACCATGATGGTTAGACTCAGAGGCCCAAAGAAAGGCCCGTATAAGTCTTTCCAACTTCATGTAGGAGGCCTTTGAAAAAGCCCAACATGAAGAATAGTAAACATGCGTGGCAGCCAACACTTTGGAACAGACTTGGAATTTACCAGCCAAAGAGAGAGGCTTGGTGATCCAGTAGGTAAGCTTTTTCTCAATTCTAGCTAAGACTGCCTGCCAGAGATCCGAAGGCAAAGCTTGGAAGGCAAAAGGAATGCCTAGAAAGAGAAATATTTTGCCATGTCGAAGCTATTTCTAGTCATACTGAAGGATCCAAGGTGGAGCAAGAAGAAAGGATTGTATGTAACATTGCATCTTGTGCCACTGAATGGCTGAACCAGAATCCAAGCAAAAAGTGTTAAGACACTGAAGAGTAGACTTCACATTATCTTCATCCTTAATGAGAGTGAGAAAGGAATCATCTGCAAAGTGGCCATTGACATGTTGGGAAGGTGACTCAGGCAGGGAGATACCACAAACACACCCAATAGCGATAGCATCAGCAAGTAAGTAACCAAACCCTTTTGCTGCAAGAATATATAAAGCGGGAGCCAGAGAGCACCTCTGGCAAATGGATCTGAAAAGGCTAAAATCCTCATACTATTGGCCATTAATGGTAATGCAAGTCAAGGCATCCCCAAATAACATCTGCACAGACTAGATGAACTGGGGACCAAAGCTTAGGGCTTTAGGCATAGCCAAGATAAAAGGCCATTCAATGCAATCATATGCTTTAGCGAAGTCAATCTTAAGAAAGACCACCCACTGTTGAGAGCATCTAGCCCAATCTATACCTTCCCAAACAACAATAATATTGTCCAGAATAAACCTGGATTTAATAAATCAAGTTTGTTCCAGGCGGACAATAAGCGGTAGGAGATGCTGAATCTTAAGGGCCAAAGATTTGGCAATGATCTTATAAGAGACATTAAGCAAGGTGATAGGCCGCCAATTGCAAATTTCCTATGGGTCCCCAGCCTTAGCAATGAACTTGATGTTTCCCTAATTAATTATTTTTCCCAAGGAGTAGGAATGAAAAGCTTCTAGATAGACCTTACGAAGGTCAGAACCAACACAAGGCCAAAGAGCTTTGTAGAATTCACAGGGGAAGCCATCACAACCCGAGGATTTTTCATCTTCCATAGAAAAAGTGGCTTCTTTGAGATCATCAATGGTCAGTAAGAGATCACAAAAGGATTGTTGCAAGTTAGAGAGCCATTTGGGAACAATAGCTAAGCAATCTTGTAAGGCTTGGGTTTTGGCTGGAGAATCTCCCTGAGCTATGAACACCTACTCATAATGACGGACAAAGGCTTGCAATATGTCAGGCAGCTCGGTGAGAAGAGCCTGTCCCTCTTTTATTTTCTTAATCCCAATAGAGGTATGATGGGCATGTAGAGCCAGGAAGAATTCCTTAGAAGCCCTATCGCCCACCTTAAGCTAGTGTAATTTGGCTTTGATTTGAGCTCCTTTGGCAGAGTGACTATCAACAACTTGCTTCTGATGTTAGAGCTGGGCTAAACAGAGTTGCAGGGTAGAATCAAAGGAATTCAGAGCCAAAGCTTTTGTGGTAGCACATAGAGTTTTGGTGGTCACATCATATGATGGACTGCGGTAGATGGCAAGTTGCCTACCATAAATGTGTAGAAACCTCGCAGAGTGGGAAATGGTGTCATGCCACCACTCAATCCAACCAGTGTGATGACGGGGCCTTGGCCCAAGATTCCACACTCTTTGAATGTGGCCCATCATGAACTGATGGTGTAGAAGAGACGTGTTGAGGTAGAATTGCAATTTGGAAGGATGCTGCCTAGCTGTCTTCCATTCAATGATAAACTTATGGGGAAGTGGTCTGACTGCATCACATCAACAAAGGGAGTGACAGGCAGATCAAGATCTTTAGAAAAAGAGAAAAAAGATTATGCAGATATCATAGCATGATCAAGCTTTTTAAGAATTATGTCAAAGCCATCTCTGAAATTAGACCAAGTGTTCTAGATCCCACCAGGACGGCGACGGTTGGTGTTGGGGTCAAAAAAACCCAATTTATTATGCATATAGTACTAGGCTTCCCACTCTCCAGCTGTCCAGCAAAAAGGCAAAAAATTGTCCTTATTAGAAGCCACCTCAACCATATTGAGACCCAAGTGGCAGGTGGAAGATTATCTGTGATCCATTGCCAGAGGTATGATCTTTCAGCCGAATCATTGGGAGCATAAACATTAATGATCCCAATAGAATTATTATCAATTAAAAGCAAAACCCAAATGATGGGCTGCATGGGATCAACCCCATGAGAAATAACTGCAGAGCACCACCAAGGTGAAAGGAGAGTGAGAACTCCCCCTTGACCAGCTTCATGCTTGGAAGAAAAAACAAGGCTATCTGGCCAAATAACATGGCATGTAGGATTAAGCATGAAACCTGCAATTTTAAATTCCTGGAGGCAAAGAACATCCAGGCCTATAATACATTGACGAACATCTCGAACATAATACTTTCTGGTGAGGTCTGTGAGACCTCAAACTTTCCATGAGATGTAATTCATGACAAAACCATCATATCATCCTCGTCCCCAAGAGAGGAGAAGCTATTGCGCAAAAAATCATGTTCCCCACTTAAGATGACTCGTTGTTTTTCTAAACCACCATCTACAATCTCAACACGCCCTCAAGGGCTACGAGAACGACATAGAGAGTGTGGAGCAGAAATCATAGACACAGCCTAAGGAGTGTACACCCAAGGAGGGAGAGTAGAGCCCTTAGAAGAAGCATTCCCCTATTGAGAAGGGTTTGATTTTGGAGTGGGAGCCGCTTGGGAGGACGGAGACTGCACAGGAGGATCCATCATTGGTTGAGAACTAGAACTGATGGGAGCCTTTTGGGCCGAAACCGTAGGGGTTTTTCCTTTACGAACCATAGTGGTCCATTAATCCTTCTTGGCTCCCTCCACTAGTTGAGAGCCAGCCTCCTTAACAAGGGGTTTTAATTTCAGAGTTGCCAAGGGACAATCCTTGATTTTGTGATCCACCGATTGGCATCAATAACAAGTGTTGGGTAGGTTCAGATAAAGCACCTTCTGGGTGAAGGTTTTACCACCCACTTGAATATCAATAGTTTCTTTCACATCACGAGAAAGGCCAACCTCAACACATACCCTCTTTTGAGGGATAGCATTAAAAAAATGGTCTGGCTCAAGGCAGACAACTTTGCCAACAGACTGAGCAATTGTTTGCATGAAGGGCCAACGAGGAAAAGGAAGATCAGGGAACTCAACCCAGACTGGAACTCACAATTTTTTGTCATCCGAGACAGAAAAATCATGAGACCAACACTGGAAGACCAGAAGGGACAACCTAACAGTCCATGGACCATGGGAGAGAATAGCCTCGACATGGGAAGGGTTTGAAAAGCAAAACAAAAAAAACCTTTCGTGAGACTTTGGACACCATCAAGCCTAACTCCATGAGGAGACCAAGCTTTGGTGACCCAATCATGAAGCATGCTTTCAGGAGGGATCCTACCCATAAAATATCCTATCAAAGTACATTTTTCAAGCTAGTCACAGGCATTGCCAAAGTCCTAAACAAGATGTACAACATCAGGCGAGGACATACCTCGTGAAACACTTTCGGGACAAACTTGTGAGGGCATTTGCTCGGTGGTGCCATGAGGTTCCATTGTAGCAACTCTAGCACCAACATCAATTGCTAGGCTAAAGTTGGCCAGAGCCTTAATAAACACAAAAAATCTCATAGTAAATAAGGTTTGAAACACACAGGATGGAACATGCAACCTCAAACCCTAGCAGAGTAACCTCAATTTTTTCTTTCTTTCCTTTTGGGATTCGAGAAATCTATTTTTGAGTCATGATTATGACCAATATTTTTTGGATTCATTAAATGTGCATTTTATTTGATAAGAGGGGTGTTTTTCATATTTAGAACCAAATGATGTTCTTAGTTTCCCAAAATTGTTTATAGATTAAGGGAAATTTTAAGAGTTTGTGTCTTTGAAGTTAATGATGAAATCGGGGATCCAAGGAATTTGTATAAAAATATATATAAAATTTTAAATTATGAATGTAAATGAATGAATTTGAATGTGAGGTAACATGAATCATTGGTATATATTTATTTAAAATCTTTCAAGACTATATCCAAAACTAATATTCTAGTTTTGTTGTACTAATTTTCATGCAATGCTCAAATAATGATTTCGCATGATGAAACCATGATTTGAGGTATAGAGAGCAGAAAGGAGTGGCTCTCAAAAATTTAAAATCCAAATTGATCCAAAGAAGTTAATAATTAAGACAAAAATAAACTTCATTGAGTAAATAAAATGATCCAAGAGAATAATTTTGACATACCTAGATTTCTTGTAAAGGTTTGATACGAGCATAAGGGATATGCAACAATATATGAGTTGTTGGATGCCATCAATAATCTCATCTTGTGACTAGGATGCATACTCAAAATCACTTATTTTTAGAGATATTATGATGATAATTATTTTCATACCTCTAGGATCCTCATCTTTCTTGTCATTGGATTTCATATATTATGTGAGACTAAAATCTTGTTATGTTCGAATTGGTTGAGGTTTTGTACCTCCTAGTTGAGTAACCTGTTATTTATGTTTCCCTCTTCTATTTGGACATCCTTAGTTAGGAGAAATTCCCAATTTTATATTGGTAAGAATACCATGAATTAAAAATATTAGTGTTCATTCCAACTAGTCAAGTGTGGTATCCCCTAATTTCCCCACATCTTACATAGGTTTCCCTTGGTGTTGAGAGAATTGCTGGGTTTGATTTGGGATATATTATTCCCTCATCCTTCTATTATTGTGTGTTTGTGAGAGAATTAAATCATGCATTGGAAATTTATCATCATTGTGTCAAAGCTTTGATCTCTCATAAGATCATTATGGTGGCTTCATCACATGATTTAAAAATCTTTTACTTGTCTCTTGAAGATATATTATCATTAAGCCTAAATATTTTTCCTATGTATTATCTTTTTATTATCTAATATGTATTTCAAGGTTCCTACACCTATTTACCAAAAAAATCTTATACTTTTCTCCACCATGCTTGAAGTAGTAACCTTGATGTCTTGTACTCATGCATGATGCGGAACGTCATCACATTATCCTTATCATGCCTTGTGAAGTCATTTTTGTGTTTCTCTTTAAAAAATAGATTTCATAGCTAATGTCCTAGGTGTGAGGCTTGAGGCATTAAACTATGAAATATTAAGAATACTAGAATTCTCTTCTTTACCAAAATCCAACATGCTTCACTTGCCAGTAAAAACCCTTAGTGAAATAATAGAAAGTTTAACCAGATCCAAATAGGACCACCACAACAACACGCCATCCAATGCAAAGTCACCAAATGCTCGAGACATGATCAAGAAACACCTTCAACATAAAATAAATCGATTCCATAAGCCGGACCCAAAATCCACTGACCAAGTCACTAAATAATGCATACTGGTAAAGCTAACTGGAAATGCCAGAAGCTGGTAAAGCCAAAAGCTATCCAAGAAAGCCAAGAATGAGTTGGTAAAGGCACAAATCAACCAATAATCAGAAATACTAAAAGCAATAACCAAAGCATGAAACCACCAGAATATGGCAAGCATATAACCATTAGAATAAGCATCCAAAATTGATTCCAAAGATCTGATCATACCGAATCAGAATCACAGCCAAAACCAAGATGATCACCAAGACTAACCAGGATAGATCCAACCGGGATACAGTGTTGACATCAATGAAAACACTTAACCAAATCCAACATATTGCCAACACTTCACAAGTGCATCCTACTCCACGATTTCCCCTGGATTTGAACCGCTGCAAAGGATGGTGCTCTCTGATCTAATGGTACCACTCCCTCATATAAGAATCTTTAGGATGTGCCACACATCCTCTAAGGTAACTCTCACCTCCCCCATGAACAGATGAAATGAGTTCGTCTCTGAGTGCCACTGCTCTGCTAATACTATAATCAGTCCCCTATTTTCCCTTATCTCAAGCATGTATGTGATATGATGTAACCCTACATGTAATAAACACATCCTCTACCATTCCATTGACTTATGACGTAATGCAAGACATAAAGGATGGCTCTCACGAGTCTGCAAAGGTGGTAAGTCAAGCTAGATCATGATAGGGGTAAAATACACTCAGCCCTAATCTATCCAAATCTAACCCTAATTGATGATCCTACATTTGGGAAACTCAATTGAGCATCTATTCATCTTATCCCTAAACCCTAATCAACCAAGGCCAAACCCCTAGTCAAACCCTAATCATTTCAACATCACCTTTTCCTACCCTATGCAACCTGCCTAACCAACTACATAAGTCCTTTGACTGTCCTTGAAGGCAGTTGAACCAACTATGCAAGAAATTGGACCAACTACATATTAGGGTTGACCAATTGCACAGATAGTGCAACCAACTATGTAGAACCTAATTCTAGCCCCTCGCATGCATCAAAAAGTGAGAAAATTGACCTAGAAAAGCATACACAAATCCCAAATTGACAAATCAACATTCAAGTACATACCTCTAGTCCTAAACCCTTCGATAATCAGTAGCTCCACACATTCTCCCCATGATGATTCTCGATAGGAATCCGTACCATCCTCGGTCTTTCCTCATAGCTTCGGAGATCCAAATCTTCTAAATGAGAGAGTGAAAATGAGCTCTTTTCACCCACCCACCCCCTTTTATACCTCTCTATTTTCCTAAATGGACATGCATGCACTCCCTTTTGCATTGGTCATGATTATTTTCCCCTTCTCAAGCTTGTAACTTTTGCATCTTACCTCTGATTTTGCTTTCATTAGATTTGTTGGGATCATGGTGTCATTGTCAACAAATTAACCTCTTTTTCTAATTTTTCGGTCAATTTCTTGAGAGGGCACCCTTATACCCTATCATATCTAGGGAATGTTTAAATCTGATTTCTTAGCAATATCTTATTTGAAACAAAGTTCTAAATCATATTGTCTCAAAGAGGGGCAAAATGTAGACACTAAAATTCTACATCACTTGTGTTCTTGATTTTTAACCTAATCGTGTGTATGATCTTCATTATTCATAGGATCCTACCCCATTTCCCTTTTTCTATTTTCTATCTAGATCATTCCCTTGTATTTCCATTTAAGGTTTAGGGTTACATTTTACCCTTAAAATCATCCCCCTTGCATCATATTTTTCCCTTGTTTCTTTTACAGTGACATTTCACCTAATTGCATCCAGATTAGGTTTTACACTTTAGATGTTGAGGTTTCATTTTGATCTCTCCTTCAGCCCCCTTGTGTTGTATGATTCCCTTCTCATTCTGGTGATGTTCATTTTTAATTGAAATCTCGGTCGCAATTTTAGGGTTTTTTGCCTACTTTTTAGGGTTATGTCATTTACTGCTTTCCAGTTTTAGTTCCATTGGATCCACTTTCCTATTTATCCCTTTATTGAGGTTTTATTTTGACCTCATCTTTGGCCACATGGTGTCACATTTGTCCCTTCTCCGCCCATTGACCCACTTTGACTCGGTTTACCCTATTTTGATCTTCATTCAAATCTTCTCATTTCTTATCCAAACCTTCCCGTTCTTTCTAATTTCACCTATTTTGACCTAAATTGACTTAATTTGACCCCCTTTAAGGTCGTTGGATGTCAGTTCAACTAACTAGCCCTTTTAGGTTGAATTAATCCTTTAATTAATTAAGCCCCTAATTGTTCTTCTTTAATCTTTCATCAAACCCTTCCCCTTTTTATATTAATTAAATAATATTACATTATTTAATTAAATTCTATTTATACCCTTTAATTAAATAATTTTAATTAATTTATAAAGGTTCATTTCTAACCTATAGTTGAATAATTAATTTAAATTATTCAATTATCTAATTATGTCCTCAAAATTAAATAAATGTCTTTACTTATTTAACTTTTTAATTATCTTCTCATATGAGGAAAATATCTACTCTTTTTAAAAAAAATTAATTGAAAATCTCCTGATTTCAAAAAATGGCAACATTATCTCAAGATTCCTCTTTGATTTTTTAAAGTCCTAATTTTTGGAAATATCTCATTATTTTTTAATTTTAAAATAAAAAATGAGGTATGCATCCCAAAAAATATTATTTTGGCTTTTTCATCGCTTTTTCCTTCATCTTCATCATCCTTCCTTGAATGGTAGCTCTATCGTGCATTCAATCTGGTCCGTCTGCCTGATCAAAAATATTTTGGATCCTGCTCATCTGTCAAGTTTCTGGTTTTCTATAAATTGAGACCTCTCCTTTAGTCAAATCATCTAGTTTTTGAGTAGTTTCATTCTGTCAATTTATTTAGTAATCATCTAGCTTAATTACTATTATTTTTTCGAAACAATCTTTCAATTTAACAATTAATATTGCATAATCACGCATTCCTAGTACATCTCGCACATTGTCCCTTTGCTTCCATCTATTTCGTTCACCTAACATAATCAGAGCGATATAAAATTATTAGAGATGAAAGGAAGAGCATTGAGGCTTCATTGAAGATTTGATGGTTTGCATTTGTGTTTTCATTTGATTTTTGTTTCAATGGTCTTGTTGTTGGTGAATGCACACTCCAATGAGAAATTGTAGGTGATTGAAGGTATTGTCATTGACGGCAACCTTACAATCCTCTGGCACTGGTAGACACCGGCATAGGCACAGACACCAGCAACGACAACGACAAATATGTTTACCGACACCTTGGCTGACATGATTTTGTTTATTATATTTTGTATTTAATTCTAAAATCTTTTTGTAAGCCGACAAGGCGTATTGTAATAAGGCTCATATATAAGTTTGAGATCTTGTAGAACATTTGTAAGGGGAATATGCGAGATGGATAATATGTGTGAATATTAAGGCAGATTGTGGAATAAGGTTTATGATTATTGCAAGAGCTTAAACCGGTACTGAACCTAGCATAGAAGATGTTGAACTAAAGCAGTACATAACATTGGATTTACATAATCCACTTTTGTAAGTTAGTGAGACTTCCTTTTTGTATTTAAGCAGTGAGCTTTAGGCAGTTGGCCTTCCTGCATGTGCAGGCCCCTATTGTATCAGTAATATTCACTTATTGGCCAGTGAGCAAATATTGTGGGTCACAAATCCCACCGAGGTTTTTCCCACACTGGGTTTCCTCGTTAAAAATATTGTGTTATGGTGCACTTTCTATGTTGTGTTTACTGATCTTATTTGCTACAATATTTCTGGTTTACCGGTACACTATTTTGGCATGCAATTCACTTAATAAGTTTGGAAAATCCATTAACTAGTTAGATACTGATTCACCCCCAACCCCCCCCCCCCCCTCTTAGTATCTTTGGGAATCCTAACAATTGGTATCAGAGTCTGGTCCTCTATTTTCAAAAGCCTAACAACTTGAGGAAGATTTGGGCACCGATAGAGATGGAAAAATTGAGAAAGCAATTGGAAACAACTCTTTCAGACTATGATGCAGAAAAGTTGAAAAATATCAAACTTGAAGATGATCTGAAGGCTGCATAGGAAATCATTCAGGGACTTCAAGGAAATATAACTATTGCAAGGAACAAAAGAAGAGAACTTTCTGAGAAGATGTAGAGTGATGATGAAGAAAAAGAAACTCTTAATGACCTTGTGAACAAACTAAGACAAGAAAACAATACAATGAAGAATGAGATGCAAGATATGACTATGAGGTTTTGCAAAGACATTGAAGACCAAAAGAAGAATGAAGATGGCTTGGCTAGAAGAATCAATGATGCTGGAAATGAAAATTGAAGACTCAGTCATGAAAATGATATGTTGAAGACAAATATAATTCACTTGGAGCATGACAAAACTGAATTCATGAGACAGAAAGATTTCTTAGAAAATGAGTTGGCTATTGCAAATCAACACAAGGAGAAATTCAAGAAAAGTTCAGAGGAACTTGATGACATGCTGAAAAATCAGAAACCTAATGGAGATACAAATGGCCTTGGCTTTGAAGTTGGTGAAAGCTCCGGTACTACAAACAATCATGATCATAGTAAACCGGTAAGACAACCTAATGCCTACAAATTTAATGGAAAATGCTTTAACTGTAACAAGTATGGTCATAGAGAAAATCAGTGTAGATCTAGAAACTATCAGAACACCAATGCACCGACCAGTCAATGTTCTAAATGCAATAAAATTGGTCATAACTCAGAAAATTGTAGAATGAATGTAAGATGTTATGTTTGTGGAAGATTTGGACACCTATCTAATCAATGCAGAACACATACCGGCATAGGATATGGAAAAGCTATTTGAAAAAATAATGTGACTTGTTATGCTTGTAACAAGATTGGACATATTGCAAAATTTTGTAGAAGTAAGGCATCACCGACAAATAACAAAGGACCCAGTTTGAAAGGTAAAGAAAAGGTTGAAGAAGTAAAGCAAGAATTTTTAAAACAATGGATCAGAAAGTCAGATATGAATGTTAATGAAGCTATTCCTTTACTGGTAGAATAGAGTATCACTCCACCAATAGGAGATCCTTCATTGGCAACGAATTGAAAAACATGCTAATTTACCCTCGGTTGATGGTGAGAAGTTAAGATACTTCTTTACCGGTAGATGTGTTAAGTTTCACTTAACCGATAGGCATTAAATGTGGTAGTTGAAGGAAATGACATTATAAAGCAAGTATTTTTGGCTCTTTTTCATTCACCGAGCATTCAAATTTCCTGAGAAAGCGAAAATCCCGAGCGAAGGCATCCATAGCTAGAAGTGAAGCAAATCATTCAAGCACTCTTACCTAAAGGCAGATTAAGGTATTTATAACAATGGATTCCTCCTCTGCACCTAAATTCATTGCAAACCCTACTATAATCAAAGTTGTTAAGCACCCTAGACTCATATTTAAGATTATTCCCAAAATTGCAAAGAAAGATGATACCCTAGGAGCATTCTCAAAAATACCTAAAGGAGTTGTATATGCTGAGGATCCTAGAATCTACATACATTGTCATATAGAAGAACTAGGAGATGATGAAATTAAGAACATGTACAGGACTATTATATTTGATGTAAATGGAAATGTTAAACTGGAACATAACATAGCTGAAACCCTAGGTTTTGTGGAAATTCTTAGATGTTATAAGGATTGTGTTAAGCAGAGTTCATAGGGAGTTCTTTTGTTTGGATTCAATTCATAAGATAACCAAAGAGGTAGTTAGGGTAGTGACATGCTTACCTTCCACTAGTAGCAGGCTTGACAAGACTAAAAAGGTTCCAAATGACACTGTAATGACCCTAACTGTCACAACCTTTGACAAGAGATCCTTGAGAGTAAATGATGTAAAGGACATCAATGTAAGGTTCATCAACATGATTCTTGGATACAAAGTTACACATGCCAACAGACTAAACTCTGTTTCTAGCTTATGTATCAAAAGTGCCTATGACATGTTAAACAACAATGTAAAGATTGACATATGTGAATGGTTGAAGGATGAACTGATAGACAATCTAAAGAAGATCAAAGGTGATAAGAAAGGGACTTTCGGATTTGGAAACTTACTTGTGTTTTTAATGTTGTCTATGACCAAGGAAGTACTCGGTATTGGTAGAAAGGATTTTGGTTTTGACATCCCAGTAGGAAAACAACTTCTAGACATTCTAAACAACATGGGACATGATAGGGAAAAGAACATAAATGAATATTTTCAAGCAATAAAGGTTAGAATGAAAACTAGGATAAGGCTATCTCAAGCTATTGTTGACAAATATCAAAAGGAGATATGCTTTGTAATAAAGAAGGATGAGATTTGGATGGAGGTAGTAGTCCCAAGGACTATTTGGGTTATGGAAATGGGATATGAGGTAGATGACAACATAATTGAAACTTATGCAAAATACCTCCTAGAAGCTCCTAAAGAACTAATAGAAAAAGTATTTGGAAATGTAGAAACAATTGAAAGTAGTATTCAATCTTAGAAAAGAGTAAAGAAAACTGAACAGATAGTTAGAAAAGGAACAAGGCAGGCTAAAGCAATCAAGGAAGATGTATTGAATAAAACTGGTATTAAGGAGACTGACTTGGAAGGATTACAACTGGAAACACATCTTTCACCGGTTGCTACTTCCTCTGACAGTGAAATACCAGTAGAATTTAAAAGGGTAGTAAGGAAAAGAAAACCCTCACCGGTACCCTCTCCTACACCAAAGAGAACAAGACAGAAACAATAGGCTGTTAGGCCTCTGACAAGGAAGTTGACACCAAAGAAAAGGAAAGTACAACAAGTTGTCCCTCCTTTGGAAAAAATTTTGAATGAGATAACTGAAGATGGCAAATTGTCAAATATTAGCAAGTTGTATAACACACTCTCAAATGATGAAAAAGAAAGTATAGAAAATAGTGTTATCTTACACCTTGATATCTATAAGAAATTCTTGATGGAAGTTGTAGATGATATACCCAATGACTTGTATAGAAGGTTAGAAGCAAGAAGGGTAGCAATTGTTGAATTGGATAAAAAGATCAAGATAGAAAAACTACTTGTAGTTCACCTAGTGAACTCAAGACAAGAGATAGATGAATTAATTAGTGAGAAAACTAGACAATATTTTCAACCGGTCACCGACATGTAGCACTAATGGCAGGCAGAGTTAATGAGATATTAGAAGAAACTACAAACAAGTGGGATATATTATTTGTTGAGAAAGATAAACAAGAAGAGCTTAAGAGACCAAAGACTTTTAAAGTCTACCAAAAGGATAAGGATAAGGGGAAAGGCAAAGTAGGTGGTCCTCCGAGCATAAAGATAATAGATAACTTTCCCCCACCTCCTTCTAATACTCCATCGGCACAAACTATTGACACACCACCGGTAACAGAGAGTATGGAAACACCATATGAGAACACAAATCCTGACTTAGAGGTGTTGTACACAATGAATATCGACACACAAGAAGTCAACATTGTGGTTGATAAGGAAACAAGTGAGAAGAGAGATGTGGCAACTGAGCCATCGATAGAAGACACTACAGTTGAAACAAATATTGAGGATACAGTTGGAAACGTTGAAATTGGCATTGAGCAACAAACTGAAAAATCAGTTGATCCCTTGGTTACTGGAATGGTGACTGATAACATTAAAAAACCAACATATGGGATACCGGCTATAGAAAATCCTACTGAATCACTGGCAGTGGACAATATTGAGATGCAAATAGAAAAACCGGTAGTAGATACCACTAAAAAATCATTAGAGGCACCATCAGAGAAATAGGTAGAGCAACAGGTTCATTCATAGGTACATACAGAGATAGTGCCACCGACTACAACATAAAAACCTAAACCTTTGGTAGTTGAAATGCAGACACAAACTAGCCCTCCTGAGAAAGAGGAAAGCAAAGCTATTACTACCACCAACGGATTACAAATTGTGAATGTAGTTGGACAGTCATCCAAAACCTCCATAACTAAATTTAGACCAACTATTGTGACATAGGTATTATTAGATTCAATCAAGAAAATAACAGATTGTAATGTACGAGCATTTAAGGCTATTGATGATACCATACTAATTTTGAAGATGTTTGCACCCAAGTGCAACATGGAGAATAAAGATTCCTTAAGCCAATTAGACACATTTTCTAAGTACATAACCGACAATCTTCTAACAATTGATCAAATCAATGAGGAGACATTCAGAGAGAAAATGAATAAAGAGAAGGAATTTTTTTTTGAGGAGACAGTCAAGAAGAATAAGGAACATATGGATTCATTATTATCGGTACTAGGAAAGACAATTTTGGACTTCAATAAATTGTATAGAGATACATGTAAAAGAAACATTTTGACAGAGGATGTAGATAAAGAGATCAATAGAGCTCAAAAGGAAATCAATGACATTGTTGATAATTTAATAGGTTCATCAGATTCAATATCGGTAGTAGAACAGGAAATTACCGGCTTTGAAGAGAAAATTGAAAAATTGAAAAAGATAAAGAGAGATTAAGGTTTAAGGCAAAGGAACTGAAGTGCAGACTAGGTCCTAAACTAGATATCCTCATCTCTTTGAGAAAAGAGATTTCTGAGGCTCTTGTTCCAGGACTTAAGACACCGAAAGAGAAAATGCACTTACTCATCAGTACAATCCAGAGGACTGAAGCAGCACTAAAGGACAGTGAAAGATTCTACAACAGTCTAAATGTTGCTTTTGTAACCCATCGGTTATAAGGATCATAACAGGAACTACACTCGATTGACATTGAATGACAACCTTTGTCATTGATGCCAAAGGGGGAGTAGTAGAAGATGAGAAAAAGGAATAGGGATGAGAAAAATGTATGAAAGAAGAGATCATCTGCTCAGGGGGAGCACACGGTTTTGACAGCTTTGGTAAGACAATTTTGGACAACACTTTTGGATATACTTTTTGGCTTTTTCTCATGAGTGTTGCCATTAATGCCAAAGGGGGAGATTCTTGGCAAATGTACACTCTAGTGAGAAATTGTAGGCGATTGAAGGTATTGTCATTGATGACAACCTTACAATCCTATGGCACCAGAAGACACCAACATAGGCACAGACACCGACACCAGTAGCGGCAAAGATGTTTACCGACACCCTAGCTGACAAGATTTTGTTTATTGTATTTTGTATTTAATTGTAAAATCTTTTTGTAAGCCGACAAGGCATATTGTAATAAGGCTCATTTATAAGTATGAGATCTTGTAGAACATTTGTAAGGGGAATATGCAAGATGGATAATATGTGCGAATATTAAGGTAGATTATGGAATAAGGTTTATGATTATTGCAAGAGCTTAAACCGGTACTGAACCTGGCATAGCAGATGCTGAATTGAAGAAGTACATGACATTGGATTTACATAATCCACTTTTGTAAGTCAGTGAGAATTCCTTTTTGTATTTAAGCAGTGAGCTTTAGCCAATTGGCCTTTCTGCATGTGCAGGCCCCTATTGTATCAGTAATATTCACTTATTGGCCAGTGAGCGAATATTGTGGGTCATGAATCCCACCGAGGTTTTTCCCACACTGGGTTTCCTCGTTAAAAATATTGTGTTATGGTGTGCTTTCTATGTTGTGTTTGCTGATCTTATTTACTGCATTATTTCTGGTTTACCGGTACACTGTTTTGGCATGCAATTCATTTAATAAGTTTGGAAAATCCATTAACCAATTAGATACTAATTCACCCCCCCTCTTAGTATCTTTGGGAATCCTAACACTTGTTGGTTAGCATGCAATTCTAGTTTCATGATTAGCTTAGATAACTTGCATGTGTGTTTGGTTTTTGAACTAATTAATGCATCTCCTCTCCTATTTCTACAATTAGTAGCATAACCATTTTTGTGCATTCCCACGAGAAAAATATAGCTGGTTACTGGCAGTTCGAAATGTTGGATCTGGCACTTCTTTGGCATGGATTCAACCACCCAAATCAATTGTTTAAGTGATAGATAGATTTTAGGGAGCTTAAGCTTTAGTTTAGACTTGTTTTTCCTCCATTTTTTAGTCAGTTTTATTCAGTTGCAGGTGGTAGTTTTGCCCAGAAACCCTAGTTTCAGGCTTGGATATTTTCAGTTACAAACTCTATATAAGCCCCTCTATTGTTTGTAATAGGGGTTGGATTTTTTACATAGACATTCATTGAGATATTATTGTAGTTTTGGTGTGATCTTTTTGTTGAGATTTTACTGAATGTGGATGAAGTTTGTTCATGTCATGATATCTCAGATTTGTGCTTAATGATTCAAACTTCTTACATAGATGGAATTTTTAATCATTGGATGATTTAAAGCAATAGATGAATTAGCTACAATTTTGTTTTCAGAAGCATATTATGAATTCTATCTTGCATGTGTGCACTCAATTTGGTTGTACAATTTGTGTTATAAATACTTGTCTTAGTTGTCAATTATGTCAAACCTGGTGATTTGGATTGGTCCATATGTGATGCAAAATAGTGGAAGATGAGTATTTGTGATGTGATGCAGAATAGTGGAAGGTATGTATGTATGATGAGATGCAAAACAATGGAAGATAGGTATGTATGTTGCAGATGGAAGATCTTAATTGTTGTTGATATATTGCAAACATGTTTACCACTCTAGGAATATCTATTGTCAGTGTGAGGATACATTTATCTTGATGAGAGAGATTTGGTGTTGGTTATGGCAATCAATTTAATGCTCTAGTCGTTCATGAAACCTGACAATATGTAGTTGGCTTATTTCAGAAGTGAAGTCCTCCACATTTGTGTCCTGATACAGATATGGTAGTACAATTTTTTTATTTTCATCAATTGAGATTGGTGTATTCATGGTTTTCGTGCTCTGGAAGTCTTGATTTGGATGTTGTGCTCTAGAAGTGTACTCGGTTATGCAGTGTTGAGAAGATCTTCAAGCTCTAATTTCCTCCAGTTTCTTGATTTCTAATAATAATCTTTTAATGGTTCATTGTTCATGTCTTTAACCTTGTGATACTAAGCTAGATCATGTTCTTTATGCTCTAGTAGCATGTTATTATAAAAATTCGAGGATATTCTCAATCTAAGTTAGTCTAACCTTGAAATATTATGTTGATATTTTTCTCTAGTGATTGTAGTGTGTGATTTGATCGTTGAAATATCATTTGGTAAAATCTTATTGAGGTCAGCTTGTTGTACATTCTTATTGTTACACTCATATATATATATATATATATATATATATATATTTCATAACAAGGTATGAGAGAAAAGTATGAGATGAATGAATTGTGATGAAGTAAGTGAAGAGTAAGGTGGTAAGCAAAAAACAAATGAAGTTGATGCTGCTTGAGTAAAAGAGAAGGGCATATCTAGTGCGACGATGTTTGGGAGTAGGCAAATACTAAAGTGTTTTGCAAAGTTTTCTTAACCAAATCTACTGCAAGGTGTGTTGTCTAAGCTTAATAAGAACTAATCCCATGCATATGTAGATGCAAATTTATCAGTTCATTTCTTTTCTTTCTGGTAGTGAGCCCTCCGATAGTGAGCCTCTTTTGTAATCCCATATAACTAATTATATTATCTTGAGATTCAACCCTCTCCATATTTTTCCCATTTAGGTTTTCCACATATAAAAATCTAGTGTCTCTCTTATGGATGTGTATGTTTTTTCCCATTTAGGTTTTTCACATTTTGCTTATGTTGTTTATTTCATTTCGTGCTAAGAATATTTAAGGCTAAAATAAGTTTCATATTATTAAAGCAGTCTATTTTTATTGGGGAATATTGATTCACCCCTCCTCTTAGTATTCCAGAATGTTCAACAATTTGATGGTTTCTAAAAATGATTATGGTATTATGTATTTCTTTGATGACTGTATTATATTGATATGAATTGTGTTGATTTTATTTATGTGTATATGGTTTATTGTTGTAGTTTCACCTTCCATGCTCTTAATTATTCATTGTATAACATTGTCTGTTAGGGTTTCATTATTTTATTAAATTAATCATTTCTAAACTCTGCATCTTTTGCATTTATTTATAATCTCTGGCAGCATAGAATAACTAGCATAAACTATTATTTTAGATTTGAATTTCAGTCATATATATTTTCAAAAACTACAAAAAAAAATTGTGCATGTTAGAGAAAGATTGTTGTATTTCTAGTCACAAAACTAGCAAGCCCCCTTGTTTATGACACATTGCTTCCCATTGATTTATCCTACACAACTAAGACCTAGCCTTCTGGAACCTTGGAGCATACTTTGTGTGCTTTTCAAGAGAGCGGTCTCATTGTAGATCTCCTTCAGTTGGTCGTGCTAACACCACTGTCAACTGAATTGGTGCTAGAAGGAGAGCCATAAAACACTAACACTAGAACATATACTCTTTCTCTCTAGAAAGGCATTGGCGGGTGATTAGATCTACCTCTGAAAAGGGAGAATTCTTTGAAATCTCCTAGCATTAAAAGGTTTGTAATGATAAAGGGAAATCCAAAGACGCAAGTTCTTCCTCACCAAATCCTTCTTAGGACATTAGTAGCCTAATGATAGTGACCCCTCCAGCTTTACAACCTATAATAGCCAACATTGCTCAACCACCTCTTCCTATGGCATTCTTTCTCGATGAGATTTATCCTCTCAATTTGACTCAATGTGTGCTATTAGATGATTTGTCTAAGAATATCAAGAAATTCTACCCAAAATACATATACGGAGAGTCTCAAACTGCTAAAGAGCATATTAAAATATTTAAATAGACCCGCCACCACAAGGAAATGTAGCATCAAGATCTAGTATGCGGACTCTTTCCCTACACTATTGGTGAATTCTCTTATAGTTGGTATGCCAATCTTCCCTGAAACACTATCACTACTTGGAAAGACTTAGAAAACAAGTTTTTAGGATAGTTTAAGATCTATGTTGACCCAGTTGTTCGTTATCACCAATTTGTCACATCCAAGAGAGAACCCATTGAGTCCATAGCTATATATAACCACCGATTTCACAAACTTTTTCAGCAATTGGAGTCACCCTAGAAAATTCCATAGGACATAACTATCCAAGTTTATTTGAATTAGTTGGATCCACTTATTGTTGTTTTTATAAGGAGGCTTCCTCAAGAAAAAACTGATACCTTGCAAAAGGTATATGATTTGGCTATGGTGGTTGCTCAAAAAATGGATCCTAAAGGAGCAGTAAATTTTAGTGTCATCCCATCGCTGGTTGGTTTAGGATAGAATAACTTAATTCTAGCCATCAATCAAGAAATTGTTAATCACACTCCATTGCTCAATCCCATGCACATCCCTTCCATGTTTCTCCAAACTCCATTGTTCACGTATTTGAACCATGAGCTGCCACACACAACTTTCTTTCAACAACAAGGTGAGAAAGGTAAAGAATATAGTTCACAATTGATCTCTGAATTGGAAGCAGTTAAGAAAACATTATCCCAAGTCACTGACGAGTTGACTTAAAAAATTAAACCACTCCTTGTATCACCAATCGACTTCACTTGGCGTGACCCCAGGTTTCAATTCCCCAAATTATAATCAGAATAACCAAAATTTTGCAATTAAAACCTTTGGATAGCCTCGACCAAATAGATAGTGGAGCACTAGGCCAAATAATAGAACACTTCCAAATCAAGAAGAAACAACAAATTTGTGTGTATTTACTGAAGCTAATCTAGCTGCTCAGGATGTAGGTTGCATGAGACATTTGAACATTTGTAAATTCACTATGGAGAAATGCAGAAAGCTTCGTAGATCATTGATGCAGAGCCAAGCAACAAACTAGGTGATAATCTTCCCTCACCCACAACTACTATGTCCAAACCAAGTTGTTTTGTTTCTTCAAGGTATCAAACAACACACCTACCAATTTCTCAACTCACATAACAATTTGTGTGACCAGATCCATAAAAGATTTGTATCTAACACTATCTTCTGGTATCAGTGGGATGGAAACACTCAACCCTAGTGTGAATAGTAGACAATATTACAATATTGGTGGGATGGAACCATATTGGATTTTGTCTATTGGTGGTCCAAAAAACTCAAAACATCCATTAGATCTGACTGTCAAATGTGTTGGGGGGGTACTTGTCTCACAACTATTCTATTTGTGTAGTAGCCCTATCGGTTGGGTTTTCCCCACACAACTTACTAAAATTCAAAAGGACAAGACAAACTAAGGGAAAATTTAGATACCCTTTATCAAGTTACACAATTTCCAAAGGCTTAGACTCTAACCCCAATTTTGAAGGTCTGTACCCTTATTGTCCTTACAGACCTAATTAGGCCAATTAAGCCTAATTTACAAAGAAAGTACCCCTTGTATTAGTCCCTTGACTAAACCAAAACTTCTGCAAGGTGGGGTAAGATGTCAAACCACCAAATCCAAGGTTTCAGGACTTGATCCCATCTCCTTTTCCTGCTGCAAGTGATTTTCACTTCTACAGTTCAGGTGATCACATAGAGATGCCCACCTAGGGTCAATTCAACCTCCTCGGGCTTGGAGCCTCCCTACAAACCAGCACCAGAATATTATGGAAAAATGGCCCCTGTAACATTTTCCCATAGGTTGTTTGGTCCTCTGGTGAAAATGTCAGATTAAGAGCATTTTTTCAGTGAAATCCTAGGTGCTAGCGGGGTTTGTGACCAGTCCAAACAGGTTTTGACTGATCTCTACAACCCGATTATCTCAAGACCTAAAACTTGATTCAAATGAAAGGTAAGAGACTTCCCTAACTCATCCAATTGGTTTCAGGCATCCACTAATCCGTATAGGTCAGAAATGAACATCAAACACACAAATTTTTAGGAAAGTCCAAGTATGTTGTATTACTCCAAAACATCACCAACTTCAACAACAACAACAACCCTAGAATTGATCCAAGTGGACCTAATATAGCCTCCCTAATAGTTTCCAACCACTTTTGAAACTTTGGAACCGTTGGAGTATTAGTTAACCCCTTTTTGCAACATTTTGCAACGACAACAAAAGTTGTCAACTTGCAACTTTCAAATTTGGCGACTCGAAGGTGTATTTGGACTATTCCAAGGATTGGTCTAATGTTTCTAAGACCAATATTTATTTCCTGACTCATGCCTACACTCCTACTGACCCACATGGTCATTTGTTCATGGTGGCTTATAAAATGCACCAATGACAATGCCTTACATCCATTGGGCCTTATTGACTCACAAATCTATCAACCTACTACATATGATGTCAATGTGACAAGGTCATTACATTTTCACCTCACGGGTGATATTAGTCTCTTTAGGCTTAATTTGTGTCATTGGGTAATCCTGCACCAATCATGTAGTCCAAATCAAAGCCACCTTATAAACTAATGAATTGTAGGGTCCACCCTTGACTCGACTTGTTTTGACTAGAGTTGAATTTTAATTCATGCATGATAGACATTATTGGGCATATGCTATTTCAGATTATTTATATGATGTTGATACTATCATTATTGATCATGTGATTTATTAGAAACTATATACTTATTATGTGATTGATTATCGAAAGACTATATTGATCATGTGATTTGAGGAGCATAAGTGTTGATGGATTTTACATGTTGTACTATAATCATGAATTATACTAATCATGCACTTAATGATGTTTTATGTACTGACCATATTTAATGATTAACTATGATGAGTTGAGCTTATGGTGTGTTTGATTGTTGTATGACTATCTTCGGGATAGAGACAATGCCACAACACTCATTGCGAGTGGGATGTGTCGTTGTGATTCTCTAACCCTTGCCAGTTATAATATATATATGCATATGTCGTATCATTGCTTTGTGGATGCAGGATTTGTAGGTACTAGACACCGACTCCACCTGGCTCCATAGGTCTGAGCATGTCTTTAAATCCCAATGGTAAGTGGTTCGAAGTTGGCATAGGTTCCCCTCACATACTCTAGGTCTAAGTTGTTCACTGTGAGTCGTCAGTGTCTTGGCGCAAGTCGCCATGTCAATTAATAAGCTTGATTTCTCCTATGTTGTGAGTATGTTAGTATTGGTTGGTTAATCCTATTATGTTGATGCTGATTGGTTATTGATGTGAGATTAAAAAGTTAATAATGTTTATTTTAATTATTTTGATTAATAGCGGTTTGATTATTTGGCTATCTAATGTTTAATTTAATTTATTGGATTCTTGCCTTTTTGGGTATTTAATTATTTGATATTTAAATATTTATTTATTTTAATGATGATTTAATATTTATTGTTTAGCTTATGTTGTGGTCTTATATTTATTTGTGATTTGACCTTTTAATGATATTTAATTATTTATTTATATATTTAATCACCTATGGCTTAATATATATTTGGTATTTAATGTTTATCTGGTTCTTTAATTCATTTAGGAGCCTTTAGTTTATTTGACTTAATTTCCCCATTTGATTTATTTAATTGTGGCTCATGTTTTATTTATTAGTTGACTTTTATATTAAGTGGGTTGTATAAATACACTTTATAATAAATTAATAAAACATTCCCACCTAATTGTAAAAGCATGATTTATATTTATCTTACCTACCCTCTTGTCTTATTGGTTGAAATTGAAAAGGGAGGTAAAATTATATTATATGGTGGGGTTGGTAAAATATATTATAGATTGGAATATTTTGATTGGCCAAGATTGAGGCTAGGGTTTTTGGTTAATGTTTGTCTTTTTATTTTCTTTCCCGTGAAGTTTTTGGGGTTGGCTTCTTCTTTGCAAAATTATTCTCTGCAAGATTTTTCCTTGGGTTTTTGGCTTGGATTGTTGCTGGAGCTTGTTGGTTTTGGCTTTTGGATTTAGGGATTTCTTCTTTAGCTTCTTTGCATCACACGGGTTGCAGGTTGGGGATGTATTCTTCTTTTGTATTTTGTTTTACAATTTTCCTGTATGCTCCGTGTCTACAAAATTATTTTTTATTTTTATTTTTTTGATAGGTAATAGGCCGTAGCCGCAATATTTTGAATTATTATTATTATGTTTGATTAGATTGACCCAAGACCTTCCCCATCCTATGGAAGGCCAAGAGTCACAGGTTAGAATTCCACTTTAGATGTCCCTATTGGGAATTGAACTTGGGTCTCCATAGTGAGAACCCAGTGTTTTAAACAGTTAATCTCAACCCCTTGGACCTTCGTGTCTGCATATTTAATGTGTGAGATTTGGAAAATAAATCTATAGTTGTATAGTTTGGAAGGAAATAGGTGAATGCATAAACTTGTTGCAAGACTTTATTCTATGGTTTGTGGAAAATACTTGTATTCTAGATTTTATTTGGTGTCTTTCTGAGTCTGTGTCGTGAATGGAGTTTTCGATTGATTCTTGGTTTTTAAGTGTTTATTATTTATTTCATTTATGCCCTTTAAAACTATTGTTCTGGGTGACTCTGTGTATATACTTTTCAAAGCTTAATATTTTCAAGTTTAATTTTTAAGCTCTGCCGAAAGTTCTGTGTTTTTCCATCTATTTTATGCAAAAGCATTGATTCTACATATGCGTTGTCCTTTGTTGCATAGGCATTGTCCTTTCATGCATTTGCATTGTCCTTTCAGTCATTTGTGTTGTCCTTTCATGCATTTGCGCTATCCTTCATTGCATTTGCGTTGTCTTTTCGGCAAAAGCATTGTCTTTAATTGCACAAGTGCTAAACTATTAAACGCAGGTGCTAACCTGTAATGCAAAAGTGTTGTTCTACCTGTTTTGGTGTTTTTCACTATTTTCCCAAATAGTTTTGGATTTTCGACTTTCGTTTCATTTCAGAGGCTTTTTGGGATTTTTGTAGACATTTTTCAGCTACTGTTATTTATCAGTTTGATGTGATTTTATGTTTTCTATGCTGCAAGATTCTTGACTTATTTATTGTTGAATATTTGAATCTTTTCTTATATTGAGATGTTGCAATGGAAAGAAGTGTTGTGGAGACAACAAGATGTTAATGCTATGGAGACAACAAGGTGATATTATTGTGAAGACAATAGAATTGATATATTTTATTGATGGAATATTTCTTATATGATATGGATTTCCACTTGAGGCTCATTTGCATTATAATGGTTTTAAGCCCTTTGCGCTCTTTAGCTATGGTTTTTCCCTTGCATGTTTTTATGGGTTGTTGTGCTACATGATGAAGTTATGGATCTTTTCTTGGAATTTGAATTTAGAGCCTCTTATGATTTATTGTTGGGCCATGTTAGGATGAGCGGACTCCCTTGTGACGACTAGGGTCATGAGAGATAGGCTTGCATGAGGTTCCTTGTAAGGATGTATGAAGTCTAGACCACCAAGGCACATTGGAGTTTTCTATGATTTTGTAAACAAGTGATAACATTATTAATGAATTAATTGGAATGGGTAATTAGATCTCATTAAAACAAGATAATTAATAGTTCGAGCCTCATGGCTAATTCCTAGGGAGGATGTTTTAGGATAAGCATGAGAAGGCCATGAAGACGGTAAGTCAAATCTCCTTTGATTATGTCATGGGTAGAATGGCTCCACATGTCTATCGGGGTTATACCATGAAGAGTTGTGTATTAGCAATATTATGGGGGAGGATAGCATGTGATGACACTCCGCTACTACATGTGTCCTTTGCTTGAGATGTATTTATGCCTTGTTGATTTGTGCACTTATGGGGGTTTTCTATTTGTGCTATCTTGTGATTGATGCTTGCTTGAGTGTCCTTGTGTTGTTTAGTCTCTTTGGTTTTAAGTGTCAGCGTAGATGTAGAGTGTGTGTTGGGACCTTGTGTCATCTCCTAGCACGGGGGGTGGTTCCTTCGGTTCCACATGGTCGAGTGGTTGGTGCTTTTAAACCATTGGGATGTTCCTATCTTTGGATTATTCTTGCATGGATGAGGATTCTTCTTTAGATTGTTCTTGGATAATAATTGCAGCAAGAATGTAAATGATGATGTGATTTATGTAATCAAATTCTTATGTAATGTTTGTAAAAAAAATCATGCTTATGATAAATGGCTATGTTGTTCTAGTTGTAGTGATAACTTTGGTTATGGTAGATGATTGTAATGATGAATCCTGAAGTTGTATTGTATCGCATTTATATTAAATGAAGTGGATGTACAAGATGTGGATAAGTAATATGGTTTGGAAATAAAAGATGCAATTTGTATTCCCGATGAGCCATATTAAAAGGAAATGGTGTAAATGTTATGATAATGGTATTAGGCTTGAAATCATGTCTTTAACTAATGCTTTAAGCAGAAGAAATATTATGCCTCCATAGGATGTTTGAGTATGAGTAATATTGGAAGATATCTTAGGACATGTTTATGAGTTGTGATTAAAGATTTGAAATTGTAGTATCATACTTCATAGATAGTGATCTAAAGATTGAATGGAAATTTTATAATAATTGGGATGTAGTTGAATGGTCCTTATGAAAGTAGTGTATGGATGTTCTTAATGAATGAATTATAAATCTTATTAATGGAAATTACTAGTAAGTGTATGGATAGACGGTAAAATGAATGCTTGTCTTTTAAAAAAGGATTAGAATGTATCATGTGTTATGGTTTAAGATTATATCTCCTTTGGTGGATGCTATTAGTTTTTATGGAATTAGGATATTGTATCTTAGTCGTGTTGATACGAATTCGTGTGGTTACTTAATTTGTAATAAGATGGTGGTTGGTTAATTGTTATAGTGTAGGAGATTTTATGATGATTAAATGGGCTATGGATTAAATGTTTAAGGAGACTTTGTGAGACTTTGGGAATCATGATGAACTAATAAGCATGCTAGGAGTATAGAATCATAAATAATTATGTGGAAGTTAATCGTAAATAGAAATTGTGTTAATGTAATGTAAGGATTAATCTTGGTATGTGAATGGTGATGTTATAGTCAAAGGTTTGTTAATGGTAATAAGAAACATTTGGACTTGGTGTATAAAATGAACCTAAGAGAAAAGGGAAATAGCTATGCATTGAAAGATAGAATCTCATATTAAATGAAAGATTAAGTAGGTTGCATATCATGAGTGTTAGGTATTGCTATGTTGCACCTATGTGTTTATAATGATTTAGATTGAGGTATTGATTTGGAAGAAAGTAAATGCTTATTGCTTATGTAGGTAGATTAAGTAATGGTGTTAAGATACCCTAGGGAGTTAGTACTAATGATTTATTGTATTCCTCTTGCGTAATTGGTTGAATAGCTTGAGTGAATTATTTTATGTTCATAACACTTAAAAGTTGTTGTGTGCTCACTGCATCGCTTAAGTGTTGTTACGTGTTGCATTAATAAAAATAAAAATAAAAAATTAAGTTAGTGTGTATCTAGCTATATTTCTCTGGGGTATTTTGGCGGGCATTGCATTTGGTATCAGAGCCCATGTTGCAACACTGGGATCTCTGGTTAAGGATGTTGCTATTAGTCTTGTGAATTTGTCTTGATGTTCCTTTGAATCAAGTTACTCTTTGAGATTTGTGTTAGAAGAAGTGTTATTGGAATCTTTGGAATCTTAAATATCTATGCCTTGTGTCTCTCTCTAATTCCTTTTAAGAATCATAAATTTAAGTAAGGTGTGTATTTATTCCATATGCATGTCTCCAGATTAAGAGAAGTGTCTATATGTCTTACTTTCTTTGTAAATTTCTAGTGCTTACTTGAATAATTAAGGTTGCTTTCCTTATACATAATTAATTATGTTGCAGAATGAGAAAAGAATGTGTGTATCCTCTTAACTAATGTGATGATCATAAAATTAATCTGTTATGTTGATCTTCTTATGAATAGAAGGATGAAGTGTTTGTATTATGCATTTAGGAATAATTTAGTATAGATCATGATGTGAAAATTAAAGAAATTGTATGTGGTGCTTAATAAAGTAGTTGGAATGCCTTTTTCCTTATTTTAATCTCCTATGTGAAATGTAAGGAAGTTAGTTGGTAATATAATGGTTACCCCATAGAATTATTGGTTGTTTTGGTATATGTGTGATTTTGTATGTAATAAAATATTGTTTGAGGAAATCATAGCCATCAAAGGATTTGGGATTGCTAGTTGCACGTGTGTTGGTTGGATATCTTATGGAAGTTGAAATTGCATACCTTTAAAAGTGGTAGCTGTATTTGGCATGACTAGAAAATTCAAATTGAGTTTGCATAAATTTGTGTGTATTGATTTGTGTTGGAATATCCCTTTCTTCCTATTCTCTCTCTTTGGGGTAAAAGATTCAAATAATTGGGGGTTATTGATATTAAGTATAAGGATTGGATAATGATTTATGAATATAACTCGTAAACATTAAAGGGAAGATTAGATGAAATTAATTTGCATTGAATACTGAAATTTAGGTATTGCATTCATCATCCTTGTTCTTTAAAGGGAAGAATTGATTAAATAAAATATCCCATCATTTAAATAGTAAATGTATCACAAAACTAAAGGGAGATGAATATGTGTATTTAAGCAAGGATTGGTGCATTGTATATGTAGAAATCAAAATGATACCATTGTGTCTTTATTTGGTTTGGCAAGATAAACATTTTAGCTTTGTGTAGGAATTATGTGGCATTGAATAAATATTTCTCTTAAATAGATGGATAAATTAAGAAAGGTCACTATATCATTGCCTTATTTGAATTTTAAGAAGTTCTTCCTTAGTGAATTCTAATGAGATAAAATGATAATTAGTTATATGAAATTGTGTTGGGATTCTAAATGTCAGTTTGTCTTGAAATGTCGAAAATACATAGTCTATGAATGTTAGTAATCAAGTAATAATAGGAAGTTAGTTTAAATAGAATGATGTGTGCATTCTTGGAATTTAAGTTGTATTAGATGAAAATAAAACTAAGTTCTGGAAGTGGGACTGAGATATTCTTAGCTTAGATAGCTAGAAGTATGTCAGAAGATTATTATTGGTAAGAGTAGAAATTGATATTAAACTTTGGCTTTTGTAATAAGACCTACTTTGCATGTTTAAATATATGATTGACTAAATTGCTTAAAGGCCTTATGAAGGACTTTCTAATCTTCTATAGATTGTTAGTTGTGCATTAATGGAAATGATGCGTGTTATAGTCTACTATTGAGTGACTAATTAAAGCTCAACCTCTATTTCTGTTACAACTTTGTGAATATGATCATGATATAGATAAGATATCTTGAACATTAGTCATGGTATGAGTATATTCCTTGTGCATGTGTGAGTGCATAGTTGCTTTATCTCTTCCTACCTATGTCAACCTTCATAAAGGATAATTGCCTAGATTTTCAAAAATATTGAACTGCTTTAAAAATAATGAAAAGAATATGGACATATGGATAAAATAAAAGTCTTAAACATATGTTATGCACTCTCTAACACATTCAAGGAATTTCACCCTTGGATGTTGTGTAGTGGTTACTCCCTTTGGTGTGACTAATGTTGGTCACCTTGTGATGTGGGTTGGATGAGTTGTTTATTTTTCCTTGAGATAATTTATGATTTGTGCGATGTGTCGCTGGGATTAATGTGTATTTTTGAGGTTTCTTTACTTTTAGGATGACCGCTAAGTTCTTCTTTCATTTATTTTTCCCTCATGGTGGCACTTGTCACACTTAAATTTCTTGATTTATTTTGCCGGGAACTTTTCTTCTCTTTTAATTTAATGAATTGATTGGAGGATATTTCCTTGACCTCCTCTTTTGTTGTCTATGATGGTCATTCTGAGTGTCAATGTATTGTTGGCCCAAATCTTGAGCCAAGTGTTGTCTCTATCATGTTCATTTGAGACCTCTGATAGTGTGTGTGAGGGAGGATATCGCGGAAAAGTGCACTAGACTAAGAAAACAATTAGATAAGGTTGTTATTAGCTGAGTAAATGAAACGTGTTAATAAGATTAAATTTATTGGTAACTTTCTAAAATTTATAGTAGATAGAAGTGCCTTGGTATTGTGAAGTTTGAAATTTATGGAATAGATAAATAAAAGAAATTGCTGATTTCTTGCCTTCAAAATCTTGGTGTGCACATAACGGATTAAGGATGCCCTTTGAATGATTTGATTGGATAAGGATTACATCTAATGTTTGTATAAAGTGTAGCACAATGTAAGCATGGTGGAAATTAGGACATTTGAATTCCATGAAATTTGTTCTTTTAAATAAATAGTTACATATGCTTGGTTATTGTGTGAGGTCTTGAGTACATTTAATTTGAGGAAGCTTATTTTTAAAATTTATTCCCTCATTTAGGCTTATGAGATGATTTGTTCAATAATATAATAGGTGCATATGTGTAAGATATTGTGTAAATATATATATATCTCTCTATTTGCATGCAACTAGATGTTGAAGGAGTGTTACTATGAATATTGGTGTGAAAAATAGTGAATTATTCTTATTGATGCTTAACTTAGTGACTAAAGTTACAGTTTTGTATTGCAAGTGTGATTAAAATGAAGTTCCCTTGTAAGTATTTAAATAGTTTAGTGTACATATCATAATTTATAGGAGTTGGTACTTCATTTACCTCTTGTGTAATGTGTTTACTTCAAATAATTGAAGCATAAGGAGGAAATTTAGTTGTCATTATCTTTCTTGGAGTTAGAAAATATTATAATATGGTTGTGTTAAAAGGAAGTTTTGATTTATGTGTGCTATTTGTCACCCTAACTCTTACGACTTCCAGGAGTAAGTCGAGTCTAAGGGGGGGAGGATGTAGGGTCCACCCTTGACTTGACTTGTTTTGACTAGAGTTGACTTTTAATTCATGCATGATAGACATTATTGGGCATATGCTATTTCAGATGATTTATATGATTTTGATACTATCATTATTGATTGTGTGATTTATTAGATATTATATACTTATTATGTGATTGATTATCGAAAGACTATATTGATCATGTGATTTGAGGAGCATAAGTGTTGATAGATTTTATATGTACTATAATCATGAATTATACTAATCATGCACTTAATGATGTTTTATGTACTGACCATATTCAATGATTATCTATGATGAGTTGAGCTTATGGTGTGTTTGATTGTTGTATGACTGTCTTTGAGATAGAGACAATGCCACATCACTTCTTGTGAGCGGGATGTGTCGTTGCGATTCTCTAACCCTTGCCTATTATAATATATATATATATATATATATATATATATATATATATATATATATATATATATATATATATATATATATATATATATCATATTGTTGCTTTGTGGATGCAGGATTTGCAGGTACCAGACACCGACTCCACCTAGCTCCACAGGTCAAAGCATGTCTTTAAATCCCAATGGTATGTGGTTCGGAGTTGGTACAGGTTCCCCTCACATACTCTAGGTCTAAGTTGTTCACTGTGAGTCATTAGTGTCTTGGTGCAAGTCACCATGTCAGTTAATAAGCTTGATTTCTCCTGTGTTGTGAGTGTGTTAGTATTGGTTGGTTAATCCTATTATGTTAAGGCTGATTGGTTATTGATGCGAGATTAAATAGTTAATAATATTTATTTTAATTATTTTGATTAATAGCAATTTGATTATTTGGCTATCTAATGTTTGATTTTAATTTATTGGATTCTTGCCTTTTTGGGTATTTAATTATTTGATCTTTAAATATTTATTTATTTTAACGATGATTTAATATTTATTGTTTAGCTTATGTTGTGGTCTTATATTTATTTGTGATTTGACCTTTTAATTATATTTAATTGTTTATTTATTTATATAATCACCTATGGCTTAATATTTATTTGGTATTTAATGTTTATCTGGTTGTTTAATTCATTTAGGAGCCTTTGGTTTATTTGACTTAATTCCCCATTTGATTTATTTAATTGTGGCTCATGTTTTATTTATTAGTTGACTTTTATATTACGTGGGTTGTATAAATACACTTATAATAAAATAATAAAACATTCCCATCTAATTGTAAAAGTATGATTTATATTTATCTTACCTACCCTCTTCTCTTATTGGTTGAAATTGAAAAGGGAGGTATAATTATATTATATGGTCAGGCTGGTAAAACATATTATAGATTGGAATATTTTGATTGGCCGAGATTGAGGCTAAGGTTTTTGGTTAATGTTTGTCTTTTTATTTTCTTTCTTGTGAAGTTTTTGGGGTTGGCTTCTTCTTTGCAAAATTATTCTCTGCAAGATTTTTCCTTGGGTTTTTGGCTCGGATTGTTGTTGGACCTTGTTGATTTTGGCTTTTGGATCTAGGGATCTCTTCTTTAGCTTCTTTCCATCACATGGGTTGCAGGTTGGGGATGTATTCTTCTTTTGTATTTTGTTTTACACTTTTCCTGTATGCTCCGTGTTTGCAGATTTTTTTTATTTTTTTATTTTTTGATAGGTAATAAGCCGTAGCCGCAATATTTTAAATTATTATTATTATTATTATGTTTGATTAGATTGACCCAAGACCTTCCCCATCCTATGGAAGGCCAAGAGTCACAACTTAGAATTCCACTTTAGATGTCCCTAATGGGAATTGAACTTGGGTCTCCACAGTGAGAACCCAGTGTTTTAACCAGTTAAGCTCAACCCCTTGGACCTCCATGTCTGCAGATTTAATGTGTGAGCTTTGGAAAATAAATCTATAGTTGTATAGTTTGGAAGGAAATATGTGAATGCATAAACCTGTTGCAAGACTTTATTCTATGGTTTGTGGAAAATACTTATATTCTAGATTTTATCTGGTGTCTTTCCAAGTCTATGTCGTGAATGGAGTTTTCGATTGAATCTTGGTTCTTAAGTGTTTATTATTTATTTCATTTATGCCCTTTAAAAATATTATTCTGGGCAACTTTGTGTATATACTTTTTGAAGCTTAATGTTTTCAAGTTTAATTTTTAAGCTTTGCTGAAAGTTGTCTTTTTCCATCTATTTTATGCAAAAGCGTTGATTCTGCATATGCGTTGTCCTTTGTTGCATACGAATTGTCCTTTCAATTATTTGCATTGTCCTTTCAGTCATTTGCAATGTCCTTTCATGCATTTGTGTTGTGCTTTGTTGCATTTGCATTGTCTTTAACTGCACAGGTGCTAAACTATTAAACACATGCGCTAACTTGTAATGCAAAAGTGCTAAACTTCAAAGCAAAAGCGTTGTTCTGCGTATTTTGGTGTTTTTCATTGTTTTCCTAGTCAGTTTTGGATTTTTGAGTTTCATTTCATTTCAGAGGCTTTTTGGGATTTTTGCAGACATTTTTCAGCTACTGTTATTTATTAGTTTGATGCGATTTTATGTTTTCTATGCTGGAAGATTCTTGACTTATCTATTGTTGAAGATTTGAATCTTTTCTTATATTGAGATGTTGCAATGGAAAGATGTTATTGCTGTGGAGACAACAAGATGTTAATGCTATGGAAACAACAAGGTGATATTATTGTGAAGACAACAGAATTGAAATATTTTATTGATGTAATATTTCTTATATGATATGGATTTCCACTTGAGGCTCATTTGCATTATAATGGTTTTAAGCCCTTTGCGCTCTTTAGCTATGGTTTTTCCCTTGCATGTTTTTATGGGTTGTTGTGCTGCATGATGAAGTTATGGATCTTTTCTTGGAATTTGAATTGAGAGCCTCTTATGATTTATTGTTGGGCCATGTTAGGATAAGTGGACTCCCTTGTGATGACCGGGGTCACGAGAGATAGGCTTGCATGAGGTTCCTTGTAAGGAAGCATGAAGTCTAGACCACCAGGGCACATTGGAGTTTTCTATGATTTTGTAAATAAGTGATAACATTATTAATGAATTAATTGGAATGGGTAATTAGATCTCATTAAAACAAGATAATTAATAGTTGGAGCCTCATGGCTGATTCCTAGGGAGGATGTTTTAGGATAAGCATGAGAAGGCCATGAAGATGGTAAGTCAAATCTCCCTTGATTCTCTCATGGGTAGAAACGGCTCCACATGTCTATTGGGGTTATGTCATGAAGAGTTGTGTATTGGCAATATTATGGGGGAGGATAGCATGTGATGACACTTCGCTCCTACATGTGTCCTTTGCTTGAGATGTATTTATGCCTTGATGATTTGTGCGCCTCTTGGAGTTTTCTATTTGTGCTATCTTGTGATTGGTGCTTGATTGAGTGTCCTTGTGTTGTTTATTCTCTTTGGTTTTAAGTGTCAGCGTAGATGTAGAGTGTGTGTTGGGACCTTGTGTCATCTCCTAGCACGGGGGGTGGTTCTTTTGGTTCCACATGGTCGGGTGGTTGGTGCTTTTAAACCATTGGGATGTTCCTATCTTTGGATTATTCTTGCGTGAATGAGGATGCTTCTTTAGATTATTCTTGGATAATAATTGCAGCAAGAATGTAAATGATGATGTGATTTATGTAATGAAATTCTGATGTAATTTTTGTAAAAAATTCATGCTTATGATAAATGACTATGTTGTTCTAGTTGTAGTGATAACTTTGGTTATGGTAGATGATTGTAATGATGAATCTTGAAGTTGTATTGTAACGCATTATATTAAATGAAATGGATGCATGAGATGTGGATAAGTAATATGGTTTGGAATTAAAAGATGCAATTTGTATTCCTGATTAGCCATGTTAAAAGGAAATGGTGTAAATGTTATGATAATGGTATTAGGCTTGAAATGATATCTTTAACTAATGCTTTAAGTAGAAGAAATGTTATTCCTCAGTAGGATGTTTGAGTATGAGTAATATTGGAAGATATCTTAGGACATGTTTATGAGCTGTGATTAAAGATTTGAAATTGTAGTATCATACTTCGTAGATAGTGATCTAAAGATTGAATGGAAATTTTATAATACTTGGGATGTAGTTGAATGGTCCTTATGAAAATAGTTTATGGATGTTCTTAATGAATGAATTACAAATATTATTAATGGAAATTACTAGTAAGTGTATGGATAGACGGTAAAATGAATGCTTGTCTTTTAGGAAAGGATTAGAATGTATCATGTGTTATGGTTTAAGATTATATCTCCTTTGGTGGATGCTATTGGCTGTTATGGAATTAGGATATTGTATCTTAGTTGTGTTGATACGAATTCGTGTGGTTACTTAATTTGTAATAAGATGGTGGTTGGGTAATTGTTCTTGTGTAAGAGATTTTATGAGGATTAAATGGGATATGGATTAAATGTTTAAGGAGACTTTGTGAGTAATGCCTTATGTACTTTGGGAATCATGATGAACTAATAAGCATGCTAGGAGCATAGAATCATAAATAAGTATGTGGAAGTTAATCGTAAATGGAAATTGTGTTAATGTAATGTAAGGGTTAATATTGGTATGTGAATGGTGATGTTATAGTCAAAGGTTGGTTAATGGTAATAAGAAACATTTGGACTTGGTGTTTAAAATGAACCTAAGAGAAAAGGGAAATAGCTATGCATTGAAAGATAGAATCTCATATTAAATGAAAGATTAAGTAGGTTGCATATCATGAGTGTTAGGTATTGCTATGTTGCAACTATGTGTATATAATGATTTAGATTGAGGTATTGATCTGGACGAAAGTAAATTCTTATTGCTTATGTAGGTAGATTAAGTAATGCCATTTAGATCCCTAGGGAGTTAGTACTAATGATTTATTGTATTCCACTTGCGTAAGTGGTTGAATAAATTAAGTGAATTATTCTATGTTCATAACACTTATATGTTGTTGTGTGCTCACTACATTGCTTAAGTGTTGTTACGTGTTGCATTAATAAAAATAAAAATAAATTAAATTAGTGTGTATCTATCTATATTTCTCTGGGGTATTTTGGCGGGCATTACATGAATGTTATGATTACGGAGTCATATTTTTGTAGGAGTGAGACTTCTCCCTCACAAATAGTTATAGAAGAGGAGTTCATCTTTCCTTTTGAAAAGGAGGGTGAACCAGAGTACTCTGAAGTGCATGCCTTCTAGAATCACACCAGCTATAATCTTAGAAGTAAGAAGGAATCATTTATTGATGGTATTCCTCCCATGTCCCAGCCAATTCCACCAAACCCACATGTAAGTAATACCCTACCATCTCCCAAATGACCTAAAAATATATCATCCAAGCTGACATATACTCTTGCTACCAGATCATCTATAGTGAACACCAAGAAATAGAGCACATTTGAGGATTTGAAGAAGGTGAAATCCAATATGTCGATGTTTGATGTGTCGTAAAATTGCCCAGTGCATAGAGAAGCTCTGATCCAATCCTTGAATCCTACATGAAAGGATGTTTCCCCTCTGATACTTGCAAAACTAAAAGAAAATCTCAACGTAACAAAGATGATGCCTAAAATGATTGCAGATGCAACAAAGGCACAAACTTGCATAATTGCTTATTTGATTTGGGCACCTCTTGCAATGTTATGCCATATTTCATTTGTCAAAAATTAGGCATGACCCTAACCCAAGCCAACTAAGTGGTTATCTAATTGGATAAATCAGAAGTAAAGATGATTGGTGTCTTGAATATTATTCAGTTGCAATTAATGGAAAATCCTCACATCTAAGTTTATATCAACATCCACATTCTAGATATTCTAGAACTATATGGCATGCTACTCAGTTAGGATTGGACTAAGAACTTAAAAGGTTGGTTTTTGATTGATTTCACATAGTTGTGGGTTCCATGGAGAGGTGTCAATAATTAGATTAATATGGATGTCAAACCCAAACTTGAGAAAATGATAACTAAGTATAATGCCTCAAACGAGGTAGTGAATCTTGTGGAAGCTAATCTAGGAGTATACAAGATGGATCAAATATTTGCATTCATTCACCAACAAGAAGACAAATCAAGTTGTAGTCCTATTTTGGGCCTACAAGAGTTCACTCTGAATGATGAATGCCTCGCCAACTTCATTAACAAGATGGTCACAAAATTAAACATTTTTTTGTGGGAGATCTAGAGCCATCTGTCTTACTATTCCCTGGTTGATGTTACCTTCACAAACATGAGTGCTCATAATTTAATTGTCCATATTGTCAAGATGTTATAGCTCAAGATCAAATCTAGATCCTCCAAGAGGCCAACAATTCCACCTTCTCATCATCTTCTAAACTAGGCTCTTGAAATGGTCAATTGGATGATAATCCGTATGGATATAGTTTAGACACATTTGGGTTAGATCAAGAACTCACTCCCCTATATGGTGATGGTGCTTCTTTAGATGATAGAATCTCTGATGCACTTGATGAAAATGTCCAATCAAGGCCAATTTCTTCTAAGGAGAAGATTTACTTGGAATAGTCAGCACTAGAAAATGCACCTAAAGAAGATCAAATTGACCAAGGCCAAAAGTAGTTTTAATATAAAGTGGAATATCAGGGAAAAGCTCCTGCATCAGTAGCTAAAATTACAACTGAGCCATAGCAGCTTGAAGATGGTAATAATTTTCAAAACATGAAAAACTCAACAACCATGTGAACCAGATCTTTGATCAACTAGAGCCAACCTTTAAGACATAAGTCTAGGAATAAAATCAATTCCTAGAATAATAAAGAGATAGGGACCTAGATACTCTGATTTGATGGTTCAAAGAGAAAGCAAGGAAGTGGAGCTGGAGTAGAATTAATTGACCCAAGAGGAAAGTATTTCTTTGCTACCCTTAGATTGCAATTCACTTATACCAATAATATAGCAGAATATGAAGCTCTCATCCATGGGTTGTTGATGGCACATAAGAATAAGGTCAAGATTCTACTAGTGAAAGGAGATTCACAATAAGTAATCATGCAAATTAGAAGCCAATATACTTACCATGATAAGGTGCATATAGGAATAGAGTTTGGCACTTGATAGATGAATTTAATGCATTTACATTAAATCCATTCCACATCACAAAAATAATGTAGTTTATTATTTAGCGGTAGTGGCGAAATCTCTTGAGCCAATTGGCAATTCTAAGTTGAAAGAGTTTTCAATAGAATTAGTTTCCACACTTGCAGTCCTAGATAATGTGAGAATTTTTTTAGGTATACAAAGGTGACCATTATATATTGGAATTCATCATGTTAGCTAGAGTCTTTGAAAACCAATTGATTGATGAAGCTAAATATGAGGTGGATGATGTCACAGATGAAGGTATCATCAACCTTAAGATTAATTATATTCCCAAAGGGATGGTTGTTTTGGTAAGATTTTTTGACCAAGATGAATCATCTTGGGAGAAAAGGTCATTTGTAGAATCCAATGGGGACAAGGTTGATCCTTACAATCTAGGTACTGAAAATGATAAGAAAGAGGTCCTACTTGGGAAGGTATGCACCACTAAGGAGAGGCAGGGAATCCTCAATGCCTCAAAATGTTTTAGAGAAGTGATATCCTGGGGATATGAAGACCTTAAAACATATGACACCTTAGTGATAGTGCACACCATTACATTGAAACTAGAAGCCAATCCCTTCAAACAAAGACAATGCCCAGTTAATGCCCTTATAGAGCCATTGATCCTTAGGAAGTCCAAAATTTTTTGAATGCCAAAATTATTTTTCCAGTACAATAATCTACCTGGGCTGCAAATTTGGTCCCTGTATGCAAGAAAAATGGAGAAATTGGGTTGTGTGTTTATTTTCATAATCTCAATAAGCCTTTAGATAAGGATAACTATCCTCTATCCTCACTTGATGAAGTTTTGCAAATTGTTAATGGGTCTCAAATGACGCCTTTACTCAATGGATACTTAGGGTATAATCAAGTGATGGTCCAAGAGGAGGATCATTTAAAAATTGTATTCACAACAAAGTGGGGGACTTTTGCATACCGGAGGATGACGTTTGGGCTCATAAAAATTGGGGCAGCTTTTGAACATGCAATAGATATAGCTTTTATTAATTTGGTTGGTAAGTATATCATTATTTATATAGATGATTTTACAATATCTTCCAAGGTGAGAGTTGATCATGTAAGTGATCTCAGAATAGTTTTGCAACATTATCGTGAGTTTGGCATTTCTCTCAACCCCAAGAAGTATATTTTTGGAGTAATTGAAGAAAAATTTCTAGGTCTTGTTATATTTGAAAATGAAATTGTAATTGACCCATAACAGGTTGAGTCTATTCAAAATCTTACATTTCCAAATAGTAAGAAAGAGCTAAAATCTTTCTTCGGGAAGATCAATTTTGTGCATGAGTTAATAAATGACTTTTCTGAATTTTTGCATCCACTGAATGATATGTTGAAGAAGGATTCAAAGATTGAATGGAATTCATATGCTAGAAAGGAATATGATGAGATTAAAGCTACCATAGCTAGTGCCCTTATGCTCACAAGTCCAGATTATGCTAAGCCTTTTAAGATATATTTCTTTTCTTCTGAACACTCTTGCGCTACAGTCTTGACCCAACAAAGTCATCATGTAGGATAAAAACTAATTGCATTCACGAGTACTCCTTTCAAAGATGTGTAATTGAGGTATCCTAGTGGTGCAGGGGCACAAGCCTCAATTTCATAATTTATTGATGAAAACTTAATGTTTTTGATAGCAAGGTGTTGGGAAGGATCAAAGAATCCTTTTTTTATGTTTTGTTTTGTAATAAGGTCCTAATTGTCCATTTTGTAAGGCCTAGTGGCCTAGGGTGCATTATAAACCCTATGGTCAGCTATGGTCAAAGGGACTTAGGATGAGTAGATTTAGGGAGTCAAGGTTGTTTTGTTCTATTTATATCCATTTAAATGTGTTTAGGTCCCTAGGTTGATGATAAAATTAGTTTGAATGGCAAAATGCAAAAATTGTCAAAAATTGTCAAAAATTGACAAAGTTGTCAATTTGTAAAGCAACTTTTCAAAAAGTTGTTGTAATTGGTTTCCCAATGTTCATAACCATATAAAATCAGTTTGAACATGTTATAAAAACTATAAAATTCCTCAACAAACTTGTGTGAGGGTTGTTGTGGTTGAAATTTGTAAAACTTGATATTTGAAATCAATAAAAAAATTGTATTTTCCAGAAAATTTATTGTTCTTTTGGTTGGTACGGAATTTCATGACCTCCAAAATGAAAAATAATTTCATAGGGAGTTAAAGGGGTGAAATAAATTTCTTTTGAATCCGGCCAGAGGTCTGGAGGTGGAGTATTGAGGGAGAAAAGTTGTAACAGATCCAAACAGCCTGGAAAAGTGCCCTTTCCTAGGGCTTCAACTTCAATTTCCCATTTCTTCCAAATCCACCATGGGAAAATTCTAAAACTTGGTGAAATGGAGGATTTGGGAGTTTATTTTAATATCCAAAAATTTTCAGATTGAAAGGATGTAGTTTGGGTGAGATTTTATTAAATTTGGCCAGGCATCTCTATGTGACTGGTTGTGGGAATTGAATAGAATTCATGAACAGTCCCCATAACTTTAGTTTTAATGCAAACTAGAAGATATAACTTGGTATTTGGTGATTATTTGGGTACCCCAAGGTGTTCCAATTTTTTCCCTTGATAAATTGTAGGTTTTGAGTGTAGTTCCTTTGTTAAGTGCTTAAATTAGCCCTTCTAGCCATAGATGAGGGTTCATTAGTAATGGTACTTGCAAGAGGTTCCATAACTTTTCCTTTGGTAGAAAGTGCTGCCATATGTTGGTGTTCAATAAAATAAAACAATATTGGCCTATCCTTTGGATTTTTTTGGTGGGAAGCCAAAAAGTGAGTTTTGAAGGCTAATAGGTCTAAGGAGCCAATTTGCACTTTGTGACTTTTGGGACTTGAACAACCAAATCAGAGGGTTGTTTGGCATCATTTGAGTTTGTAGGAACCTATAAAACCTATCTTGAGCCTTTTTTGGCCTATAAAACCATTTGGAGGGTTTGTGAGCAATTTGTGCCATTTTGAGCACTTTTGCCTGTGGGGTTTGAAACCAAATATTGATAACTTTGCACACTGTCCCATTGTGGGGTTATGGGGATGGAAATAGGTGAGATGGGATGTTGAATTTATTCTCTTAAAGGTGTGAGGCTTGGTTGAAGTGAATCCTTGAAAAGGAGGGTTTGTTGCTTGGTTGAACAAGTGAGTAACTTGGAACATTTTCAAGTTGTTTGAACCATACCTCTACATCAATTGGTATCAGAGCAAGTGTGATCCTTAGGAGAAGGATTGTTTCATTTTAGCCATGCCATGGGAAGAAGAAGAGGGTGAGTTTTCCTCAAGGATGACTAATGCACAGATAGTGAAGTTTTTGAAGGATCAAAACTTGGTTCACAAGATTGATTTCTTGCAGAAGGAGGTTGATAGACTTAATGGGGAACTTCATAAGAAAAGTGGTGGAAAATTTGATTTTGTTGAAGAGGGGAGTGATGAGGAACCCCTTGAGTAGGATGAGGAAGAAGAAGTACCTGCTGATCAGAGACTACTTGTGAAGACCCTGAAGGCCATGGAGAGAAGGACCATGGATGTTAGGTTGGACCTACCTTCCTATGATGGAAACTTGAATTTAGATGCTGCTATGGATTGGATTGATGCCCTCACAAGATTCTTTGAATGTGAAGACATACCTGAAAGTCAGAGAGTTAAGATTGCTAAGTCCAAGTTGAAGGGATCAGCCCTCACATGGTGGAATTTCACTCAAGATGATAGGGTGAAGGAGAAGAAGAATCCAATGACCACTTGGAAGAAGATGGTTGCATTGATCAGGGATGCATATGTTCCTGATGATTATGAAGTCCAACTTCATAAGAGGAGAATGAGTTTGAGGCAAAAGGAGATGAGTGTCTTAGATTATACTCAAGAGTTCCATAAATTGGTGATGAAGTCCAATGTGGTGGAGCCTGAATATGTGAAGCTTGCAAGATATTTAAAAGGTTGAGGATTACCATTTAAGATGAACTCAGTCTAAGCAACCCTCCCATAGTCCAAAAATGCTTTCAACTTGCTTTGAAGGTTGAGGAGAAACTCAAGAGGAAGAGTGATCAGAGTGGTAGAGGGAGAGGACAAAAAGACTTTGGAAATAGGGGTAGAAATATGTCTCAAGGAAGAGGACAAGGTTCCAAAGACCTTAGTGAATCAAGTCAAGGGAATGAACAAGGGGAAGGTAGTTCTAGAGGATATTTTAGAGGAAAGAGAGGAAACTTTAGAGGAAGAGGTGGAGGAAGAGGCCTAGAAGGCATAAAATGCTATAGGTGTCATCAAATGGGGCATGTTGCATCCAAATGTCCAGAGAAGGAAAACAAACAAGGTGAAAGGAGAGAAAATTTGGTGAGAGATGAGGACACACATAGTGTTCACTCTCATGGATCCTTTGTGTAGCCTGAACAAGGAGAGATCATGATGATGAGAAGGACATTGATCAAAGCACCTAGTCCACCAAAGCCATCCCAAAGGAAGGCACTTTTTTGAACTACTTGTAGAAGTGGTGACAAAGTATGTAATGTGGTGATTGATTTGGGTTCTGCTGATAACTTGCTATCCATTGAGGCAGTTATGAAACTGAAATTGAAGAGGATTAAACATCCAAGACCCTACAAGGTATCATGGCTCACAAAGGGGCAGCAAACCATCATTGAAGAACAAGCATGGGTGGAGTTTTCTATTGGCAAGTACAAGGACAAGGTACTTTGTGACATTGTACCCATGGATGCATGCCATTTGCTGCTCAGAGGGCCATGGCAATATGACATGAAGTCAAGGCATGATGGTGAGAAGAACACATACACCATCTAGTATAAAGGTGAGAAGGTAACTTTACTACCCCTACCTAATAATGGTGAAGAAGCAAAAGACTCTAAAATCATGTTTGTAGGTGAGAAAGAGTTTTTAGAATGCTTGAAAGATGAGGATACTCCTTGTTATGCTTTGGTTGTGTTGCCAAAATAGGAAGAAAAGAAGGTGCACAAAAAGAAGGAAGAATCTAGGAGGGTAGGACCAAAAGAGGTGGTAGATTTGCTTGAGACCTATAAGGACATTGTAACCAAATATTTGCCTGATACCCTATCTCCAATCAGAGAGATTAGCCATAATATTGATCTAATACTAGGGGCTACACTCCCAAATAAGGCTGCCTATAAGTTAACATCCCAACAAAATGAGGAAATGGCAAGACAAATCCAGGAACTCCTAGATAAGGGTTTGATTTCTAAAAGTATGAGTCCATGTGCTATTCTAGCCATGCTAGCACCTAAGAAAGAAGGCACATGGAGGTTATGTATAGACTCAGGGCCATTAACAGGATCACTATCAAGTATAGGTTCCCTATGCCTAGGATTGAGGACTTGTTGGATCATCTAGGGGGTGCAAGGTGGTATTCAAAGGTGGATTTGAAGAGTGGGTACCATCAAATTAGAATAAGGGCTGGAGATGAATGGAAGATAGCCTTTAACACTAGTGAAGGCCTTTATGAGTGGAGAGTGATGTCATTTGGCTTGTCCAATGCACCTAGTACATTCATGAGACTCATGAATGAAGTTCTAAAACCTTTCCTTGGTAAATTTGTTATTGTTTACTTGGATGATATTCTTATTTAGTAAGGATAGAGATGAACATATGCAGCATTTGAATTTGGTCCTTAAGAGATTGCAGGAAGAAAAGCTCCTAATCAATGTGGACAAGTGTCTTTTTATGCAGGAAGAATTGGTGTATCTTGGTTTCATAGTTTTAGGTGAGAGCATCAAGATGGATCCTAAGAAGGTGGAGAGAATCTTGAATTAGCCTTCTCCAAGGTCAATGACTGAAGTTAGAAGCTTCCATGGCTTGGCTTCCTTTTACAGGAAGTTTATAAGAGGTTTTAGCCAAGTTTGTGCACTTATCCTAGAAACAATCAAAGGGGGGCAGAAGTGCAAGTTTGTATGGACCAAGGAGGCTAAGGAGGCTTTTCAAAGTCTCAAACAAAAGGTAGCAAAGCAACCTGTACTTGCTTTTCCAGATTTCCAAAAGGTTTTTACAATTGAGTGTGATGCATCTAATGTTTCTATAGGGCCTGTTTTGAGCCAAGAGGGTCAGCCCATTGCATTTTTTAGTGAGAAACTCAATGAGGCAAAGAGGAAGTATTCCTCATATGATTTGGAAATGTATGCCTTAGTTCAAGCCTTGAAAAAGTGGAGGCATTATCTCCTTCCAAAAGAATTTGTTGTTTTTACTGACAATCAGGCACTTAGCTTCTTGAATAGCCAAGAGAAGTTGAGTCACAAGCATATGAAATGGGTAGAATCTATCAAAGCATATACCTTTACAATCAAACACAAAAAGGGAGTTGCAAATAAGGTGGCAAATGCCTTGAGTAGAAGATCCTTGACAGTGCAAGAGGTGAAGTTGCAAAGTGTGGGGATTGACTCCTTGAAAGGTATGTATGAAGGTGATGACGACTTTCATGAAATTTATAAAGTTTGTTCTGATTTTTCTGAAGCATACCATGTTGAATATGCTAATTACTTGATCCAAGATGGTTTATTTTTCAAAGAACATCAACTATGCATTCCTAGGTGTTCAATGAGGGAGAATATTGTGAAAGAAAAGTATTGTGGAAGCATGAGTGGACATTTTGGGTTGGATAAAACCCTTGAGCAGGTAAGAAGACATTATTTTTGGCCCAAGATGCAAAGTGATGTGAGAAAATTTGTTGAAACATGCACCATTTGTCAAAAGGCCAAAGGTACTTCCAACAATGCAGGTTTGTATCAACCATTACCCATACGTACAAGGCCTTGGGAAAGTTGTAGTATGGATTTTGTAATGGGATTGCCTAGGACTCAAAAAGGCTTTGATAGCATCTTTGTTGTTGTAGATAGGTTCAGTAAGATGGCACATTTCTTTCCATGTAAGAGTACAAGTGATGCAACCTATGTAGAAAATTTGTTTTTCAAAGAGATTGTAAGGATACATGGACTTCCTCTAACAATTGTGTCTGATAGGGATGTGAAATTCATTGGCCATTTTTGGAGAACCTTATGGAAGAGGTTGGGAACAAACCTGAACTTTAGTTCAGCCTACCATCCACAAACAGATGGGCAAACTGAAGTTGTGAATAGGTACTTGGGAAACCTATTGAGATGCTTGACAAAGTAATATGGAGAGAAGTGGGATGTTGTACTTCCACAAGCTGAATTTGCATTCAATGATTATGTGAATAGGAGTATAGAAAGGAGTCCATTTCAGATTGTGTATGGTCAGAATCCAAGAGGCATCTTGGAGTTGAGAGACCTTCCACATGATGGGCAAACAAGTGCTCATGGTGAACAATTTGCTGATAGCATGAAGGAAGTGCATGATCAAGTAAGGATAGCCCTCCAAAAGAGTTCACAAAGGTACAAAGAACTTGCTGATAAGAAGAGGAGGGATGTACAATTTTAGATTGGTGATATGGTGTGGGTGGTGTACTTGAGGAAAGAAAGATTACCAAAGGGGAAGCATACAAAGTTACTCATGAAGAAAGTGGGTCCTTGCAAGGTTTTGAAGAAACATGGGTTGAATTCCTATGAGATATCTATTCCCTCTAACCTTGGTATTTCTCCTATCTTTAATGTATGTGATCTAACACCCTATAAAGGGCATGTTTCTATAGGTATAGACTTTCATGTGGAAGAGATTCAAGAGGACATTGCTGATATACCTCCTCATGCACCAAAGAAGCTTGAAAAGATCATTGATGAAAGGGTCATTAAGAAGACTAGAAATAAAGAATACAAAAAATATATTATGAAATGGGTAGGAAACCCTATATAAGAGGTAGTTCGGATGGATGAGGCAGAAATTCTGAAGCATGGTACTTCATTGGACCAACTTATCTCATGTGGAAATGAGATCAGCCCACCCCGGGAGTATGGTGAAGGGGCACAAGCCTCAATTTCATAATTTATTTATTGAAAAATTAATTTTTTTGATATCAAGGTGTTGGGAAGGATCAAATAATCCTTTGTTTATGTTTTGTTTTGTAATAAGGTCCTAATTGTCCATTTTGTAAGGCCTAGTGGCCTAGGGTGCATTATAAACCCTATGGTCAACTATGGTCAAAGGGACTTAGGATGAGTAGATTTAGGGAGTCGAGGGTTTTTTGGTCTATTTATATCCATTTCAATGTGTTTAGATCCCTAGGTTGATGATAAAATTAGTTTGAATGGCAAAATGCAAAAATTGTCAAAAATTGTCAAAAATTGACAAAGTTGTCAATTTGTAAAGCAACTTTTCAAAAAGTTGTTGTAATTGGTTTCCCAATGTTCATAACAATATAAAATCAGTTTTAAAATGTTGGGAAAACTATTAAATTCCTCAACAAACTTGTGTGAGGGTTGTTGTGGTCGAAATTTGTAAAACTTGATATTTAAAATCAATAAAAAAACTGTATTTTCCAGAAAATTTGTTGTTCTTTTGGTTGGTATAGAATTTCATGACCTAAAAAATGAAATATTATTTCATGGGGAGTTAGAGGGGTTAATAAATTTCTTTTTAATCTATCCAAAGGTCTGGAGGTGGAGTATTGAGGGAGAAAAGTTGTAATAGATCCAAACAGCCCAGAAAAGTGCCCTTTCCTAGGGCTTCAACTTCAATTTCCCATTTCTTCCAAATCCACCATGGGAAAATTCTAAAACTTGGTGAAATAGAGGATTTTGGATTTTATTTTAATATCCAAAAGGTTTTAGATCGAAAGGATGTATTTTGGGTGAGATTTTATTAAATTTGGCCAGGCATCTCTATGTGACTGGTTGTGGGAATTGAATAGAATTCATGAACAGTCCCCATAACTTTAGTTTTAATGCAAAACAGAAGATATAACTTGGTATTTGGTGATTATTTGGGTACCCCAAGGTGTTCCAATTTCTTTCCTTGATAAATTTTAGGTTTTGAGGGTAGTTCTTTTGTTAAGTGCTTAAATTAGCCCTTCTAGCCATAAATGAGGGTTCATTAGTAATAGTACTTGCAAGAGGTTCCAAAACTTTTTCTTTGGTAGAAAGTGCTGCCCCAGGTTGGTGTTCAATAAAATCAAACAATATTGGCCTGTCCTTTGGATTTTTTTGGTGGGAAGCCAAAAAGTGAGTTTTGAAGGCTAATAGGTCTAAGGAGCCAATTTGCACTTTGTGACTTTTGGGACTTGAACAACCGAATCAGAGGGTTGTTTGGCATCATTTGAGTTTGTAGGAACCTATAAAACCTTTCTTGATCCTTTTTTGGCCTATAAAACCATTTGGAGGGGTTGTGAGCAATTTGAGCCATTTTGAGCACTTTTGCCTATGGGGTTTGAAACCAAATATTGATAACTTTGCACACTGTCCCATTGTGGGGTTATGGGGATGGAAATAGGTGAGATGTGATGTTTAATTTAAGCTCTTAAAGGTGTGAGGATTGGTTGGAGTGAATCCTTAAAAAGGAGGGTTTGTTGCTTGGTTGAGCAAGTGAGTAACTTGGAACATTTTCAAGTTGTTTGAACCATACCTCTACATCACCTAGTCTTAATAAATAGTCCTTTACCCTTGTAAAGGCTATAAAGAATTTTGGACATTACATTTTAAGAATCAAATTTTACGCTATTATCCTTGATCCAATTGTGAAGTCTATGCTAGGGCTTTCCAAGGCATTAGTAGGAGTAAAAGAACAAGTTGTATGCTAGCATTATACTCTTCAACACATCACTACAGATGATTGGTATAAAGATGTGGTCTACTACCTCTTGAAATTTTTTTGTCTTTATAGAATGATGGGATCAAAATGAAGAGATTTGAAAATCAAAAGCAGTACCTATATGATTAAAGATACCAAATTTTATAAAAGAAACCATGAGCATTTATTCCTAAGGTGTTTAGATAAACATGAAGTTGCTGAAATCTTGAAATATTTTCATGATAAATATGGGACTAGGCATGGTTCTATTGAAGCAACCACTCATCAAAACTTGATATTGGGCTATTATTGGCCAACACTTTTCAAAGATACACATGAACATGTGTGCTCATACCACATTTGCCAAACTAGTACCTCTAGAGAGCACAACACAGTCATGCCTTTACAACCAGATTTATGAGGAGCATCCTTTCACCCAATGGGGGATAGACTTCATAGGAATGATCAATCCCCCTTCTTCTGTAGGTCACAGGTTTGGAATGCCCTTTTTTTGGTATGTGATAATGGCCCTTCCTTTTCCTCCACACATTTTCTTTAGTGGGATTTTGAAAATGTGGTAACTTTAAAATTATCTTATAATTATTACCCACAAGTTAATGGTGTAGCAGAATCCATGAACAAGAATTTGATCTCTGTAATAAAAAAATTATTAGAAAATAATCCTAGAGATTGGCATACTCAATTGAAATTTACACTATAGATTGATCATGTCAAAGTCAAGAATTATTTAGGAACTTCCCCTTTTAAATTGGACTATGGCCTAGAGAAAGTTTTTTTGGCAAGAGACATTTTTCTGGTGAAGATTGATGCATGAGAGATGTTTAGGAGTTGCCATTGATGAAAAATTAGTTCAGAAATTATATTTGGTATAGGTAGATTTGATTTACCAAAATTTGTATTATTCATTAGGCATAAGTCTTGAAGGTGGAATACAGTATTCAGAAGAGTGTGAGTACATTGTGAAAATCTTGATTTTGCTTGCATAACTTTGGTTGTGGTAATAAATGTAGATGATTCGAGGTTTTAGGAAGCTTATTTTGTAATCCTAGTATCCGGTATTGATTCATGAGCGAGATTGAAGGTCCAGTATCTAGTAATTTAGGTAGAATGGAGCTATTTTGATGAAACGTGTGTTCCACAATCTTTGGGATGATTTCAATGATTGGTTTCAAGTTTGAGGAGGTTTATCCAACATATATGAATCTTGTTATCATCTTGTCTAGGTCCGCATATGAATTTGTGGATGAATTGACCTGACTTGTTGGTTACACATTTCATGTTGTGTGTTACGCAGTTTTTGGAAGCCAACATGGGAATTGAATTATTTTGTTGATGTGGATATATAAGACCAATTCATTTGAGAATTTTGAATGATGGTATGAGTGTGAGAAGATTGTATGAGTGAATGTGCAAAGTTTCATGAATGTGATTGAAGGTCTTACTACTTTGGTAAATGATAGAGCAGCAAAATAGAGCAGAGAGATATAACAGTGATAGAAGAACTCTTTAGCTTAACTAGAACTGCTATTTGGCATTAGTAGATGCTATTCTTTAGTTTAAAAATTATTGTTATAATTTGTAATCATTTGTAGGATAGTGAGTGTAGCGTCCTAAAATTGCGACACTTGCAATTTCGACTGCATTTCGGTCTTCACGATGGCGACGCAACACGCAACCTGAATGGAGACCTCAAAACTTGCTCACGACACTGAAAACTGCATTTTTCAAGCACCATTGGCCTGAACCTCCTTGCACCCCGCTGTCCCGGAGGTGGGACCAGAGCGCCCAGCGCCCTGGTCCCTCAGGACCAGGGCGCCCAGCACCCTGGTCCTCCAGGACCATGGCGCCCAGCGCCCTGGTCCCTGGGTCCTATTTTGGGCCTGGTTTCCTAAGTGATATCGGGTCTTTTTTATTGCAATTTGGAAATATACTTCCCTGGTCGGCCTAAGGTCGGGAAAATCAGTCTATCAGCCCTAATTGACAAGTATATAAACTACATTTTTCTCTCTCATTTGGTATGAGAAGGATATATGTGAAAAGCGTGGAAACTATACTCAAGCATTCAAGCATTCAAGCAATTGATCATTTCAAGTCTCCATTCAAGGCTAAGTGTTGCATTCAAGTCAAGGATTCAACCATTGAAGAGGAGATCACTTATTACATGCTACATACTACAACATACAACATCTAAACCTTTGCACATAAGGATACAAACATCCTTAGAACAAGGTATTAGTACTTGTTTTACATTACAGTCATTTACATTTACAGCACTTGCTCATTTCTTGGTTAATTCCAAAATCGGGGTTTGACCTAAAGGCAAACCCCTAATCCCTAACCCCCCAATCATCTTCGCTTTTCTGTGTGTAGGTTGCAGGTACGCGGCTGAGATTGAAGATTTGGAATCCTTGTGCAGAGACGAACCGATCCCACTTCGTTTCGCAGATTTTTCGGAGGACCGTGGTGCCGGGCACCATCGTCCTGACAACTTTTTCTCAAATTTGCAGGACAGCGCCGTATCGACATTCTACTGCTAATTCCAGGTCCGCAGCTTCATCCTATAACCTAAACTCAGTTTATAAGCGAATCTTTATGACTTTCTATGCATCCTTAGCTTAATTTCCTTAATCAACATTCTTTACAAAAGAGGGTAGCTTTGCTTTCCAAACCCTTGAAATTCATTTAGCATCCAATCTCGCATTGCGTGGGATTGGATCTTGTGGGTTTCAACCCCTCTTTTGAATGTAAAGTCTTCCCCCTAAGTGAAAACCCATCGAATCCTAGCGAACCTCCCTTCTCTCTCCTCGGAGTTAGAAGAGGGGAGACCAACTAGGGTTCGACCGCGATTTTCCGCTTTACATTTTGGTGAACCCGACGTGAACATCCTTTCTGATTTTTCATGATTAGATCTGAAAATTGATTCCTTGATTACATTTCCATGTTTGATCTTTTGCAAAATTTTAGAGGTGATTGCATAAAAACCCTAAATTTTCTTTTTTTTGAACATTGAACTTGCGAAATGTTTAATTATTAATGCTTGCTTCAGATCTGCTTTTCTATTATAAATTATCAATTCATATCTGTACTTTAATTTTGAAAATTAAGTGGTTAAATGTCAAAACCCTAATTTTTGAAACCCTCTTAATTCAACCTTTGTTTGACAATTTGACCGATCAAAACATCTCCAAATCATCTGTAACTTTGGATTCTGTAATAAAATCACAATATCTTGCATCCCTGAAAATTTGGAAAAAAGTTGCGAGGACCGTGTTGCACTCCGAGCGCCATCATCCCCGACATTTTTTCCAAAATTTCGGGAGCGAGATCTTGCTGTATTTTCCTGCTAAAATCCAGAATTTTGGCTGATTTTGTCAATTATAACACTTTCAAAATTACAGTCAAAGTTGGTCTTGTGATTCCTTGGTTTAAGGCTCCTAATCATTCAAAAATTGTGGAAATTGAAATTTTGTGTCAAAATTGTGTTCTTACTGTCCTAAATCTGAAAATTGTGTTTGCATTCATTCAAAATTTCAGTGCTTTATTCAAATTCTTGCATTTTGTGACTTTTCAAATTAAGTGCCTAATTACAACAACTTTGATTTCCGCTTTCAAAATTGAATTTTGCGTGAAATTGAGTCAATTTTCAAATTTCAAAATTTGCATTGCTCTTAACATTCCCTCTAAAATCATAAAATTCAAAATTTCAGTTTCCCTCTCTTTTTCAAAATTCAAATTTTGCATTTTTCGACAATCTTGATAGCGTTCAATTTTGAGATTGCAACTTTAATTTGGCCTATCTACAGATCGTAAAATCACTCAATTTTTTTCAGATTAGCTCTAAAATCATCATACCTTTCATCCCTGCAAATTTTGAAAAAAGTTACAAGGACCATGTTGCACTCCGAGCGCCCTGGTCCCAGACATTTTTTCCGAAATTTCGGGAGACTGTCGTGATTGCATTTAACAGCTTAAATCTTGAAGATTGGCGGGTTTTACTGAAAATTGCTACCTCTAAGATCAAAATCTTTTCTCTCTCTCTAGTGCATGAGTTTTACAACAACAAGCCTTACTTACACTATTCCCGTTATACGAAGCTGTAGAATTAAGTCCTTCCGAGGTTTAACTACTCAGGAGATGGAACCTAATTTGAGTAGCCTTTTTAACGAGGACATGGGTAATTTCTCTAATCCTCTGAATGATGAAGAAGCTCTCCATGAAGTTTCCATTGAACAACTTTATAAATTGGATAACCAATTTGACGATTTTCACCAATGGATGTCTCATGAGTATCCCAATAGTCAAGCTCTTCCTTTAATTGAGGGTCTAAAACGCATGCTTCAAAGTGATAAGAATGGAATTGATGTTTTGCGTGGTATTTCACACATTGTGAATTTGAACGTGATGCCTATGAAGAGTTGTGCTGAATCTTTAGGTTATACACAGCCTCCTACACAAGTCAATCATTCTATTCCTTTGACCACTTCTATTGCTAGTATACCTACCTTTACATCAAACATCATGGCTACCTCTATACAAGACATTCCTCCTGTGATCACTAGTCATGGGGGCAATCCTCCTTCTTCAATTAACCCTATTCCTTCATTCAATCCGACTTCTTCATTTATTCCTTCAATAAGTGTTCCTATTACATCTTCACAAATGAACATGACGCAAGGGGGCAATTCATTTGACCATTCCATTCCTCCTTGTAGTGTTCCTCCTATCCAATCATCCCCTATGGTTGACTATCATAGGGTCCCACCACCTTACTCTTTACCTTCTTTCAATAACATCACACCTCCATCTCAATCTAACACACCTAATATGAACTCTTCGACTGAAGCTACCATTAATAATCTTGCACAAACTGTCTCTTCTTTATAGCAACAAATTGCCTCTATGAATCAATCTAAGTTTAGTGTGCTCACATTTGATGTTGCGAGCCCACTTTCTCTTGATATTGTTCGAGCTATTCCTCCTAAACATGTTGAAATCCCGCATTTGGAGCTTTATAATGGTAAAGGAGATCCTCTAACACATGTTAAGACTTTTCAAACAATATGTACTGATTTTGCTTATGACCAAAGGTTGCTTGCAAAACTATTCACCAGAACATTAAGAGACAAAGCCCTACAATGGTATTGCTCATTGCCTTCTTATTCTATTACTTCTTTCGAACAACTTGCAAATGCTTTCATTCAACAATTTCAAAACAATATAAGTCCTAAAGTTACTTTGATTGATTTAATGCATTGTAAACAAGGTGTTAAAGAAAAAGTGACTGATTTCATTGGTAGATATAAGCATTTGTATGCTCAAATTTCTTTTCCAGTGCCTGATAATGATATTCAAAGAATCTTTATTTCTAATTTGCAAAAAGATATTCGAGACAAACTTCTGTTTTCTGAGTTTACTTCTTTCCAACAGTTGTGTGCCACTCTTCACAATTATCAACTGACTGTGAGTCAAATGGAACAATCACATCCTATGGCTCCGAGTGATAAGGGTGATAACAGTCAACAATCATTTGGGAAGTTTAAACCGAACAAAGATTCCATCAAATTCAATGAAAACATCATCAACAACAATGTGAATGCAGCATCAGGTGTGCCTCCTATTTCTAAATTTTTCAGGAAAGAAAGAAAGTATACTCCTTTGAATGAATCATTGCATGATATTATGAATAAGTTATTGGGACAAAATGTGCTTACTCTTCCTCCTATACGACAAATTGATCCTGCAAAGATTACTTCACCTTATTTTGATCACAAATCTTTTTGTCACTTTCATTGTCAGCCTGGGCATGCTACTGAAAAATGTTTTTCTTTAAAGGGTAAAATTCAAGATTTGATTGATAATAATACTATTTCTGTTTCTGGAGTGAATTATAAAGGCAACACATCTGTAGCTCCTCCTAACCAAAATCTTCAGATTTTTACTGATCCATTACCTTCTCATACCTCTCATACCTCTAATGCGATTGAGGCTAATGATTCCTCTTTCTCATCTGATGGTCTTGTGTCTATGACTCCGAATGTGATTAACTTTGTAGAGCAGCAAGAAATCCCTAAAGAACCTTCCATCACATTTGATTCCAGTGAAACCATTAGAGCACCTGATGGTCCTTTATACATAGTTGCAAAAGTCAAAAATACACCTTGCCGTGGAGTGCTTATTGATCCTTCGTGCATGGTTAATGTTATTACTGAAGAATTTCTTTTTCCTTTGCAATTGAATCAAGTGATCTATGACAAAACAGATGTGATTGTGAAACTATTTGATGCATTTTCTTCTCTTGCAATTGGTTCTATTACATTGCCTATTGAGGTCCATAATAAATCTCTTGATGTGAACTTTTCTATTATTCCATCTTCCGAACAATTTCGTGTGAAGCTTGGCTATCCTTGGCTATCTTCCATGAAGGCTATTGCTTCTCCTATTCATAAATGCTTGAAATTTCCCCATAATGGTGAAGTTGTTACTGTCAATCATAGTCTCTTTAAACCAGCCGAAAGAACCTCTAGTGTTCCTATTGATTACTTTTGGCCCAAGCAATTCCAATCTCTTCCTCCGCGAAGTGATCATCTTTTTAAATCTTATCAAAAGTGGAAAACAGATATGATCCTATCTCTAAGTGAACCTAGAACACCTAAACCTTACATTCCTATCATTCTTGAGAAGGAAATTCTTCCTTTGAAAGACAAAACTAATGTCTTTCCTCAAGAAGATTCCCAACCCGTCCCCATGGATGTGACTATGTCTATGCCTAATAAATCTTCTAAAAGTAGACCTATACCTCCTCGTCATGATGGACTTGGTCTTCTTCCTAAACCAAAAATTCTTCCTTTATATGGAGCAGTTCCTCCTCCGTCCTTTTATAGAGAGAAGAGACCTTCTTCTTCTCCTATTATCCAGCCTAAGAGACCACAACCTAAACACCCAAGTGATAAGGATGAGAACATTCCTCCTCCTCTATCTTCTACACTTCCTACTAAGACTAGACGTAATCGTTCTGCACGGGAACGCCGACGAAAGCGTCGTCTTAGAGCTCAAGCAGCTGCTTCTCAAACTTCACAATCTCCAAAAACACCTCCAACAAGCATTATTCCATTTTCTCCTCAGCCGGATGTTGAGCCTAAATCTCCTAAACATAAGATGCATGATGGTCTTGATCCTGTGCGAGTTAAAGATCCTATTTTTTTAAATCTTGATGATGATATAGATGAAAATGTTATGCATGATGAAAATGTTACTCCTCTTGCTTCTGATAGCGAATATGAACTTGTTGATGTTGATAACCATTTATCTAATGAATTTTCTAAAGCACTTATCCTAGCTCCTAGACAAGAACAATGTGGCTTGGAACATGAACATAGCCCTTGTTTGGATCTTGTGATAGCTCCATCTACTTTGTTGGATGTTCCTTCTCTAGCATGTTCCCTGCCTTCCCAAAACATTGATCAGCAAGATCGGGGGGTAGATAACGTGCTAGACTAGTTACATTAGCAAGGCAGATTCTCTCCCCCTCCCTTTTGTTACTTCTTCTATATGTTATTCTCATTCTTCTATTTGTTGTCCTTAGTGTTGTCTACTTGAGGATGATGCAAAGCATTGAGATCTCTTTGGTCTCTCTCATGTTGACTCAAAAGACACATGTGTTCCCTTCTTCTAGGTGACCTTCCTTGATTGGGGAATGAAGAACAATTATGCATATATCCATATGATATATACATGACTTATCGTACAGCATACTGACCCCGAGGAAAGCGAAGTCACCTCGTGCTTTGTGTTTTGTGTCTATTATCCTTGGGTTTATCTCACACTTGGGGGCTAAATCCTTGTGGTAACGTGCTCCTTTCCTCTCTCATTTCTTATGTCTATCACTACGTTAAAACAATCACGCCCATTGAGGCGTGTGCGATCGCTTTAACGTAGGGGGGCATATACCCTGTCTATCCTTTCAAAGATACTTGAAAATTTCTTGGCAAACTTAGGTTTGTCTTGAAGATTTTTGGTATTTCTTTTGCATGACTCATAGTGAGGGAACCTTACTACTGACAGTCATGGTTCTCCCTCGTGATCTTCCCTTTTACTTTGTCAATCGAAGTTGTAAGATCCTTAGTCCACTGGGGGCTTGGTGTGTCTTGCCTCCTTGACGTGGTGAAAGTCTTTCAACGTTGTTTCCTTGTACTTTACCGGAAGTATGGGCATACATACTCCCGCTAAAGTGGGTGCTAAATGTAGCATCCTAAAATTGCGACACTTGCAATTTCGACTGCATTTCTGTCTTCACGATGGCGACGCAACACGCAACCTGAATGGAGACCTCAAAACTTGCTCACGACACTGAAAAGTGCATTTTTCAAGCACCATTGGCCTGAACCTCCTTGCACCCCGTTGTCCCGGAGGTGGGACCAGAGCACCCAGCGCCCTGGTCCCTTAGGACCAGGGCGCCCAGCGCCCTGGTCCTTGGGTCCTATTTTGGGCCTGGTTTCCTAAGTGATATCGGGTCTTTTTTATTGAAATTTGGAAATATACTTCCCTGGTCGGCCTAAGGTCGGGAAAATCAGTCTATCAGCCCTAATTGACAAGTATATAAACTACATTTTTCTCTCTCATTTGGTATGAGAAGGATATATGTGAAAAGCATGGAAACTATACTCAAGCATTGAAGCATTCAAGCAATTGATCATTTCAAGTCTCCATTCAAGGCTAAGTGTTGCATTCAAGTCAAGGATTCAACCATTGAAGAGGAGATCACTTATTACATGCTACATACTACAACATACAACATCTAAACCTTTGCACATAAGGATACAAACATCCTTAGAACAAGGTATTAGTACTTGTTTTACATTACAGTCATTTACATTTACAGCACTTGCTCATTTCTTGGTTAATTCCAAAACCGGGGTTTGACCTAAAGGCAAACCCCTAATCCCTAACCCCCCAATCATCTTCGCTTTTCTGTGTGTAGGTTGTAGGTATGCGGCTGAGATTGAAGATTTGGAATCCTTGTGCAGAGACGAACCGATCCCACTTCGTTTCGCGGATTTTTCGGAGGACCGTGGCGCCGGGCGCCATCGTCCCGACAACTTTTTCTCAAATTTGCAGGACAGTGCCGCATCGACATTCTACTGCTAATTCCAGGTCCGCAGCTTCATCCTATAACCTAAACTCAGTTTATAAGCGAATCTTTATGACTTTCTATGCATCCTTAGCTTAATTTCCTTAATCAACATTCTTTACAAAAGAGGGTAGCTTTTCTTTCCAAACCCTTGAAATTCATTTAGCATCCAATCTCGCATTGCGTGGGATTGGATCTTGTGGGTTTCAACCCCTTTTTTGAATGTAAGGTATTCCCCCTAAGTGAAAACCCATCGAATCCTAGCGAACCTCCCTTCTCTCTCCTCGGAGTTAGAAGAGGGGAGACCAACTAGGGTTCGACCGCGATTTTCCGCTTTACATTTTGGTGAACCCGACGTGAACATCCTTTCTGATTTTTCATGATTAGATCTGAAAATTGATTCCTTGATTACATTTCCATGTTTGATCTTTTGCAAAATTTTAGAGGTGATTGCATAAAAACCCTAAATTTTCTTTTTTTTGAACATTGAACTTGCGAAATGTTTAATTATTAATGCTTGCTTCAGATCTGCTTTTCTATTATAAATTATCAATTCATATCTGTACTTTAATTTTGAAAATTAAGTGGTTAAATGTCAAAACCCTAATTTTTGAAACCCTCTTAATTCAACCTTTGTTTGACAATTTGACCGATCAAAACATCTCCAAATCATCTGTAACTTTGGATTCTGTAATAAAATCACAATATCTTGCATCCCTGAAAATTTGGAAAAAAGTTGCGAGGACCGTGTTGCACTCCGAGCGCCATCGTCCCAGACATTTTTTCCAAAATTTCGGGAGCGAGATCTTGCTGTATTTTCCTGCTAAAATCCAGAATTTTGGCTGATTTTGTTAGTTATAACACTTTCAAAATTACAGTCAAAGTTGGTCTTGTGATTGCTTGGTTTAAGGCTCCTAATCATTCAAAAATTGTTTAAATTGAAATTTTGTGTCAAAATTGTGTTCTTACTGTCCTAAATCTGAAAATTGTGTTTGCATTCATTCAAAATTTCAGTGCTTTATTCAAATTCTTGCATTTTGTGACTTTTGAAATTAAGTGCCTAATTACAACAACTTTGATTTCCGCTTTCAAAATTGAATTTTGCGTGAAATTGAGTCAATTTTCAAATTTCAAAATTTGCATTGCTCTTAACATTCCCTCTAAAATCATAAAATTCAAAATTTTAGTTTCCCTCTCTTTTTCAAAATTCAAATTTTGCATTTTTCGACAATCTTGATAGGGTTCAATTTTGAGATTGCAACTTTAATTTGGCCTATCTACAGATCGTAAAATCACTAAATTTTTTTCAGATTAGCTCTAAAATCATCATACCTTTCATCCCTGCAAATTTCGAAAAAAGTTGCAAGGACCGTGTTGCACTCCGAGCGCCCTGGTCCCGGACATTTTTTCTGAAATTTCGGGAGACTGTTGTGATTGCATTTAACAGCTTAAATCTGGAAGATTGGCGGGTTTTACTAAAAATTGCTACCTCTAAGATCAAAATCTTTTCTCTCTCTCTAGTGCATGAGTTTTACAACAACAAGCCTTACTTACACTATTCCCGTTAGACGAAGCTATAGAATTAAGTCCTTCCGAGGTTTAACTACTGAGGAGATGGAACCTAATTTGAGTAGCCTTTTTAACAAGGACATGGGTAATTCCTCTAATCCTCTGAATGATGAAGAAGCTCTCCATGAAGTTTCCGTTGAACAACTTTCCAAATTGGATAACCAATTTGACGATTTTCACCAATGGATGTTTCATGAGTATCCCAATAGTCAAGCTCTTCCTTTAATTGAGGGTCTAAAACGCATGCTTCAAAGTGATAAGAATGGAATTGATATTTTATGTGGTATTTCACACATTGTGAATTAGAACGTGATGCCTATGAAGAGTTGTGCTGAATCTTTAGGTTATACACAGCCTCCTACACAAGTCAATCATTCTATTCCTTTGACCACTTCTATTGCTAGTATACCTACCTTTACATCAAACATCATGGCTACCTCTATACAAGACATTCCTCCTGTGATCACTAGTCATGGGGGCAATCCTCCTTCTTCAATTAACCCTATTCCTTCATTCAATCCGACTTCTTCATTTATTCCTTCAATAAGTGTTCCTATTACATCTTCACAAATGAACATGACGCAAGGGGGCAATTCATTTGACCATTCCATTCCTCCTTGTAGTGTTCCTCCTATCCAATCATCCCCTATGGTTGACTATCATAGGGTCCCACCAGCTTACTCTTTACCTTCTTTCAATAACATCACACCTCCATCTCAATCTAACACACCTAATATGAACTCTTCGACTGAAGCTACCATTAATAATCTTGCACAAACTGTCTCTTCTTTATAGCAACAAATTGCCTCTATGAATCAATCTAAGTTTAGTGCGCCCACATTTGATGTTGCGAGCCCACTTTCTCTTGATATTGTTCGAGCTATTCCTCCTAAACGTGTTGAAATCCCGCATTTGGAGCTTTATAATGGTAGAGGAGATCCTCTAACACATGTTAAGACTTTTCAAACAATATGTACTGATTTTGCTTATGACCAAAGGTTGCTTGCAAAACTATTCACTAGAACATTAAGAGACAAAGCCCTACAATGGTATTGCTCGTTGCCTTCTTATTCTATTACTTCTTTCGAACAACTTGCAAATGCTTTCATTCAACAATTTCAAAACAATATAAGTCCTAAAGTTACTTTGATTGATTTAATGCATTGTAAACAAGGTGTTAAAGAAAAAGTGACTGATTTCATTGGTAGATATAAGCATTTGTATGCTCAAATTTCTTTTCCAGTGCCTGATAATGATATTCAAAGAATCTTTATTTCTAATTTGCAAAAAGATATTCGAGACAAACTTCTATTTTCTGAGTTTACTTCTTTCCAACAGTTGTGTGCCACTCTTCACAATTATCAACTGACTGTGAGTCAAATGGAACAATCACATCCTATGGCTCCGAGTGATAAGGGTGATAGCAGTCAACAATCATTTGGGAAGTTTAAACCGAACAGAGATTCCATCAAATTCAATGAAAACATCATCAACAACAATGTGAATGCAGCATCAGGTGTGCCTCCTATTTCTAAATTTTTCAGGAAAGAAAGAAAGTATACTCCTTTGAATGAATCATTGCATGATATTATGAATAAGTTATTGGGACAAAATGTGCTTACTCTTCCTCCTATACGACAAATTGATCCTGCAAAGATTACTTCACCTTATTTTGATCACAAATCTTTTTGTCACTTTCATCGTCAGCCTGGGCATGATACTGAAAAATGTTTTTCTTTAAAGGGTAAAATTCAAGATTTGATTGATAATAATACTATTTCTGTTTCTGGAGTGAATGATAAAGGCAACACATCTGTAGCTCCTCCTAACCAAAATCTTCAGATTTTTACTGATCCATTACCTTCTCATACCTCTCATACCTCTAATGCGATTGAGGCTAATGATTCCTCTTTCTCATCTAATGGTCTTGTGTCTATGACTCCGAATGTGATTAACTTTGTAGAGCAGCAAGAAATCCCTAAAGAACCTTCCATCACATTTGATTCCAGTGAAACCATTAGAGCACCTGATGGTCCTTTATACATAGTTGCAAAAGTCAAAAATACACCTTGCCGTGGAGTGCTTATTGATCCTTCGTGCATGGTTAATGTTATTACTGAAGAATTTCTTTTTACTTTGCAATTGAATCAAGTGATCTATGACAAAACAGATGTGATTGTGAAACTATTTGATGCATTTTCTTCTCCTGCAATTGGTTCTATTACATTGCCTATTGAGGTCCATAATAAATCTCTTGATGTGACCTTTGCTATTATTCCATCTTCCAAACAATTTCGTGTGAAGCTTGGCTATCCTTGGCTATCTTCCATGAAGGCTATTGCTTCTCCTATTCATAAATGCTTGAAATTTCCCCATAATGGTGAAGTTGTTACTGTCAATCATAGTCTCTTTAAACCAGCCGAAAGAACCTCTAGTGTTCCTATTGATTATTTTTGGCCCAAACAATTCCAATCTCTTCCTCCGCGAAGTGATCATCTTTTTAAATCTTATCAAAAGTGGAAAACAGATATGATCCTATCTCTAAGTGAACCTAGAACACCTAAACTTGACATTCCTATCATTCTTGAGAAGGAAATTCTTCCTTTGAAAGACAAAACTAATGTCTTTCCTCAAGAAGATTCCCAACCCGTCCCCATGGATGTGACTATGTCTATGCCTCATAAATCTTCTAAAAGTAGACCTATACCTCCTCGTCATGATGGACTTGGTCTTCTTCCTAAACCAAAAATTCTTCCTTTATATGGAGCAGTTCCTCCTCCGTCCTTTTATAGAGAGAAGAGACCTTCTTCTTCTCCTATTATCCAGCCTAAGAGACCACAACCTAAACACCCAAGTGATAAGGATGAGAACATTTCTCCTCCTCTATCTTCTACACTTCCTACTAAGACTAGACGTAATCGTTCTGCACGGGAACGCCGACGAAAGCGTCGTCTTAGAGCTCAAGCAGCTGCTTCTCAAACTTCACAATCTCCAAAAACACCTCCAACAAGCATTATTCCATTTTCTCCTCAGCCGGATGTTGAGCCTAAATCTCCTAAACATAAGATGCATGATGGTCTTGATCCTGTGCGAGTTAAAGATCCTATTTTTATAAATCTTGATGATGATATAGATGAAAATGTTATGCATGATGAAAATGTTACTCCTCTTGCTTCTGATAGCGAATATGAACTTGTTGATGTTGATAACCATTTATCTAATGAATTTTCTAAAGCACTTATCCTAGCTCCTAGACAAGAACAATGTGGCTTGGAACATGAACATAGCCCTTGTTTGGATCTTGTGATAGCTCCATCTACTGTGTTGGATGTTCCTCCTCTAGCGTGTTCCTTGCCTTCCCAAAACATTGATCAGCAAGATCGAGGGGTAGATGACGTGCTAGACTAGTTACATTAGCATGGCAGATTCTCTCCCCCTCCCTTTTGTTACTTCTTCTATATGTTATTCTCATTCTTCTATTTGTTGTCCTTAGTGTTGTCTACTTGAGGACGATGCAAAGCATTGAGATCTCTTTGGTCTCTCTCATGTTGACTCAAAAGACACGTGTTCCCTTCTTCTAGGTGACCTTCCTTGATTGGGGAATGAAGAACAATTATGCAAAAATCCATATGATATATACATGACTTATCATACAGCATACTGACCCCGAGGAAAGCGAAGTCACCTCGTGCTTTGTGTTTTGTGTCTATTATCCTTGGGTTTATCTCACACTTGGGGGCTAAATCCTTGTGGTAACATGCTCCTTTCCTCTCTCATTTCTTATGTCTATCACTACGTTAAAACAATCACCCCCGTTGAGGCGTGTGCGATCGCTTTAACGTAGGGGGGCATACACCCTGTCTATCCTTTCAAAGATACTTGAAAATTTCTTGGCAAACTTAGCTTTGTCTTGAAGATTTTTGGTATTTCTTTTGCATGACTCATAGTGAGGGAACCTTACTACTGACAGTCATGGTTCTCCCTCGTGATCTTCCCTTTTACTTTGTCAATCGAAGTTGTAAGATCCTTAGTCCACTGGGGGCTTGGTGTGTCTTGCCTCCTTGACGTGGTGAAAGTCTTTCAACGTTGTTTCCTTGTACTTTACCGGAAGTATGGGCATACATACTCCCGCTAAAGTGGGGGCTAAATGTAGCATCCTAAAATTGCGACACTTGCAATTTCGACTACATTTCTGTCTTCACGATGGCGACGCAACACGCAACCTGAATGGAGACCTCAAAACTTGCTCACGACACTGAAAACTGCATTTTTCAAGCACCATTGGCCTGAACCTCCTTGCAACATGTTGTCCCGGAGGTGGGACCAGAGCGCCCAGCGCCCTGGTCCCTCAGGACCAGGGTGCCCAGTGCCTTGGTCCTCCAGGACCATGGCGCCCAGTGCCCTGGTCCCTGGGTCCTATTTTGGGCCTGGTTTCCTAAGTGATATCGGGTCTTTTTTATTGCAATTTGGAAATATACTTCCCTGGTCGGCCTAAGGTCAGGAAAATCAGTCTATCAGCCCTAATTGACAAGTATATAAACTACATTTTTCTCTCTCATTTGGTATGAGAAGGATATATGTGAAAAGCGTGGAAACTATACTCAAGCATTCAAGCATTCAAGCAATTGATCATTTCAAGTCTCCATTCAAGGCTAAGTGTTGCATTCAAGTCAAGGATTCAACCATTGAAGAGGAGATCACTTATTACATGCTACATACTACAACATACAACATCTAAACCTTTGCACATAAGGATACAAACATCCTTAGAACAAGGTATTAGTACTTGTTTTACATTACAGTCATTTACATTTACAGCACTTGCTCATTTCTTGGTTAATTCCAAAACCGGGGTTTGACCTAAAGGCAAACCCCTAATCCCTAACCCCCCAATCATCTTCGCTTTTCTGTGTGTAGGTTGCAGGTACGCGGCTGAGATTGAAGATTTGGAATCCTTGTGCAGAGACGAACCGATCCCACTTCGTTTCGCGGATTTTTCGGAGGACCGTGGCGCCGGGCACCATCGTCCCGACAACTTTTTCTCAAATTTGCAGGACAGCGCCGTATCGACATTCTACTGCTAATTCCAGGTCCGCAGCTTCATCCTATAACCTAAACTCAGTTTATAAGCGAATCTTTATGACTTTCTATGCATCCTTAGCTTAATTTCCTTAATCAACATTCTTTACAAAAGAGGGTAGCTTTGCTTTCCAAACCCTTGAAATTCATTTAGCATCCAATCTCGCATTGCGTGGGATTGGATCTTGTGGGTTTCAACCCCTCTTTTGAATGTAAAGTCTTCCCCCTAAGTGAAAACCCATCGAATCCTAGCGAACCTCCCTTCTCTCTCCTCGGAGTTAGAAGAGGGGAGACCAACTAGGGTTCGACCGCGATTTTCCGCTTTACATTTTGGTGAACCCGACGTGAACATCCTTTCTGATTTTTCATGATTAGATCTGAAAATTGATTCCTTGATTACATTTCCATGTTTGATCTTTTGCAAAATTTTAGAGGTGATTGCATAAAAACCCTAAATTTTCTTTTTTTTGAACATTGAACTTGCGAAATGTTTAATTATTAATGCTTTCTTTAGATCTTCTTTTCTATTATAAATTATCAATTCATATCTGTACTTTAATTTTGAAAATTAAGTGGTTAAATGTCAAAACCCTAATTTTTGAAACCCTCTTAATTCAACCTTTGTTTGACAATTTGACCGATCAAAACATCTCCAAATCATCTGTAACTTTGGATTCTGTAATAAAATCACAATATCTTGCATCCCTGAAAATTTGGAAAAAAGTTGCGAGGACCGTGTTGCACTCCGAGCGCCATCGTCCCCGACATTTTTTCCAAAATTTCGGGAGCGAGATCTTGCTGTATTTTCCTGCTAAAATCCAGAATTTTGGCTGATTTTGTCAATTATAACACTTTCAAAATTACAGTCAAAGTTGGTCTTGTGATTGCTTGGTTTAAGGCTCCTAATCATTCAAAAATTGTGGAAATTGAAATTTTGTGTCAAAATTGTGTTCTTACTGTCCTAAATCTGAAAATTGTGTTTGCATTCATTCAAAATTTCAGTGCTTTATTCAAATTCTTGCATTTTGTGACTTTTCAAATTAAGTGCCTAATTACAACAACTTTGATTTCTGCTTTCAAAATTGAATTTTGCATGAAATTGAGTCAATTTTCAAATTTCAAAATTTGCATTGCTCTTAACATTCCCTCTAAAATCATAAAATTCAAAATTTCAGTTTCCCTCTCTTTTTCAAAATTCAAATTTTGCATTTTTCGACAATCTTGATAGCGTTCAATTTTGAGATTGCAACTTTAATTTGGCCTATCTACAGATCGTAAAATCACTCAATTTTTTTCAGATTAGCTCTAAAATCATCATACCTTTCATCCCTGCAAATTTTGAAAAAAGTTACAAGGACCGTGTTGCACTCCGAGCGCCCTGGTCCCAGACATTTTTTCCGAAATTTCGGGAGACTGTCGTGATTGCATTTAACAGCTTAAATCTGGAAGATTGGCGGGTTTTACTGAAAATTGCTACCTCTAAGATCAAAATCTTTTCTCTCTCTCTAGTGCATGAGTTTTACAACAACAAGCCTTACTTACACTATTCCCGTTAGACAAAGCTGTAGAATTAAGTCCTTCCGAGGTTTAACTACTCAGGAGATGGAACCTAATTTGAGTAGCCTTTTTAACGAGGACATGGGTAATTTCTCTAATCCTCTGAATGATGAAGAAGCTCTCCATGAAGTTTCCATTGAACAACTTTATAAATTGGATAACCAATTTGACGATTTTCACCAATGGATGTCTCATGAGTATCCCAATAGTCAAGCTCTTCCTTTAATTGAGGGTCTAAAACGCATGCTTCAAAGTGATAAGAATGGAATTGATGTTTTGCGTGGTATTTCACACATTGTGAATTTGAACGTGATGCCTATGAAGAGTTGTGCTGAATCTTTAGGTTATACACAGCCTCCTACACAAGTCAATCATTCTATTCCTTTGACCACTTCTATTGCTAGTATACCTACCTTTACATCAAACATCATGGCTACCTCTATACAAGACATTCCTCCTGTGATCACTAGTCATGGGGGCAATCCTCCTTCTTCAATTAACCCTATTCCTTCATTCAATTCGACTTCTTCATTTATTCCTTCAATAAGTGTTCCTATTACATCTTCAACAAATGAACATGACGCAAGGGGGAAATTCATTTGACCATTCCATTCCTCCTTGTAGTGTTCCTCCTATCCAATCATCCCCTATGGTTGACTATCATAGGGTCCCACCACCTTACTCTTTACCTTCTTTCAATAACATCACACCTCCATCTCAATCTAACACACCTAATATGAACTCTTCGACTGAAGCTACCATTAATAATCTTGCACAAACTATCTCTTCTTTACAGCAACAAATTGCCTCTATGAATCAATCTAAGTTTAGTGCGCCCACATTTTATGTTGCGAGCCCACTTTCTCTTGATATTGTTCGAGCTATTCCTCCTAAACATGTTGAAATCCCGCATTTGGAGCTTTATAATGGTAAAGGAGATCCTCTAACACATGTTAAGACTTTTCAAACAATATGTACTGATTTTGCTTATGACCAAAGGTTGCTTGCAAAACTATTCACCAGAACATTAAGAGACAAAGCCCTACAATGGTATTGCTCGTTGCCTTCTTATTCTATTACTTCTTTCGAACAACTTGCAAATGCTTTCATTCAACAATTTCAAAACAATATAAGTCCTAAGGTTACTTTGATTGATTTAATGCATTGTAAACAAGGTGTTAAAGAAAAAGTGACTGATTTCATTGGTAGATATAAGCATTTGTATGCTCAAATTTCTTTTCCAGTGCCTGATAATGATATTCAAAGAATCTTTATTTCTAATTTGCAAAAAGATATTCGAGGAAAACTTCTGTTTTCTGAGTTTACTTCTTTCCAACAGTTGTGCGCCACTCTTCACAATTATCAACTGACTGTGAGTCAAATGGAACAATCACATCCTATGGCTCCGAGTGATAAGGGTGATAAAAGTCAACAATCATTTGGGAAGTTTAAACCGAACAGAGATTCCATCAAATTCAATGAAAACATCATCAACAACAATGTGAATGCAGCATCAGGTGTGCCTCCTATTTCTAAATTTTTCAGGAAAGAAAGAAAGTATACTCGTTTGAATGAATCATTGCATGATATTATGAATAAGTTATTGGGACAAAATGTGCTTACTCTTCCTCCTATACGACAAATTGATCCTGCAAAGATTACTTCACCTTATTTTGATCACAAATCTTTTTGTCACTTTCATCGTCAGCCTGGGCATGATACTGAAAAATGTTTTTCTTTAAAGGGTAAAATTCAAGATTTGATTGATAATAATACTATTTCTGTTTCTGGAGTGAATGATAAAGGCAACACATCTGTAGCTCCTCCTAACCAAAATCTTCAGATTTTTACTGATCCATTACCTTCTCATACCTCTCATACCTCTAATGCGATTGAGGCTAATGATTCCTCTTTCTCATCTGATGGTCTTGTGTCTATGACTCCGAATGTGATTAACTTTGTAGAGCAGCAAGAAATCCCTAAAGAACCTTCCATCACATTTGATTCCAGTGAAACCATTAGAGCACCTGATGGTCCTTTATACATAGTTGCAAAAGTCAAAAATACACCTTGCCGTGGAGTGCTTATTGATCCTTCGTGCATGGTTAATGTTATTACTGAAGAATTTCTTTTTACTTTACAATTGAATCAAGTGATCTATGACAAAACAGATGTGATTGTGAAACTATTTGATGCATTTTCTTCTCTTGCAATTGGTTCTATTACATTGCCTATTGAGGTCCATAATAAATCTCTTGATGTGAACTTTGCTATTATTCCATCTTCCGAACAATTTCGTGTGAAGCTTGGCTATCCTTGGCTATCTTCCATGAAGGCTATTGCTTCTCCTATTCATAAATGCTTGAAATTTCCCCATAATGGTGAAGTTGTTACTGTCAATCATAGTCTCTTTAAACCAGCCGAAAGAACCTCTAGTGTTCCTATTGATTACTTTTGGCCCAAACAATTCCAATCTCTTCCTCCGCGAAGTGATCATCTTTTTAAATCTTATCAAAAGTGGAAAACAGATATGATCCTATCTCTAAGTGAACCTAGAACACCTAAACTTGACATTCCTATCATTCTTGAGAAGGAAATTCTTCCTTTGAAAGACAAAACTAATGTCTTTCCTCAAGAAGATTCCCAACCCGTCCCCATGGATGTGACTATGTCTATGCCTCATAAATCTTCTAAAAGTAGACCTATACCTCCTCGTCATGATGGACTTGGTCTTCTTCCTAAACCAAAAATTCTTCCTTTATATGGAGCAGTTCCTCCTCCATCCTTTTATAGAGAGAAGAGACCTTCTTCTTCTCCTATTATCCAGCCTAAGAGACCACAACCTAAACACCCAAGTGATAAGGATGAGAACATTCCTCCTCCTCTATCTTCTACACTTCCTACTAAGACTAGACGTAATCGTTCTGCACGGGAACGCCGACGAAAGCGTCGTCTTAGAGCTCAAGCAGCTGCTTCTCAAACTTCACAATCTCCAAAAACACCTTCAACAAGCATTATTCCATTTTCTCCTCAGCCGGATATTGAGCCTAAATCTCCTAAACATAAGATGCATGATGGTCTTGATTCTGTGCGAGTTAAAGATCCTATTTTTATAAATCTTGATGATGATATAGATGAAAATGTTATGCATGATGAAAATGTTACTCCTCTTGCTTCTGATAGCGAATATGAACTTGTTGATGTTGATAACCATTTATCTAATGAATTTTCTAAAGCACTTATCCTAGCTCCTAGACAAGAACAATGTGGCTTGGAACATGAACATAGCCCTTGTTTGGATCTTGTGATAGCTCCATCTACTGTGTTGGATGTTCCTCCTCTAGCGTGTTCCCTGCCTTCCCAAAACATTGATCAGCAAGATCGGGGGGTAGATGATGTGCTAGACTAGTTACATTAGCATGGCAGATTCTCTCCCCCTCCCTTTTGTTACTTCTTCTATATGTTATTCTCATTCTTCTATTTGTTGTCCTTAGTGTTGTCTACTTCAGGACGATGCAAAGCATTGAGATCTCTTTGGTCTCTCTCATGTTGACTCAAAAGACACATGTGTTCCCTTCTTCTAGGTGACCTTCCTTGATTGGGGAATGAAGAACAATTATGCATACATCCATATGATATATACATGACTTATCATACAGCATACTGACCCCGAGGAAAGCGAAGTCACCTCGTGCTTTGTGTTTTGTGTCTATTATCCTTGGGTTTATCTCACACTTGGGGGCTAAATCCTTGTGGTAACGTGCTCCTTTCCTCTCTCATTTCTTATGTCTATCACTACGTTAAAACAATCACCCCCATTGAGGCGTGTGCGATCGCTTTAACGTAGGGGGGCATACACCCTGTCTATCCTTTCAAAGATACTTGAAAATTTCTTGGCAAACTTAGCTTTGTCTTGAAGATTTTTGGTATTTCTTTTGCATGACTCATAGTGAGGGAACCTTACTACTGATAGTCATGGTTCTCCCTCGTGATCTTCCCTTTTACTTTGTCAATCGAAGTTGTAAGATCCTTAGTCCACTGGGGGCTTGGTGTGTCTTGCCTCCTTGACGTGGTGAAAGTCTTTCAACGTTGTTTCCTTGTACTTTACCGGAAGTATGGGCATACATACTCCCGCTAAAGTGGGGGCTAAATGTAGCGTCCTAAAATTGTGACACTCGCAATTTCGACTGCATTTCTGTCTTCACGAAGGCGACGCAACACGCAACCTGAATGGAGACCTCAAAACTTGCTCACGACACTGAAAACTGCATTTTTCAAGCACCATTGGCCTGAACCTCCTTGCACCCCGCTGTCCCGGAGGTGGGACCAGAGCACCCAGCGCCCTGGTCCCTCAGGACCAGGGTGCCTAGCGCCCTGGTCCTCCAGGACCATGGCGCCCAGCACCCTGGTCCCTGGGTCCTATTTTGGGCCTGGTTTCCTAAGTGATATCGGGTCTTTTTTATTGCAATTTGGAAATATACTTCCCTGGTCGGCCTAAGGTCGGGAAAATCAGTCTATCAGCCCTAATTGACAAGTATATAAACTACATTTTTCTCTCTCATTTGGTATGAGAAGGATATATGTGAAAAGCGTGGAAACTATACTCAAGCATTCAAGCATTCAAGCAATTGATCATTTCAAGTCTCCATTCAAGGCTAAGTGTTGCATTCAAGTCAAGGATTCAACCATTGAAGAGGAGATCACTTATTACATGCTACATACTACAACATACAACATCTAAACCTTTGCACATAAGGATACAAACATCCTTAGAACAAGGTATTAGTACTTGTTTTACATTACAGTCATTTACATTTACAGCACTTGCTCATTTCTTGGTTAATTCCAAAACCGGGGTTTGACCTAAAGGCAAACCCCTAATCCCTAACCCCCCAATCATCTTCGCTTTTCTGTGTGTAGGTTGTAGGTACGCGGCTGAGATTGAAGATTTGGAATCCTTGTGCAGAGACGAACCGATCCCACTTCGTTTCGCGGATTTTTCGGAGGACCGTGGCGCCGGGCGCCATCGTCCCGACAACTTTTTCTCAAATTTGCAGGACAGCGCCGTATCGACATTCTACTGTTAATTCCAGGTCCGCAGCTTCATCCTATAACCTAAACTCAGTTTATAAGCGAATCTTTATGACTTTCTATGCATCCTTAGCTTAATTTCCTTAATCAACATTCTTTACAAAAGAGGGTAGCTTTGCTTTCCAAACCCTTGAAATTCATTTAGCATCCAATCTCACATTGCGTGGGATTGGATCTTGTGGGTTTCAACCCCTCTTTTGAATGTAAAGTCTTCCCCCTAAGTGAAAACCCATCGAATCCTAGCGAACCTCCCTTCTCTCTCCTCGGAGTTAGAAGAGGGGAGACCAACTAGGGTTCGACCGCAATTTTCCGCTTTACAGTGAGTCCTCTAGGGTTGTAGCCCTCTTTTGTATTTAAGAAGTGAACTCTAGGTATTGTGCCTAAAGGCAAGTGCATTCCCCTTTTGTAATATTATCATACTCTTGATCAAAGTATAATAATATTGTGGGTCTCAATCCCACTATGGCTTTTACCTTTCTGGGTTTCCACGTAAAAATTCTAGTGTTATGGTTTTGTGGTTTATTGGTTTATGTTTTTGAACTTTACTTTTATTCTTATGCATCTGGTGGTTTAAGAATCAGTTTAATAAATTTGGGAATTGGAGAAAATTGATTCACCCCCCCTCTCAGTGTTCATTGATTTCCAACAATTGGTATCAGAGCCTAGCTCCTCAAAAGAAGCCTAACAACTTGAGGAAGATTTGGAAAATTGAATAAATGAACTTCAGTTTTCAGAAGCAACTTACTGTGGCACATGAAGATCTTGATGCATTGATGAAAGAAAAAAGTAGCCCAGGGAGAAGTCTGGATGCTGCTGACAATTTCATTGAATCTTTGAAAGAACAAGTGAACACATCTAGAGAGAAGAGAAAGGAACTGATGGATAAACTCAAGGAGAAAGAAGAACAAAGCATTGACAATCAAGCCCTACAAGACAAGATAGATGAATGTGAGAAGCTTGCTAGAGATAATGCAATCGTGAAGAATTAGATGCAATCCATTGTGATGAAGCTGGCAAAGGATATTGAAGATAGGAAGAAGAATGAGGAAAATATGACTCAATCATTAAGGGATAAAACTATTGAATGTTGTAGATTGAACTATAAGAATGATTAGTTGAGACTTGAATTGGTGCAATCCAAGAATGATGGGCAAGAAATTGAAAGGTAGATTATAATTCTAAGAGATGAACTTTCCACTGCTAATGAGTACAAAGAAAAATTCAAAGCTAGCTCAGCCAGGCTAGATGAGATGCTAGAAAGTTAGAGAAGTGGAAAAGACATGTGAGGACTTAGTTATGAGAAAGGAGAATCCTCTGGTTCTGGACAAAGCAATCATTGGAAGAACAAGAGACCTTAGGTAAGACAACCTAATTATTATAAATTCAATGGTAAATGTTTTGTTTGCAATAAATTTATTCATATGGAAAGTCAATGCAAAAATAGGTTGATGAGTAATGGTCCTACCTTTACCGGTCAATGTTTCAAATGCAACAATTTTGGTCATAAGTAAAACATGTGCAGAGAAGTGGTATATAATTTCCAAAATAAGAGATGCTATGTTTGTGGAATGTTTGGACACATTTCTAACCAATGCAGGATGAGACTAATTAGATGAACTTCAAGCCTATGCAAGGAAATATTGTTTTCTATGCATGCAACAAATCCATTCACATTGGAAAATATTACAAAAGCAAGAATGATCTAGTAGACAAGAACATATCAGATGAAAAGGGAAAAGGGAAGGTTGAAGAGGTCAAAGAGAAACATAAGAAGATGTGGGTTAAGAAGGAAGATTCAAATACATAGAATGGCTCCACACCCGATTTCGGTGTTGGAACCTCATCCGGTAACTAAGGCATTTGACCTTAGGGGGAATCTTTTCATGTAGATCCATAAAACCCCCTCTTGAGATCTATAACCAGCTGCAGAAGGTTGCAAAATATTTTGAGGGATAGTGTAATTGATGTTAAATAATATTTGAAAGTTTTCATGGCAGTCTGAGAATTCGGTGATGAATTCTTGGGAAGTAAAGTATCAGGTAAACCTTTAGGGTTGTACATTTATTACAACTTAAAGTTAGGTTTTCAATGAATAAAAAGATATTCTATCATTCATTCTTCACATTGTGAATGAAGAGAAAGAGAAGAAGAGTGAGGCGAAAGAGGTTGAGCAATGAAAACAAAGCTTGAAGCGATCTGACAAAAATCCCTAGCATCCGATTGAAGTTCAAAAGGTATTTATCCATGTTTAAGCTATCTATTTATAACCCTATTTCAAAATGGCATCATCATCTAATGTAGAAACTCTTTTTGTAGTAGAGATTATTGATAGAGCAAGGCTAGTATTTAAGAAACACCCGTTCAAATTGGTAGAAGATGATCTGAATGAAGCATTTTCCTCTATGTCATATAGAGTGTTGAATAACAAGGATATTAGGGCATACATTCACTATAATATCAAAGATCTTGTCAATGCAGATATGCTATCATTATACACCAAACATATGTTGGATGATATGGGAAACCTAAAGCTTGATTTGAAATCACTGCAAGACAAGGGTTTTATCCAGTTTGATCACTTTCTGGATTTTGATGAACCCAAATGGGCCAGGTATGTCTTGAGCCAAATTCATGATGAGTTTATATGACTAGATATACCACATAAGATCACAAAGCAATCCATTCAAGTGGTAACCTTTTTAAATGTAACCAATGAGATCCCTAGTCTGAGGCATGTAAAGAACACCACAATGACAAAGGTAACCGGATCCTAGCATGATAGCCGGTCAGTGAAAATAAGCGATTTCATTGAATATGATATGATATTTGCTTCAATGGTGATAGGATATAGGTGTACCAATCCAGAAGACAAAATTTAGTATTCGGTATTGTAATATATGCAGCCTATTAGATACTCAAGGAGGATAAGAAATATGATCTCTATGGAGTGCTTCTCAATGAGCTTATGAGCAGCCTGAAGAAGATTGAACAAGAGAAGAAGCATGTTTTCAAGTTTGGTTCTTTGATTGTCTAATTGGCATTTTAATTTATGAATGAGATTCCTGGTGTAGGAATGGTACAACAGGCATATGACAAACTAGTGGCAGTTCAATTCAAAGAAGTTTTGTAGGGATTAGGAGATATTCAAGTCTAGAAAGCTACTCTTTGGGGCTATTTCAAATCATTCCAAGGTATGATGCAGAGTAGAGAGATGATTCCTAAATAAATTGTTGAAAAATATGAGGATACCATCTATTTCATGGTAGATAAAGACAAATGCCATATGGAGGCAGTAGAACCAAGAACCATATGGATCATGCCCATGGGGTATGAAATGGATTGAAAAACTCTTGATGCATATGCTCAACACATTTTAAGAAAACTAGTTGATAAGAAAGAAGAAAGGTTTGTCACTTGTGAGGAGGAGGAAAGTCACTAATCCTGGAAGGAGGAGGAAAGTCAAAAAAGAAGTAGAAGAGCTTGCAAAGAAAATGGGTATAACAAAGGAAGTAGTTCAAAGGGATAGATAGAAGAATATTCTAAAGGAGGAGGACAAAGCAAAACCAAAGACAAAAATAGTCTCTGCTCCTCCCAAGAAAACCAAGCCAAGGAAAAAAAAGTCAGCACCTACCTTTGGTGCTCAGAATCTTGTCCCTCCACCCAAGCCACAAGCCAAGTCAACCAGTGAAGTTGAGAAGAGAAAGAAAGGAAAGACAGTAAGGGAATATGTGGTAGTCACTATAGAGGAAGAGACAAAGTTTGATGAAGTAGTGAGAGAAGTGAAGAAGACATCTACCTATGCTAGGGTAGTGAAGAAGCCTCAAAATGATGAAGCCCAGCCGAGCAAGAAACCAAGAACTGAAGTTGAGCCATCTAGAGGAGCCAGATCAAGCAGGAAGCCTAAGTCTAAGCTTGATGAAGCTTCGAAGTCTTGCAAAGTAGAAGGTACTTATGATGTTGTGCGTTGAATGAGATTAAGTGAAATAGTTGATGAAGTGGTAAAGAAAGGTAATTTGATGAACATATCTGTATATTATAAAAAACAATGATGATAATGATAAAAGAGCTTTAGAGGAAGCTATTGTATAGTATATGAATGCTTACAACAAATCCCTTATAGAGCTATCATCTATGATTTCAAAGGGTTTGTATGATATTTTGAATGCCAGGAGGCATACAACTATCTTAGAGGGTGAGCGAATAAAATAATATGTATTAGTTAAATTGAGTTGTCATTTCTAAGGCTGAAGTTGATAGATTGCTAAAGATTGTGAAGGACAGATTTCAAAGCAAAAAGAGAGTTAATAAGATTATGCTTGGGAAAATAGATTAAGTTTCTAAAGAGACTGAAATAATTTTGAAATAATTCTTGGAAGAGCACAAATATGAAGTAAATCCAACAAAAGATGACACCAGATCGGAAGAGTAGACTCATGATACCTTCATTCTGGAAGTGCATACATATCAGCCAACTGAGAAAGCCATTCCAACAGAGCAAACAAATGAAAAAACCACAGTTTTAGATGATATTGATATTGCTAAGGTTAATGACTCAGGTGAAGCTGAACAAAATCCTTTGGTGATAGAAGTTGATTCAGAAAAGGTAGCCAAGGAGACTGGAGATGGTAAGGGAGTAGATAATGAAAAGGAGAAAGTTGCAGAGGATGATGTATATGCAGAAGTGGCAAAGAAGGAGAAGGGATGAAAGGTAAGTGAATAGGTTATGGTGACAGTGGCAAGAGACACTGTGGCAGACAAGGGAAAATAGATTGTCACTAACTCGGATGATTTCACTCAAGGACCAATAGATCTAAGTTCACTATCTCCTATTCAAGCACTGAAGCTAGAAACTCTTGCTCAAGAAAAAGCAAGTGAGGACTTACTCAAGTACCACATTGAAGACAAATAGTTGATAACCTTGGCCACAAATGTATTGGAGAAAATTTTGTCATCCTTTAAGTGTGATTCAGGTGATGCTCCCTCTGGTAAGCTTAGAAGCATGCTCAATGCAATAGATTCTCATTTTGTGTCTTTAGAGAGAGCAACAGATGCTAAAGTTTTGACTCAATTTAATGCTATGATATTGAGGACAATTTTGAAGATGATTGAAGGAGATAGGGTGAGTTTGATAATTGTTATGAAGAGCATAAAAGATGCACTAGATGAAGGTGGTCAAATATATAAGTCATGTCTAATTTTGCCTAAGTTTACTATTGACATTGACAAGAAAATAAAAGAGTGTTAAGGGTAGTTAGCTAGCATATCTCAATCCTATGTACCTCAATCAGTCTTTGCTAGCAATTTTGAAGCTCATGTTATGAGTATACTTGATAAGATTAAGAGCTTAAATCAGGAAAATGGCAGAATTTTGGGCAAAGTGGGAGAAGTAAGAAGCCTCATCACTCCTCGACTAGATACATTGATCAGTAGTAAGCAAGATGCAATGAATGCTCTGAATCGAAGTGTTTCGGTAGATTGTAGAGGAGTAGAGATGCACACCTATCTTTTTAGCGGTTTGATCAATATTTTGGAGAGTTTGAAGAAGGGTTGGGATGGTCATCTACTATGCCTAAAAACTATTTTTACAAATATTTTCTAATTTTTGTAAGTAAATGTGTACACTCCTGTATATAAATTTTAGCGAACATCCACCTTTGCCAATGATGTCAAAGGGGGAGAGGGAAAAGTGAAAAATGGTGTATATTCTCAGGGGGAGCTTGTTGAGTCTCAAAGATTTTTGAGTTTTGAAATTTTGCAGTTTTGAGTATACAATGTCATTTTTCACAATGTTGCCATCAATGCCAAATGGGGATATTTTTGGTAAGAGACATTATTTCGATGAAGATTGATGCATGAGAGATGTTTATGAGTTGTCATTGATAACAACTTAGTTCAGAAATCATATCTGGTATACATAGATTTGATTTATCAGAAGTTGTATTATTCATTAGGCATAAGTCTGGAAGGTGGAATATACTATTTGACAAAGTATGAGTACATTGTGTAGATCTTGATTTTGGTTGTGGTAATAGAGGCAGAGGATTAGAGGTTCGAGGTAGCTTATTTTGTAATCCTGGTATCTGGTGTTGATTCATGAATGAGATTGAAGATCAAATATCCGGTAATTTAGGTAGAATAGAGCTATTTTGATGAAATGTGTGATCCAGATTCTTTGAGATGATTTTGGTGATAGGTTTCAAGTTTGTGAAGTTGATCTGACATATGTGAATCTTGTTATCATCTTTTCTAGGTCTGCATATGAATTTATGGATGAATTGAGTCGACTTGTTGGTTACACGTTTCATCTTGCATGTTATGCGGTTTTTGAAAGCCGACATGGGAATTGATTTATTTTGTTCATGTAGATATATGAGACCGATTAATTTGAGCATTTTTAATGATGCTATGAGTGTAAGAAGACTATATGAGCAAATGTGTGAATTTATGTGTGTGTGATTGAAGGTTTTAGTGCTCCAGCATATGACAGAGTAATAGAAAAGAGCAGAGAGACAAAATAGTGGTAGAAGAACTCTTGAGCTTAATCAGAACTGCTATTTGGCATTAGTAGATGCTATTATTTAGTTCATACACAATTGTAATAATTTTTAATTATTTTTTAGGATATTGAGTCCTTCAAGGTTATAGCACTCTTTTGTATTTGAGCAATGAGCTCTAAGCAGTGTGCTTGAATTCAAGTGCATTCTCCCTTTATAATATTACCATACGCCTGATTAAAGTATAATAATATTGTGGGTCTCCATGCCACCGTGGTTTTTCCCTTTCCGGGTTTCCACGTAAAAATTCTGGTGTTATGGTTTTGTGGTTGATTGGTTTATGTTTCTTCACTTTACTTTCATTCTTATGCATCTAGTGGTTTAAGAATCAGTTTAATAAATTTGTGAATTGCAGAACACTGATTCATGTCCCCCTCTCAGTGTTCATTGATTCCAACAATTTTTTCCTATGAATCTTAAAATATCGGTCCTTAGATTTATGGAGGGTTTTTTTGAAGGAGATGATCCTGTGTACAAGTACAAGGTTAATGAAATAGCTACAACTAGAAGAAGAGAGAGTTGTTGCCTTGGAGAATGTTACTAAACACCAAGTTGTAGTCAAGCATTGGTTTGATAAGAGAGATAAAGTGAAAGAATTTTGAATCTCATATTTGGTTCTGATGTGGGATAAGTGTAAGGAAAAACTTGGGAGTCATATTAAGTTTGAGCATTTTTGGGTTGGTCCTTATCAAATAGTGGAGATTTTAGGAGATAATTCCTTCCAGATTAGTACTTTGAAAAGGCATCTTGCCTTGTTTCATGTCAATGGCAGTTCCTCAAACATTATTTTGGATCTTGATCCCACCAGGGAATTGTTGTTCCTTTGTATTGTAGTAGCTTTTATTTTTGTTTTCCTACCCCTTTTCTTTCTGCTTTGTTTTTTTTTCTTGTCTTGTGTCTTTTTTTGGGGAAGTGAGTTTATTTTGGGCTAGCTCCTGAGTGGTTTAGGCCCTTAGATTTCTTGACCATAGGGTGCATTAAGTTTGTTCTTTCTAAACAATATTCTAGATTCTTCTCCCCTTCAGAGAATGAGTGGTTGAGTACCTCACACTTAAATGGATATTTGGTTGTGTAATCAGCCTTCCTTTCCAAGATATTAGGCTTATATTATATGTATTTAAATATTAGATTCTTGGAGATTTTCTTGAAGAAGTCTTCTATCAGAATAATACTATCTAAATGTGTCAAAATTTCAATTGTGATCCCAACCTTGATAGAAAAATTAATGTTTCTATAGCTTTTAAAGTAAAGTAACTTTATATTTTAAAATGAGAAAATACAAAAAAAGAAAGAAGAAAAGAAGAAAAGAAAAGAAAGTGCTTGCAAAAAATAATAATGGGGTGATTCTAGTATCTCCACTAGGGCTATAGACACCTGGCTAGTAGTGGAGCTATGTTATGAGCGAATTAGAGGTATCTCTATTGGGGCTATGGACACTCGGCTAGTAGTAGAGCTATGCCAAGGAATTTTACACCATCTATTTAAACATTATTTTAATTTGAGCCCTCTTTTAGGTTGTCTTTTGAGGATTCTAGGATGGATAAACTCACTTTTGCATACTTGATTTCAATATGATTGGGATGGGTTTTAGGTTTTCATAACAGATGGTAGCCCAATACTAGTACTATGTTCTCTTTTTCTGAAGGATGATGGTCTAGGTGGCTTCAGTTAGCATTCTTAACACATCTTATGTTTGTTTGGGGATATTTGTTGTGCCTTCACAACTCACACCCCATCTTTCTCTTTGAGAGATGTGGCCCCCCTTATTTTTTCTTTCTTTTTGTTTTGTGACTCTTTTATTTTCTTTCTTTATTTCTTTCTTTTGGTTTTTGTTTCTTTTGGGTCTTTTTCCAAGGATCGATGATCGAGCTTCTCCTTTTCCCTTTTATTTTTGGGCTTTGGGTTTCCCCAATCATCAACCCCCTGATTCCTCTTGTGGTTTCTTTGTGTCTATCGATGTTTCAGGGATCATGGATGTTTCTTTCCCCAACCCCCAGTTCCTTGTCTCAGAGATCCCCGATCCCTGATTTTTGCCTCTAGGTCCCACCTCGATTCACAATTAATGCTTAACCTGGGCATATAAATTAGGGTTTTAAATTCATTTTGTTCATTGGTGATTGAAAACTTCAGCTTCCTAGCATGCAATTGTGTGTTCATTTCAGTACCTTTTTTGGCTTTCCAAGTGAGAAGTGTTCCCAACACTTCTTTTGTGTCATTTCTACTTCTGTCGAGGTCGGTTCCCTTTTCTTCTATCTTATGTCTCTGTCAATTTTTTTGTTGTTTTTATTTTCTTTGTTATTTGCTTACCTTTTTGTTTCATTTAGGGTTTCCCTTTCTCTTTAATTTTAGTTTTTTCTTCTTCTTTTTATCTTCCCCTTTTTGGGTTTGGCTTAGGGCTAATCCCTGGGTCTATTTATTTCTTTGCTCTTTCTTGTCCTTGTTGTTTCTTTTGGGTCATTTTTCAGGGATTAGAAATGTGCAATCCTCAACTCTAATGGTTGCTTGTCTCCAAAGTTCTTCTTTGCCTTCATTTGTATTCTTTCGATCACCTTTCAGGAATTGGGGATAGTCCATCCCCAATTCCCATGTTTGGGGATCAGTGATCAACTTTTTACCAACCCTTATCCTTGTATTCAGTCTTAGTCCTTTCAAGGATCATGGATTGTCCATCCCTAATTCCCATGTTCAGGGATTGGGGATGGAATGATCCTTGACCCCCACCTTGACTCTAACCTTTCGAGGATTGATGAAGTCATTATCCCTGACCCCTGTGTGCACCTTGTGTGTATGGATTGGGTATCTAGGGTTATGATATCCCTGACCCCTAATAGTTTTTCATCTTTCAATAAATAATGGGATTGGGGATATTCCTATCCCTGACCCCCGACTATTTGCAACCTTAGTTTGATTTGTTCTCTAATAAGGTGCATTTCACCAATTAGTGTAATTGTTTTGAGTTTTGTTTTTCAATTATATTTTTAGTATGAATATTTTGGGTGTAGAATCTTTGATGTTTGGATCAAGAGTATGTTGGTATTTTGGTATGGTTTTGTCATTGATGTCAACACCTACTTAAACACTAGCACTTTGGAGATCCAGCAGCATTCACTGGCAAGCAAGTAACTATTGCACAGTTACTGGTATATGGTTCACCGGTAGGATATAATGATAACCGACACTTGGAATGATATGGAAGACACTTGGTAATATCAAAGACATCATGTGGACATCTTATCTTAATGAATTAATCATTGGTATATTCATATTTGCATATTTTCTTTTACCGACAAATAGGTCCAGGGTTATCTAGGGTTACACCGGTAGGTTTATCTTTTCTAGATCAGCATGGCACACTATGGAGATGATTAATTATTGTTGTAAATGCAATAAGCTGACATGTTCAATCAATTATTGCATCGGATATTATATTGTTTGTAAAATATTTTTATTGTAATATCTTGTAGAGCCAACCTACTAAAATTGGTCTTAGGTTATGGTATAAATGTAAGATCTTATTTGTAAGATCAAGTGTGGAATGCGAAAAAGAATTGTGTGAAGGTATATGCGAGATTAAGCAGTGCAATACACATAGACATCATTTGAAGGTGAAGCTAGGTTTTTGTGAAAGCATATCAGTATTACACCAGTACTGAATCCAGCATATGAAGATGCTATTTTGTGCAATACATTCTTATTGGATTTAACCATCCAACTATAGTTAGTGTGACTCCCATTGTGTGATTGAGTAGTGAGCTCTAAGCTGTTGGCCTTTCTGCATGTGCAGACCCCATTTATGTACACTTACTATCTGCAATAGTATTATCTGATTGTGGGTAAGGTTTCCCACCGTGTTTTTTCCCCTTACAGGGTTTCCATGTACAAATATTGGTGTCATGTGTTGTGGATGACTTTGTGTTTATGTTCCATACACTAACCTTTACCGGTATAGCAATTAACTGTTAAAACTATCTACCAGCATACTTAACTGGTTTACGGGTATTAAGCATTAAGTTGGTTAAGTTATTTTTGGTTTGAATTTATTAGACAACTGATTCACCCCCTCTCTCAGTTGTCTTCGAGACCTAACAATTGGTATCAAAGCTTAGTCCTCTTTTACAAAAGTTTAATAGCTTGAGGAGATCCAATGTCTACTAATTATTTCAGGAAGGACAGTCCTAAACTTGATGGAACCAACTATGGCATATGGAAGATTAGAATGGAGACACATCTAAATTGCATTGGAAAAGACATCTGGGAAGTTACAAAGAAGGGTTATACTGCTGCTGTACCTAGTCAGCCCAATCCAACTAACTTGACAAAAGATGAGGAAAATGATTGCAAAGCAAGAGAAGCACTTTTGAGCGCATTATCAAATCAACAAATCATGGGACTATCAGATAGGTCTGCTGATAAAGCTATTTGGGATCATTTGGAGACACTGAATGAAGGAGATTCCACAATCAAAATTGCAAATCTTGAAAGCTTCCAGGTCAGGTATGAACATCTGAAAATGGATGAAGATGAAAGGATTTATGCTTTTATGGAAAGAGTAAATGAAATTTTTTTGGGTATTAAATGTTGTGGAGGAACCTTAAGTGAGGATGAAATTGTTTTAAAAGTTTTAAGAGGATTGCCACTAGCATATAAAATGAAGGTTACTGCTATAAATGAGTTGAGAATAGTGCCTAATACATCAGTAACTAGGGATACATTGATTGGGAAACTTTCAGCTTTTGAAATTGAAGAATTTGGTCCTGTTGCTACTATAAAGATAGATTTAGCCTTTAAAGCATCAACATCATCTGATCCATCATTTGACAAATCTGATTGGAAAGCCTTTTATGCAAGAGAACTTGAAGAAAGCAGGAAAGAAAATGAAGAACTTGAAGAACTTGAAGCACTATTTGCAAGGAAAATGCTTAAAGGTCTAATTGGAAGTAAGTATGAAGGTAAAGCACCCTTTAAATGTTTTAACTACAATAAGATTGGTCATATGGCTTTGAGATGCCCTGATAGACATGCTAGACTAAGAGAAGAAGCTAGAAGAACATACAAACCTAATCCTAAATAGCAGAGATACAGATTTAAGAAGAATAAAGACAAATCTTGCTACATTGCTGATGAAGGTGTGACTGATGATTTTGATGAGGATCCAACAGAAAATGGATGGGTTTTTGTTGCTATAATAGAACATCAACTGGCACCTACTGCTCAACTGGTAGAACAAGCCCTAGCAGCTAAAGTTGAAGGAAAGGATGAATGGATTATTGACTCAGGATGCTCACATCATATGACAAGAGACAAAGGTAAATTCTTGAACTTTCAAGAATACAATGGAGGTTTAGTAAGATTTGGAGATGACAAACCCTGTTCAATCAAAGGTAAGGGTACAATATCTCTTGATGGTAAGCATAAAACTGATAATGTTTACTATGTTGAAGATTAAAGTATAATCTTTTAAGTGTTGGTCAATTAGTTGAGAAAGGATTTCAGTTACAATTTAAAAATGGAAAATGCAAAATCATGAATAGAACTGGTTTGGAAATTGCAACCGGTAATCAGACTAGAGGTAATATCTTTCATTTGAATAATAGTGAAAAGACATGCTTGATTGCACATATAGATGAAAGTTGGTTATGACATAAGAGACTCTATCATGTAAACTTTGATTGCATGGTAAAGATCAGTACTACTAAGGCAGTTAGAGATTTACCTAAAATTGTCAAACCTCAGAATACAATATGTAAGGAATGTCAATTTGGAAAACAAGTTAGAGCTAGTTTCAAAAGTATTCCAGAAAAATCCAATAATGCTCTTGATTTGATTCACACTGATTTATGTGGTCCAGCTAGAACTAAAAGCGTACAAGGTGATAGATATTTCATGCTAATCATTGATGACTATTCTAGAATGTGTTGGGTTACTTTTCTCAGAGAAAAATCAAAAGCACTTGGAAAGTTCAAACCATTCAAAGCAATGGTTGAAAATGAAACTGGTAAGAAAATCAAATGCTTAAGATCAGATCAAGGAGGAGAATTCACATCTAGGGACTTTAATCCATTCTATGAAGTGAATGGAATCATAAGACAACTATTAGCACCTCGGACACCACAACAGAATGGAGTTGTTGAAAGGAAAAACAGAACTATCTTGGATGCAGCAAGAAGTATGTTATCAAAAGCAAATTTACCACATGTGTATTGGAGAGAAGCAGTCAGCACAACAGTCTATACATTCAACAAATTTCACATCAAAGGTGAAACTAGTAAGACCCCTCACGAACTATGGTTTGGTAATACTCCTACTCTTAAGTATTTCAGAATTTTTGGAAGTAAATGTTATATCAGAAGAGATGAGTATATTGGCAAATTTGATCCTAGAAGTGATGAAGGAATATTTCTTGGTTATTCATCTAAGAGCAAGGCATATAGATGTTTTAACAAGAGATTGCAGAAAATTGTTGAGAGTACAAATGTAAAAATTGATGAACAATTCAGAGGAACTTCAAGGTATATAGACTCTAAACCGGCAATAGAAATTGTGACAAATGAACCTACACTAAATCCACCGGTACAGAATGAAGATCCAGTTACCCCAGTACCATTTGAGGATTCCACAATAATTGAAGAACAACAACAAACAAAGACACCCCGATATGTAAGATTGAATCATTTTGAAGATCAGATAATTGGAAAAAAGTTTAAAGGAGTTATGACAAGAGGAAGATTGGAAAATGAAGAGGTATGTCTTATTTCTCAAATTGAACCATCATCTATTAATGAGGCATGTGAAGATAAATTTTGGATTAAAGCTATGGAAGAAGAATTAGAACAAATTGAGAAAAATAACACTTGGACATTAGTTCCCCGACCTAAAGATAAAAATGTAATTGGAACCAAATGGGTATTCAGAAAAAAACATAATGAAGATGGTAAGGTTGTCAGAAATAAAGCAAGACTAGTGTGTAAGGGATATTCTTAGAAGGAAGGAGTTGATTACAATGAAACCTTTGCACCGATAGCTAGAATTAAGGCAGTCAGATCATTCTTGGCTTTTGTAGCACACAAGAACTACAAAGTTTATCAAATGGATATTAAATGGGAATTTTTGAATGGAGATCTTGAAGAGGAAGTATACATTGAACAACCTGGTGGATTTTCTTTGATAGATGACAATGATATGGTTTGCAGGTTAAGAAAAGCTCTGTATGGATTAAAACAAGCTCCAAGAGCTTGGTATGCAAGATTGGATAAGTATCTTTTAAAGATTGGTTTTACTAAAGGAAATGTAGACAATAATCTATATTAAAAAATAACTAATGATGACTTCTTGATTATAGAAGTATTTGTTGATGATATAATCTTTGGAGGAGAAGATGGTTTATGTAAGGAATTTTCTAGTAAAATACAGCAAGAATTTGAAATGTCTATGATTGGTGAAATAATTTTTTTTTAGGATTGCAGATTTCACAAACTGACAAAGGTATATTCTTGAGTCAATCCAAATACTTAAAAGAGTTACTAAAGAAATTTGGGATGGAGAACTCTAAACTGGTAAGCACACCTATGACTACAAATGACAAATTATCTCAAAGGGATGAATCTACACCTGTTAATCCAACTAAATACAAATCTATGATAGGAGGTTTACTATATTTGACACAAACCAGACCTGATATTATGAATGCAGTATGTATTGTTTCTAGATTTCAATGTAATCCTAGAGAAAATCATGAATCAATAGTAAAAAGGATTTTTCGGTACTTACAAGGCACTATAAATCTTGGATTATGGTATCCTAGAGATGAAAACTTTGAATTATGTGCATACATAGATGCAAATTGGGTAGGAGATGTGGATGATAGAAAAAGCACCACCAGCGGAGCATTCTTTCTTGGAAACAGACTAGTTTCTTGGTTGAGTAAAAAACAGAGTTGTACATCTTTATCAACAACAAAATCAGAATATGTTGCAGCAGCAACTAACTGTACATAGGTACTATGGCTTAAGTAAATGTTGAAAGACATAAGGGGAAAATGCAAGGAACCTATCACTATATATTGTGATAATAGTGCAGCAATTGATATATCTAAGAATCCAGTACTACATTCTAAAACAAAACATGTTTCTATCAAACTGAATTTTCTAAGGGAAAAAGTTGAAGAAAAGGAGATAAAACTGGTTTATGTGAATACTAAAGAACAACTTGCAGATATCTTTACAAAACCTTTGCCTAAGGAGACTTTTGAATATCTCAGAGATCAGCTTGGAGTCATACCACCACCGGTAGAGACTTAGATAGTTGATGATTGTCATCAACTGGCAGAATTATCAGACAAATCTTTTAATCCGGTCTTTGATGAGGAAGCTACTTCTCAGGGGGAGTAGTTGGTATATTGAATTGTTTGGTATTTTGTATATGAACTTAATTTGGTTGTAACTTTGGCATTTGATGTCAAAGGGGGAGAGATATCTATGGAAAAACACATTATCTTTTGAGGAACTCTGGATAACACATGTTGCTCCCAGGGGGAGAGATTGTTGTTTGGGAGAGACTATTACTCTCTGTATTCTGGTTATGATCTTTTTGGAGATTGTTGGGTTTTGGCATTTCTATTTTGGCACTTTGATGGTTTTTCCATCTTGTGTTGCCATCAATGCCAAAGGGGGAGATTGTTGGTATTTTGGTATGGTTTTGTCATTGATGTCAACACCTACTAAAACACTAGCACTTTGGAGATCCAACAGCATTCACCAACAAGCAAGTAACTATTGCACAGTTACTGGTATATGGTTCACCGGCAGGATATAATGATAACCGCCACTTGGAATGATATGGAAGACACTTGATAATATCAAAGACATCGTGTGGGCATCTTATCTTAATGAATTAATCATTGGTATATTCATATTTGCATATTTGCTTTTATCGACAAATAGGTCTAGGGCTATCTAGGATTACACCGATAGGTTTATCTTTTCCAGATCAGCATGGCACACTATGGAGATGATTAATTATTTTTGTAAATACATTAAACCAACATGTTCAATCAGTTATTGCATCGGATATTATATTGTTTGTAAAATATTTTTATTGTAATATCTTGTAGAGCCAACCTACTAAAATTGGTCTTAGGTTATGGTATAAATGTAAGATCTTATTTGTAAGATCAAGTGTGGAATGCGAAAAAGAATTGTGTGAAGGTATATGCGAGATTAAGCAGTGCAATACACACAGACATCATTTGAAGGTGAAGCTAGGTTTTTGTGAAAGCATATCAGTATTACACCGATACTGAATCCAGCATATGAAGATGCTATTTTGTGCAGTACATTCTTATTGGATTTAACCATCCAACTGTAGTCAGTGTGATTCCCATTTTGTGATTGAGCAGTGAGCTCTAGGTTATTGGCCTTTCTGCATGTGCAAACCCCATTTATGTACACTTACTATCTGCAGTACTATTATCTGATTGTGGGTAAGGTTTCCCACCATGGTTTTTCCCCTTACAGGGTTTCCACGTACAAATATTGGTGTCATGTGTTGTGGATGACTTTGTGTTTATGTTTCATGCACTAATCTTTACCGGTATAGCAATTAACTGTTAAAACTGTCTACCGGCATACTTAACTAGTTTACCGGTATTAAGCATTAAGTTGGTTAAGTTATTTTTGGTTTGAATTTATTAGACAACTGATTCACCCCCTCCCCCACCTCTCAGTTGTCTCTGGGACCTAACAGAGTAGTAGCCAGGAATTACAAGTTTGATTCCTACCTCTCACCCATTAAGTGACATTCATAAAATAGGGACATTACAAACATTGATATTGGTCATGTGGACCTTAATGAGTTCTTAAAAAGGATGGCCAATCCATATGAAAGGACCACTTAGGATACCTCATTGGTATGTACAAGACTTGTTCCAGGAGTAGGATTCCCAATGGCATTGCAATCTCTAGACCTGATAATGGCTTGTGCATATAGATATAAGCCTAATGAAAGAAGATTATATGGCCCTCTCGAAAATGTGGTCCTTAACATCTCCCCTAATGTTATAGAAGAAGTTTTTCATATTCCCAAATATGATTCATATGCTCATGTTAAAATAACTCATGGGGAGCAGTACTTTCGAGAAGAAGGGAATCCCATCAAATATATTAATAAAAATTTGATTGGGAAAACTAAGAAACCCAGTCAGACATAACAAATTAAGATCTTTCACTAGGCCTACTTCCATATGGATGCTAAATATTGTCACTCTCCTTAGTAGGGTGGCTGGATTACCAGATGAAAAGAAGTTTTGTCCATAGATGTTCCTCTTCATTAAAAATTTTTTGGCTAGGAAGGAATATATTGATTGGGGTAGGATGATTAGTGATAATTTGGATGAGCAACTACAACGAGTAATAGATCCAAGGTTCTACATGACTTTATATATTGTTTACTTTCTTGTAGCTCAAGTTACCTACCCAAGGATGAGAAGTGAAGTATCCCTTCCGAACACTCCTATATATCACCATTATCCCCAATTGCAGTTGGATAGGAGCAGAAAACATCACTAGGTTTTTAATGATTTCTTCATTTTTGCAGTACTCAAATCTATTGAATAAGATTTTAGTAAGAGGATATCTCCAGAGGTTGATAAGGAGATTAGGAATTTTGGTAGTTATTTCATTTAGTTTAAGACATTTACATATATAAGGGTTGCACGATGCATAGTGCCTCCATACAAATTATCTTGATATCATTGTGTAACATCATAAATTGTACACCCTTAATTAGGGTTGTCCAATTCCACACTTAGGTTAGCACCCATCTTAGTGTGTTATATTTTGCATTCAAAAAATTTATTTAATCATTTAATTAAATCTAAATTCTCCTCTTATCACTTCACATATCATAAAATTAGGCCCTTAACCCTAAGTGTGCCCCTTTTTATTTTATCCTTTTAATTAATTAATTAATTAAATCTTGATAGGATCCTATTTTGACCTTCAAGGCCAGATTTTGCATATCTAATCACCTTTAATTGTCGCACGGAGATAGGATTGACCTTATAATCATGATACCTTGTATCCCTACAAATTTAGAAAAAAAGTCGGTCGAACCAGAGCGCAACAATCTGGTCCTGATTTTTTCTCCCCAAATTTTGGGATCATGTTTTGGTGGTATTATAATGTTTAAAAATAGCTTCATGTGAAAATGCATCAATTCTAATTTGGCCTTATGGTGATTTTAATCATGAAATACCCATATAAGGTATCTCTCTCAATTAATTTTTCAACACACACATAACAATCATATCATATGCAAGCATTATCATCAAAATTCAAGAGCAAATCTGATTCAAGGAGCAACAAACTACACCAAGGCATCTTCAACGTATATTTCAATTATGATTTTTTGATATATTTTGTACGATTTATCATGTTATTGTATCAACACTTGAAGGACTTATCCTAAGAGCATTGCATCACCTATTGAAGGTCTAATCATCTACATTCAACAATTTCTATATCTTGCCCTCAAAAGGAAAGATTCTCGATTACATTTCAATTCAATTTCTATTTCTATTTAAATTAGGGTTGATTCCAAACCTGGGGTTTGACCTAAGGAAAACCCCTATCCACAACACAATTTCCCTTCTTTTTGTATGTAGGTGGTAGATTCGGGAGCTGTGTAGGTGGGAAAGGACAAAGGAGACCGAGATAAAGTGAATTGCCATTTGCAAAAGTTCTAGAGACACCTCAAGACTAGGGCGTTGCACAGGGACCACGATGTTGGGGAGGACCAGGGCCCATTGCCCTAGTTCCGACAATTTTTCTAGAACTTTTGGGTATGAGCTCTGATCCTCTTCTCTTGCTAAGATCTTATCATATAGCTCTAATGGAATTCTGCAACACTCTATTTTTATCATTTCATTTTGATTTCTCATTGTTGTTATAGATTTACTACTTGCAATTCAAAACCTAATTCAAACACAATTCACCTCAAACAAAAGGGGAAATAGGACCTCAATTAGAATTCAACCCTCTTCTTAATAGAATTGAGGTTGGATCTATTTAGGGTTCATCCTCCTTTTAATGTATTTTTTAATTTGGCTAATTGGTGGTCTTATCCTACTTGGTGAAACCATACTTCCAAATTACACCATTACATTTTGGTGAACCCAAAATATTTCATGCTTAATTTTGATTTATGGTCTTAGATCTAATTGTTTATGCATTTTAAACTTCAAATTTGCTCTCATTGATTGAATTTCCAATTGAATTACATAAATTTAGAGGTTGAATTCAGAAAAAAAAAAAAAAAACCCTAATTTATAATTCTAAAATTAACTTATGGGTTGTATAATTTTCCAAGTGTGTTTTCAAATTTAGACACATTCATTTCATAGTTTTATTTAAAATAAAACTACCAAAAAAATAAAATTAAAAAAAAACTTGTTTTATGCATTTTGTGTGTTTGCATGACTTAGTTCATTTCATTGCAATATTTAGAATTTCTTTTCAAATTGTCAAATTACTCTTTGCAATATTATCGTGCCTTTGACATTCCATTTTATTATAATGACTATCCTTTCTAAGAAGTATATAGTAAAGAAGAACTTGAGAAGGCTCTTGATGGTTTCCTTTATCCTAAGTCTTCTAAACCATCCTTTTGCCAAAGGTTAATCAACATAATGCATAAGCCATTTAGTAGTGATGACCATGAGGTGATGGATGAAACTCTTGATGACTTCATCCTTCCCTCTAAATCTCCTACAATTCACAAGGATATTATCATGCATGACAATTTGCTTTATGAACCTTTATGTTCTATCTATTCTATTTATGAAGGAGCTTTTGTGATGAAAGAACTTTATGTGGCTAATGATCCTCTTTATCAAGATTTACCTTTTAGAGATGAGACCCTAATGAACCATAATAATTCTACTAAATCTTCTCTTGTTCATGAGGATAAATTGGTGCAAGAAAATATTATTAACATTTCTTTTACAACTCTTCCTCTTAAGGATTAAGTTTTGAAAATTGATGTTGATCTTTATGCTAAAATTTTCCTCTCCCATAAGAGAATCTTAGAGGAAGAGGATGATATCATAAAAACCTTCCTTAATGTCACCTTACCTTCCATACATGGTACCTATCCTAGAGAAGAAGTGTTGATGGACATTGATTTACCCTCTCCCAAATTTGGTCCTACCAATGAGGACAAATTGATGCAAGAAGAGGTTATGAGAACTTATTTTTAAGATCTCTCTCTTAAGGATGAACCTTTTAAGAATTTTATTTATCCTAAAATTTACCTCCCCCATGAGGACCATTTGGTGCAACCGGATGATGTTCTAGCTACTTTTCCTAGTGATACCATATACTCTTTTCATTTCAATGCATATCCCACTAGAGATGAAGCATTAATGAGTTGTGCTCATCCTTCTCCCAAAGCTTGTCTTATCCATAAACATAATTTGGCACAAGGATGAAATCATTAGCAATTTACTTAATGCTCTCCATTCTAAATATGTATCATTGGAGAACAAAGAGCCTAATAAGGTCAATACCATTCATATTTCTAGTTATGAGAATCCTAAAGCCAAGGAACCTCCGAATATCCTAAAAGTTGAATAATACATATGTCAAATAGATGCTACAAAAGGACAACTAGAATAAAATATGGTTCCAAAATAAATCAAACATTTAATTCTTGTATCAAAAAGAAAGATCCCAATAGTATTCTCACTTCTCTTTCTTCCCCCTCACACCCTAAGAAACACAATGATAAGGATCTTGTTGAGAAAATCTATGAAATCTTAGCTAAGATCTCCCTTTGGGATTTGATTCAAACTTCACCTTCATACCATAGGTTGATCTAAGAAGCCTTTCATAAAGTGGTTCCTCATCCTTTTTCTAAACCAAATGATATCACATTCTCACAATATGAATTGCCTTCAATAGAGGTTATAAATAGAGATGACCCCCTTATGATTACTCCTCACATTTATGATCAAAAAATAAGAGGTACCTTAATTTAAAATGGGTCAGCCCTTAACATTTATTGTGTTTCCTTATTAGACAAGATAAATTGGGATAATTCTTCTATTCAAACTAATCCTCTTTGTGTTCATGGATTTGATAATGTTTCTAGAGAGTCACTCGGTATAGTCATATTACCTATCAAATTAGGACCCGTGACTTTACCTACACTTATTAATGTCATGCTCAACTATCTTAATTATAACCTTCTAGGTAGACTGTAGATTCATGCTATGAAAGCAGTCCCTTCTACTCTTCATCGCACACTCAAATTCATATATAACACTGAAATTCACACAATCAAAGGTTTGTCCTAATCCTTATGATTTTATTCATGATGAAGTAGGATGCATCTCTCCCTTTAATAATATGATTCCTTCAATAACACAATCTCCTATCAATGATGGTTCCTTGGAAAATAATTGGGGTACATTAGATTTTACATCCTACTTAAATGGGTATAATATCCCTTAATCTATGCATGAGTCCTCGAAGGACCCTTGTGTGTCATTTATCCAAACTTCTTCTAAATAAATTCCTACCTCTCCTTCCAACACATGTCTTGATGACAATGAGCGATATTTAGATTTTGATAATAAGAATCAACCCTCTCCTCTACACATTCCAACACATATATTTGATTCTATGCATAGATATAATGGGCACGGTTTAGGATGTATGCAACAAAGTTTTGATGGTCATGAGAAATATACATCACACTTTTCCCAAGAAGGTTTAGGTTTCCAAAGTCCTCCTTTTTTGACATCTCCTTCCCCACTATATAATACATCTTTGTATTCTTACAACTTCTCATCACAACTAGAGAGTATTTTGTATATCTTCTTAAAGCCAACTTGATCACTCTCCCTTTAAAGAATCAAAGAAAGAATCATAAGAAAAATCAACATGATTCTTCTTTTTGCAAGCATCATCAAATCACTGGTCAATGCCACTAATGAATGTCATAATTTAGAAGATAAAATTCAACAACTTACTGTAAGTGGTACCATTCAAATATTAGATGAAAATGAGTTGGACTCTCATATTTTTCCTTTCACATAACATTTAATTTCCTATTATTTTTCTTCTAATTATGTGACATTGGTAGATTTCTTATTGGGGGCTCATTGTCATTCATGATGGTACAATTTCAAGTGCAATCATACTTTGGTAGCAACATAATAGTATTTTTATTCTTGTCTCCATGCTTGGGGGGAAATAATAGCCTTCCAATCATCCTTTCTCACTTTCCCTTTGTGAATTAGGGCATTTGTTAAGTATCTCTTATTGATATTATGGAGGTGTATATCCCTATTAAGGATCTCCTTCCTCTTAATGAAACAAGTATCGCTAATGAGGATATTATCCTTTCCTTATAAGTTCATATCCTTAATTGGATCTCTTCCTTAGTGTTGAAAGTTTATAATCATTTATCAAATTCTTCTCTCTTTGGTGTCCTTGTCTCCATGCTTGGGGGGTAAGAATAATGTTTCAATTCTCTCTCATTTTCCAAAGATTGCCTTTTTCCTTTATTTATTTGCATCTTTCATAATTTGATGTCATTTCTTATAAGTGTCTATGAATTCCTTGTTTTAAATGGTGCATCTTTTATGAACAATCTCTCCTTAGTGAAAGTGGGCAATCCTAAGAATCCACTTTGGAGAAGGTGTGTATTCTTAGTTCTCTTATCCTTCCAAGATGTCATCTTTATTAAGGATATCCTCTACTCTTGGAGGTAGATATATTTACGCAAAGATCTCTTCATCCTTTGTTAATCATACATCCCTCAAAGGATCCATTTAGATTTATTGCAAGATATCTCATTTACAATTATCTATTCCTTGCTTAAAGAAACAAAGCCTATTTAGGAGTCTTTCTTTCTATCTTGGAATGCATGCATTGTTGATTAGTGGATATATCCTTGGTGTTAAAGGTGGGTGTCCTTATTTTTATCTACCTTAAGACATCAACATAGAACTATGTTGACTTCTTAAGGGGGAACATATATGCAGCCTCCTAGTTGCATTTTTTGATTATCGATTATCAATATGGGATTGTTGCACACTCATGTTTCATCCCTATTTGTCCATTATTTATGGGATTATTCCATCCTCATGCTTAATCCTTATTTTATTTATCAATATGGGATTGTTGCATCCTCATGTTTCATCCTAATTTTATGCATCATTTGTCTTATGTTGGGTATTCATTCTTGAAATGAAACAAAAATTTTTTTTAACAAGATGCTTCATGCCCGAAACTAGACATCAACATATGCAACAGGGTTAGTGGACCTAGAAAAACACGGCTAGACTATTTTGACTCTCCTCCCCAACATGGATCACCTAGCTTGATGCGGCTTTCTAGCCCATGGGATTCATGTCCCTTCTTTCTCTCCCATGAACCCATATCATAACACATATTTTCTAGTGTTGGATCATGGTTTCTTGTGACTTCAATTGGTGTACATCCTTGTTCTTTCTATAAGTCCACTTTTTCACTTGCAATAACAAGAAATGATATTAGTAGTTGAGACATTTTGATTATTGAGGTCTCTTCAACTAGTTGACTTAGAGCTTTGTGTTTTCGTACTAACATTGTTTGCTCTTGATAATACTTGAAGGTTACTTGTATAGATTGTACACCCTTAATTAGGGTTGTCCAATTTCACGCTTAGGTTAGCACCCGCCTTAGTGTGTTGCATTCTTCATTCTAAAAATTCTTGTAAGCATTTAATTATTAATTTAATTAAATCTAAATTCCCCTCTTATCACTTCACATATCATAAAATTGGGCCCTTAACCCTAAGTGCTCCTGATAGGGTATTATTTCTACGTTCAAGGCCCGATCTTTGCATATCTAAACACCTTTAATTATTGCACTGAGCTAGGATTGACCTTATAATCACAATACCTTGCATCCCTAAAAATTTGGAAAAAATTTCAGCCGGACTAGACCACAAAACTCTGGTCTTGAGTTTTTCTCCTTGAATTTTGGGATCATGTTTTAGCAATATTATAATGTTTAAATCCAGCTTCGTACAAAAATACATCGATTCTAAGTCAGCCTTATGGTTATTTTAATCATTTTAATCATGAAATCCCTATATAAGTCATCTCTCTCAATTCATTTTTCAATACACATATAACAATCATATCATATTCAAGCATTATCATCAATTCAAGAGCAAATATTATTCAAGGAGCATCAAACTACATCAAGACATCTTCAACTTATGTTTCAATTATGATTTTATGATAGATTTTGTATGATTTATCATGTTATTGTATCAACACATGAAGGACTTATCCTAAGAGAATTCCATCACCTATTGAAGTTATAATCATCTACATTCAGCCATTTCAATCTCTTGCCCTCAAAAGGCAAGATTCTCCATTACATTGCAATTCAATTTGAATTTCTATTTCAATTAGGGTTGATTCCAAACCAAGGGTTTGAACTAAGGCAAACCCCTATCCACAATACAATTTCCATTCTTTTTGTGTGTAGGTGGAAAATTTAGGAGCCATGCAGGTGGGAAAGGATAGAGGAGACTGAGACAAAATGAACTACCTTTTGCAAAAGTTTTGGAGACATGTTAGGACCAAGGCGTTTCATAAGGACTAGGGATCTGGGGGAGGACCAAGGCACACATTGCCCCAGATGTGAAAATTTTTACCAAACTTTTAGGTACAAACTTTGATCCTCTTCTCTTGCTCATATCTTAGGTTACAACTCTGTTGGAATTTCGCAACACTCTGTTTTTATCATTTCATTTTGATTTCTCATTGTTGTTATAGATTTACTACTTGCAATTCAAAACCTAATTCAAACACAATTCAGCTCAAACAAAAGGGGAAATATGACCTCAATCAACATTCAACCCTCTTCTTAATAGAATTGAGGTTGTCTCTATTGAGGGTTCATCATCCTTTAATGCATTAGTTAATTTGGCTAATTTGTGGTCTTATCCTACTTGGTGAAACACTAGTTCCAAACTACACCATTACACCTTGTGATTGCCTTATTGTTTTGGAACAATATAGGTAGGTGGCAGATGCCCATAACTTGATAAAGAGAAAACATAGACCCTATTTTCATCTCCCGATTATTGTAGGGGAACACTCCTACTTAGATATAAAAGTAGAAAAAACTATTGAAGTTGAGCTACTTGAGTTCTATCTAGACCTATTGCACATTGATAAAGATAAATTTGAGCCCATTGGCACATTCAACAAAGTCATGGGCTCCCACTTCACTCATGCTCCAAGCCTTGAAGATCATTGGTAAAATTGTATAGATGATCATGAGGTCTAGGTGAGAGACTATTGTAGGTTGAGTTTGGGCCTTTCATCTAATGTTTCCAATCTATGGGTCACAAAATAGCTTAAGACTTACGGCGATGGAAATATATTGCACCCCTTGTATGAGAAAAAGAGAGTTTTTTATGTTCCTATCCATAATGTTGATCCCCATATGGTTGAGCAAGAAAATATGGAGTTGAGAGATAAAGATGTATTGTTCTAGAAAAAGCAATGGATGGTCCCTAGGATATGCTCCCCATTCCCTCGATTGAGCCTCCAACTCCTCAACAGACACCTATTCCTTCTAAAGGAAAGAAAACTCTTGGTGCCTCCTCCTCCTCCAAGAAATGCTCTCGACTAAGAAATCCAACTAGTCATGCCAAACCTTATGTGGAGTAGCTCCCATCAAAAGTTCATAATCAAATGAAGAAAAGGGGTACAAATCAAGCTACACATTCCTATTCTACTCCTCCTTAATCTGGCAAGAGAAAAGAACAACCTAGTTCTCCTTCGGGGCCAATCACTTCTTCAATTCATCAAAGGACTAGGTCTACAATAGCTAGAGTGAAAGAAGAAGGACTTCCCTTACTAAGATAATGAGGGTGTTCAAAAGGTTAAAGAAGCATAAGGGAGTCCCTCCTATCAATATCATAAGGGACTGGTCTAGAGAAGAAGAGGGTGAATTAGGTCCCCAACTAATTAGAAGGAAATGGTCGAGGGATGAATCTGAGCAACCTTAATCTGAAGGCCCTTCTTCCCAAACTCCTAGATTTAGAAAAGATCCAAAACTTCAACAAGAAAATACACTACCTTCCTCTATAGATCCCTCCTCATAGAACCCACATCATGACTGTTAGATACTTGATCAATCCCAAAGACATTGAGAGGGGGGGTGAATTAGTGTCTAACCAGTGAATGAAAGATTTAAACTTTTTTGCAACTTTACAACCTAAATTAATATACTAGTAAACAAATAATAATGTAGTAAAGAGAAATAAAAGTATAACCATCAATGCACACCATAACAAAAATATTTTTGGCGAGGAAACCCGGCAGGGGAAAATCCTCGGTGGGATTTGTGACCCACAATATTTACTCACTGGCCAATATGAATAAATATTAATTGTACAATAGGGGCCTGCACATGCAGAAAGACCAACTACCTAGAGCTCACTACTCAATAAAAAATAGGAGTCACACTGACTACAAAATTGGATGATTAAATCCAATGACAATGTACTGCTCAAAATAGCATCTGCAATGCTGGATTCAGTACCGGTTTAAGCTCTATCTGATACCTCTTCCATAAACCTTGATTTGCTCTGCTCTACTCTTATTTGCTCATATGATAATTACATCAAAATGCATATACAGTTCATTCACTATCATAACCTATCACATCTCATATATCACTTCCTTACATTACCTAATTACATTTCAAAATGACCTACAAGATCTCATACATATATGAGTCTTTACAATACATCATGTCAGCTATACAAGTATAATTACAATGCAAAATAATATTATTTCAAGTCGACTTAGAGTGTTGATATAATCTGTTGTAGGTGTAGACTGGAAGTCAGTGTGAATAAAGTTGTTGTAACTGTCGGTGACGGTAGATGATGTCTGTTGCCAGTGTAACCTGTGAACCATGTTATTAGTTGGTTGCCATCAATAACAACATCAACTATTCTCATATGAGTGTATAATTCCAATGACACCATTCACATATAAATCAATACTGAAGTGGGGCCTGAGAAGGAGAAGGATTCAAAACAATTGCCTCATGAGGGAGATGAGGGAGACAAATTGGGCACAGAGGAACCAATTCTCAACATACAGGTTGAGGATGTAGAAATTCTTGTTGAACAACACCAACCAATGCCTCATGTTGTCCCACATGATACTGAGGTTTTTGATAAGGCTACTAAGGAAAATTTGTTATACATGATTGGGAGAGATTTGAAGGAAGCATCAAAAGAAATCAAGAGACACTCCCTCCTAACTCCCAACAGCCAATAGAACAAGTTGAAATTCAAGGTGAAGAGACTGATACAAGTAGGCCAATATAGGAAGAAAAAATAGATGAATCAGCACAATAGCACTCATCTACTAAAGAGAAGGAAAAGGATGTTATGGAATAACACCACAATGAGAGGGAAGAGAAGTAAGGTAACAAAGAGGAACAATTGCATCAAAAGAAAACAAATGATTTACAGGTAACAAATGCTCCTACTAGATTTGTCCTTCCTTGGCTTGCACGCTCTACATCTCACAAAGAAGAACTTATAAGGAGGTAACAAAAGTGGATTTATCCATATTGAAGAAAACTTTCAAAACCCCTGAGAATAAGAAATAAGCTTGCAAGATAGCCTTTGTACCAGTAGATGAATCTGGGCATCAAAAGACCTAAATTGTTGTCCCATAGACTAACAAGCCTGAGTCAGAGATGACTGAAGAAGAATACTAAATTCAAGAGGTAGATCATTGTCAACAAAATAAAGAGGGAGAAAGACATTCCTTGAAGCAAGCTGTAGATGCCATTTTTTTTTGAATGGACAAACTAAAGGCATAGAATGATGAACTAAATAAATATATTATCCAACTCCTCAATCCAATTGATTCAACATTTCCATTGTCAAGCATTCAAGCTACCCTTACCCAAGGTTTATCAAGTGGTGGTATAGTTAAAGATTCTTGTATTCCTACGACTACTAGTTGGAGAGTAGATATTAAGAAGGAATGATTCACTAAGTTTTGTCCAATTATATTCAATTGCATCCCCAAACAATTGTTTTGAATGATCTATTGCAAGGGAGTGGAAAGGAAGATATAAATATTTAGTATTCTATTAATTTGTGTGAGGATTATCTTCTATTTTTAGAAACATTAAGAATATTGATTTGCAATTGTTTCTCAAAAAGGCAATTTTGGAGAAGGATGCTAACAAGGAGACAATGGTAGAGTGGATAAGAGCCACAAAAATGATAATAAAGGAGTATACCAAGGCACGAGGTAAAATTATTGACCAAATAAGATTCATTCATTCTTTTTTTATGTCATAATGAATAATTCATTGAAGGTTTGCATGGGACCATCCCAAATGGGAAACTGGATCAAGAAGCTACTACAATTGTGATTTAGGATTTGAAGGATAAAATATATAATAATTATTCTCCATAGGTGATTGAGGAGATGATGTCTACAAAGAAACACCTAGAGACAAAGTAGGTAGAGCTATCTCAATTAGCTTACAACAATAAGAAATCTCGATCTTTTTAAAAAAATATGGTAATAAAATTGAAATATACAAAGACCTCAGATATAGAAGAATTGTAGATAGTTTTGCAAAGTTTTGAGCAGCATTTTCCCTCTTAAATTTAAATTCAGTTTGCAACAAAGTGTCTAAAAATAGCCAAGTTTCAAACTTCAATTTTCTAGCTCAGAACTCCTAGTTTGGTGGGGTCGGATTTGAAAAGTAGAGGGATTCCCATTTATTGTTTTCAACATCAAAAACATCTAGTTAACTACTAGTTGAACACATAAAGTTTATTGATTAGTATCAGAACCATTTTTGTGCATTCCCACGGGTAAAATATAGCTGGTTACTAGAAAATCAAAATGGCAGATTTCACACTTCTTTGCATGGATTCAACCACCCAAATCAGTTCTTTAGGTGTTAGATAGAGTTTAGGGAACTTATGCTTTAGTTTAGACTTGTTTTTTTTTCATTTTTCAATCAATTTTATTTAGTTTCTTGTGGCCGTTTCACCCAGAAACCCTAGTTTTGGGCTCAAATACTTTCAAATACAAACTCTATATAAATCCCTCTATTGTTTGTAATAGTGGATTTTTGACATAGACATTCATTGAGATATTAATACAATTTTTGTGTGATCTTTCTATGGATATTTTGTTAAATGTGGATGAAGTTTGTCCATGTTCTGGTATCAAGCACTTTTGTGCTTAATAACTCAGACAACTTATGTAGATGGAATTGTTAATCATTCAATGATTTAAAGCAATGTATAAATTAGCTACAATAGATTTTTCATTAGCATACTAGAAATTTCATCTTGCATGTGTGCATTCAATTTTGTTGTGCAATTTGATGGGTTCTAAAAATGATTATGATATTATGTATTCCTTCGATGATTGCATCATATTCTTATAATTTGTGTTGATCTTATTTATGTGTGTATGGTTTATTTTTGTAGTTTCCCCTTCCATGCTCTTAATTATTCATTGTTTAACATTGCCTATTATGGTTTTTTTATTTTATTAAATCAATCATTTCTAAACTCTGCATTTTTTTGCCTTTTTTTATAAGCTCTAGTAGTGTAGAATAACTAGCTCAAATTATTATTTTAGATTTGCATTTCAGTCATATATTTTCAAAAAATAGAAAAAAAATTGTGCATGTTAGAGAAAGAATATTGTATTTATAGTTACTGTATATGGTGAAAATGGATAACAATAATAACAATATTGAAAGGCTAAATGAATTCAACCACAAAACCCTAGCCTAACAATCAACAAAGATCCACCATAACATATGAAGATTACCTAAGACAATGCAAATCAAATGAAATCACAAAGATTATACCATCACATGTCCAATAGGGTTTTGATCTCCATTCTTCCTATCTCCATTGATCTTGCTTGATATATTTGCTCTCAGATTTTATATGCACAAGAGCTCAACAAAGAACGGAATGTGGTTGCAAGTAGGATCGTAGTGTAGTCAATTGATCAAGTCATTAGGGTTTGATAATGAGGGAAGCATCTCCTTATATAGAAGACACAATAAGAAATGGAGGGATAAGATTGAGAGGTGTAAAAGGAGGTCAGCTATGATTAGAGGGTAGGTAAAAGAAATAATAAAATAATGAAAGGGGTAGGTAGTGTATGAATAAAGAGATGAATGACATGTGTCATAGGTAGAAAAGGCTAATGAATTAATTAAATAAATAAAGATTTATTTAATTAATAGAAGAAGTGGGATCAATTAAATAAATAAGATATTTATTTAATTTAGGAAAAGGATAATTTAAATAAATAAATGTATTTATTTAAATGAGAAATAAGGCTAGAAGAGGATAAATGAATTAATTAAATAAATAAAGATTTATTTAATTAATAGAAGAATTAAGCTTAGATAATTAAATAAATAAAATATTTATTTAATTAGACTGGACAATTTTAGGTGTCTACATTTTGCCCCTCTTTGAGACAATGCGGCTTGTCGCGTTATTTCAAAGAAGATAAGATGAACTGATACAGAGTTGCCCCAGGATGGGAATGATATGCCCCCTCGAGAGATTGGATGAAAATATCTGAAAAGATTGCAGACAATCTCTCGATAAGAAGGAAAGGCTAGAATGGATTGACCGGATAAAGTGACAAAGTCACAGGATAATGAAGACTGACTCGGAAAATGAAGGTGAGGGCTAGGGTAGGCTATAAGATAGACCATGGGGGAAAATACATCCTCATTGTCATCTACACATTCACAAGAGCATATTGCAGAGTGAAAATAGAGTAGGAGCAGTCAGTAGTGATGGCTTTCACTCACAGATTCGACCGCGTTCGTCGATTTCAGAGGCTAGCAGAGGCAGGAGAGCTGGTAAGTACCACCAAAGCTCCTCGTACTTTGATGCATTTATTGTTGTCATTAATGCATGCTAGGTAAAGTAATAAATGCATGTTTATGTCAGGAAAATGCGTTTACATTTGAAAAGTATGAATTTGCATCTTCTAGGTCAAATCGACAATTTTGTGATGAACATACGCTGTCGATTGGATAAGTTGCTGAGAGGATACACTCAAGCAGGTCCTCTAGGAAGACTAGGATAGATCAAGGCACTTTGTGATGAACAGTGAGTACCAAGATAGAGTACTTTGTGATGAACAGGGAGTACTAAAATATGAGCAGCACTTTGTGATGAAAAAGGAGTGCAAATGTGAGTAACACTTTGTGATGAACAGGGAGTGTCACACACGTAGTACTTTGTGATGAACAGTGAGTACCACTAGGATAAATAGCAACACTTTGTGATGAACAGTGAGTGTCACTAGGGTAGATAGCCATATGCATTTAGATAGCGAGTAGCATTTTGTGATAAATAGTGAATGCCACTATAACTGACATGATTGAGTTGTTTGACTGCAGGAGTATTTGTCGATGCTAGAGTCATGGGAGAGATTCCCGTCGACGCAGAGGTTGCGACCTGAGTTGTCGCTCGAGGATAGAGCTGCCATCAAGGAGATGGGTTTGAGACATGTGCTATATGTGCCTGAGTTTCGGGAAAACATGGGTTTGCTGACTACGTTGGTTGAGAGATGGCACTCTGAGACGTGCACGTTTCATCTGCCGATGGGTGAGATGACAGTCACCCTGGAGGATGTATATAGGATTATGCGGATACCGATTGATGGGGAGCTGGTTCCGTATGATCGAGACGAAGACAGGGATGCGCTTAGACGAGTGTTCTAGGATCCAAGACTGGAGATGAGGGTGGGACACGTGGCATGGGATACCATGACATGGATAGGATTAGCACTACCAATAGTGTTGGCAGGAGTGATCAGTGAGTTCCTCTGTATCAGTTTTGTACCATTTTGTATAATGATGTAGACACATGTGGGTGATTGTAGCCATATGATTTTGACATCATTGTATCATGACACTTTATATATATATATGAGATGATTCATCTTTGCGGCAGCTATATGCATGTGTACCTATGTGATGAGATGTTCTTATGTGATGTTTGTTTATGAGATAGATGCAAATATGTATGTAATGCAATATTTTTGTTCTTTTATGTTTTAAAATGTTATGCATCATGCAAATGTGAATGTATGAAGTGCAGATGAATATGATAATGCAAATGATTATTGTGCTAATAGGTGTTGTGTGCAGGATGTGATGCAGTTGTGATACCTATATGTATGTATGAAATGGTTATATGTGGTAATGTAGGTGCAGCTACATGAAATGCAAATGTTTTTGGTGTGTCATCATACTCAGTCATGTGATAGCAGGCTATGCAGACTCGAGAAAGATGATGGAAGTCAATCAAGAAAGGGGGATGGAAGACATAAGATATGAAAGTGAAAGAGCTTCTTGTGCATTATCATCATTGAGCTTTATTATGGCAAGTAGGTTATGACAATCGAGGCATATGTTTGACCCAGAAAGTCATTGTACCTGTTTGCATGGAGATAAGACAGTCACAAACAAGGAATGCCCCAATTCACACTAGACTCACAGTGTCCTCATATCCTTGGACAAGTCATAGCATTACTAAGAGACAATCCACAGACAGCAAATACAAATAGGTGACGATACCCCATCCTCGCCTTTCTAGTCAAAGACATCCTGGAGATAGAATCTCTAGTCAAAGACATCCTGGAAAAGCTAAAAGACATGTCACCAGAAAGATAAAATCAAAAGAAAACCAAGACTCGACACCAACATCCACTGTAGTCCTCAAGTTTAGTGTCTCTTGTCACTTGTATAAGTCTTATTTGATTGTGGTCACAATGTTTACTTTCACAGAAAGGATAGATAGCACTGAACCATAATGTTGTCTGAGTCTGTTGAAAGATTTGATTTGTTGAAGCCCATTGTTGCTGCTGTGTCTCATCTGAAACTGACTGAATCCATGAAACTGATACTTTATTGTGGAGAAGACGAAACTTTATTGCGGATCTATGATGCAAATGTTTCTTTATTGCAGATTGTGCGCGGATAGATTGAAGAAAGCTTGGAAGAAACTGTACTCCTTGACACACATGATGTTCTCAGTTCCACACCCATCACTAGACGTAGGATTTGCCTTAGCCACAGATAGGATCTGATTTATTATGGATGGAAAGGGAGGAAAAGGAATGTTTATTATGAATGGCTAACCAATCTTGGGTAGATCAATAACAAGCCATGATGGGAATGGGTAAGTTTATTATGAACAAATAGGTTGTGAGTGTGTGCAAAGTGAAATGATGAAAGAGAATCTTGAAGGAGGGAGGAGCAATGTCTCTACGCATGGTACTGGTGACCCAGTTTTCACCATGGTACTTGCCCAGGGCGCCACCGAAGTGGTTTTCACCGTTGGATGAAATTATTTCTCTTTACTTTTTTTGATTTTTCAATGTTTTTTTGTGTCACAAGGCGTCTTTTTGCCAGGTTTTCACCAAGTAACGATTTTTTTGTTTTTAAAATTTTTTTTTTGTATTTTTGAAATTTTTGATTTTTTTGTATATTTTTGAATTAGGATACTCTGAAGAGCTATGTGTAAAACCTGCGAAGGTGCATGCTGTTGATAGGATCCTCCAAAGGTTCACCTTCTGTAGTTGAGAGCTGATATGCCCCAGATCCATATGCTGCTGTAATGATGTAGGGACCAAGCCAGTTTGGTTCGAACTTGCCCTTCTTCTCTCTGTCTTGTTGATTTTTTAGGATTTTCTCTGAGAACTAAGTCCCCTACCTCAAATGTGCAAGGCTTTACCTTGTGATTGTAGTTGCATTGTTCCTTGACTGAATAATGTGTAGCTTGATTGAATGTCTTCCTTGATGAAGGAACTGAGATAGAATTACTAGTGTGTGGACTACACAGGCCCGTATGCGTGTCACCTGAAGAAGTTTGGGCATCTCTAATAACAAAGTCCTTTGAGGAAGCTCCATTAAAGGTCCATGATGTATCGCCAGAAGGGAAAGGATGTGAGGAACAAGTGGATGAGTGATGAAGGCTTATGATTGTGAAAAGAAGTGAAAGTAGGATAGCATGATGGAGACTTAGGATCAACAAGTATTCTTTTTGACTTGAAATTTTAGAACTTTTGCCCCCAGTTATTTTGATATTAGGGGAGATCAACTCTTGTTCTTTTTCTTTCGTAGGATTTTTATCCTTGACTTTGATTTTTGCAGAGTCCAATAGCTTTTGATTTTGATTTGGACTGGAGGAATTTTCTTTAGTTTTGACTTTTAGTTTTTTCTTTCGAAAGATTGATTTTTTATCCCCAATGAGTAAGGGCTTTTGTAATTCTTGTTGATCCAAGTCTGGAAGTGGAGTGGAAATGGAATGAGTGGATGATATGGTAAGGCTATGTGAGTTATCAAGAGGGCTGGCGATATGCTCAATAGATTCTTCGCTGGAACCACTCTTAGGACTATTGATATCAAGAGTTGCTCGCACCACTGAAGGAGATTCGCATTCAAACTTAGTAGCCACAACACTAGGTGGTTCACACCCAATTCCTTGTAAATTGTTTATAGATTGTTCTTGTCGACTAAATGTCTTAGGAGATAGTGGGAGTTGGTCAACATGAAATATATACTCACCACATCCTAGGTCTTTAACCTTGAATTTTTCTTTGAGCTCTGTTTGTTTTGATGTAGAAGCTTTCAATGACTCTGGATCCACATATGCTGAAGATGGAACAACTTCTTGATTAGCTGGAATTGTTATTTCTGATTGAGGTCGCAGATTGTTGCAATATATGAATGGATTTGGATCCGCTTTGACGGTCACTTCAACTCCATTGTGTGGAAACTTGATGCATTGATGAAATGTTGATGGTACTATGCTCATCTCATGAATCCATGGATGTCCCAAAAGTATGTTGTATGTGAGATCTAAATCAAGGACTTGACAAACCAAATCCTTTGTAACTGGCCCTACTTTGAGAGGTAATGTGACTGTGCCTTTCGATGAACGCTCTTCATCATCATATGCCTTGATGGTAATTTTGTTTGTAGAATTCACAGCTTTATCAGAATATCCCAATTGTGTAATAGTGCTTAATGTGCAAATGTTTAGACCTGCTCCTCCATCTATCAGGACTCTTTTTATTTGATGTTTGTGTATGAAGGCTTCAATGTGTAATGGTGCATTATGTGGCTGAATTACAGAGGCGTCATCGGCTTCTGTGAATGTAAGGGAGTGTGGAATGGAAAGGTATCCCACCATGGCTTGAAACTGGTCCACGTTCAGATCAGTAGGAACAACAGTATCTCTCAAGATTTTATCAACAATAGCTTTATGTGTGGGAGATATGCGTAATAGTTCAAGAATGGAGATGAGCACAGGTGTCTTCCCTAACTATTCTACAAGGTCATACTCAAGTTTGGTTGATGAAGAAGTGGTGTTTTTAGTTGGAGCACCTTGCAAAGTTGTAACATGACATTCAGAGGTAGGTTCAGAAGAAGATCCAACACCTTTTAGGACAATCTTGGGTCTCTAGGTAGAATTCTCAGACGCTTTGTCCTTGATGATAATAGTAGAGACGTAATTGTCCATCGAGATGTGATTGATCATTGAATCATAGTTATAGGATGCTCTGGTATAGTTGGTTTGATCCTCTGTGACTTTAGCTTTTCCCTTGTCATGTTTTGGGAATGGTTCCTTGAACATCTCATGTTCTTGATTAGACGAATGTCCCTCAATCTCAATGTCACCTCTATCAATGAGATCCTGTATGATGTTCTTCAGTCGATGACAATTTCCTATCTTATGAACCTAGCTCTTATGAAATTCACAATACTCATCATCATTCCACCAATTTGGTTTAACCTTTGGTTCATATGGCGGAAAATCTGGAATAGTGATTACCTTGTTCGCCACAAGCTTCTTAAAAACTGACTCAATTGGTTCTCCCAATGGAGTGTACTTCCTTCGTGATCTGGAAGTTGTTTGAGTATTCACTTGATTGTTTGTAGAACTTGATCCTGAAAAGATGACTTTGGGTCGCACTGTGTTGGCATCAACAACACCATCATTGACTATGTTCTTGTTTTTATTCCAAAATCTTGGCTTGTCTTTTCCTTTAAAGTCATCTTTGTTTTCCTTGAATATCTTGATGACTCCTTGTTCAATTAGGACCTTTTCTGTTGCTAATCCTTTTTCAATGACGTCCTTGAAGGTGGACAAACAAGCTTTCCTTAGATCATAGCCAATGTCTTTGTTAACATTTTGTGTGAACATTTCTACCATTTGTTTTTGGGGAATTTCACAAGAGCATCTGCTGGCTAGATTTCTCCATCTTTGTAAAAATGATGTAAAAGATTTTCCCTCTTTTTGCTTGGTGTTGCACGAAGTAGTGATTGATATGTCTGTCTCTATGTTGTAGGAGAAATGTTGAATAAATGCCTCTGCTAAGCCACCCCATGACTTAATACCAGGTGGAAGTTGGGAGAACCATTCCATAGCTTGATCACCTAAGCTTTGTGGGAATAATCTCATCAAATATGTCTCTTCTGAAGCTACTTCAATGCAAGCTGGGAAAAACTGTCTTATGTGTGCCTTAGGATCCCCTTTTCCTCTATACTTATCAAATTTAGGCATCACAAAGTGTGTAGGAAAAGGAGGCATTGGAATGCTCTTGTCAAATGGATAAGGACATATGTCTCTCATTGTGTATGTTGGCTTCAGTGTATTTATGTCCTCCATTTTCTTTTGTAAGTCCCTGATTTGTTGCTCCAAATTGCTCTTAGGTGGAGATTGACTTCTTGGACCATACCCCATGCTTGAGGCACCAATTGGAGGAGAAGCATGTTGCATATATGGATGATATTGATCATACACATGTTCATATGGAGGAGGTCTGTAATGATGTTGTGTATATGGACCACTTGGTATAGATTCATGTTGAGGAACACCATATCTATTTTGTGCATGTATACCATATTCTACAGGCATGTCATGTTCTATTGTGTTGCCCCCAAATTTGACATGAGGTTTCCTTGTGTCCAAATTTTGAGCATGCCTTTGAACATCCAATTGTTTTGGTGGTTGATCCTTAGCATTAGTATGTGATTGAGCATATTTGTCTACATAAGACTTCCATAATGGTCTACGAAGGTAAGTACCATATGTTTGACCATGTGTATGTGGGACCTCTAGTTTTTGAAGCAAAGCTGATGGTGATTCAGGTACCATATGTGGTCCTCTATTTCCTCCACTATTAGGTCTCCTTTGATCCATATTGGAGTGAGGTTGTTGCAAAGGTCTATGTTCCATTATTTGAGACATGTCAAAATCATGAGGTATCTTGGCTCCACTTTGTGCCATCATTTGTAAGAAGTATTGTCTATCCCTCCTCATTATTTCCTCAACCAATCGATTGAAATGGGGATTCATAATGGATTCTTCCACATTTGCTGAATGTACTGAAAAGTTGTCCACATTGTCATTGTGTGTAGCATTGTTGTTTATAGTGTCCATGTTCTCAACATTTGGAATGTTTCTATAGACATCCATGTTAGGTAATGTAGTATGATCAGAATTGAAAAAGATCTCATTGTCATACTCATAAGAACTCATGTTTGCGGACTCTTGAGCCTCTTTAGTTTCTCTCCTAGATTTTTGAAGACGGGTTTCAACCATGACTAGGTATTGACCAAGATGTGTGAGAGTAGATGAAAAGTGGAAAGAGTATGGAAGACCAAGAGTTGGATGAAATGTGAATGAATCTGAAGTGTACTTGCAATGTCCAAAGTGTATGACCAAGTATGTATGTAGTAGAGTAGGTGTGACTTCCAAAGAGAGGATAGTTTCTCTTGATGAGGTATGTTGACCTTGACTCTAAGTAAGACCAAATGAGACCCAAAGGTAAGAAACCTTGATGAGGGACCACTTAGCAAAGTGTTGTTGTATGTAGTGTGTTGACAAAGTATGATGAGGACAAGCAAGTGACCTTTTGACTCAAGTTTAGACAAATGTGAATGTAATGTAAAGTGTGAAGCAATGATGGACTTTGTGAGACCCAAAGACAAGTTGAATGCTAAATGAAACCCTTGAGAAATGACCTAGGAAGCTCAAGAATTCCAAAACTGACTGTGTTTGTTTGCTGAACTGTAACAATTTTTCAATTCTGGACACAGACACACTTCTGAGATTTTTTTGTTTATGTTTGCTGGACTGTAACAATTTTTCAATTCTGGACACAGACATGCCTATGCTCTGCATAGATGCACCTAGTTGACATAGACGTGCCTTCTTGGCACAAATGCGCCTGAATAGCACAGACGCGGCCGCAATTGACGCAGACGCGGGTCCAGACATAGATGCGCCTAGCGCAAACACAGACGCGCCTGGCACCTACGCAGACGCGCCTGGCACCTACGCAGATGCGCCTGGCACCTACGAAGACGCGCCTGGATGTTTTTGACACTTTTTGGACCCTAGTCTAAGTGCATTTATTACCCTATTCGACATGCATTAATGACAAAATTAAATGCATCAAAGTACGAGGAGGTTTGGTGGTACTTACTGGCTCTCCTGCCTCTGCTGGCCTCTGAAATCGGCGAACGTGGTCGAATCTGTGAGTGAAAGCCATCGCTGCTGACTGCTCCTGCTCTATTTTTGCTCTGCAATATGCTCTTGTGGACGTGTGGATGACAATGAGGATGTATTTTCCCCCATGGTCTATCTTATAGACTACCCCTAGCCCTCGCCTTCATTTCCCGAGTCAATCTTCATTATCCCGTGACTCTGTCACTTTATCCCTATATGTATGTATGAAATGCTTATATGTGGTAATGTAGGTGCAACTACATGAAATGCAAATGTTTTTGGTGTGTCATTATACTCAGTCATGTGATAGCAGGCTACGTGGACTCAAGAAGGATGATGGAAGTCAATCAAGAAAGGGGGATGGAAGACAGAAGATATGAAAGTGAAAGAGCTTCTTGGGCGTTATCATCATTGAGCTTTATTATGGCAAGTAGGTTATGACAATCGAGGCATATGTTCGACCTAGAAAGTCATTGTACCTGTTTGCATGGAGATAAGACAGTCACAAACAAGGAATGCCCCAGTTCACACTAGACTCACAGTGTCCTCATATCCTTGGACAAGTCATAGCATTACTAAGAGACAATCCACAGACAAAAAATACAAATAGGTGACGATACCCCATCCTCGCCTTTCTAGTCAAAGACATCCTGGAAAAGCTAAAAGACATGTCACTAGAAAGATAAAATCAAAAGAAAACCAAGACTCGACACCAACACCCACTGTAGTCCTCAAGTTTAGTGTCTCTTGTCACCTATATAAGTCTTATTTGATTGTGGTCACAATGTTTACTTTCACAAAAAGGATAGATAGCACTGAACCATAATGTTGTCTGAGTCTATTGAAAGATTTGATTTGTTGAAGCCCATTGTTGCTGCTGTGTCTCATCTGAAACTGACTGAATCCATGAAACTGATACTTTATTGCAGAGAAGATGAAACTTTATTGCGGATCTGTGATGCAAATGCTACTTTATTGCGGATTGTGCGCGGACAGACTGAAGGAAGCTGGAAGAAACTATACTCCTCGAAACATGTGATGTTCTCAGTTCCACACCCATCACTGGACGTAGGATTTTGCCTTAGCCACAGATAGGATCTGATTTATTATGGATGGAAAGGGATGAAAATGGAGGTTTATTATGAATGGCTAACCAATCTTGGGTAGATCAATTGACAAGCCATGATGGGAATGGGTAAGTTTGTTATGAATGAATAGGTTGTGAGTGTGTACAAAGTGAAATGATGAAAGAGAATCCTAAAGGAGGGAGGAGCAATGTCTTTACGCATGGCGCTAGTGACCCAGTTTTCACCATGGTACTTGCCTAGGGCGCCACCGAAGTGGTTTTCACCGTTGGACGAAATTATTTCTCTTTACTTTTTTCGATTTTTCAATGTTTTTTTGTGTCACAAGGCGCCTGTTTGCCAGGTTTTCACCAAGTAACGATTTTTTTGTTTTTATAATTTTTTTTGTATTTTTGAATTTTTTGATTTTTTTGTATTTTTTGAATTTTTTTGATTTTTTTGTATTTTTTGATTTAGGATGCTCTGAAGAGCTATGTGTAAAACCTATGAAGGTACATGCTGTTGATAGGATCCTCCAAAGGTTCACCTTCTGTAGTTGAAAGCTGATATGCACCAGATCCATATGCTGCTGTAATGATGTAAGGACCAAGCCAATTTGGTTCAAACTTTCCCTTCTTCTCTCTGTCTTGTTGATTTTTAGGATTTTCTCTGAGAACTAAATCACCTATGTCAAATGTGAGAGGCTTGACTTTGTGATTGTAACTGCAACGTTCCTTGACTGAATGATGTGTATCTCGAGTGATTGTCTTCCTTGATGAAGAAACTGAGATAGAATTGCTAGCGTGTGGACTATGTAGGCCCGTATGCGTGTCACCTGAAGAAGTTTGGGAATCCCTGATAACAAAGTCCTATGAGGAAGCTCCATTAAAGGTCCACGATGTATCACCAGAAGGGAAAGGATGTGCGAAACAAGTGGAAGAGTTATGAAGGCTTATGATTGTGAAAAGAAGTGAAAGTAGGATAGCATGATGGAGACTTAGGATCAACAAGTATGCTTTTTGACTTAAAATTGTAGAACTTTTGCCCCCAGTTATTTTGATATTAGGGGAGATCAACTCTTGTTCTTTTTGCTTCATAGGAGTTTTATCCTTGACCTTGATTTTTGCAGAGTCCAATAGCTTTTGATTTTGATTTGGACTAAAGCACTTATCTTTAGTTTTGACTTTTAGTTTTTTCTGTTCATAACTTGATTTTTGATCCCCAATGAGTAAGGGCTTTTGTAATTCTTGTTGATCCAAGTCTGGAAGTGGAGTGGAAATGGAATGAGTGGATGATATGGTAAAGCTATGTGAGTCCTCAAGATGGCTAGCGATACACTCAATAGATTCTTTGTTGGAACCACTCTTAGGACTATTGATATCAAGAGTTGCTTGCACCGCTGGAGGAGATTTGCATTCAGACTCAGTAGCCACAACACTAGGTGGTTCATACCCAATTCCTTGCAAATTGTTCATAGATTGTTCTTGTCGATTGAATGTCTTAGGAGATAATGGGAGTTGATCAACATGAAAGATATACTCACCACATCCCATGTCTTTAATCTTGAATTTTTCTTTGAGCTCTGTTTGTTTTGATGTAGAAGCTTTCAATGATTCTGGATCAACAAAGAAGCTTTCAATGTGCCAAAATGTATATGGTGAAAATGGATAACAATAATAACAATATTGAAAGGCTAAATGAATTCAACCACAAAACCCTAGCCTAACAATCAACAAAGATCCACCATAACATATGAAGATTACCTAAGACAATGCAAATCAAATGAAATCACAAAGATTATACCATCACATGTCCAATAGGGTTTTGATCTCCATTCTTCCTATCTCCATTGATCTTGCTTGATATATTTTCTCTCAGATTTTATATGCACAAGAGCTCAACAAAGAACGGAATGTGGTTGCAAGTAGGATCGTAGTGTAGTCAATTGATCAAGTCATTAGGGTTTGATAACGAGGGAAGCATCTCCTTATATAGAAGACACAATAAGAAATGGAGGGATAAGATTGAGAGGTGTAAAAGGAGGTTGGCTATGATTAGAGGGTAGGTAAAAGAAATAATAAAATAATGAAAGGGGTAGGTAGTGTATGAATAAAGAGATGAATGACATGTGTCATAGGTAGAAAAGGCTAATGAATTAATTAAATAAATAAAGATTTGTTTAATTAATAGAAGAAGTGGGATCAATTAAATAAATAAGATATTTATTTAATTTAGGAAAAGGATAATTTAAATAAATAAATGTATTTATTTAAATGAGAAATAAGGCTAGAAGAGGATAAATGAATTAATTAAATAAATAAAGATTTATTTAATTAATAGAAGAATTAAGCTTAGATAATTAAGTAAATAAAATATTTATTTAATTAGACTGGACAATTTTAGGTGTCTACGGTTACAAAACTAGTAGGCCCCCTTCCCCTTGTTTATGAAACATTGCTTCCCATTGATTTATCATGCGTAGCTAAGACCTAGCCTTTTAGAATCTTGGAGCATACTTCATGTGCTTGTCAAGAGAGGAGTCTCATTGTAGATCCCCTACCATTGGTCATGCTAACACCATTGTCAACACATACATCTCCTCTTGGATTGTTATATATAAAAATCATCAAATTATACAATTCTAAATCCATATATATAGCTCACAACTGTGAGAAATGGGAGAGAAAGAAGAACAAGTGTTGAGAATGGAGAAGGAATACTTCAATCGCTCATGATCCAATTCCTCTAGTTCCCAATAGTGGTTGGAAACACCACCTGACCATGTGGAACTTGTAGGGCCCAACCCCACCATGCTTGTGGAGATATAGACCCGACCCAAATAGTCATACACTTAAGCAAATGGTACAAATAGGCTCACACAAGATTAAAAATGGAGTAACACTCAACATGAACATACAATCAACCAAGAACATAATATCACTTCAATATATAAATAGAAAGAGATGCATAACCTCAATACAAACCATACACAACACAAGTATGAAAGTACTCAACACGGAGTATCAGCACCAAAACCATCAAGAATAATCCAATCTTGAAAATCAATCAGCAAAGATATCAACAATAGGCCATCAAATATGGACACCTCTTGAATCAATCAATAAGCATAATCACATGGAAGGAAAATCCTCTTTTAGGTGCTACTCATAACTTTTGGGCTAGGTACATGTAGGAAAAAAAAGTAGGGAGTTTCATCATGTAGCTTAAAGGGACGGCTCATGCAAAAACAACTATTCCTCTCATAGGGACGAGGAGACTTGATCTTTCCAGATCAACGCCCCATGGATGGCCAAGCCTTCATAGCTCATCCTTAGTCTCAACTATCACTCAAGACCATGAGAGGGGAATCCACTTTATCTTGGTTCATTTTATTAATTTGTCCTTTATTTTCACTTGATTACCAAAATGTCCAATAAGTTACCCTGACAGTCCCTTTGTACCTCAACCTCCATTGGACACCACTCCCATTATTGGTCCTATTACCTATCTGAGGATCAAATAAATTAAAACATGAAATTGATAACAAAATTCTAGTATGAAAGACCATACAATATCATAATTAAGCCTAACAATTTCAAAACTCATCAAATAAACACAACATGCATTGACATTTTCACATGCATCCAAGACATACTCGATTGACCCTAATGCCAAGAGAACGGATTTGAATTGATCCAACAATAAAATTTGCATATATAATACTATCATTCCACATAATAATAAAAAAATTAAAACACCAAATTCATATTTTTATCAAAGGTCCAAAATGACCAAAAACCAATCATGGAGGCCATCCACCATTAATAGACATCCAAAAAGCTTAAATTTTCAAACATGCCCAATCAAAAATTAAAGAAAACCCATTGGTCCATGGGTGAATAAAAACTCATTTGTGCAATAAAATATAAAATTTAGACATCCAATAAAAAATGGGGAGCATTTACTATTGGCATTATGTGAACCGGTATGAAGACGTAATGATATTGTATGTTGTCATTGATTTTAATATGTGACATGATGTGAACCGGCACATGTGATAGGTGAGAAGAGAGAACCGACATATGTATGAACCGGTATATATTACAAAGTGAAGTGGCAGATTTTTTCAAGATGAATCAGCATGTCAAGATGAACCGGCATGTAGTTATGGGAATTGACACATGGAAGAATTGTGTGACTACTGGTTGGTAGGTAGTTTCCACTTCAGGATTTCCGATTGGAGTACCTCAAGCCCATGTGACTCAATCAGTGATCTTTGTGTGATGAGTTAGCAGTATAATGAAGAACAGATTATGTTGCCATGTAAGCCTTGTGTGCATCAAGGATCTCGCATGAAGAAGACTATCCCTATCCACCTTGGGAATGTGTGAAGTTTGTCAAACGGTGATAACGTGTGATGGGTTATCAGCCGCCATGAAATCGATGGATAATGGATGATGGAGAATGTCTTGAGATTGATTCAAGAGTGTTGCATTTAATGCACTATGATTCAATGGTTAGGATTGAACCGTTTGAATTGCTTAACCTAACAGGTTTAGGGTTTAGGGTTTTTGCTACCGACCTGTCTGTTTCCTATAAGGTCGATGTTGTGTTTCTTTCTAAAGTTGTTGGCAAAAGTTGTATGTGTGTATCCAAGGGGAGTGATACGTGATTCTTGCCAGACTAAAGGAGAAAATAGATATCTGCAAAGTGAATGTGCAGAAGGTGAAGAGGAGCCAAAACGGATCTGCATTAGCATTGAGTGTTGTTACCAGATCATTGTAATTCATGTTGATCTTTAACCACTTCAACAGTTGTGAAATCCCTTAACAGGGTAGCCTTAACTAGCTTGATACAAATCCCTTAAAAGGGTAACTTGAAGTTATCGAGTTCTGAGAAGCTATGGAGCTCTGGAGATCCTTTAGCTATTGACTTCTTGAAATCCTCTAACAAGGTAACCCTAACTAGGTTTAACCCTTAACCGGGTATTATAGCCATCCCTTAACTAGGTGATCCCTGACAGGATTGGTTCCTAGCAGAACCTATTGTAATGTCTCTAACCCGACAAGGCTCCTAACAGAGCGGACTTCTAAAGAGTTCAAAAAGCAGCTTGTGGGTATTCATCCCCACCATGGTTTTTCCCAGTTGGGTTTCCACGTGAAAAATATGTGTGTCATGTGAGATGCTTTTATCTTGTGATGCTTTGTTGTTACCTGTTGAGCATATGATGGTTTTGTGTTTTATGCCTGTCTATAAAACATATTGAACTAAATATTGTGAAGATCTGATGATAGTTTACTTGTTCATGCATGAGGGTGTAATGGTGTTGTAGTATTGAGCTAAAAGAAAAGCTTAGTCAGTAACCGGTTTATGATTGTTTTAGTTGTTCTGGGTGTTACCGGTTGCACTCTGTTTTAACTAGTATCACTACTTGCTAGTCATTTGGAGTATTTGCTGTCAAACTGGTTTTGGACTGTATTTTTGTTTGTACTGATTCACCCCCCCCTCTCAATACCGATTTGGTACTATTCATTCATCATTGAGTTATCAATTGGTATCAGAGCACTCTAGGTCCTCTGTGTTGTAAGCTTAACCGCTTGAGGTAAAGATCCCAGTCAAATGATGAAGAGGGAAGGTCCAAAGTTTAATAGGGAAAATTTTGGTATATGGAAAGATAGAATGAAGATATTCATTAAAAGCATGGGTGCTCAACACTGGAGTTATGTTGAGAATGTCTATGTTGTTCCTACCGGTACTCTCACCGAAGACCAAAAGAGAGAGATACAAGAAAATGGGCAAGTCATGGAAGCCCTTATTAGTAGTCTATCTGACATTGAGTTTATTGATGTTCAGGACAAGGTAAATCCCAAAGAGGTATGGGATGCTCTTGAAACTATCTATGGTGGTGATGAAAATGTAAAACAGGCTAAGGAAGAAAGCCTGAGAGGGAAGTTTGAAGATATGCGGATGGTTGAAGGTGAGACCATTTAGCAGTATGGAATAAGAATCAAAACAGTTGTTGGAGAAATTAAGAGTGCAGGTGGTAAAATAGAAGATTCCATTGTAGTAAGCAAAGTCCTAAGATCCATGTTGGCGGTCTATGCAATAAGGGTTGCTGCTATTCAGGAGCTGAGATCAATAGACAAGACTAAGGTATCCTTGGACTCCATCATAGCCAAGATGATAGCCTATTAGCTAAATAGTTTTGATGGTAGTGTTCAAAACACTGAATCAGTATTTAAAGCTTCTGCTATATCATCCAGAAAAGGAAAAGAAGCTAGCACTAGTGGTGAACCTAGACAAAGCAGAGAAATGAATGATGAGGAGATTCTGATGGCATTTGAAGCTCTCCTTGCCAGAAAGCTTCCTAAAGGAACCGGTAAATACAAAGGTAAGCTACCTTTGAAATGCTTTTCCTATAACCAGATAGGACACATTGCTATAAACTATCCAAATGGCAATAACAAGGACAAACTAGAAAGGTTTAGGAAATTCAAAGGAGGAAACCAGAGAAACTATTTTGTAGCAGTTGATGAAGGTGTCACAGATGAGGAATCAGAAGATGAAGAGAATGAAGACATTGTGTTTGTTGCTATAAAGGAAGATGTGGTAGACAAGAAGGCTCTTGTCTCCTAGTTTGATAATTCCAATGAGTGGATCATTGACAGTGGTTGTTCTCACCATATGATTGGTGACCAGAGCAAGTTTCTATCCTTGGAGGAGTATGATGGTGGTGTGGTTTACTTTGGCAATGATGCACCATGCATGGTCAAAAGCAGAGGGTCCATCTCTCTGAATGGAAAGACAAGTGCTGACAATGTGTACTGGGTTGATGGTCTCAGACACAACCTTCTGAGTGTTGCCTTACTGAATGACAGTGGCCTCACTCTGGAATTCAAGAATAGAGTTTGCAGAATCAAAGGAAAAGAGGGTGAATTGGTGGCCATCAAAATGTCGACCAAAGGTAACCTATTTCATTTGAACTCAAATATAAGCACATGTCTTATGGCTAAGTTTGATGACAGCTGGATATGGCATAGGAGACTCTGTCATGTAAACTTTGATAACATTGTGAAGGCTAGTAAGATCAAGGTAGTTAGAGGGTTGCCAATGCTAAGCAAACTGGATAATACCTTGTGTAGAGAGTGTCAATTGGGGAAAATGTCTTCCTCAACCTTTAAAGGTAAATCTTTCACTACTGACAACTTGCTTGATCTTGTGCATACTGATTTGTGTGGTCCTATGAAAACTAGAAGTGTGCAGGGTGATAGGTACTTCATGATTCTCATTGATGACTACTCAAGAATGATGTGGGTCACATTCTTGAAAGACAAGTCTGAAGCCTTTGTGAAATTAAAATCTTTCAAAGGATTAGTGGAGAAGGAAAGCGGTAAAAGGATCAAATGTCTTAGAACTGATCAAGGAGGGGAATTCACTTCTGGTGAATTCAACAAGTATTGCGAAGAATTTGGAATCAAGAGACAACTGTTTGCCCCCCGGAATCCATAGCAGAATGGCCTAGCAGAGAGGAATAACTGGACTATGGTTGAAGCAGCTAGAACCATGTTGATTCAAGGGAAGGTAGCTCACACCTTTTGGAGAGAAGCGGTGAGCACTGCAGTCTACACAATGAACCAGGTACTCATTAAGAAAGGTAAGGACAAAACTCCTTATGATTATTGGACTGGTAAGACACATGTGGTTAGCTACTTTAGGGTATTTGGTAGAAAATGTTTGTTAGGGTTCCCACAGATATTGAGAGGGGGGGGTGAATCAGTATCTATTCGATATTCAAATTTTCTTAAGTTAAAACATGCAGAACATAAAGTAGCAGTACACCGGTATGCAAGAATTAATGTAATAAGCAGAATAAAAAACATCCACATGAAAAGAACACCATAACAAAAGATATTTTAACGAGGAAACCCGGTGTGGGAAAAACCTTGGTGGGATTTGTGACCCACAATATTCACTTACTGGCCAATAAGAGAATATTACTTACAATAGGGGTCTGCACATGCAGGAAGGCCAATTGCCTAGAGCTCATTGCTCAATGAGAAGTCACACTGACTTACAATGAGGATTGTACTAATCCAATGATCTGTACTTCTTTACAATAGCATCTCCAATGCCAGATTTAGTACCGGTTCTAACTCTGTTCTTTACATATACCCTTGACCTATAATTCGCACATTAGGTTTGCCTAATAATTTTCTTTTTGTTCGCTTCCTTACCCTCACAAATATCTACAATGATCTCTTTTATATACAAGAGTCATTTTACAATTTGCCAAGTTAGCTTACAATAATAATCAAAATATTACATATCAAAAATCTTGTTGGCCTCTGTGCCAGTATACATCTTTTCTTCTGTGTCGGTGTAGAGTGATCTTGTTGATGTCAGTGCACTGTCTTGCTTGAATAATGCTTTGTCGGTATGATGTCTTGCCGGTGCCATAGGATTGCAAGGTTGCCATCAATGACAAAACCTTCAATCACACACAATGTCTCATTGGAGTGTCCATATGCCAACAATCTCCCCCTTTGGCATTGATGGCAACACTCATGAGAAATTTCAAAAAGTGTCCAAAATGTGTAGACCAAAAATTTTACCAAAAATGTGAAGGGCTCCCCCTGAGCATATGATTCCTATCTTTGAACTTTCTCATCCTACTACTCCCCCTTTGGCATCAATGACAAAGGTTGTCAAGATGTTAGTAGAGTTTGTAGTTATACCGGTCCATATCCTCAACCTTGTAGTTGGGTAGTTATTATTTGAAAAAGATCGCCCAAAATTAAGTTTATACTGTCCATAAACTTTTTTCTATCTTTCATTGTTGTTTCAGTCCTCTTCACAGTACCGGTGAGATGCTGCAATTGTTCTATCGGTGTTTTACTTCCCAGTGTTAATGCCTCTGAGATTTCCTTCCGCAGAGATGCTAGATAGTCCAATCTTGGACTTAGTTTAGATCTCAAGTGTTTTGCCTTGTTTATTATTGTCTCTTTCTCTCTTTCCTATTTAAGTAATTCTGCCTCAAAATTTGCTAACTTATCTTCAAAAATAGATAGTGAATCTGGAGAGTTAACAAAATTGTCTGCAAGCTTGTTTATCTCTTCCTATGTCTTGCTTATTTTCTTGTCAATATCTACAGTCAGGAAGTTTGTTTTGCATGTGTCTTTATACAGGTTTTTATACTCCTTTAACAAACTACACAGTTCCAGTAGAAGTGTGTCAAAGTCTCTGTTACACTTCTTTATTTCCTCCTCAAAGAATTTCTGTTTCTCCTTTTCTACAATGTCCTTTACAGATTCTTCCTTTATTTTCTCAATATTTCTAGAAATGTATTTACATAATGTATCCAACTATCCTAAAGAATCTTTATTATCTATATTACAATTAGGAGCAATTATCTTCAAAATTGGTATTGAATCATCTATTGCTTTGTAAGCTTGTGAACTATAGTCAGTTATTTTCTTGATGGATTCAAGTAATACCTCAGTCACATTTGTTGACTTTGATGATGACCCAACAAACTGAGTACCGGTGGAAGTGACCATGCTTGTATTGACCTTTGGCAAGTCAGTTTGTGTCTGCATTTCCTTTAGCACTGGTTTTCCTACTTCATTTCTTATCGGTGGCATCTGTTCCAGAGCCTTTAGCTCTATCAGTTTCTCTGTTTGTGCCTCAAATTCCATCTTTTTCCCTGTATCCTCTGCCAGTTGCTTTGTATCTCCTATTACCGGAGGCTCTTTAGCCATATCTAATTTTTCACTTGTGTCTTTATCAACTGTTATGTTGATCTTTTGGGTATCAACATTTACAGTGTATAGGACTTCAAGATTTGTATTACTATCCTCTGCATCCATGCTTTTAGCTGCCAGTTGGTTTTCAGGGATTGTAATTTTTACAGGTGGAGGTAGGTTATCTTTAACCTTTATGCTTGGAGGTCCACCAATTTTGCCTTTTCCTTTGTCCTTATCCTTCTAATATACCTTAATAGGCTTGGGATTCCTATATTCTTCTTGTTTCTCTTTTTCAACCAAAAATATGTCCCAACCATCTTCTGTTTCCTTTGAAACTTTTGTAACTCTACCTGCCATCAGTGAAATTTGCCGGTGTGTAGTGGAAAAAACTATCCAGTTAGCCTGAGCTATTAGATCATCAATTTCTTTTGGGGAGTTTACTGGATATACAACAAGTAGTTTTTCTATTTTTATTTTCTTGTCCAATTCAATTACTCCTTGCCTTTTGGCCTCAAGTCTTTTGTATAAGTCATCAGGAATTTCATTTATGACTTCCATCAAAAACTTTTTGAACATGTCCATGTGTAATATTACACTCTCCTCAACTTGCCCTTTCTCATCAGCCGATAGGGTGTCATAAATTTTCCCTATGTTCTTCAGTTTTCCTTCCTTTGTGATCTCATTTAGCAAAATGTCTAGACGTGCCAAGTCAGTTTTTGCCTTTTTCTTTTTCTTAGGAGTCAGCTTCTTTTTAGGTGTGACCTTTTTGACTGGAAATCTCACAGCTTGTTGCTTCTGCCTTGTCCTTCTAGGTGAAGGAGTGGTTGCCGGTGAGGGATCTCTTTTCCTAACAACTCTTTTAAAGGTTGCTGGTATGTCTCCTTCCGAAGAAGTACCTACCAGTGATAGATGAGCTTTAGGTTGTGGGGCTGCCAACTCATCTTAAGTTATGCCGGTTTTCTTTAATACATCTTCCTTAATGGCTTTTGCTTATCTAGATCCTTTTCTCACAAATGCCTCTACCTTCTTCACTCTTTTCTTGGACTGTATTTGGCTTTCTATGGTTTCAGCACTACCAAATACTTCCTCCTTAGGTTCATTGGGGGCTTCCAGAAGTGCTTTGGCATAAGTTTCAACTATGTGGTCATCTGTCTCATAGCCCATTTCTGTTACCCAAATTGTCCTTAGGATGACTGCTTACATCCATATTTCATCCTTTTTGATAACAAAGCATATATCATCTTTGTATTTATCTACAATTTCTTGAGATAACCTTGTCCTTTTCTTCATTTTTGTCTTTAGTGCTTGGAAAAAGTCATGAATGTTGTTTTCCTTATTCTCACCCATGGTATTGAATAGTTCTGTCAGTTGCTTTCCTACCGGTATGTCATATCCAAGTTCTCTATATCCTATACCAAGAACTTGTTTTGTTATATGAAGCATTAGACACACTAACAAATTTCCAAATCTGAAGGATCCTTTCTTATCCTTCTTTATCTTTCCAAGGTTGTCTATCAGTTCATCCTTTAACCATTCACAGATGTCAATTTTTGCATTGTCTGTTATCATGTCATAAGCACTCTTAATGCATAAACTTGAAACTGAGTTAAGTCTATTGGCATGAGTGGCTTTGTAACCTAATATCATGCTTATGAATCTTACATTTGTATCCTTTACATCATTAACCCTTAAAGATCTTTTATCAAATGCTGCACCTATTAGGTCTGTGACTAAATCATTTGAAACTTTCTTGTTTTTGTCTGGTCTTTTACCGGTGGCCGGTAACCCTGTGACAACCTTTACTGCTTGCTTGGTGATCTTATGAATTGCATCTAACCAAAAAAATTCTTCGTGAACTCTGCTTAACACTATCCTAATCACATCCTTAGGAAATTTAGGAATGCTAAGGATTTCTGTGAATCCTAGGGTTTCAATGATTTTGTGTTCAGCTTTGACATTGCCGGTATCATCACATATCTTGGTTTTATACATGGTTTTGATTTCCTCATCTCCTAACTCTTCAATATTGCAGTGAATATACATTCTAGGGTCTTCAGCATATACAACACCTTTAGGGATTTGAGAAAATGCACCTAAGGTATCATCCTTCTTTGCTATTTCAGGGACCAACTGAAATAAGGGCCTAGGTCTTTTAATTACTTCCACAACAGTAGGGTTCACTATGTATTCAATTGCAGAGGTGGATGCCATGATAAAATACCTTTTTCTATCTTGGATGGATGATTGCTTGGAGTGTGCTTGCTTCTTGCTCAAAATGCCTTAGCTCGAAAATCTTCACCCTCTCTAAAAGTTTGAAATCACGGTGAAATGAAATGGAGCCAAAACCTTATTTTATAAAGCCTTTTTCACTATCTACCACATTAATTGCATGCCGGTTAAGTATTCACTTAACTTTATTTGCCAGTAATAAGTGATTTTCAACTTCTTTTCTCTAACTGAGGGAATAATAGCACATGTGTCACTAGATTGCCAAACCCTCAAGACAATTTTCTTCAATTAGATGAAGAGCTTCCTGCCGGTGGAGCACTGCTCTGTCCTGCCGGTGGAGCATTTGTTGGTTCTACCGGTGGAGGAGTATTCCCATTATTTAGATTAGCTTTTCTAATCCATTACTTTGAGAATTCTTGCTTAACCTCTTCAAATTTTTCTTTACCTTTCAAGCTATCACTTTTGTTGTCTACCGGTGTGCTTTTACTTCTACAAAATTTAGCAATATGCCCAATCTTGTTACATGCATAACAAGTTACATTATTTTTCTGAATAGCTTTCCCATAACCTATGCCAGTTTGTGTTCTGCATTGATTAGATAGATGTCCAAATCTTCCACAAACATAACATCTCACATTCATTCTATAGTTTTCAGAGTTATGACCAACTTTGTTGCATTTGGAGCATTGACCGATGGGTGGATTGATATTATGATAATTCCTAGATCTACATTCATTTTCCCTATGACCATATTTATTACAATTAAAGCATTTTCCATTGAATTTATAAGTATTAGGTGGTCTTACCGGTTTGTTGTGATCCTGAGTATTTGCAGTATCGGAGCTTTCTCCAACTTCAAATCCAATTCCAGAAGTGTCACCTTTGGGTTTTTGATTCTTCAATAAGGTACCAAGTTCTTTTGAGCTTTTCTTGAATTTTTCTTTATGTTGATTTGCAGTTTCCAATTCCCTTTCCAAGATTTCTTTTTGTCTCATTAGTTCATTTGAGTCATTCTGAGTATGTATCAGATCTGTCTTCAACATGTCATTTTCATAGCTAAGTCTTGTGTTCTCATTTGCTGCATCACTTAGTCTTCTAGTCAATTCTTCTTCATTCTTCTTTCTGTCCTCAATCTCTTTGCAAAATCTCATAGTCATATCCTGCATTTCATTTTTTGTTGTCATGATCTCTTGTTTCAACTTGCTTATCATATCATTAAGTGATTCCTTTTCATCATTCTCATTTTGCAATTTTTCACAAAGTTCTCTTCTCTTATTTCTTGTAACAGTAAGATTTTCTTGAAGTGCCTGAATGATATCCTGAGTTGCTCTTAAATCATCTTCTAATTTGATATTTTTCAACTTTTCTGCATCATAGTCAGTAAGAGCTCCTTCAAGTTGCTTCATTAGATTTTCCATCTTCATCAGTGTCAAGATCTTCCTCAAGCTATTAGGCTTCTGAAAATAGAGGACCAGGCTCTGATACCAATTGTTAGGGTTCCCACAGATACTGAGAGGGGGGGGTGAATCAATATCTGTCTGGTATTCAAATTTTCTTAAGTTAAAACATGCAGAACATAAAGTAGCAGTATACCGGTATGCAAGAATTAATGTAATAAACAGAATCAAAAACATCCACATGAAAAGAACAGCATAACACAAGATGTTTTAATGAGGAAATCCGGTGTGGGAAAAACCTCGGTGGGATTTGTGACCCACAATATTCACTTACTGGCCAATAAGAGAATATTACCTACAATAGGGGCCTACACATGCAGGAAGGCCAATTGCCTAGAGCTCACTGCTCAATGAGAAGTCACACTGACTAACAATGAGGATTGTACTAATCCAATGATCTGTATTGCTTTACAATGGCATCTCCAATGCCAGATTCAGTACCAGTTCTAACTCTGTTCTTTACATATACCCTTGACCTATAATTTGCACATTAGGTCTGCCTAATAATTTTCTTTTTGTTCGCTTCCTTACCCTCACAAATGTCTACAATGATCTCTTTTATATACAAGAGTCATTTTACAATTTGCCAAGTCAGCTTACAATAATAATCAAAATATTACATATCAAAAATCCCGTCGGCCTCTGTGCTGGTATACATCTTTTCTTCTGTACTGGTGTAGAGTGATCTTGTTGATGCCGGTGCACTATCTTGCTTAAATAATGCTTTGCTGGTATGATGTCTTGCCGGTGCCATAGGATTGCAAGGTTGCCATCAATGACAAAACCTTCAATCACACACAATGTCTCATTGGAGTGTCCATATGCCAACAATGTTACATCAGGAGGAGTGAACATCAGGGCAAATTTGAAGCTAAATGTGATGAGGGAATATTTCTAGGATATTCCACTAAGAGTAAAGCTCTTGAGTGCTACAACAATAGGACTCAGAGAATTATGGAAAGTATCAATGTAAGAGTTGATGAATCCTCTGAGAAAACTGAGGAAACAGGAAGTGAGCAAGCTATAAATGAACCGGTTGTTAGTCAACCAAGTACCAGTAATAGTGTTCCTGAACCAATGAATGCTGATACTGATGAAGATGAGGATGAAGAGGAAAAGCAAGAAGAACTAGTTAAGACCATTCCTCAGTATGTCAAGCTGAATCATGATCCTAAGCAGATCATAGGAGATAAGGATGCAGGAATCCTTACAAGAAGAAAGATTAGAGAAAACTCATGTATGATCTCTAAATTTGAGCCTAAATCATTCAAAGAGGCTCATAAAGATGAAGACTAGATCAAGGCAATGGAAGAGGAACTTGACCAGATAGAGAAAAATGGTACATGGTCCTTGGTACCCAGACCAGAGCATAAAAATGTCATTGGCACCAAATGGGTGTTTAGAAACAAGCTGAATGAGGATGGCACAATGATTAGGAATAAAGCCAGATTGGTGTGCAAAGGATATGCTCAAGAAGAAGGAGAAAACTTTGGAGAAACCTTTTCTCTTGTAGCTAGACTGGAAGGAGTTCGTATGCTTCTTGCATATGCAACTTTTAAAGGGTTCAAAGTATATCAAATGGATGTAAAATCTGCATTCCTAAATGGTGTACTTGAAGAGGAGGTGTATATAGAGCAACCAGATGGGTTTTCCCTATCTGAAGATAGTGATATGGTGTGCAGGCTACATAAAGCCTTATATGGTTTAAAGCAAGCACCTAGGGCATGGTATGAGCGCCTACATTCCCATCTCGTGAAGATTGGATTTGAGAGAACAAGTGAAGATAGCAATATATACTTGAAGTCTGAAGGAGATCAGATCCTGATCTGTGAGGTTTTTGTTGATGACATTATCTTTGGAGGAGATGACAAGATGAGTCATGAGTTTGCTGATGAGATGAAGAAAGAGTTTGAGATGTCACTCATAGGGGAGATTAAGTTCTTCATTGGACTGCAGATCCAATAGATGAAAGATGGAATCTTTATCACTTAGTCCAAATATGTCAAAGAGGTGTTGAAGACCTTTGGCATGGAAGATAGCAAACCGGTTGGTACACCGATGGTGACCAATTGCAAATTGACAAAAGAGGATGATTCTACACTGATTGATGAGAAGGAATACCGATCAATGATTGGTAAGTTGCATTATGTAGTGCATAGCAGACCGAATATTGCACATGCAGTTGGCATTACTGCAAGGTTCCAGAAAAGCCCAAGAGAATCCCACTTGGTTGCAGTCAAGTGGATTCTTAGGTATCTAAAGGGAACAGTTGACCATGGATTATGGTACCCATACAACATTGATTTCATTCTAAAAGTATTCACAGATGCTGATTGGGCAGGTAATGTGGATGACCGGAAAAGCACAACCGGTGGTGCATTCTTTCTCGGTGGTAGACTAGTCTCATGGATGAGTAAAAAGAAGAGTTGTATCTCTCAGTCTACAGTGGAAGCATAGTATGTTGCAGCTTTCATGAACTGCACTTAGACAATCTCGATGAGGCATGTTTTAAATGGCTTCAAAATCCCTATATCTGAACAGGTAAGTATATTCTGTGATAACACAAGTGCTATCAATATTTCAAAGAATCCAGTTTTACATTCTAGAACCAAGCATTTTGAGCTTAAGTATCATTTCTTGAGGGAAAAGGTTTAGAATAAAGAGATTGTACTGGAACATGTTTCCAGTAAGGAGCAGTTAGCAGACATATTCACCAAGCCTCTCCCAAAGACTACATTTGTGCATTTAAGGGGTGAATTTGGGGTATTGCCCCTTCAGGAGGTGAACTAAAAGTATTTGTTCCACATCAGTCAAGTGTTGCATAGTCAAACTTTTGTTGATTCATGTGTTGAAGGATGCTACTCCTTAGGGGGAGCAGCATAATGGAACATGGATGCTTGTGCCTCCACTTTGGCATTGTTGTCAAAGGGGGAGAAGGAGTGAAGCAAAAAAGATAGTCTTTGTATATTGCCATCAATGCCAAAGGGGGAGATTGTTGGCATTATGTGAACTGGTATGAAGACATAATGATATTGTATGTTGTCATTGATGTCAATATGTGACATGATGTGAACTGGCACATGTGATAGGTGATAAGAGAGAACCGACATATGTATGAACCGGTATATATTCCAAAGTGAAGCAGCATATTTGTTCAAGATGAACCAGCATGTCAAGATGAACCGACATGTAGTTATGGGAACCGACACATGGAAGCATTGTGTGACTACTGGTTGGTAGGCAGTTTCCACTTCAGGATTTTCGGTTGGAGTACCTCAAGCCTGCGCAACTCAATCAATGATCTTTGTGTGATGAGTTAGTAGTATAACAGAGAACAGATCATGTTGCCACATAAGCCCTATGTGCGTGAAGGATCTCACATGAAGAAGACTATCCCTATCCACCTTAGGAATGTGCGAAGTTTGTCAAATGGTGATAATGCATGATGGGTTATTAGCCGCCATGAAATCGGTGGATAATGGATGATGGAGAATGTCTTGAGATCAATTCAAGAGTGTTGCATTTAATGTAGTATGATTCAATGGTCAGGATTGAACCGTTTGAATTGCTTAACCTAACAGGTTTAGGGTTTAGGGTTTTTGCTACCGACCTGTCTGTTTCCTATAAGGTTGATGTTGTGTTTCTTTCTAAAGTTGTTGGCAAAAGTTGTATGTGTGTATCCAAGGGGAGTGATACGTGATTCTTGCCAGACCAAAGGAGAAAAGAGATATCTACAAAGTGAATGTGCAGAAGGTGAAGAGGAGCCGAAATGGATCTGCATTAGCATTGAGTGTTGTTACCAGATCATTGTAATTCCTATTGATCTTTAACCACTTCAACAGTTGTGAAATTCCTTAACAGGGTAGCCTTAACTGGCTTGATACAAATCCCTTAACAGGGTAACTTGAAGTTATTGAGTTCTGAGAGGCTACGGAGCTCTAGAGATCCTTTAGCTATTGAGTTCTTGAAATCCTCTAACAAGGTAACCCTAACCAGGTATTATAGCCATCCCTTAATCGGGTGATCTCTAATAGGATCAGTTCCTAGCAAAACCTATTGTAATCTCTCTAACCGGACAAGGGTCCTAACAGAGCGGACTTCTAAAGAGTTCAAAAAGTAGCTTGTGGGTATTCATCTCCACTGTGGTTTTTCCCAGTTGGGTTTCCACATGAAAAATATGTGTGTCATGTGAGATGCTTTTATCTTGTGATGCTTTGTTGTTACTTGTTGAGCATATGATGGTTCTATGTTTTATGTCTATTTATAAAACATATTGAACTAACTATTGTGAAGATCTAACGATAGTTTACCTATTCATGCATGAGGGTGTAATGGTGTTGTAGTATTGAGCTAAAAGGAAAGCTTAGTGAGTAACCGGTTTATGATTGTTTTAGTTGTTCTGGGTCTTACCGATTGCACTCTATTTCAACTAGTATCACTGCTTGCCAGTCATTTGGAGTATTTGTTGTCAAACTAGTTTTAGACTATATTTTTGTTTGTACTGATTCACCCTCCGCCTCTCAGTACCGGTTTGGTACTATTCGTTCATCATTGAGTTATCATTTACTTTTGTAAAACTATGTTTTCAAAATCCAAAACACAACAAATTCATATCTTTGCTAAAATTCAAAATTCAAATTGGAGAAAATTTCTAAATCCATTTACTAACTATTAGAAACAATAATCATACAATTTCATTGAGAATCAAGAGATAAATCAATTGAAACTCACCTTCAAGTTGAAGAAATTCAAAATCAAACATGGAGCCAAAGAGTTCAAAAGAGCCCACAAAATCTAACTAGCAAAATGAGTTTGTCCACACGAATCCAAAGAGTTTCTACCAACAAAATTCCCCCAAGAATTTCCCTCCCAATCAAAAAATCAAAATCCCCATTGTAGGGAGCTCGAATTTTAAAAATAAAACTAAGTCCCAAAAATAAACTTAAAAAATACAATATAAACCCACTTTGGAGCAAAAATAATAAAATATTAAAAATCAAATTGGATAAATAAATCCAATTACTCCCTGTAGCATAGAAATTAGGAATCATCACAAGACAAGATAAAAACTAATAATCAATAGCTCAATCACAAAAACTCATTGCAAATGAACCTAATCCTAAGCACACTCAATAGAGATATGAAAACAAAGCATTCAAAATGAAAGATTATGCAAACCAAATGCAGAATTGAATGCTCCTTCCATGCGGCTCCATTGTTGTTCTTTCCTCTTCAATGGATTTGTGGATCTCACCTACAAGTGCACACACAATTGAAAGAAAGATTGATGAAAAGCTCAAGAGTACTAGAAGCATAAGTTCGATAGTTTGATTAAGAATTCGGATTAGCTTTGATTGAAAATCATCCAATTTATAGAAGAATTGGATAAATGACAAGATTAGCATGATGCAATTCAAATGAAAATTGCAAATCAATATGACAAATTATGACAAATTATGCACTTTCCATGCACAATTTGATTGATTGATAATTCATGACAAATTATGACACATTCTATGTCAAAATTGATTGATTATCAATTATGACAATTTATGACAAATTGAAATGTCATTCCCATAGAATTAGGAGAGAAATAGGAGCAATTTGAAATTAGGAAATTAGAAAATTAGAAAAATTAGAATTGATGACAATTAGGAATTAGAAATTGATGGAAAAATAGGAAATTAGGAACTAGAAGAAATTAGGTAAATTAATTAATAATTTGTCATTCATTAATTAATTTACAAGAGGAAGAATAATTAGCCAATTAAATAAAGATTTAATTGTAATGAGAAGACTTAGGATTAATAAATAATTTAGTAATCCTAGAGGAAGAAATGACAAATTAGGTTAAATGAATAAATCATAAAACCCTAGAAGACGAATTAGGAATGCAAAAATGACAATTAGGTCTTGATTGAAGATAATTAATGTCTATCATGATTTTTATTTTGGATTGATAAATGACCAATGTGATAAATGATTTAATTGATGCGCCAATTGACGAGGAACAATGACAAATTGATCCAAATTGACATAATTGAGACAGACAATGATCGATAGCGAAATGATCGCAAAATGACAAAATTGACAAGAGGACAAGGACTGATGACAAATAGATTGCAAAATGACAAGATTGAAAATGACCACGATCGATGAAAAATCGATCGTTAAATGACAAAATTAAACATGACAACGATTGAAAAGAGGACAAAGCCCTAATTAGGATTGACGATGTCCAAAAATGATAAGATTGATGATAAGATTGATAAGAGAGCCACGATTGATGACAAAACGATCGCAAGATTGACAGGAGGACAAAACCCTAATTAGGATTGACGATGTCCAAAATGATGACAAATAAGCATGCACATTGATGCAATAGGATAAGATCGATTAAAATCATGACTGGATAGTGTTGTCGACAAGACCAAATTCGAGAGCGAGACAGAATGAAGAATGTAGAAGAAAGACTCGATGTTCGCAAATGATAAAAACCAAGTGCGTGACATAGGAGAAATGTTAATGCAACGCAAAAACCTAAAATGAGGCAATGCGCAAATGTTAAAGTATGACTCCGCAAGCGTTGACCATTTTTAGGTGTCTACACTCCCAAAATACCCTCAAAGGTAAAATCATTCAATCCACATTAATTTGAATACATATAAGCCACCTTTCATGATTAAATATCAAATTGCCACTACATTATTTAAATATCATTAATATAAGCACTATAATATCGACAATTCACATATGACTAACTATGCACAAATAGTCTATATTGGTCATTCAAAAATATGCATTGGGTTAGTCAAACATTACGAAATTGGTAACCAAAGCTATAAGTAAATAAAATTAAGGAAAAATTATCAAAATTAAGAATGATAGCTATGGTTGGGTAACATCAATGGTCATGTGCTATCTCATATAACCACCATCGGGGATATGAGCACGCTCAGACCTATAGAGCCAAGTGGAGTCGATGTTCTACACCTACACCAACCAAAACATGCAAACACCTATGGATACATATACATATAATATTGTATACACCTAAAAATGGTCTGAAGATAATTAATTAAATAAGCAATTATTTAATTAATCCCCCTTCTTAATTTAATTAAATTCATTAGGCAATTTGATTAAATTTTCCCTTTCATCTACTTATTAATAAATCTAAGGATTTATTTGATAGGTTCATTTCCATAGTCCCCTTTGATTAATTATTTCAAATTAATTAATCCCCCCCCCACTTCAATCAATTCTTCTAATCCTCTAATTAATTAAAACAAATCAATTTATGAGTTGTTGAGAATTAATTAGTCTTTTCCTATTATTTGAATTTTTAAATTCAAATTACCCACATGCCTCCTAACTTCTAACCACCTAACCTAACCATCCCTCTGACCTAACCCATTCCACCTAACCTTGGGTTTAACTAACCCTATCCTCTCTTGCACATTCTAACCTCCTTATCCTAACCTCCTATGGTGTGGATATTTTCTTCTTCAGACACATGGCACTTCGGCCACATTTCTCCTCTCTTGGACACTTGCCCTTTTATGAGCAAAGCTCCTTGACACTTGTCACCACAAGAATGACAAGTGTCTCTTCCTCCGACCTCCTCCAATTTCACCCTTAATATCTTTAGACTCAATCTTGACCATTGATTCCTGCCACCTCACCCTTGGCCTTGGAAATCTTATAAATATCCCCCATTTTGGAGCAATAAGGATCCCATCTCATTTCATCTTATGCATTGTTACTAAAGGCATATCATTTGAGCATTGTTGTTTTAAGAAATTGCATCTTAGATTTAGTTTAATTTGATCTTTTTCTAGCATAATTGCTGAATCATGTAGCTTAATCAATCTCTTTTCTAGCTTAATTGCATCATCATCCTAGATTAATCATGCATATCATTAGCATAATTAGTCTCTTGGATCAATCTAGCATAATCAATCTCATCTTTGCATATCATTATCATTTCAAATTCTCCATCTAGGTGTAGTCAAGTCACTAGGATTGCTTATCCAAATTTGAGAGAAAATCCATACTCACATCTCTTAGGAGGTGATAGGTCACTTTGTCACGGTTCATCTTCATTTGCTTATTATTTGCTAACCATGCTTGTAATTATCTATTGAGTGTTTTGTGTTGTAGCTGTAGGTATCACACTTCACAGAGCACGACATTTTGGTGCCCACCGTGGGGCCAGAAATCTCATTTATGGCCTTTCAAGCATCATCAAATCTTCATTTTTGGCCGGGTCTGAATCAGAATCTTGTACGAGTTCCTTTTCAGCCTCGTACGAGCTCCTTTGTGCATGTAGATGATAATTCTTTCTTACTCGTACGATCTTTTAATGATACTGAATTGTCATACGAGCTCCATTTTGCACTCGTATGATTATGAAAATATACTCGTACGATCAAGTAAATAGTGTCGTATGAAATTATGCTTTTGTGTTTTCAAAGCAGTTTATATTTTACGGTTTTCATGCTTCAATTTGACTATTACTAATGCTAACTCTGGTCTGTTTGTGATTTTTTTGGCAGCCTAACTGGTTTTTGTAGGATGATTATTGAAGATTATGCTTGTCAAAGCTTCATTTCACTGAAACGTATCATGACTACTAATGCATCTATTTTGCAGGTTACCTAGGAGGACTCAACCAAACTTTATGTCTTCTTTAAATTTTCTAGGCACACTTATTTTTGCTAAAGGAAATGAACAATCATATATTATGTGTTTTGATGATAGGCGAGTATGCTCTCACCTTTCTTAGGTGATCAGAAAGCTAGACTCATCCTTTGCTTTCATCAGTGCATATCTTTAGCAGGCCTACCCTCCTAAGGAGCTAATAACTCTAAGCCATTAAGACGGGTGAGAGGGGAATGACCTAAGTGGGAATGACTAACGCCAAATACTCCAACCCACTATAAAATAAATGTGATTTGATGAAAATCAAGTCAACGACAATGCTCGAGAATAGCTCTCCTCCATACCTTCATTTATATCAAACCTTAGTTTTCAAGGCTAGGAGATCGCTTAATTGAGTTTATACCTCGATGCACCAAATGGATCCCTTACTAGTCCCGATTAAATTAGAAGCTACTCGATTCACCCTTGAAAGGGTGATAATATTTGTGCAAGAGAGATAGTAACTCTCCCAAAACACTTGCCATATCGTGCCCCCATTAGTGTTTGGAGTTGGATAATACGACGTTGAGAATCCATTGCATGATACTTATTGGCCGTATTCAGATTAGCTATTGGGTGTGTACCAAAGTTTGCAAGCAAAGGTTTTCTCTCTCAGCCAATTTCCTTAGGTAGCATATTGTGCTTGAGGTCACTTATCATATCGTGTGTTTGTTGTGTCTTCATCCTTGAAACAAGAAAATCAAACCTTTAAAACTGGAAAACAAAAGCAAAACATCAAACTTCAATGATTAAAAATCTGTCCAAACAACATTGTTTACCTCTATTCTGTCTTGATTCGTATGAGCTTGTGTTTTGTCGTACGAGCTTTCTTTTTTGTTGTATGGTTTAGAAATTTTTGTTGTACGAGGCCTCTAGTTTATCATTTTGCTCAATGGGAATTGTCGTACGAGCTTGTGCTTTGTCATATGAGATTCATGATTTGTCATATGGGCCTATATGTATTATTGTCGAAAGCTTCTTAAATTGTCATACAAATTTTTGTCTCTGTTCGTCCAGAGTTATCTTCTTGCACATCTTTTTCAGATCTATCATATTTGCTTGGTCAGTTTATAGTGAGAATAAACACCTGTTATCTATTATTTTATGCTTGGATTGTCTTATTGGTTTACTTGGTCAAGTTATCATCTGTCAAATTGGACTATAGAAATAGACACCTCAATATTTTCAAGTATTCGCTTCCAACAAGTTCAAGATCTAAACATCTCAAAGTGCATCATCACCCTCTTTAATAAATTGATCACTCAAAACATAGTTTCTCATCAGGATCTATCATCCTTTATCACGAAAATGCAATATTTTCTCAAGACAACCTTGTCCCACATCGTAGGATATATCATTCCTATTGGACTTGGTTTTTATCAAAATCATCATCATTGCACTCCAAAACTGGAGATAAAAATACTTGCAAACTTTTAAACACTTGAACCATCTTTTCGTGTCACATCATTTTATCACATTTACATTGACAGTTGATCACTTATCAAAATAACTTTTGGACATTCGAATCTCAGCACAATATCTAACACACGTGTATGCCTATTTTAACTAGGGCTCAGAGATGAAAGATCACAGAGATAGAAATTGAAACATTGGAAATAATTGAAGATTATAGGACCATGGAACACGAAGATGAAATACAAGTTGAAGAAGAAATAATGGAACAACATGTCAGAGACATCAAAAAAGATCCTCAATTCGATAAATTTATGCAAAAATTATTGGAGGGAGAAAAAGAAAAATATTTCCTAATGTTAGCAAAATCTAGTGCTACACTCCCCCAAGATTTTGATGTGAACAAATTGACACAAAAGAAAAGTGACCCTACCCCTAATAATGAACAATATGAGGATATTTTTGGTTTCAAAATGAATGACACGTCAATTCCTAGTAACACCAGAACCAATGAGGAAACTTACATGCCCAAAAGGGATGAAGTAGAAATTCTGAATAACGTTCAATCCAATGAAGATACAAGAAGGGGTAGAGATGATACAAGAAGAGATCCAGATCCTCCTAGAATGAAAAATCATGGTTATGCAAGAACAAATCATGTTGATAATCCTATCACAACTCTCACACAACAAATACAAACACTGAAAACACAAATTCAAGATATGCAAAGAGGAAATGTTAGAAGATACTCACTTCAAGAAATCTGTCCTTATCCATTTGACAGAAATCTAAACATGATACCATTTCCTATAGGTTGTGAAACTCCTAGATATGAAAAATATGATTGAAGCACTAACCCTTAAGATCATATACGACAATTTTGCACAATGAGTATGGAGTTTGCACATGAGGATACCTACTTAATGAGATTATTTCTGAAAAGCTTAACTAGACTAGCTATGGAATGGTTCTCCAAACTTCCCCCCGGAATCAGATCATTCTTAGAATTGGTGGATAAGTTTGTTTCACAATACTCTTACAACATACAACATGAAGCAACAATGCTAGACCTATGTAATGCCAAACAAAAATGTGGAGAACCTTTCATGACATTTTTACAATGATGGACATGGTTAGCTTCACGATATCCTTGTACAGTGCCAGAGTATGAAAAAATGGACATATTCATCGAAAAACTAAATGATCAAATGAGTTATTATCTAAAAATGCAAGGAAATCAAATTTTCAGAAAGATGATTGATAATGGAATCAGAATGGAGGAACTCGTGATAAAGAAAGGTGAGTTGAAAATATACAAATACGGAGTTCATCCTCCTAACAACAATAACAACAATCACAATGATAAGCCAAACTTTTGGAATAGAAATCATAATGTCATCAATGATGGAATAGTGGATAACAACAATGTGAAACCTAAACAACTGGCTTTTAATTTATCCCATCACTCAGCAGTAGCTCAGCAAAACAACAATCACCAAAAAGCAACTATCAAAAATTTCTTTCGAAGACAATTTACAAACATTGGTGAACCCCTTGGGTCAGCACTAAAGAAACTTCTCACAAACAAATTGATTACTTTTCCAGAAGAAAGGAACTACGAACCTCAAGTAAAACCACCTTGGTGGAATGATAACCATTATTGTGATTTCCATCAAAACAAGGGACATCACATAGATAATTGTCAATGGTTGAAACATGTCATCCAAGATTTGATTGATAATGGAGTAATAACTATGGATGGACATACAACAAATGAATCTCATACAACTTTTAAAACTCCACTTGAAAACTATGAGAAGGTTGAATCATCAACAAAAAATAATGGTAAGGGTAAAGCGAAGGTAAACTACGCTCATACATATGATAATATGGCAAATGCGATTTTAGTTAAAGAAAAGCAAAATCAAGAACCTGCTCACGCTATCACAAGAAGAAAAGCTAAAGTTGTTTTGCCAGGTCCTACAACAAACACATCATCCACTACAAAATAATACAATCTAGTGGATCAATTACAGAAAACACCTGCACAAATATCCATCTTAGAACTTTTAAAACTTTCACCTGCACACAAAGAAATTCTTGAACGAGCATTAGTAGATACAACAGTGTCTAAAGATCTAGATATAGATCAATTCCAAACCATGGTGGGATACCTCATGACCCCTCACTGCTTATCATTCACTGAGATGACATGTCCTTGCAACATTCCCATAATGCTCCCTTGAATATCAAAGTCATCATTCATAAGATGTGAGTTAAACATGTCCTAATAGATGGAGGAGTTGGCTTAAACATTTTCTCTGAGTCTTGTTCATGCTCTAGGTTATTCAGAAGATGCAGTTGATCCCCCAAAAAAGATTACCATTAAATCCTATGATGAAGAAGAGCATTCCTCTAAAGGAATTGTGATGTTACCCATCAGAGTGGGACCTTTACATAAAGACACGACATGCCAAGTTCTAGACTTGGACTTATCCTACAACATACTCTTGGGAAGACCCTGGATACATGACATACAAGTTGTTCCATCAACATACCATTAGTGCTTAAAGTTTCCCTACAATAGGTAGGAAATCTCGATCTCAGTAGATTCAAATCCATTTCAGTATTGTAGTAATCTCAAACCAGCTCAAGAAGTTATTGTTCCTCATAATAGAGAGGCATCATCTTTAAACATGCAATCTAAAGAAAAATCATTTGCCTCAATTTTGTCAAGTATGGAAAAACAAATGTAGCTAAGAGATTGAGGGAATGGAGAATATTCACAGTTACCCCTTTCTCCTAAATCCTTTGGAAAACCATTAAACTCTAAACAAAAACCAATTGTGAAACATCTTTCGATATTTGATAGAGAATTTGTTAGTGTTGGGACCTTATCCGAGGAAACATAAGACAAATATGTACTACAGTGGCTATACAAAGATGAAGAAGTTCAACAAAAGACGAACACTGTCAGCATACCTACAGAAAAGTATGGAAAAGGATTTAACAGTCTCAAAAAGATGGGATACACTGGAACAAGTCCTAGAGGGAAAAGAAAAGAAGGTATATCAGAACCTATCCAACCTTACACTCAACAGGCTACAGACAAAACATGCTTAGGATATGGACAAGTTACTCTACCAGAAGATACATCTTTTAGCCAACAACAAGAAGAAAATGAAAATAGACAAGAACAACTAGCAATTGAAAGAGAAGAAACATCAGCTAAGCAACAAACACAAGAAAACATGAAATGGGAAAAGAAGCAAGCTTTAAATCAACAAGAAAAACAAACTAGAAGCACCTCTCAAGCTACCTTAAATCTCAATCAAAACAAGCATGAACCTAGAACTAATCAAGGAGAGCGCATAGTAAGGTTGACAGAACTCAATCTCAGGCCTGAAGAGGTTGAATATGAAAGAAGAAAGGATATAGCAACAAAAGTTGAAGAAACAAATCTATAGATTGTAGGATGCAAGTGATACAAATTATAATGAATGGGAATGGGATTGCTATCACTATGAAGAATCAGCTAAAGAAATTTTCTTTGAAGAAGATGTTGGAGTCGCTGTAGTTCACACTTATGTAGAGAAAACATTAGGAACTAGTTCACTTGAATTAGAATCACATTCAGCTGACTTGGACTTAATCAAGGATGATCAAGAGCTTCTTGTGCAAGGTCATTCTGATGAGAGTACCATTCTAGACATTGACATACATATTGAAAACTTTGATACATCCATCATGAACCTTGATACTCTCGAAATATCTCAACCTAAGGACCCCCTACCTCTAATCCACCTTGAACTTATTGATTGGGAAAATGAAGGACATACTGCCATTGATACCTTTTCAAATGACCATGCCATATCTGTATATCTTAATGCAATCGAACCCACAACAACTCTCACCAGGAATTTCAGCAACACATCTTCCAGTCAAGTGGGTGCCAAATCTCCTAGTCGCAAAAAGGAAAATAAAGAAAACAATATCAAGTCTAATGCTAAAAACCACTTCTTGGCAACATTAGATCAGGAAAAAGTAGAAAGAAAGGACACATCTAATGGTGAAAACCTCCTCGAGGCACCGGAAAATGGAAGATTTGACACTTTACCTACGCACTATCAAGAAAGGTCATCCATTTTGATCGAACCAACAGAGGTGGTTAACATTGGGAAAACAAAGCAACCAAAGATCCTACATCCAACAACTTCTCTATTAGATGAAGAAATGCAACAATATATGGAATTCTTCAAACAAAGGAAATCAAATTTGCCTGGTCATATGCAGACATATTGGGGTTAGATCTAGAGCTTATTATGCATCACTTAAATGTCAATCCAAGAGCCAAACCAGTCAAACAAAAGTTAAGGAAAATGCATCCGCATATCGCTCTCCTAGTCAAAGCAAAATTAAAGAAATTATTGGATGTTGGATTCATCAGACCTATAGCATATCCTCAATGGGTATCCAACATCGTTCCTATTTCAAAACTAGATAAAAGCATCCCAATATGTATAGACTTCAGAGATCTTAATAAAACATGTCCAAAGGATGACTTTCCTTTGCCTAACATTGACATCATTGTAGATTTAACTATTGGACACTCCTTGTTTTCTCTAATGGATTGTTTCTTTGGATGCAATCATATTAAAATAGCACCTAAAGATCAAGAAAAGACAGCTTTCACATGCCCATGGGGTACTTTCTGCTGGAACGTCATGCCTTTTGGACTAAAGAATGCAGGTGCTACATATCAAAGAGCCATGATAATGATATTCCATGACACAATGCATACATTCATGGAAGACTATGTGGATGACATCTTGGCAAAATCATACAACAAAGAAGACCATATAGAAATACTAGAAAAGATCTTTGATAGGTTAGAAAAATATAAGCTATGACTCAATCCTAAGAAATGTACCTTTGTTGTCACTTCAGACAAGCTATTGGGATACATTGCTTCAACTAGAGGTATCGAAGTAGATCCAGCTAAGGTCAAAGCAATCATGGAAATGGCATCTCCCAAGAATATAAGTCAGCTCAGATCACTCCAAGGAAGACTCTAGTCAATCAGAAGACTTGTTTCTCAACTGAGAGATAAATGTCAACCATTTACACATCTATTACACAAAAATGTTCATTTCAAGTGGGACCATCAATGTGAGGACGCATTCAACAAGATCAAGGCATATCTCATGCAACCACCTATCCTAATGTCACAAATTCTAGGAAAGTCATTGTTACTTTATGTATCAACCACTAAAGTATCATTAGGAGTTCTACTCGCACAACAGGATAATGAAGAAAAAGAATGAGCCATCTACTACATCAGTAGAACATTAGTAGGATATGAGCTCAACTATTCTCCAATAGAAAAAGCATGCTTGGTGGTAGTTTTTGCTTCTCAAAAATTAAGACACTATCTATTATCTCACTCCATCAAGTAAATAGCTAAAATCGATCCTCTAAAGTATTTACTCAGCAAGGCAACATTAACAGAATGACTAGCAAAATGGATCATGATCCTGAGTGAGTTTGATATTGAATATGTAGATAGAAAAGCTATCAAGGGGCAAGTCATTGCAGACCAACTAGTCGAGGCACCACTTCAGGATAATCATCCTTTGAGGATTGAATTTCCATATGCTGATATCCTAACGATCACCACAAAAACATGACAATTATACTTTGATGGTTCATATACACAACATGGATCAGGAGTAGGTATTCTATTCATCACACCACAAGGTCATACAATTTGAAAAGCATACAAATTAAGCTTTCCATGTACCAACAATACAACAGAATATGATGTTAGAGTAATCGGGTGTTTACTTGTTAATTAAACAACATTTGTTTAATTATTTAAGTTCCTTTTATCTCTTTTACACTTAAGCTAACACTAAGTGCATAATAATTAATTCTTTTATTAAATATTATGTGAAAGCCTAGGGTTTTCCCTTTTAGGGTTTCTTGACCTATTAGAGGTTAAATGCTTTTCTTTTGTATCATTCCAATAATCACATTACACATTTTTGGTGAATATTTGAGCTCTCATCTTTTTGAGCATTCTTCTGTGTATTTGGTTTTTCTTTATTGCTTCCTTGCTTCTCCTTGTAACAGGTTTTTTTCATCTTGTAGAGATCATTTAGGCTCCTATGGTGTTGTATTTCTCAACTCTTACATGGTATCAGAGCTTTAGATCTATAGCTACCTATTCTTGTTTTGAGTTTTTTGCATTGGAAGCAGATCTAGGGTTTTTCTCAGAAGTTTTTTATGCACCTAGGGATAGGCCCTTTTTTTTAGCACTTTGGGCCTAAATGGACCTCACCATCATCCTCAGAAGGCCTTTTTACTCCTGAGCCTCTGGGGTATTTTTTCTTCAGTTCTAGGCTGTACAGCCCAGACACGCAGTTTGAGAAAAATTTTCAAAACAATTATTTTATTTTTTTGCCTTTTAAAGGCATGCAAGCCAAATTTTGACTTTTTTTAAAAAAAATCAAAAATAAAAAAATCATTAAAAAATTGGGCAAAAGTCTTTTTGTAAAAAAATCAAAAAGTTTTTTTTGAGGTTTCCCCGTGGTATGCAGGGTACCATGGGGCCCTGTGGTCCTATCACCGACTCGCCGGCCCTGTCAGATCGGGCCCCACTGATCCTCGCCACCACCAGCCTCTGTCAGCCCTGCTAGCCCCTATCGGCCCCCTCCCAGCCCCCGCTGCTCCGCCCTACAGCCGCCTTCGCCTGCCCAACCGCCTTTGCTCCGCTTGCAACCGATTTTCCCTCCCATGCCCGTCAGATTCTGCCGCCCACGCCCACTGAAAACCACCACCTCACCACCTCTACACCGCTTGGCGGCTGCTCCACCACCGGAGTGCCACCCATGGGCCACCTTCGCCCGCCCTTGCCACTAGACAACCACCGTTGCCCTTCTCTCTTGCCTTTGAAGGGGGGGTTGATTTTTTTGTCATAACTTGGGCAAACGGAGTCATTTTTTCGAAAACAAATAGGCGTCAGAAAGATGGTTCTGAGATGGACCTCATGGTGTTGGAATTTTTTCCAATTTTTCTATTTGACTATACTTTTTTCCAGTCAAAGTGGGGTCTCATTTCTACACTTCCGGGGCCGTAGAATGAGCATCCAAACTCTAGTTTTCAAAAACTTTATATTATTAGAAAGGTTGTTCTATGCACTTTCCATTCATATGGATTTTCTTTCTAGATTCTACTCCAGGAATATTTAATTCAATTTTTTTCTTTTCAGCACTCTAGTAAATCTCTTGGTTGTTTTAGGTCTTGGGATCTCTTTCTCTGAGTAGGATGTCTCAGTTTTGACTATTCTTTTAGTTTCCAGTCTTCTTATAATTGTAGAATTTTCTTCATGCAAATGCACTAAGATAAAGTGCCATCATGCATTATTTACTTGGGATCTTGCACATCTTGTGCCTTATTGTACATGCACTACATTATAAAGTGCCATGGGGGTTTGATGTTTGCCTTTTGTTTGCCATCTACTTTTGTCCAGTGAGTGTTCCTTCCATGACATTCACCTCATGATGTGTGTCAAGTGAGTGTTCCTTCCACGACACTATGTACTTTCTCTGCACCTTTGATGTTTCCGGTTCTTCGTCATGCAGTTCTTGTTGGTCGTTCTTTTTAGTGTACCTGTCCCTCTCCCTTTTGAGAATTATGGGGAGGTTTGTCCTATTGGTTCTAATTCTTCCTTGGTTCGATTGATCGGCTCTTCAGGCTTTGGTTTCTCATGCCATCTATATCTTCGAGTTCAGTTGTTTGCCTTTGTTTGCCATCTGATTCAAGTAGTGTCATTTGAGGGAACTCATACAAATTACAGTCTTCTCTACCTGGTCATGTTCTATTTTAGTGGAGGTTCTTTAGATCAGCAGTTACTCTTCGATAGTGTTTGTAGCTATTTCCTGCTTCAGTGGTATTCTTCTTGCTTTTCCATCTCTGTTTGGAGTAGAGTTTTTTCCCACATGGTTTTCTCTATTTCTCTAGTTCATAGAGATTTGGTTGTATTTAGGTACCTGATCAAGTCTTTTTGTCGGGACCCATCTTTCCTACTTTCAGTAGTTGTTATCGGTTTTAGCTTCTCCCTAAGTCTAGCTTAAGGGGGGGTGTTAGAGTAGTCAGGTCTTTACTTGATTAATTAAACAACATTTGTTTAATTATTTAAGTTCCCTTTATCTCTTTTACACTTAAGCTAACATTAGGTGCATAATAATTAATTCTTTTATTAATTATTATGTGCAAGCCCAGGGTTTTCCCTTTTAGGGTTTCTTGACCTATTAGAGGTTAAATTCTTTTCTTTTGTACTATTCCAATACTCACATTACACATTTTTGGTGAATATTTGAGCTCTCATCTTTTTGAGCATTCTTCTGTGTATTTGATTTTTCTTTATTGCTTCCTTGCTTCTCCTTGTAACAGGTTTATTTTAGCTTGCAGAGATCATTTTGGGCTTCTGTGGTGTTGTATTTCTCAACTCTCACATATGAAGCTTTGGTTACAGGTATCAAAATGGCTATAGAATGGAACATTACACAACTTCAAGTCTTTAGAGACTCTTAGCTCATCATCAATCAAATTAATGATGATTATCAAACAAAGGATGAAAAGTTAATGCCTTATAAAATGATGGTTGATGATATCAAGAAATACTTTGTAGAAATAACTTTTCAGCAGATTCCAAGGAATGACAACAAAGCAGCAGATGCCATGGCTACACTTGCTTCTCTCCTTCAGACACAAGAAAATCAATAGCGTTATGAATTCCGGGTAGAAGAGTTGTTTTACCCTGCTCATAATTATCCTTATTCCCAAACTATCTGTCACCTTGTTGGGCATTATTGCTCCCATTATGGCAAAACTTACACATACCTGAAAGATAACACCCTACCTCCCGATTTATCAAAGAACCAAAAGAGAAACTTTATTTGTCAATCCTCCCATTTTACTCTAGTCGCGGATACCCTATTTAAATGAGGTCTAGACGGTACTCTCTTAAGATGTCTCAAACAAGAAGAATCTAAGAAGGCCTTACATGAAGTCCATAACGACATTTGTGGTACTCATTCAAGTGGTCTTACCCTTTCGAAAAAACTCATACACTTGGGATATTATTGGCCAACTATGGAATGAGATTCTTTTTAGATAGCTAGAACATGCAAACAATGTCGAATCCATGGGAATTTAATTCATGCACCAGCACAAGAACTTCATGCTTTGGCAACATCTTGCCCTTTCTACCAATGGGGTCATGATCTAGTAGGAAAGATAAATCCTCCTTCATCTAATGGTCACAAATTCATCCTTGTAGCTACAGAATATTTCACAAAATGGATTGAGGCAATACCTCTCATAAATATCATAGGAAAACAAATTGTTGCATTTATCTTGAACTACATCAGCTGTCGCTATGGAATACCCATGACCATTATCACTGATAATGGGTGACCATTCAAGAATCATGATGTACAAGAACTATGTGAGAAATTAAAGATCCAACACAAATTTTCCACACCCTACTATCCACAAGGGAATGGGAAAGAAGAAGCATCAAACAAAACTATTTTGAAAATCCTCAAAAAGGTAGTAAATGATGTTGGAAGAGATTGGCATATTCAATTGAACCCTGCTCTATGGGCCTATCATACCAGTATCCGCACACCAATAGGTGCCACACCTTTCTCTCTTGTTTATGGATCAAAAGCAATAATGCCAATAGAAGTAGAGATACCTTCTCTATGAGTATCATTAAAAGATCTTATCCTAGATGAAGAACAATGAGTATCTAGATTGCAGGAGTTAGAATTGATCCATGAACAAAGAAAAAATACCTTTGATCATTTAAAGGTATATCAGCAAAGAATGTGTCAAAGTTATAATCACAGGGTCAAATCATGAGTCTTTCAAGTTGGGGAACTAGTACTAAAGAAAAATCCATGCAACCAAGTAGATCGAGAAAAGGAAAGTTTGAACCAAACTAGTTAGGTCTGTTTGTGGTCACAATAGTATTTGGGTCAGGAACATATTAACTATCAACACAGGACGAAGATCAACTCGAGGAACCCATCAATAGAATGCATTGAAGAAGTTTTATGTCTGAAAAAATAGAAAAATCAAAAACAGTGAAAAAATAGAAAAATAAAAAATAGTGAAAAAGCTGAAAAATCCAAAAATAGTGAAAAAGCAAAAAAATCCAAAAACAGTGAAAAAGCAGAAAAATAAAAAACATTGAAAAAGCAAAAAAATCCAAAAACAGTGAAAAAGCAGAAAAATCCAAAAACAGTGAAAAACAAAAAATCAAAAACAATAAAAAAGCAAAAAATCCAAAAAATCAAATATGAGAAAAAGTGCAATAAAAACAGATGGTGAAAACCTGACAAACAGACGCTATCTGTCCACTAGCTCTTCAATCTATTAGTTCATGCATCCTTCCGCTTGCATTCATTCAACATTGTTCATATCCATAATAAAGCCTTGTACATATGCAGGCATCCCGAATGGCTCCTCGCCATGGTTTGGATCATTGGGTATATCATAATGAATTTGTTTCTAGGCTTGGAGCAAAATCTTGAACCTAGCTGGGGATAAATTTTTTGATTATTTTGAGCTTAATCAAATAGGTAGAACAACAGTTAGACAACTCTTATCAAGAGAAAACTGAGACACATCTAACGTTGAACATGAGATCAAATTATCAACCATCAAACTATCACAAAGTCAGTCTAAGCACATTTGCACACTTTTTAATGAATGATATCTTTTGGATAGTTATTTTAACATGCTTGTCCAAACTTTTCTATCTTGATTTTCTCTATCATGACTTCTAAGTAACTCTAGGATGTCTTTGACTAGAGGAACAAGGAAGGAACATGATATTTTTCTTGTCTGTTGTCTGTAAATTAATCATTAATATGTGCAAATTTGTCTAGGGACATGATCATCAGAGTATCATCGAAGACATTTTTGATTTGCGTATTGAAATGGTTAATACTGCCTATTTTATGCAAGCAACACTCAGGTCATCTCGGTTCAATTATACCTCGATGCTTGCGCTAACTTGCCATATCAAAATCCAAGAAAGTCGTGCTCAAGTCATCATGGTTTAATTATACCATCGATGTTTGCACTCACTTCCCATATTTTAAAAAGTTCAATGATGACAAAATGCAATAACCCAGTGACCCATTCGGTCATAGCTTTGTATTTAGCTTGCATTTCATTCTTGCATGGGATCTCGCATGCTCATTTTATCCAAGGTTAAATCTATCATAGAAATCATCAAGGCATCATCATAAGTGTATACGCAATCAAAATAATGACTCATCTCTCTCTAGATATTGTCAACCTAGCAAAAATCTTACATTTCCCCCTCAATAGAACCAACATCAACATATCTAAATCTTCCTGCAACTTGATATCAACAAGCTATCAGTTCTTTACCCAATAAACCTTACCAATTCTATTAATCGATCCTATCATGTCTTATACAAGATGTATCTTTCCTGAAACTAGATGTTTTGATCATGTCTTATACAAGATATATCCTTCCTGAAACAAGATGCTTTGATCATTTTTGTCTTATACAAGAGGTGTCATTCTTGAAACCAGACTGAATCTCAATCTTATCAATCTAATCAATCAAGCTTTATCAATAATCAAAACTACATCACCTTGATCATAGAACTCGCATTTTCATCAACCACAGTTGCAGAAATCAAATCATTTCTAATTAGGATATCAATTTCGCAAAGATCCAAAAACTCCAAAGATCAATTATCTCAATTGATCTCTCGAGGGGGCATCATCATACCGCAATTCATCAATCAATAGCTGGGGCATCCTATCGAACCAATATCATCATCAAAATGGGATTATTCTTTGAATCAACGTGTCATCACACCTTGCTTCAAAGAGGAGAAAAATGTATACGCCTAAAAAGGGTCTGAAGATAATTAGTTAAATAAGCAATTATTTAATTAATCCCCCTTCCTAATTAAATTAAATTCATTAGACAATTTGATTAAATTCTCCCTTTCATCTACTTATTAATAAATCTAAGGATTTATTTAATAGGTTCATTTCCATACTCCCCTTTGATAAATTAATTCAAATTAATTAATCCTCCCCCCCCACTTCAATCAATTCTTCTAATCTTCTAATTAATTAAAACAAATCAATTTATGAGTTGTTGAGAATTAATAAGTCTTTTCCTATTATTTGAATTTTTAAATTCAAATTACCCACATGCCTCCTAACTTCTAACCACCTTACCTAACCATCCCTCTGACCTAACTCATTCCACCTAACCTTGGGTATAACTAACCCTATCCTATCTTGCACATTCTAACCTCCTTATCCTAACCTCCTATGGTGTGGATATTTTCTTCTTCAGACACATGGCACTTTGGCCACATGTCTCCTCTCTTGGACACATGCCCTTTTATGAGAAAAGCTCCTTGAAACTTGTCACCACAGAAATAACAAGTGTCTCTTCCTCCAATCTCTTCTCCAACCTCTTCCAATTTCACCCTTGATATCTTCAGACTCAATCTTGACCGTTGATTCCTGCCACCTCACCCCTGGCCTTGGAAATCCTATAAATATCCCCTATTTTGGAGCAATAAGCATCCCATCTCATTTCATCTTATGCATTGTTACTATAGGCATATCATTTGAGCATTGTTGTTTTAAGAAGTTGCATCTTAGAGTTAGTTTAATTTGATCTTTTTTTAGCGTAATTGTTGAATTATGTAGCTTAATCAATCTCTTTTCTAGCTTAATTGCATCATCATCCTAGCTTAATCATGCATATCATTGGCCTATTTAGTCTCTTGGATCAATCTAGCATAATCAATCTCATCTTTGCATATCATCATCATTTCAAATCCTCCATCTAGGTGTAGTCAAGTCACGGGGATAGCTTATCCAAATCTGAGAGAAAATCCATACTCACATCTCTTAGGAGGCGATAGGTCACTTTGTCATGGTTCATCTTCATTTGCTTATTATTTTCTAACCATGCTTGTAATGATCTATTGAGTGTTTTGTGTTGTAGCTGTAGGCATCACACTTCACAGAGCATGACAAATATAATTAAAAGCATCATTAATATTCCTTGATCGGGGTCACATAATAACATTATTAAGAGCATGATATCTCATCAAATCAATATAGCATCATCAATTTTATGTACTACTAAACATTTAATCTCTTAAAAGAAATACAATAGCATAAAATATGATTTATTACTTTTAAAACACCCAACCAGATTAACATCACCTTTCACATTCTTGTCATTAATCTAATCAACATTAATATTAAAACATAACAACTATGATATCAACCTCCAACGAATCTAGTATCCAAAAATATATGTAGTAAAAAATAACACCATGGTCCTCACAACAAGGCACAAGAAGCAAGCATGCATCCCAATGCAATATCATAATCATGTGATCATCATGAAGCAATATCGAAGATAAGTGGTCCAACATGAACACAAGGCATATATCCAATCAAGGTATAAGCTAGGCACTTACGTCCTTCACTGAAATCAAATGCAACATTTAGAATGATAGAAAAGCACGACAAAAAATTTTACACCCAAAAAGAAAATGGCACGATCATAGACTCATAGCCAAATCCTCAGTGAGAAGAAAGAACACATAAGAGAAACAAGAGGGGCATTACATCCTCCCCCGCTAGGGATAGAATTACTCTTAGAAGCCTACAATCAAGAAAAAGGCACCTTTAACTTGCAAAATTTATCAATCACATTGAGCAACAAAAATTATCCCTTCGACTCAATGACAAGTCTAGGACACATCACACAATTTGATTAACATCACCAAAGAAATCAATAATCAAACCTACTATTCAGTCCATGAGAGCATGGCAACTTACTAGCTTCAATAATCAAGCCACCATAGAGTGATAGGAACTTCGTCTAGTCACCCACTCTAACGAAAACCACACAAACTCAACCATGTATACCTCATCTCAAGGCAACCAAACATGAAAGTGTGCCCTCAATGATCTCTCTTTAGACAAATGCACCAAACTCAAAGGCATTCCTCCTGAAATAAGAGAAGAAAAGTACATTCCACAAGATCTGAAAACACCATCATGCTCATCAAGAGGTGACTTAAATCTAGAAGGAGTCTCACTTACTCCACCATGATCTTACAAATGACAATATTCCTTACAACACCCGTTTCTTAATGAAAACTAAGACTGAAACAAAGGTACTCGGAAGCATGAACATGTAGAAATTTACCTCTCACTTATGAGAGTACCTACAAAATAGAGGCACAAATTACAGCGAGAAAGGCCACATGACTGCCGCTAACCACAAGGCATAGGAGAAAGGCAAGATCTTTTTATTGCCAAACACTCAACTATAGCCGTTACGAGGTTTACTCAACCTAATCTTGATCATTATTTCACAACCAATGAGGTAATATCGAACCTCTCACTAGGGTCAACACCCCACACTCACAACTCCAACTAAGCTCAAGATGGCCAAATCAAGTTATTAGGACCACATCCTCTTCCATCATTAGGGTAGAAATGATAGCACCACTAAGGAGCACTCCTCCAATTCACACCAACCTCCTACATGGAGTATTGAAAAAGGCATACATATAAATATAATAGATATAAATATTATTATAAGGCACAAAATCTCTATCTAAGGGCATTTATTATCCCTTATACATGTAGTTAGGGATTTCACATTTGAAGTGACACATAGAGTACCCATAAGCAACAAAATAACAAGATCAATGGTGCAATAAACACCTATACAATCATACCATGAGCACCAAGCATAAGACAACACACAATCTCAAGACTGCACAAAGACAAATATGCATCTTATGTGGATTAAATCAAACCAAGACATCCACTAACAACATGGTCAAATAAGAAGAATACACATGTTTCTTCTACTACCAACACAAGCTTATGCAAGAATATAGTAAGCACAATGAGAGAATCCTACTACATTTAGTTTGTAATCCCATCACATGGCAAGAATTACCATAAGCATATTACAACATCCAATACACACCTCATAAGAATCTTACATAGGCATTCTTGCTTAATCATTATCACCTTAAGCATCCATTTAACATTCACTAAAGATATAATTTGCAAATCATCATGATCTTCACTAATACAATATTATAAAATTCAAATGTGTCAAATCAAATTTGTAACCATTTTCATATACCCAAAGAATTTCAATTGAATTCTATTATAAAAACATCTTTTAATTCATTTATTGAGCTACAATTCTAACTAATCAATAATCACATGTGGTACATTCTCTATGGTGTCCTTCCTTGTACATACTACTAGAGGTTCATAATGGACATGATAGAAAACAACACTTAACACATAAGTAGTACCAAAAATGTCAAACATTCAAAACAGTCACCATGAGATTTGAAAAGAGAAAACCCAAGTGGGGTAAATAATCAATTCAAAAATAAATAAAATAAATGTGCACTTTCAAAAATAAACTAAGTGTTACAAGTGTCATGGAATAGATACATAGAAGAGTTTTGTGATTGATTCCAAACATAAAAAAGGCTCAAAAATTCATTTCTAGCCCATGCAACACAAGAGACATGTTGGAATCAATGAACACTAAGAGGGGGGGTGAATCTGTAGAATGCAAGATATCACTAAGAGGGGGGGTGAATAAGTGATTATAAACAATTTCAAACAATGTGTGCAACCGACAGGATAATGAAAGCACTAACAAGCAACCACACACAAGAGCACATCACATAACACCGGACATACAAGGAAAACACGTTGTTGAAAAAACCTTAGTGAGAAATGTTGTTGGAGATCTAGTGCTCCAATCCAGCCTCACAATGAAATAACAATTTCACAATGTTTAGGGCACCAACCCAAGGAGTACCAACCCCTAGTAATTTATGGGCACCTGCCTAAAGGACCACCAACCCCTGCACGGAGCACCTACTTAGTGAAATACAATGAGATAAAATCAATACAATGATAAACACCTGGTTACAAATGAGTTTTGTAACACCTAGAAATAATTCTCTTTGTCGGTTAAACTCTTATTTGTCACATTGCTTCTTTTCTCTACCAGTCCTCTAAATCCTTTGCAACTCTGTTTCTACCTTATCGAATCTCCTCTCACACTTTGTCTTCTCTCCTTCACTCTCTGCTACTATCTTATCGGTTCAGACACTGCTAGTTCAATAAACTATTAACCTCTGCAACTATTTACCGGTAACCTCAACCCTTGTTGGTTACACCTATCTTACCGGTTCTTCTCCAACACTTAGTCACTTCAATATTTTTCTATCACACTTAAACTAATCAACTCTCATCTCACAGAGTTTCACTTTATCATACTTTTGTTTTCTTGCCAAAAGAAAAACTTAAACTTCACGCGCTTAGGGTTTTCTTCACTGACCTCGATCCATATCAAATCAGATCTGATCTTTCTTCAATCGACAACCTGCAATAATACAGAAAAAATCTTTGTCCTCTTTTTATTCTTCCTAAAAACATTTACTATATTTAGCAAACTAGACTCTATTCATCACTCTTTATTTTGTCGATCATAATAAATGGTCTAGCAGTTTCCTTCTCAAGATGATTAGATATCCTGCTTCGATCATAATGTCAAAGAGTAAAATCTCTACCCTTTGATTTGCTTTGAGCTGCAATCCTCTACAACTGATCCATGTTTTTTGCAGTCAACATTTAGTACTGACCTAGTTGGCAACTACCTCGTCAACACACCATTCACCTACCACTGCACGTTCCCAACCTAGAGTCCATGTGACATCTCTGTCAGCATCCAACACACTTGATTGTGTCGGTTCAAACTCAATCAGCGACTGAAAATACTACCAGTATACACTAGCCGATTAACCTTCATATCAAGCACTTTTCTATTCTGTTAGTTAGGTCATGTTATATAGGACCACACTTACTTACCAGGTTTGCTTGCTTACTATATGTGGGAAAAGCGGTGCAATGAAATGAAAATTACAAAATTCAATGACTTGCCCACACACCAATGGGACTCTTGGTGCAAGTTATGGAGCTATATGGAATAGATCAACTTCCCAAGGGGTGTTCCATTGTTATCTATCTCACAAGACCCCTCAAGCCAATGCCTTTGCTCTCAGATAACTGAGCAAAGTGACTTAGGGATGACAATCATGAGAATGAGGGATGCTTTTGATCAATCTTAGTATGAATGCATCCTATCTATGCATGATTTAACAAATGAGCTAAACTAGTGAGGATAAGATGAAAATATTAGTGAAATACTTATCCTAACATGATATACTAGTTTATATGATTAACTAAGATGATAGAAATGCTTCTAAATTGCTTATTAGATTTATTTATGTATCAAAGAGAGACTAAATTCTTGCTAAAAATGAGTATAAGTGTGATGCTAAAGACTTGGATCCTTTTGAAGAAGGAATGAGCTCTATTTATAGGGAAAATAGGGCAATGGATGGTCAAGATTGGATAATCTTAACAAGGGCTAGGATTGAAAGTTATCAATCCATGTTTACAATTCACACCAATGAAATGGTGACAATTGTCAACATAAGACTACTTGAGAGGGGATGTAAGAAGCATTAAATGCTTGAGAAGACCTCATGGTTACCTTAGGAGGTAAGGGTTAGGGTTAGGTTAAGATTACCCATTGGATAAAGCTTTTACCCAAAGGATAAACTCTTGTGCAAGGGCTAAAGGAATAACCATGGTCAAAGAAATGAATGCTTGATGAGACCCTATAGTTAGATGAGGGTTGAGTTAGGCAAAAAGTCTCTAATCATGCCACAAAGGGTTAGTTAACCATTAATGGTTTGGAAGAATTTGGGGACAAATTTGTAAGAGTCCTTCCAAATTTGGGGGTATTCAAAAAGTTAGCTTGTTGAAGGCATAAAGGCTTTTAATGCCTTTGGAAGACTTTACTCCAAATTTGAGAAGTGACATCCTCAAATGTAGGGAAAGGGGATAATTGAAGGGTTTAGGCTAATTGATTAGGATTAGATAGGTTCTAGAAGAATTTAGAAAGGGGGTTTAGGAGGCAAGTGGGAGATATAGGAAAATGCAAGTGGGTGGGGGATAATAGAATTAATTAAAATAAATTTCTTTATTTCAATTGTGGTTGCAAGTGGAGGATTTAAATAAATTATATTTATTTATTTGGAGTGAATTAAAAGTAGAGAGAAGAGATTTAATTAAATAAAATGATTTATTTAATTAAATTATGTGAATTTAAATAAATAAATTGAATAATTTAGTTAATCAAAATAGAGGAATGTGAGTGATTTAATTAAATTAGATTTAACTAAATAGAGGAATGAGAATAAAATGAACATTAAATATTCATTTAGGAATGTGGTCATTTTTATGCGTCTACATTTTGCCCCTCTTTGAAGTGATGTGTGTGCACATGTTGATTCAAAGAAAATTGATGTGTCATCAAAATTTGATCAATGTCAAAATGTCGATGTCATGCCCTAGGTTTTGATAAATGATAATAATGCCCCCTCAGGAGATGAATCAAAAAATTGAAAATTTGGTTGATTTGATAATTGTTGTAGATTTGATCATATTTTTAAAATTTTGTCTATGTTGAATGTGCCAATTTGATTCATCTCTCGATAATGATGTTTGTTAGGGTTAGAAGTGAGACCACGAGCAACATACATGTCTCACTGCCTAACCCTAATTTCTGTTTACCCTATAAAAAGGTGAAAAGTGGTTTTATTTGTATCATTTGTGCTTGTTGACTTTGGAGAAAGTGACATTTGGTTTGAAAGACAAAATGTTAGTTCCCCATGCTTCTCATCGATTCGAGCGCGTTCATTGGTATTGGAGGCTTGCCACATATGGTCCACCTGTAAGTCATCAAATTTTGCCCCTTTTTGCTTTTTGTTTTGTCATTTTTTAGCATGTTTTTCATTTTTTATGCTGGGTTCTCATGGGCTAGTGCGTAGGGTATGCATCGTAGTGCATACGATAAAAACTATAGCGCGTAGAGTTTGGGAATTAGGGTAGCATCGGGTGGGAGTTTCATAGCGTGTAGCAGTTTTAGGCTAGCGCATTAGGTAGTTTTAGTGCATAGGGATAATAGGATAGCACGCAGGGGGGAAGGGTAGAGCATAGGTAAAACCTAGCACATAGGGTTAGCTGGGTAGTGCGGTGGGATTAAAGGGTAGCGCGTAGGTGAAACTTAGCGCATAGGGTAAAGATGGCGGCACATGGGTAGAATAGGGTAGCGCATAGGTGAAACCTAGCACATTGGGTTAGTAGGGTGGCACATGGGTAGAATAGGGTAGTGCGTAGGTGAAACCTAGCACATTGGGTTAGTAGGGTGGCACATGGGTAGAATAGGGTAGCGCGTAGGTGGCAGCTTAGCACATGGAGAAAAAATCTTAGCACATAGGTAGAAAATATAGTGGAAAGTATGATTTTCTGATGTATTTTGAGAGGAATGAAGATAGGTTGGGGTCAGTAGGTATCTGCCAAGTTTTCATGGATGGGTGTCGTAGCCAATCTGCGTGCCTGTTGTGCGGATATGTGTGTTGTTTTGATAAATTTTTAGATTTGCCATTTGTTGAATTTCCAAGCTGATTGTTTGAATGGTGATCTTGATGTGTCTGTTGTTTTAGATCTTTGATTTCTTTTTGTCATTAATATGATGTCCGATATGAGTTCCAATATGGTGTCTGATATGAGTCTGTTGATATGGATTTTGTTTGTTCAATATGGATTTTGATAGATAAAAACTTGATTTGATTTGTGTTGTTTCAAGTTGATATGAATGGTGATGTTTGATATGGTTGATGTTTGATATGAAACTTGATTTGATTTTCATTGTTTCAAGTTGATATGGATTTGATATGAAACTTGATATGATTTTCAGTGTTTCAAGTTGATATGAATTGTGATATATTGATATGGATTTGATTTGATGTGGGAACTAATATGAAACTCGATTTGATATTTAGTGTTTCAAGTTGATATGGATTTGATATGAAACTTGATTTGATTTTTTAATGTTTTTGATATGTTGATATGGATTTGATTTGATGTGGGAACTGATATTGGATATGTTGTGTGTGTGACAGGAGTAGCTTGGGGTTCTTCAGTTGCGAGAGTGATTTCCAAGGCCATGGTCTCTGATTCCATGATTGACACAGATAGACAGAGATATTATTGAGAGATGCAAATTATCCTCTTTATTAGAGATGCCTCAGTATATCATTAATCAAGGTTTATTGACAGCTTTGGCAGAGAGGTGGCATAGTGACACCAACACCTTTCACTTGGTGACAAGCGAGATTACAGTCACACCAGAGGATTTCTATCAGATTTTGCAGATCCCTGTGGTAGGTGTACTATTATTGTATGAGCAGATTAAGGAGGGTGGGATAGAGGCGATTCATCGGATTCTGCATGATGATATGATTTGTGGGTATGAGATCCCTTGGCAGGAGTTTATTGATTTTGACTATTCCCCACTACCATCAGTATTGGTAGGTTTCATAGGTGGCTTCTTATGTCCTGACTGTAGGTCGAAGGGATTGGTAGTGGGATGGGGGTTGGTTCTGGAGGATATGGTGACACAGGGTTGCCGGTTTGCATGGGGGTCCGCAATGTTGGCCCACTTATATAGAGATTTGCATCAGGTGGTGTACTTGGGATATGGCAGTTTATCAGCTGGGGTTACTTTGTTATGGGTATGGGCATGGGAGCACATTCCTGTAGCGAGGTCACTTGCAGACAAGGATAGGCCGGTTGGGCGCGCCTATGCATATGGATACACAGGGATAGTTGTCTAGCATAAGCTGGGTGAACTAGAGCATTGGAGGAGGGTGCTTGATGATATTGATAGGGTTGTTTGGAGACCATATATGGAGTGTGAGGTGTGGGAGGAGGATGGGCTAGAGATGCCCTATGTATATATGTCCCAATTTCTGATAGGGCGGATGCCATTTGTGATCGATATATTCCTGCACAACCGAGTTCAGCGAAAGTATGGTCGACAACAAGGTATACCACAAGGAGCATGCTTATATGCTTGTCAGAGGAACGATGTGCCAGAGTGGGGTCCAACCATTGATAGTGTTGCTACAGTGGAGGAGTACATGCACCTAGCTAGCTAGATATGGGACTATGCCTATGGGGTAGTGGATGCAGGGATGACGGAGGAGTTCTCAGTGCTCTTTGTGGCTCATGTTGTAGCTTGTATATCTAATCCATCGAAGATGATTCCTGCTTTTTATGATGATGAGGATGAGCAACTCGAGAGGCTAGGTAGATGGAGGGAGGAGGGAGAGGAGGGAGAGGAGGTAGGTGGGTATGGTGGAGGAGGTGGCTAAGATTGGCATGGAGATAGAGCAGGGAGAGGAGATAGGGGGAGGAGAGGAGATAGAGGAGGAGCTAGTGGGGATAGAGGGATGCGGGGTGATAGAGGAGGAGATGGTGGGGATAGATAGATGCAGGGAGAGAGAGTAGTGCGGTGAGTAGTGGAGGAGAGAGGGAGGGGAGGTTTGGCAATTGGAGGTGGTGGTGGGTGAGAAGGGGAGGTTATAGAAGCTGTGGGTGGGACAAATGAGTTTAGAGGGCCCACTCAGAGGAGGAGGTCATATGTGCTACCCTCACTAGTACCGAGGATAGGGAGAGGTACAAGGGATACCATGAAATAGGTACCCCTCCAATTCAGATTCCCACTCATCAAGAGGATGCTCAGATTAGATCCTTATAGTTATCAATACAACATCTCTAGACATAGTTACTAGCATAGGAGTGTCAGATTACGTAGATTACCACAGAGTGGGACACGGAGAGAGATCATTGGGGTTGAGCAGAAGAGCTTGCAGAGAGACTACAGAGAGTGACAATGAGTGCCCCGATGCGAGACACATTAAGGGAGATATGAAACACTACCATGGTGGTCATGTACTATAGGCGGTTGTATGAGGACCTAGTCCCCAGAGAGCAGAGGGCTCCTAGTTTTAATGCTAGTTGGTTAGCTCGGAGTCAGTCAGGGATAGAGAGCAGAGGTGTGACTGGGCCACCTCGACATGATCCACCCAGAGATCCTGGTGCTAGGACATCTACCGTGAGATCGTCACCCTCAAGAGATAGTCATACCTGAGAGACCTTGTCTCTATTGTATTCTGATCATTTGTTGTATTTGGGACAAACATGACATCTTTTTTATACTAGATATATATAAATATATATATATATATATATACGACACCATTTTATTTTCTCCACATGTGATGTGTTTGATGGATTATCCTTTATATATGATTTTGATGATTCTATGATGATGATGCAAATTATTTTAGATAGATGTATGTGTTTTGATATTTGATGGATATGATTGGATGATGCATGATGTATGAGATGTGAGATCTATATCTTGATATGATGTGAGACGTATCTTGAAAATGAGATGTATGATAATGATAATGATATGCAACTAATTGATCATCCTCATTCTTCCATTTGTCATTCCTGTATAGTCACATATTGTTTCTTTCTTTGTGTTTATCATCATTGAGCTATTTGGATATGTTGAAAATCTATACAAGCATAATGGTATAATTCAATCATAATGACCTGAGAAAATTTACATGATTTTTGATTTTGCAAGATGGCACAAGCGTCAAGGTATAATTGAACCAAGATGACCTGAGTGTGGCTTGCATATAAACAAATAAGATTAAACCATTTGTATGCGCAAAGTGGATTCATGTCTTCAATGATATGCTTTGAATCATGTCTCGAGACAAGTATTTGCACAGTACAAGTGATCGCCTCACAGACAGAAAACTAAAAAATATTGGAGTCCCTATCACTTTCTCTAGCTCGATGCATCGTTGAGAAAAATTTTAAAGGATCCAATAGTTCAAAAAAAAGGTTCAAGTGCAAAAATAATCAAAACTTCATGCAAGATGTAAACATTTTATACTTCAGAAAATCATCCATCATGTGTTGTGAATTTGTTAAGTGTGTCCATATTTGGTTATCTTGTTTGTTGAATGTTTGTTTTGACATGATTCTCTTGGTCTGCTGCAAGTTTTGATTTATCGATAGGATGGAATGTAGATCAATGTTTCCCCTAGCTAATTTTACCACCTAATGTGGATATGTACAGTGATTACCAAGCCATGGTGGGATATGATGAAATGACATTTGGATAAACAAGAACAATGACTACGTTAAGTATATCCTAGATAATGTTATTTTGATAAAGTACTAGGCGATGGCCGGTGGTGCTTGATTGTGGATATAAAAGTTTGGGAGTAAAGATAGATAGAGGAGCTGTCCTCTCATAGGTAGCGCCTGTTGCCAGGTTTTCACTATTTGTTTCTATTGCATCTTTTTGTATTTTTCTGATTTTTTGATTTTTTTGTATTTTTCACTTTTCTGTGCATTAGACTGCTTAAGTATAGTATTTCTTCAAATGGATGTTGTTGGTTGGTTCATTGAGTAAATCTCCTTCTGAAGTTGTTAGATGATAGGCGCCTAATCTATAGGCTGATATGATGACATAGGGACCCAACCAGTTAGGTTCAAACTTCCCTTTCTTTTCTCAATCTTGTTGATTTCTGGGATTTTCTTTGAGTACAAGATCATCGATTTTAAAAATCCTAGGGATGACCTTGTGGTTGTAGCTTTGGCAGATGTGTTGATGATATGCTTTGAGGTGAGTATAGGTATGTTGTTGCTTTTCATCTAGAAGTTCTAGCTCTTGTAGTCTCTTTACTTGATACTCTTCATTTGGAATGAGGCCTTTTAAAGATACTCTGAGTGATGAAATTTCTACCTCAAGGGATAAAATTACTTCTGATCCATACACCAATGAATATGGCGTAGTTCCTGTAGGTGTGCAGATGCTAGTTCTGAATGCCCAAAGTGCTGGATTGAGTTGCACATGCCAATCTTTTCCTACATCATTTACTGTTTTCTTGAGGATTTTTAATATTGTTTTGTTGGATGCCTCGGCTTGACCATTCCCCTGTGGGTAGTAAGGTGTAGAGAACAATGTTGGATTTTGAATCATTCACATAGTTCTCGCACATCCTAGTTTTTGAAAGGTTGTCCATTATTTGTGATGATGGAACTTGGAATGTCATATTTGCAGATCAAATAATTAAGAATAAAAGAGGCAATTTGTTTTCCAGTTACTGTGGTCATGGGGACCACTTCAATCCATTTGGTAAAATATTTTGTTGCAGTGATAATGAACTTGTGTCCATTTAAAGATGAAGGGTGTATTTTACCAACTAAGTCCAGTCCCCACTCGCAAAAAGGCTAGGATGTTGTAAAGGGCTGCAATTCTTGTGTTGGTGCATGTATGAGATTGCTATGGATTTAGCATTTAGGACATTTCTTTACAAAATTATAAGAATCCTTTTCCATTGCCGGCCAGTAATATCCCATTCTTAGAAGTTTTTCAGTAAGAGTAGGACCACTTGAATGTGTACCATAGATACCTTCATGAAGCTCTTGTAAAGAAGAGTCAGATTAATAACGATCAAGGCAACAGAGAAGAGTACCATCTAGACCTTGATGGTACAGAGTATCAACAGTTAGAGTGTAATAGGTGGCTTGCCGGATAAGTTTACGTTTTTAATTTTGAGATAGGTCAATGGGTAGGGTATTGGTTTTGAGATAGTCATATATTGTTCCGTATAATAGAGAGTCTGAACTAGGTAGGGCATAGATAACATGGGATGCAGAATTGTCATAGGTTGGGGAAAACAGTTGCTCTACCAGAAACTCATAATGACTCTATTGTTCTGGAATTTGTAGCAGTGAAGTGATATTAGCCATTGCATTGGCTGCTCTGTTGTCCAACCTAGGTATTTGGTTGAAGGTGATGTGTAAAAAATACTATTTGAAATCATCCACCATTCATTTGTATAGTAGCAGCTTGTCATCTTTCGTCTGATAGTCATTGTTGATTTGATTTATGACTAGTTGTGAATCTTCGTAGACTTTCAATTCTATGATTCTCCATTCCATGACCATTTTGATTCCTATAACCACTTCCTCATACTCAACAATATTATTTGTGCATGGAAACATGAGCCTATATGATCTTGGTATGGTGTTTTCTTCAAGAATGATGAATAGAATGCCGACACCGGAGCCATCAAAGTATAGGGTCCATTGCTTTGTGGTAATAGAAAGAACATCCCTATCTAGAAATTCAATCTCCATTGGTTGTTTATCTGGTAGTGGTGCATTAGCTAATTGATCTGCAATTACCTGTCCTTTGATAGCTCAACACTCTGTGCAGTGGATATCAAATTTGCTGAGAATCATTACCCATTTAGCCAATCTTCCTGTGAGAGCTTATTTGCTGAGTAAGTACTTTAGAGGGTCAATATTTTCTACTAGCTTGATTGTGTGAGCTATCATGTAGTGTCAAAACTTTTGAGAAGCGAATACCACTGTTAAAAAAGACTTCTTAATGAATGTATAATTGAGCTCATATCCATTCAAAGTTCTACTGGTGTAATAGATAGCTCATTCCTTGCCTTCTTGATTTTCTTGTGCTAACACTACCCCCAATGATATGTCTGTTGTTGATATGTAGAGAATAAGTGGCTTCCTTGCTATTGGTGGTACCAGAACTGGTGGGTTCATTAGGTATTGCTTGATTTGATAGAATGATTCTGCACATTTGGCTTCCCATCTAAATGGTACATTCTTGTGTAGAAAATGATTGAATGGTAGACTTTTATCTACTAGTTGGATGATGAACCGCCTAATTGACTGGAGCCGTCCTTGCAAGGATCTGAGTTGGCTGATGTTTTTAGGTGGTGGCATCTCCATGATGGCTTGTACCTTTGTTGGATCTACTTCAATACCTTTTGTTGACATGATGTAGCCTAATAACTTGCCTGATGTTACCCCAAAGACACACTTCTTAGGGTTGAGCTTGACTTGAAATTTCTCCAACCTGTCAAAACTTTTCTTCAAGATGCCTAGATGTTCTACTTGGGTAAATGACTTAGCTAGCAAATCATCCACATAGTCTTCCATGAAGGTATGCATCATGTCATGAAAGATTATTGTCATTGTGCACTAATAAGTTGCCCCAACATTATTTAAGCCAAAAGGCATGACATTCCAACAATGCATTCTTGAAGGATAGGTAAATGTTGTTTTATCTTGATCCTCTGGAGCTATCTTTATTTGATTATAGCCAAAAAAAACCATCCATTAATGATAGCATTGCATGGTCTACTGTGAGGTCTACAATTATGTTGATACCAGGAAAAGGAAAGTCATCCTTGGGATAGGTTTTATTGACATCTCTAAAATCGGTACATATCCTGATGCTGCCATCTGGTTTTGAAACTGGCACAATGTTGAAAATCCATTTAGCATAGTCTATAGGTTGAATAAATCTGACGTCTAATAGTTTCTTTAGCTCAACTTTGACCATGAGTGCTACATGTGGACTCATCTTTCTCAATTTTTTCTTAACTGGCTTAGATCCTGGAGAAATGGATAAGTGATCCATGATTAAGTGTGGATCCATCCCATATCTGCATATGACCAAGAAAAATTGATTTGTTTTTCTTTGAAAATTTTAATAAACCCTTGTTTTTCTACCTTTGTTAGAGATTCTGGTAGGTGTATGTTTTTAGTTGCTTCCATTGTACCAATGTTGATTGATTGAGTGGGCTCGATCAATATGGGTGATCGCTCTTGATAGTGTTCAGGAAGAGTGTCAAGTCTCCCATTTTTAGGTGCCTCAAAAAGGTTTTCACCCACATAGGCGTCCTTTATTTTTACTTTTTTGTGATCTAGTGCTGCCATTGACTAGTTTTTAGTAGTAGATCCTTTATTTCTTTCACTTTTGTGATTGAGAGACTTGGCACTCCCCTGATTGCAGATGCCATTACTTTTTTTGTTGGTAGAGTTTGTTTATGGGTTGATGGTACATAAGTAATGGATAATGGAATCACCATTAGGGAAAATTGGTATGTCATGGTTTTTAGGTTCATTCTAGTCTATAAGATCTAGAAAGACAAGTGGTAAGGAGTCATTCGGTGGGTCGAGTTCGGCTGCTATAAGCGTTAGGATGGAGGTATCATCACGGTTGGCTGGGATCTTAAATATGTTAGTGATTTTGTTGAGGTCCTTGATGGTATCATCTTCCATATAGATTTATCATAATGTCACTGCTCGTTTTCCTTGGCATCATATATATTTTGTGGACCAAATTCAAGTAGTCTAGGCCCTGTGCTTTGTCCTTCTTGTGAAAGGGGTGTATGACTAGCATTTTTAGCAATATCTTCAATAACATTTGAACAGTTGCCCCATTCATAATCATTTGAATCAGTCTTAGAAGTATTATCCCAGATTCTTTCAGTGTTGTGGACAAGTATGTTGTAGGGTGAAAACAGGTCCTTGATGATTGATACTAGTCTGATAGTTTTTTTCTGATTCTGTATCAAATCCTACTTCTACTCTTTGCATCTATTCATATATTGTCTCTCCTTGGGGAGTAGTGATGTTTCCAGGGGGCGATTCTTCTTTGTTTGAAATAGGTTCCTGAACATGATGGACTTCCACATAAGATGCCTCGTCTCTTTGTATAACCAACTCCTCGTGTTGTTTCTCTTTTTCCTAGTATTCCCTTTCCTTTCGTATTGTTTCAGCTGATTCAAATAGTGCTTCCTACCATGAATCCTCCTTGTATTTCTTCTTTTCCTTCCACTGAGGTTTTTGATATTTATTTGGTGTCTTCTTTGGGGGTAGAGTGTGTTCATAGCCCAGTCCTATTTTGTCTTTAGAAAACTGGGAAGGAGGATCCAATGGTTCTGTGACACCTTCCTGATGCTTGCCGATAGGTCCTTTGCCCTTGTATCCCATTTGTTCATGATTAGGTAGCCTTTTCCATATAGCTATGTTGGTATAGCTACTTCCATAGTAAATACTCTTACTTCTTCTTCATCCTTGTATAGCCAACTAAGGATGTCCTTTTCTTCTGATTCATGAGCTAGTGTGCCTAGTTGAATAAATTTGCCATCAAACTTTGTGATGGGCTGTGTTGCTTGATGCATTGATGTTGAAAGTAGCCCATGAGATTTAGGTGATGTTGGCAAGTTGATTAAACACAAGGGTTCCAAAGAGTACTCTCTCATGCCTTGTTCTTTGATTTTCATTTTTTGTTTGAAATCCATAGATAAAGATTTAGGCTTTTCTTGTTGAAGATCTAGTGCTGAGGAAGTTTGTTTTTCTCTGTTATGTGGAACCAAACTGTCTTGGGCTGCCCCCATAGCATTACAATGTTGAAAAGGGTTATGATCTGCTGATATAGAAATCTCCTGTCCATTGTTTGGGAACTTAACGCACTGGTGGTAAGCTGAGGGTACTGCTTGCATTTCATGTATCCAAGGTTGACCCAATAAAATATTGTATGTGAGGTCTATGTCTAAGACTTGACACATAGTGTCCTTTTGTATTGGTCCCACTTGAATTGGCAACATCACGGTTCCCTTGGATGATCTCTCTTCATCATCATATGCTTTGATAGTGATCTTTTTGCATGGATCAATAGATTGCTCAGAGAAGCCTAGTGCACAGATAAGTTTTAAGGTGCAGATATTGAGTCCAGCTCCTCCATCTATTAATACTCTTTTAACTCGATGTTTGTAGACCAAGACTTCAATATGGAGTGGAGTATTGTGTGGATGGCTCAATGAAACATTATCATTCTCAGAAAAGGTGAGATTATGAGGCCCTATCATATGAGCTACCATGGCTTGGAATTTGTCAATATCCAGATCTTGAGGTTCATTTGTTTCCAATAGAGCCTATTCCAAGATGTCCTTGTGTTTTGGTGAAAGTTTCAACAACTCAAGTATAGATATTTGAGTAGGAGTTTTGCGCAGTTGACTGACCAGATCATATTGAATTTTGGGTATGGTGTTTGCTGCTGATGTATGCCCTTTCAAGACATGTTTTTGAGCTCTGGTGGTTACATTGATTGATTCATGTTTGTGTTTGTCCTTGATTGTAATGACATTTATTCGATTGTCATCTGTTGATATATGATTGATAGTGTTATTATATATGTGATTGATATGAGCTTCGTGTGTATCGTTTGATGTTGAAGCTCCATCCTTGTTGTAGTTTGGAAGAGGATTTTTAAAGGCCCCATGGTCACCATTTGTTTTGAGACCATCAATTGTTAAATCACCTCTATCAATCATGTCTTGAACAATGTTTTTCAGCCTCATGCAATCATTTGTTTGTTGTCCTTTGTTTCAATGAAAATCACAAAAGTGTGAGTCATTCCACCAAGGTGGTCTGACTTGTGGTTCAAAGTTGTTGATTGTTGGTAAGGAGATAATTTTGTTTGCTAGAAGCTCTCTTAATGTTGAATCCAATGATTGCCCTAATGGTGTGTAAATACGTTTAGGAAAGTTGATGGCGTTACCTCATGAGTTTGTATTAGGTCCTCGATTTGTGTTATTGTTTTGAGTATTGTTGTTGTTGTTGGTGTTGAGATGGTCTGGATTGGTATTTGGTGCATAAGTGTTAGTGCCTTGGTTAGCACCCTTTGGATTCTTGGTAGCCTGAGGATTGCGTGATAAAGCTAATACCAATTGCTTGGACTTTACGTCATTGGCCTTGTTTCCTCCTTCATTTCTAGTATTTTTGTTTCTAGTCCAGAACCTGGATTTGTCTAAGTTGTTATTGTTGTTCTGGTTATTGTAATGAAAGGTGGGTGAATTTGTTCCTTCTTTGAAGAATTTCAAGGTTCCTTTCTTAACACATGCCTCTTCTACTTGGATGCCATTTTCAATCAATTTAGCAAAATATGGTATGCATTGGAGCTTGATTATATAACTCATCTCGCTATTCAAATTGTTGATGAAAATTTCCATCTTTTCCTTTTCAGGTACATCTCGAGGATATCTCAAAACCATCTGTCTCCAATGTTGAAGAAACACCATGAATGTTTCATTGTTTTTCTATTTGGTATTGCAGACATCTAGCATGGTGATGGCATGTTGAATGTTGTATGAGTATTGAGTGATAAATTTGTTGACTAATTCATCAAAGGATCTAACAGGAGGTGTGATTTTGGATAGCCATTCCATTGTTTTCCCTCCCAAGCTTCTTGGGAATAGCCTCATCAAATAGGTGTCATCATGGGAAAATTCCAGGCTCATGGTACAAAATTCCCGAACATGATCATGAGGATCACTTTTTCCATCATATTTATCAAATTTGGGAGTGTTTGAATTTGGGGGAAAAGGTACCATGTTTAACCTTCTGTCAAAAGGATAAGGAAAAATTTCATTTAATGAATATCATACTGTTGATCCTTGTTGCATGTCCTGCATTTGCTTTTGTAGCATTTGCATTTGTTGTGTGAGAGAAACCAAGGGTGCATTTGCTTGCCGAGGGAAGACTTCTTCCCTCTCATTGTTTTTAGTTTGGGTAGGTGTGTGTTGTGGTATGTGTGACTCAGGTATTTTTTGTCAAGGTCACATGTGTCTTCTTCTCTTTGTTGCTCCTAATAATTATAGTGTTGAGACATTGTTCTAAAAGTGTTAGCATCAAAGTCTTCAAGAATCCTAACTCCTTTGCTTGTGAGCATGAGTGGGTATTTTTCTTTGTCAACTTCTATGAGGCATTCCATAAGTCTTTGAAACGAAGAATTTTCTTGAAATTCCTAGAGGAGCTCTTCAATGATCTTCGTGTCTTCTAGATTTGGATATTCGAATGGATTTGATAATCTTTGCCCCATACTGGACTCTAGTTGTGTTTTGCTTCATTTGTTTCGTTGAGAGCGAGTGACAGCGGGCATCTAGTAGAAACTCTCTATTATAAAGGGAACATTTCCTCTTCTATGTTTTTCTCGGGAGTTGGTGGCTCTACTCAAGGTATGTTGTAAGTGATGGAAACTTCTGGGAAGAAATCTAGATTGATCTTTCCTCCTTGATTTAGGTGTTGGTTGAATTCTACTTTTTGACAAAAGGCTCCAGTTCTCAATGGCTCTTCATCAAATTTGTTTGACTTATCTTGAAGATATAAGCACATATGATGGAGAAAGGTGCGATGAGATTTGAAGAGCTGGCGATTGATGTAGAGAAATCTATTCCTTTTAGCAAGTTTCTGGGAACTAGGTTGTTGTTTCCTTAACTTAGTGTTGTGATGAATACTTTTTCTTCTCAAAATATGAGGATTAGTCATGCATAGGTGACCAATGGTTTCCTTTGATTTTTTTTGGATTAAGATACTTATTTTGAAAACTGAAGTCTACTTTTATCAAATGAAGGTTTAGATGCCCCCTCACGATAAAGTGCGTCAAATGTAATGGAATACGGGCTTTCCTGATATGGAAACTCGATTTGACAACTTTAGTTTGAAACAAGTATTTTTTTGAGGATGAATTCCATTTGATTGGAGGACCTTTTGATGTGTGTGATGTTGTTACCTGATTCTGATAGGAAAATGTGTTAATCCTTAGCTAGTTTTGGACTTGACAACTTTGTTCTAAGAATATCTTGTTTTGATTGTTTTGGAATTGTTTTGACACTCTGATTTGAATTTCTGCCTGATGGAGTTGACTGGGGATTGAAAATGGCTTCGTAAACTATTTTTAAAAAGTTTCAAAAAAGTTTATGTTTGCTCTCTATTTTTGTAGTTTTGACTATGCGCTAAGCCATAAACCCAATGCGCTAACAAATGCTATCAATGCGCTAGAGAAAGATCTCAATGCACTAAGTTGTCCGTCTGACATGCTAACTTGAATTGTTTGGTTTTGACTTGGTCTGTAAAGTTATGCGCTAATATGTCCTTCCAACGAGCTAACTTTTGAGCTCAACGCGCTAATTTTTGCTCCCAAAGCACTAGGTTGTTGCTCCAAAGTGTTGAGCTATTTTCTGGAAGCACTAAGTTTTAGCTATTGAATGCTTAGATTGCTTATGCGCTAGTTTTCAGAATTGTTGCACTATGTTGAAGCTTGGACACGCTAAAAGATGGTTTCAAAGTGCTAAAATGTTGCTTCTACGCACTAAACTGCCCTGTTTGTTTTGACTTTGTTGGTTTTTCTATGATTTTTAACTTTTTCTCAACTGTTATAGATGATTTTCTAAAGTATGAAATGCAAACAAAACATGAAAAAGATAACCATTTTGCCTATTCTAAACAAAGAGTGTACATTCTGCAAGGATGTGTTCAAATCCCCAGTGTTTTGGTAGGTTTGGATACAGCTAATGCAATTCAATCAAACTCTTTATTCAAGGGTCATCGACAATACCATATCCCACTAGTCTCGATACTCCGTTAGCTCAAACAACCTTGTCACCCCCTAGGGGGCGCCCATTTTTTTGCCTTTTGATAGAAATTAACTCAAAGTGAATTGCTTCACAATTGAGTAGTTATCTTGGGAGATATATTGTGAGTAATCTTGGGGGCGGATTCTTCCCCACCCTTGCACTATGATATTGCCAATGTTTGGATACTGACTCGGCTTAAAGTTTCTAATGCTAAGGTTCGTAATCAGGCTTCTTGTTTGATCGTAAGTGATAAACTCCCTCAGGAGGCTTCCCAACCTTTAGAACAAAGGATTTACATATCTTAAAGATACTGGGGGAAGGCTAATCATTGCGTGCAAATGTTGAAAGGGACTTTCGTCACCCTCCACTTTTGATTATAGTGGGCTGGAACACTTGGCATCAAAGTCGTTCCCCACTTAGATCATTCCCCTCAGACCGACCAAAGAATGGCTTTAAGAGTTTTTAGCTCCTTGAGAGGGAAGGTTTGCTAAAGGATTTACTTCTTGAAATATGGAAAGTGTAAGAGTGGTTTGGCCTTTTGATCACCCAATTAAGGGGAGAGCATATACCTTCCACTTTCGAAGCAAGGCACACAAGTGTTCTTTTTATCCTTTCATTGCAATGATTTGCTAAAGTCTATTTGGAGATGTTGCTCCAAGAAAGCATGGTGTTTATTTTATTTCCCAATCAATGATTTTCTAAGCTAGTTAAAAAAATCCTGGTCAACAAAGCAAAGAGTTTGATTTGGTCAACAAAAAGAAATCGATAAAGGGGAAGAATTTCCCTCTTTCGGTCTACTTCAAAAAAAAAACTTTTGACAAATGAGGTTCTTTATCTTGCAAAATTTAAAGTGAATCCTTTTAGACACTAAAGGATGGTGAGGTTCTTTTTAAAGTACTTTGCAAAAATAAAGTTGGTTTTTTTATAGTTTCAAAATGAAGTGTTTTCTCCTAAGAAAGCAAGAAATGATTTTGTTGTTGTTCTTTTTATGTACCCAAAGTGAAATGTGAGTTCAATTTTATCTAACAAGGAAATGAAGGAAATTTTAACTTAACTAACTTAACGAAGTTAGTAAAACTAAATTACTTCACTCCTAACTTAGGTAAAATACTCTCCACCCTGCAAATAAACCGTTAGTCACCTCCAGTAAAACCAGTTAGTAAAAGAAAAAAAATTCTTTCGTGGACTTCTACAAATCTATTTTAGGCTTCTGTTACAAATTTATTTTCTGCTTTATGCCCGTGATGCGCTACAGAATGGACTTGATGTGCTATAGAAAGGTACTGATGCACTACCAAAAAGACTTGACGCACTAAATTGTTAACTGGATGTGCTAGACTATTTAATTAAGACGTTGAAACCTACAAGAAACAAGAAAATTGTTATGCGCTAAAGTTAAGCTTTAACGTGCTAAAAGGTGGTTTCCATGTGCTAAATAGTACGTCCAATGCGCTAGACGATGCTTGCTAAATGCCGATTCTCATTTCTCATGTACCTGCAGAGTTAGTCATACACAAAAAATGTTTTGATAAATGGGGTTGAGCCCCATGGTGGGCACCAAAAATGTATGCAGGAAAAGTGGTGCAATGAAATGAAAATTACAAAATTGAATGACTTGCCCACATACCAATGGGACTCTTGGTGCAAGTTATAGAGCTATATGGAATAGCTCAACTTCCCAAGGGGTGTTCCATTGTTCTCTATCTCACAAGACCCCTCAATCCAATGCCTTTTCTCTCAGATCACTGAGCAAAGTGACTTAGGGATGACAATCATGAGAATGAGGGGTGCTTTTGATCAATCTTAGTATGAATGCATCCTATCTATGCATGATTTAACAAATGAACTAAACTAGTGAGGATAGATGAAAATATTAGTGAAATACTTATCCTAACATGATATACTAGTTTATATGATTAACTAAGATGATAGAAATGCTTCTAAATTGATTATTAGATTTATTTCTATTTCAAAGAGAGACTAAATGCTTGCTAAAAATGAGTATAAGTGTGATGCTAAAGACTTGGATCCTTTTGAAGAAGGAATGAGCTCTATTTATAGGGAAAATAGGGCAATGGATGGTCAAGATTGGATAATCTTAACAAGGGTTAGTATTGAAAGTTATCAATCCATGTTTACAATTCTCACCAATGAAATGGTGACAATTGTCAACATAAGACTACTTGAGAGGGGATGTAAGAAGCATTAAATGCTTGAGAAGACCTCATGGTTACCTTAGGAGGTAAGGGTTAAGGTTAGGTTAAGATTACCCATTGGATAAAGCTTTTACCCAAAGGATAAACTCTTGTGCAAGGGTTAAAGAAATAACCATGGTCAAAGCAATGAATGCTTGATGAGATCTTATGGTTAGATGAGGGTTGAGTTAGGCAAAAAGTCTCTAACCATGCCACAAAGGGTTAGTTAACCATTAACGGTTTGGAAGGCTTTGGGGACAAATTTGTAAGAGTCCTTTCAAATTTGGGGGTATTCAACAAGTTAGCTTGTTGAAGGCATAAAGGCTTTAATGCCTTTGGAAGACTTTACTCCAAATTTGAGAAGTGGCATCCTCAAATTTAGGGAAAGGGGATAATTGAAGGGTTTAGGCTAATTGATTAGGATTAGATAGGTTCTAGAAGAATTTAGAAAGGGGGTTTAGGAGGCAAGTGGGAGATGTAGGAAAATGCAAGTGGGTGGGGGATAATAGAATTAATTAAAATAAATTGCTTTATTTCAATTATGGTTGCAAGTGGAGGATTTAAATAAATTAGATTTATTTATTTGGAGTGAACAATTTAATTAAATGTAAATTTAATTAAAAGTAGAGAGAAGGGATTTAATTAAATAAAATGATTTATTTAATTAAATTATGTGAATTTAAATAAATAAATTGAATAATTTATTGAATAAAAATAGAGGAATGTGAGTGATTTAATTAAATTAGATTTAACTAAATAGAGGAATGAGAATAAAATGAAAATTAAATATTCATTTAGGAATGTGGTCATTTTAATGTGTCTACACTTACTGGTTGACATCAACATGCCAACAATCTCCAATGTCGGTAACAACATCTTGCATACTGGTTGACATCAATGACAATACAATGCCAACAATCTCACCCTTTGGCATTGATGGCAACACACATATTATCAAGTTAACCTCCACAACTTGGACTCACAATATGCACTATCACCAACTGCATTCTTTCTCCCTCTTTGACATTGATGATAACACAAATATTATCAGGTTAATCTCCACAACCCGGACTCACAATATACACTATCACCAACTGTGTTATTTCTCTCCCTTTGACAACAATGACAAAGGGCCAAGACAACTTTCTAAGTTCTCCCCCTTTGCAGGTAATTCATGAACTAATATACTTTATCTCTCGGTAGGCTAGAGTACTTTTCCCTTTCACCCTGTGGTCCAATTTGTGATTTTTATTAAGTACAAATTAAATAGACACTGGAAACAACCACAAACATGGAATCAGAATTACTTTGTTTCGGGAGACTTGGAAGATTGATGAGGATTTGGTTGCAGAGGTCACGAGACTTTAGAAGGAGGGCACAAAATTCTATAGAGACTGAAAGTTTGCTACTGAAGTGATTAAAAACTTTCTGAAAACTGAGGATGAGAAGGCTCAGCTTGCCAAGAAAGACAACGTTTATTACTACCTCCTCCAGCAGGTAAAGTCTTTTTGGCAGAAAATGCTAAGGGTTTTGATGGAATTCCTTACTCAATTCTCAATCATTTCTGCCATGGGGTTAAGAATTCTCTGCCCTTTTATTTAGCATCTTCCCTGAATGAGAGCTTGGCTGGCCATGCCAAAAAGCCCAAATCTTACCCCATAGCCCATCAGGGGCTTATTTTACTTATTTACAAACCTGGTAACCTGGTAACAAATGCACATATTTCTAAGAGTTGTAATGACTCTGAGTCTGATGATGATTTTTCTAATTCCCCTACCCATAAAAAAGGGAGAGCTGACATTGATAATGTGAACACGGAGGTGAATGATGGTATGGAGGAGGAATAGGGGAAGGAGGTTGAGATTGAAGTGGAGAGTGAGAAGGAGGAGTGTGTTGGAGAAGAGGAGGAAGGGAAAAAAGATGCTAATACTGAAAACCCTGATTCTAACCCTATGGGTTCAGATAGCAGAAATGTTTCCCAGAACTCCATGGAGGAAGCCAACCCTAAATCCATGAACTCTGAGCAGGGAAGGGATTCGATGAACACTATCTTAAATACTACTTGAAATTGCACGCTGGAGTCTTTCAATTTTTAGAAGTGGGTTATTGAAAATATAACTAGCATTCAGAGAAAATAGAGGGACTTGGAAAATAAGATTCGCAATTTGATCAGGGAAACAAATTCAGGGAAAAAGAGTGCAGAGGTGGAAACCAATGAAGCAGAGGAGGAAATTGAAATGCAGGACTGGTCCGAAAAAGACCTTATAAAAGGGGATTTGAAACATCTAGAGGATGTTATTAGAATTGTAAAAGAAAAGACTGAGGCAAATAATGAGACCATCATCAATCGAGTTGTTAAAACTGAGAAGGCATTGAAAAGCTTCATGAACCACAGTCTTGAGGTCTTGAGAATCTAGTCTCAAAACATGAATGCCTTGGTGCATCACTTAGAGAGGAAAACTCAGAATGAGGATTTGGTAATCATTGATGATATACCAACCTCCAACTCTACTCATCAAATCTCTAGGCGAAGGACCAGGCAGACAATCGGTGATATGGAGACAAAGATGAAAGACATTCAGCTAAAATAGGAGAACAATGATCTGAGAGAAGCCGCTAAGGCAATGATGTTGTTGGTTCAGAATGTTGAGGAGTCTATAAAAAATTTTATTTGACATGTAATGCTGGATTTTGGATGCCAGTTTCTCGCTAGCTCTGTGATGTCCTTTTGTCCTAGCTACTGGTTTTTATGTGGGTTTTTGTGCACCTTTTTTGTCTAGGTCTTGTCTTCTCTAGTTTTTTTCATGCTCATCTTTCGTAATGTAAGCGGGTTTCGGGTCCCTTAAAACCTATTTTTCCTTAATAAAAAACATGGACTGATGAGAACATTCTTCCCTAGTGAAGTTACTCTCTCAGTCAAGTTGATTGTGAAATTGGTAGATAGACAAATTGAATAGACAACTTTCCAAAGTCGCAAACCTGCAGATATTGCAGCATAAAAAACCTAATTTCCCTTTTGATACTAAATATTCTGCCAGTCCTGTGAATTGAAGAGACAACTGACATAACTATGAAAATCACAAACAAGCTGGTCATGTGTACTCTCCCCCTAAGTCCAGCACATGGTCCAAGAGTAAAAAATGTATGGCTATGAACTCCCCCTAAACCATAGATCTCCATACATATTTAAGTGCATAAAGATGGTGAGAAAACTCCTAACTTGTATCTTAGATATTCAGATGTGTTTACTGGTAGAGGTTTTGTGAAGATATCAACAACTTGTTCACTTTTAGGAACATATTCTACTTTCATTTCTTGCTATGCAACCTTCTCTCTGAGAAAATGGTATTTGATAGCAATGTGCTTTGTCCTTGAGTGCATAACTGGATTCTTTGAAATGTTGATTGCACTTGAGTTATCACACCAGATTGAACTAGGGTCAGGTATATCTATCTGAATGTCATTGAGGGTCTGCTTCATCCATAACACCTAAGAACAACATGTAGTGGCAACAATATATTCTGCCTCAATAGTAGATAAGGAGACTGAATCCTACTTCTTTTTGTGGCATGAAACTAACTGGTCACCTAAAAAGAATATGCCATCGCTTGTGCTTTTTCGGTCATCAATGCAGCCTGCCCAATCAACATCAATGTAGGCATGTAAAGTGAAATCTCCTTGCTTTGGATACCATAAGCCATAATTAAGTGTTCCTTGTAGATACTTGAAGATTCTTTTAACTGCATTCTTGTGTGATTTTTTAGGTGCAGCTTAAAATCTTGCCACCATACATATTGCCTACACTATATCTGGTTTTGACGTAGTAAGGTTTAATAGACTACCAATCATGGATCTATACAGGGTTTGATCCACTTCTGGTGACTCATCAACCTTTCTCAACTTGCATCTGGTCACCATGGGGGTACTTACCGGTTTATTGTCTTCCATCTGAAACTTCTTCAACATATCTCTGACATACTTGGTTTGAGAGATAAATATTCTTTTATCTTGCTATGAAATTTGCAAACCAAGAAAATATGACATCTCTCCAAGAATTGACATCTCAAACTCTGATTTCATTTGATCATCAAACTCTTTACACAAGATATCCTTGTTACCTCCAAATATTATATCATCCACATATAGAACAACAATAATCAGGTGATTTCCATCTACTTTGATGTACAGATTACTATCTGCACTTCCCTTTCTGAAACCTTTCTCCTTAAGATACATATCCAACCTTGAATACCATGCTCTTGGAGCCTGCTTTAAACCATGTAGTGCTTTCTTCAATTGGCATACAAAAGTTACATCATCATGCAGTAGAAAACCTTCTGATTATTCTATGTAGACTTCTTCTTCCAAATTGCCATTCAAGAAAGCAGACTTGACGTCCATTTGATATGCCTTGTATCCTTTGAAGGCAGAGAATTCTAAGAACATTCTAATAGACTCAAGTCTTGCAACTGGTGCAAATGTTTCTTCAAAATCAATTCCTTCTACTTGAGAAAACCCTTTGCACACTAACCTTTCTTTATGCCTGACAATCTTACCTTATTCATTCATCTTGTTTCAGTAGAACCATTTGGTACCAATGACATTTTTATCTATTGATCTAGGAACTAATTCCCAAGTCTTGTTGTTTTCAATGTGCTGCAACTCTTCTTCCATAGCATCCATCCATTTGTCACTTTTTTTGGCCTCATTAAATGTCTTGGGTTCTATTTCAGTCATGAGGCAGAAATTAACTTGTTCATTGCTCCAAGCAAGTCTTCTTCTAGTCTATACACCATCATTTTTCTTTCCTATAATTTTCTCTTCCGGGTGATTTTTCTGCATATATCCATTAGGGGTCTAGTTGGGAGCTTCTCCCGATTCATTTTCTGACTGAACTTCATCTTCATCACATGAATCATCATATCAATTTACTTGTGCTTGTTGCCTTTATGCAAATCTTCATCAATTCTTACATGCACACTTTCAATGACTCTTCTTAGTCTTTTATTGTAGCATTTGTAGGCTTTGTTGTGAGTAGAGTAACCCAAGAAGATGCCTTCATCACTCATAGAATCAAAACCACCTAAACTATCTTCATCTCTCTTGATGGAGCATTTACTTCCAAACACTTTGAAATATTTAACCGATGGCTTCTGGTCATACCACAGTTCATAAGGTGTCATTCTTCTATTTTTTCTTAGTTGAACCTGGTTCAATGTATATACAACAACATGTACTACTTGTTAGGAATCGAGAAGGAAAACTAAGAGGGGGGGAATCAGTTGTCAATAAATTGCAACCCAAAATAAATTATTCCAACTTAAAACTCAGTGTCAGTAAAATAGATTAATAGTTATAGTATTACCAGTACAACTTAATGCATGAAACAGAAAGAGAAACAACATCCACAACACATGACACAAATATTTTGACATGGAAACCCTATAAGGGGAAAAATCATGGTGGGAAACCTTACCCACAATCAGATGATACTACTACAGATAGTAAGTGAATACAATAATGGGGTCTACACATGTAGAAATGACAACCACCTAGAGCTCACTGCTCAATCACAAAATTAGGAGTCACACTGGCTACACAGTTGGATGGTTAAATCGAATAATCAATGTACTGCTTCAATTTAGCATCTTCAATGCCGGATTCAGTACCAGTTTAAGCTTTGTGCATGAGGACCAAAAAACTTCATAACCTTTCCTTCAACCTTTAGATAATATCTGTGTGATTCACACAAGGATCTGCTTGTTTTTGTTCTTCACAATAATCTTCAATATACGCACACACTTCTTCCAAATAAAATCTTACAATTATTAATACAAAACCTAAGACCTAATGGTTAGGTCATCTCCTAAAAGATATTACATTGAAATCAATTACAAATTAAGCCTTGGTGCAATACAATATGTCGGTCTCAATACATTTACACATTATTCAATCAATAAATTATTTCCAAATCATGTCGTGCTGGTCTGGAACATGTTTTCCTATGCCGGTTCATAACTTGGACCTATCTGCCAGTTAAGGCAAATATGTGAACCCAATCAGAGTAATATGAAAAATACCAAATGAAAACATCCAATCCATGTCTTCGACATGACCAAATGATCTCTAGATGATAACAAGTCATCACCAACTTTTTGAGGTGCCAGTGAAACATATACCGGTAACTGTGCATAAGCCAATATCCATACTGGGACCACAATGTGTCGGTTCATCAACAAACCAATATAACCAAAGTGCCAAATCAACAATGTAGACCTCTAGAAAGATAAGTGTTGACATCAATGACAAAACCAATGCAACACATGATGAAGTCATCCATAATACCAACAATCTCCCCCTTTGGCATTGATGGCAACACTAGATGGAAAAACATCTAAGTGCCAAAAAATAGAATGCCAACAATCTCCCCTAAATAGATCAACACAAAGTTCTGTACCAAAAATAGAAATAGTATAACCAAAACCAAAATACATCTTCAAAGTACAATGTTTTTCCATAGACATCTCTCCCCTTTTGACATCAAATGCAAAAGCAGTTAAAAATCAAAATCAGAACATAACATATAGCTAACTACTCCCCTTGAGAAGTAACTCTCCTTCATCAAGCTGGAAAAAGGTTTTTTTGTTAGTCCTTGCTAGTTTGATGCTAATTTGCATCATTTAAGTCTCTGTTGATGGGGTGATTACCCCAAGCTTCTCTCTGAGATATTCAAATGTTTCCTTAGGCAAAGGCTTTGTAAAAATATATGCAATTTTCTCTTCAATGTTCACACAAAACCAATCTCACTTCATTTGCTTCAATGTTTTCTTTTAGAAAATTATACTTAATAGAAACATGCTTTGTTTTAGAGTGAAATACAAGATTTATTGATATATCTATTGCTACTGAGTTATCACAATAAATGATTACCAGTTCTTTGCATTTTACCTTGATATCCTTCAACATTTGCTTGATCCATAATACCTGAGTGCAATTAGTTGTTGCTGCAACATATTATGCTTTTGCTATAGATAATGATGTGCAGGTCTGCTTCTTGCTGATCCATGAAATTAATCTTCTGCCAAGAAAGAATGCATCGCCAGTGGTACTCTTTCGGTCATCCACATCTCCTACCCAATTTGCATCTGTATATGCACATAACTCAAAATTTTCATCCTTAGGATACCATAAACTAAGATTTGATGTGCCTTGCAGGCACCGAAAAATCCTTTTTACTACAGTTTCATGATTTTCTTTTGGATTGCTTTGAAATCTTAAAATAATATATACATCATTCATTATATCAAGTCTAGTTTTTGTTAAATATGGTAACCCTCCAATCATAGATTTGTATCTTGTTGGATTTATAGGAGCCGAATCATCCTTTGATGTCAATTTATCAGTTGTAGTCATAGGAGTGCTTATTGGTTTGGAGTTTTCCATTCCAAATTTCTTCAAAATTTCCTTCAAGTATTTTGTTTGACAAATGAATATACCTTTATCTATTTGAGAAATCTGCAAACCTAGAAATTTTTTTATCTCTCGAATCATAGACATTACAAATTCTTCCTGCATCTTATTAGCAAAATCTTTGCATAGCTCTTCTTCTCCTCCAAAAATGATATCATCCACAAATACTTCAATAACCAAAATGTCACCACTAGTAATTTTGTAATACAAATTACTGTCAGCATTACCTTTTGTGTATCCAAGCTTTAAAAGATATTTATCTAGTCTAGAATACCAAGCTCTGGGAGCTTACTTCAATCCATATAAAGTTTTTCTTAATCTGCAAACCATATCCTTATCACCTGTTAATGAAAATCCATTAGGTTGCTCAATGTAAACTTCTTCTTCAAGATCTCCATTAAAAAATGCACATTTTACATGAATCTGATAAAGCTTAAAGTTCTTGTGAGCTGCAAATGCAAGAAATAGTCTTATTGCTTAAATTTTGGCTACTGGTGCAAAGGTTTCATTATAATCAATTCCTTCTTTTTGAGAATAACCTTTATAAACTAATCTTGCTTTGTTTCTGATTACTTCACCATCTTCATTAAGTTTATTTCTAAATAGCCATTTAGTTCTAATTACATTTTTGTCTTTAGGTCGTGGAACTAATGTCCAAGTGTTATTCTTTTCAATATGTTCTAATTCATCTTCCATTACTTTTATCCAATGTTTATCTTTACATGCTTCAACAACAGATGCTGGTTCAACTTGAGAAATTAAACATACCTCTTCATTTGCCAATCTTCCTCTTGTCATAACACCTTGATTTTTATTTCCAATTATTTTATTTTCTGAATGATTCAATCTTACATACCTGGGTTTATTCTGATTTCCATTCACAAGTTGTTGTTCTTCAATCACTATTGAGTTTTCGGATGATGTCGGTGTGACTGGTTCTTAATTTTGTTCTACTGCAATCTGTGTCGGTTCATCAACAAACCAATATTTTACCAAAGTGTCAAATCAACAATGTAGACTTCTAGAAAGATAAGTGTTGACATCAATGACAAAACCAATGCAACACATGTCGAAGTCATCCATAATACCAACACTACTTCTTCCAGTACATATCGAATATGTTTGTCTCATTCAACATAGTTCTCGCCATCTTCTTGACAGTCTGGTTTTTCCTTTCTACAACACAATTTTGTTGTGGTGTTCTTGGGGTTGAATATTGTCTTATGATTCCATGTCTCTCACAGTAGTCTACAAACTTATTTGATGTGAACTCACCACCCCAGTCAGATCTCAAACACTTCATCTTGCATCCACTTTCCCTCTTAACCATCTTCCAGACTATTTTGAATCTCTCATATGCTTGTGATTTGTCATGTAGGAAAGTGACCCATGTCATTCTTGATAAATCATCAATGAACAACATGAAGTATCTTTCACCGAATAAATCTCTTGTTTAGGTTGGACCACACAAATTTGTATGTACAAGTTCTAAGGGCCTTGAGGTATTATGTTATTTGGTCTTGAAGGTTACCTTAGTCTGCTTACCTCTTAGACATTCATGACAAAAATTACTTGTCGGTTTGATAATTGGTGGTATATGTCTCACACAACCTTTCTTGCTCACCTAAACCAGATTATCAAAATTTACATGGCCTAATCTTTTGTGCCACAACCAACTCTCATCTACTTGTCCCATTATGCATTGGAACTTAAAGCATTCCTTAAGATTGTACACATTTCCATATATCCTTTTACCTTTTGCAACAATCTATCTAGTACTATCCTTCCTTATCTGACAACCGGTAGAGTTAAATGTGAATTTGTATCCTTTATCACACATCTGACTCACACTTAGTAAATTATTCTTTAGTCCTTCCACATATTATACATCATGAGCCTTCAATCTGCCATCTATGTTCAGAGTACCTTTGCCTTTTATCTTGATGGAAGAATTGTCTCCGAACCTCACCGAACCTCCATTCCAATCATCAAACTTGATGAACTTCTTTTTGTCTCTAGTCATGTGATTGGAACAACCATTGTCAACTACCCATAAATTTCTTCTTTCTGCATGTAGGGTAGTCTACACAATCAAACTTGATTCTGCTTTATTCTTATCCTTCTCAACCCAAATGGAGTTGGCTTCCTTCTTCCTGTTAGTTGCACTTCTATGCTCCAGTTTTGCTTCCGGTCTCTTATCTGGTATTGACTTATTTTTCTTAGAATTCTTGAGTTTGCAGTGCCTTGCAATGTGGCCAACATTTTGACAATGATAGCATTTCACATTGACATTGAAAGATGAACTTGGAAAACTATTGTAGGATACTAGCTGACTTCTCCTACAATAATAACTCTTATGACCAAAACCACTACATTGATAAATGTTGATATGATGAATCAATAAGGATCCAGACAACAACTGAGAGGGGGGGTAAATCAATAGATAGAAAATAAACTAAATTTTCACCAAACTCAAAACCCAACTCATAAATCAATCACTGAACTAACCAGTTCAATCACTATACTATAAAATGCAGCTACATTATCAAGTTTACTGGTTGACTAGCATAACAAAATAATAGTGTAACAGATCTGAAACTCTCAAACCATTTAACCAAAACATAAAACCATTTTACTAACATTAGTAAAAGCACATTTCAGATCACTCTTGGTCAACGTAACATATCTAAGTGGCTTTACCAGTTAAACAAATTAACTATATCAAAACATAACCACAAAAACCATTCACCACTTGACACAATGATTTTTGATGTGGAAACCCAAATGGGAAAAACCATGGTGGGGATGAATACCCACAAGTATTCTAAACTCTTTTGAAGTTTTCCCTATTAGGAGCCAAGCCTTTTTAGAAGATTTACAAAAATGTCCTATTAGGAACAAATCCAGTTAAGGACCACCCAGTTAAGGGATTGACTACAATACCCTATTAAAGGAAATACCCTATCAGGAGTAACTTCAATAGAGGATTTGAAATCCAATCTAATGGATCACCTGGTTAGAGGATTTAGAAAACACCAAGCCTGTTAAAGCTCACTTGGTTAAGTAATTCAACTCTTGTAATTGTTAGAGAACAATAGGGTCTTGCTGATCTAGTAATAGCACTACTCTGCTTGATCAGATCCTTTTCATTCTCCTATCTACCTTCAAACATTCTATAGATAGTCCTTCTGGTTTGGCAATCAATCACACTGACACTTAACCAAAATTGCCAACACTACTACAAAACAACTCATCGACCTTATAAGCAAAACAATAGGTTAGTAACACATCACAAAACCTAATATCTCATAGAGATTACAAACAAATCAGTTCAAACATGACCATTGGATTACATAGCAATCACTGCACATTGTTCAAGACAACCTCTACCGCTTTTGGATCACCGAACATTAGATCTTGTAACTCATCACGCAGTTCCCACTTCATGAAATGTACTCACTCATTTCCAAGATAAAATAGTTATCTCTACATGCCAAAAACCACTTTGAAACTCATCACGTGCATCATGCATATGTGGCATAATCATCTCCAACCACCATTTGATCATAGATCAACACAACCGATTCACCAAGCTCCATCGGTTAGGGTTCGACATATCAACAAGTAGGGTTACCGGTTGATCTCACTGCTTCAATAGTAATATTGTTTTCCTTTACTTGCTCAACTACTGGTTGTATTACAACTCCATTACTAGTTATAATTGACATCAATGACATCACAATAATTCATCAATGCAACCTTCATGAAATGCCAACAATCTCCCCCTTTGGCATTGATGGCAATACAAATATCAATACCTTTTGATTGTGATGATTGAGAGTAATGCACAAGCATAGGTATAGGAATCCTGGTTTACATTTTTCTATGTACTCTCCTTCAACCAAGTCTCCATTTCTTCAGCTGGTAACTGGCTATAGTTCTTCTCCCTATTAATCAAACAGTTCGTCTCCCCCTTTAACAACAATGCCAAAGTGAAATTAAAACATGCAGTATCATACTTCATTGTTCTGAAACTAGCTGCTCCCCCTATGGAGTAGCTCCACTCTACACCAATCTTGCTTCAAGATCTTCAATAAGTTCTAGGACTGATGTCTTTTACATCTGTTCAACTAACCTCATGTAGGGGCACAACCCCTAGCTGACCTCTAAGATACTGAAAAGTAGCCTTAGGTAGAGGTTTAGTAAAGATATCCGCTAGTTGTTCCTTAGTAGATACATGCTCCAGTAACACATCTTTACTCTGCACTTTCTCTCTCAAGAAATGATATTTCAGCTCAATATGCTTGGTTCTACAATGCAACATCGGGTTCTTTGAAATATTTATTGCACTGGTTTTATCATAGAAAATCCTTACCAGTTCTATGATCTTCAACTAAAAACCTTCTAGAATGTGTTTCATCCAGATTGCCTAGGTACAATTCATATACGCTGCAACATATTCATCTTCAGCAGTTGACTATGATATACAACTTTGCTTCTTGCTGCTCCAAGATACAAGCCTTCCTCCAAGAAAGAATGCACCTCCGATTGTACTCTTCTTGTCATCAACATTCCTTGCATATGGATACCATAATCCATAATCAATAGTAAATTTAAAATATTTGAATATCCTTTTAGTCACTACCATGTGTGTCTCCTTCGGGTTCTTCTGAAATCTGGTAACTAATCCAATTGCATGAGCAATATCTGGTCTACTGTGAACAACATAATGCAGTTTCCCTATCATACACCTATACTCTTTTTCATTAACGGATGCAGAATCATCCTCCTTAGATAGTTTATAGCCTGTAACCATTGGTGTCCCAATTGGTTTACAGTCTCCCATTCCAAATGACTTCATTACCTCTTTCACATATTTGCACTGTGATAAAAATACCATTCTTCATCTATTGAATTTGCAAACCTATGAAGACTTTTATCTCTCCTACCAGAGACATCTCAAATTCACTTTTCATCTCATTTGCAAAGTCATCACTTATTTCATCATTGCCTCCAAAAATGATATCATCCACAAATACCTGACTAACCAACATCTTTTTTCCTTCAGTCTTGAGATATATATTGTTGTCTTCACTAGTTCTCTGAAAACCTGTCTTCACCAAGTGTGAATGTAGTCTTTCATACCATGCTCTAGGTGCTTGCTTCAAACTATAAAGTGCCTTTTGTAGTTTACACACCATATCCTTTTCATCAGTCAAAGCATAACCATCTGGTTGTTTAATGTATTCTTCCTCTTCCAATATTCCATTTAGAAATGTTGACTTCACATCCATCTGATATACTTTGAATCCCCTATATGCTGCAAATGCAAGTAGAGTCCTAACACCTTCTTTTCTAGCAACTGGTGCAAATGTCTCGCCATAGTCTTCTCCTTCTTCATGTGCATAACCTTTGCATACCAATTTGTCTTTGTTTCTGACTACTACTCCATCTTCATTCAGTTTATTTCTGAATACCCATTTAGTACCTATTACATTTTTGTTCACCGGTTTGTGTACTAGGGTCCATGTATTGTTCTTCTCAAACTAGTCAAGCTCCTCTTCCATAGCCTTGATCCGATGATCATCTCCAAAAGCTTCCTTTGTTGTTCTAGGCTCAATTGTGGAGATCATACAAGAATTCTCTCTAATTCTTCTTCTGGTTAACACACCAACATCTTTATCTCCAATAATTTGATCAGGATTATAATTGATTCTTACATGCCTTGGAATAACATGATCATGATCTTCAGGTTCTTCTTCCTCACTATCTTCATCTTTTGCAAAATCTACCTATTCTGGTTGAACTGGTGTTGCTGCAACATTCATTTCACCAACTTCTGGCTTCACCGGTTCTGGTTCCAAAATCAGAATGTAAGATTCATCTTCCTTCTTCTCCTCACTGGTTTCTCCTGAATCTTTAGGACACTCATCCACTCGAACATCAACACTTTCAATGATTTTCTTTTTTCGGTTGTTGTAACATTTGTAAGATTTTCTCTTGGTGGAGTAACCAAGAAATATGTCTTCATCACTCTTAGTATCAAACTTACCAACATAGTCACATCTCTTGATAAAACATTTACTACCAAAAACCTTAAAGTAACTGACATTAGGTGATCTACCATATCACTATTCATAAGGAGTTTTATCCTTACCTCTTTTATCAAATATCTGGTTCATAGTGTAGACATTTGTGCTGACAACTTCTCTCTAGAAAGTTTTAGCTACATCTCCTTGTATTAGCATAGTTCTAGCAGCTTCGACAACTGACCAGTTGTTCCTCTCTGTAAACCATTCTGTTGTGGTGTCCTAGGTGCATAAAGTTTCCTCTTAATTCCATTGTCTTCACAATATCTAGTGAATTCCTTTGAAGTAAATTCACCTCCTTGATTAGTTCTCAAGCACTTTATCTTCTTTCCACTTTCCTTTTTAGCTAAGGCCCTAAATGCCTTAAACTTGCTAAAGACTTCTATTTTGTCCTTCAAGAATGTGACCCACATCATTATTGAGTAATCATCAACGAAGATCATAAAATACCAATCACCTTGAATACTCTTAGTCCTTATCGGTCTACAGAGGTTTGTATGAACCAAATCTAGCAAATGTTCCGCTAAGAAAGATTTGCTCTTAAAAGTTGAGGATGTCATCTTCCCTAGCTAACATTCCTTACACAGGGCATTTACCAGTTTGTCCAATTCAGGCAAACCTCTTACCAACTTGGTCTTACTGACTTTGACAATGTTATCAAAATTTGCATGACATAATCTCTAATGCCAAAGCCAACTATCCTCTACTTTAGCAATTAAACAATTGTTGACTTTAGGATTCAGGTGAAACAAGTTACCTTTTGTATGCTTGCCGATTGCAATCATTTCACCTTTTCTTTCATAGATTTTGCACATTCCATTCTTGAATTATAGTGGATTACCTCTGTCATTGAGTTGAGCAACAATCAAAATATTTTGTTTCAATCTTTCAACCCAGTAGACATCATCTGCACTGCTATTTTCATTAAGAGAAATGGTTCCCTTTCCTTTTACGATGTAGGGTGAGTCATTTCCAAATCTCACAACACCTCCATCAAATTCCTTCAAAGTAAGAAACTTACTCCGGTCACCAGTCATGTGGTGTGAACAGCCACTATTTATAATCCAATCATCAAAATAATCCATGTGAGAGATAAATGCCTTTTGATCATATGTCTCTTCTTTAATGGCAACAAAGACAATGTCCTCACTTGCATCACCCTCAGATTCCTCATCTGTGATTCCTCCATCCACTGCAATGAGGCAATATTTTTTACATTTTCCTTTGTACTTCTTATACTTCTCATGTTTATGCTCATTGTCTCCATTTGGACAGTTAGCAACAATATGTCCAATCCGGTTACATGTAAAACACTTCAAAGGTAATTTACGTCTCTACTTACCAATACCTCTGGGTAACCGCTTGGCCAACAATGCTTCAAGATCAATCAAACTATCTTCATCATCAGCTTCTCTACTGGATCTTGACTCATGACTATGACAAGCTTCTCTTCTTTTCCTTATCAGTGGATTAGAAACTAAAGCTCTAAATGCAGATTCCAATTTCTGGATGCTTCCATCAAAACTATTTAATTTATATGCAGTTAGTTTACCAATGATGGATTCAAGAGTTACCTTTGTTTTATCAATAGACTTGAGTTCCTAAATGGCTGCAACTTGGATAGCATAGACCGGTAGAAGGGTTCTCAGCACCTTGCTAACCACTATGGTATCCTATACTTTACCACCAACACTTTTGATCTCACCGAGTATCTCCTTGATCCTCTGACCATACTATTGAATATTCTCACCTTCAGCCATTCGCATGTCATCAAACTTACCTCTCTGAGTCTCCTCTTTGGTAATCTTCACATGCTCATAACCGCTATAGATATCCTCAAGTTTCTTCCACACATCATAAGTAGTTTGCAAACCATGGACATCAAAATACTCTAAATTGGACAAGGAACTGATAATGGCCTCCAATGCTTAATTATTATCGTGTTGCTCCTTCTTTTGATCATCAGACAGAATCCTGCTAGGCAAGATATATTTGATAACAACATGTTTCCAATATTGACTTCCTAAGCTTTTGATATAGATCTTCATCCTATCACTCCATATTATGTAGTTTTCCCTATTGAACTTTGGACCTTCTTTCTTCATCATGTTCTTCTAGATCTTTACCTCAAGGTGTTAGGCTTAGACACTAGAGGACCTAAAATACTCTGATACTAGTTGATGATATGATGAATCAATAAGGATCCAGAAAACTACTGAGAGGGGGGGTGAATCAGTAGATAGAATACAAACTAAACTTGCACCACACTCAAAACCCAACTCATAAATCAATCACTAAACTAACCGATTCAAACACTGTACTATAAACTACAACTATACTGTCAAGTTTACTGGTTGACTAGCATAACAAAATAACAGTGTAACAGATCTAAAACTCTCAAACCATTTAACCAAAACATAAAACCATTTTACTAATATTAGTAAAAGTACATTTCAGATCACTTTAGGTCAACTTAAAATATATAAGTGTCTTTACTAGTTAAAAAAATTAACCATATCAAAACATAACCACAAAAACCATTCACCACTTGACACAATGATTTTTGACATGGAAACCCAAATGGGAAAAACCATGGTGGGGATGAATACCCACAAGTATTCTGAACTCTTCTAAATTTTTCCTTGTTAGGAGCCAAGCCTTTTTAGAAGCTTTACAAAAATGTCCTGTTAGGAATAGATCTGGTTAAGGACCACCCGGTTAAGGGATTGACTACAATACCCTGTTAAAGGCAATACCCTATTAGGAGTAACCTCGATAGAGGATTTGAAATCCAAGCTAATGGATCACCTAGTTAGAGGATTTATAAAACACCAAGCCTATTAAAGTTTACCCAATTAAGGGATTTAACTGTTGTAATTGTTAAAGAACAATAGGGTCTTGTTGATCTAGTAATAAACTACTCTACTTGATCAAATCCTTTTCATACTCCTATCTACCTTCAAATATTCTATAGACACTCCTAGTTTGGCAATCAATCACACTGGCACTTAACCAAAATTGCCAACACTACTACAAAACAAGTCATTGACCTTATAAGCAAAACAATAGGTTGGTAACACATCACAAACCCTAAGATCTCATAGAGATTACAAACAAATCAGTTCAAACATGACCATTGGATTACATAGAAATAATTGCACATTGTTCAAGACAACCTCGACCACTCCTGGATCACTGCACATTGGATCCTGTAACTCATCACACGGTTCCCACTTCATGCAATGTACTCGCTCATTCCTAAGATAAAACATTTATCTCTGCACGTTGAAAACCACTTTGAAACTCATCACGTTCATCATGCATACATGGAATAATCATCTCCGATCACCATTTGATCATAGATCAACACAACCGATTCACCAATCTCCATTGGTTAGGGTTTGACATATCAACAAGTAGGGTTACCGGTTGATCTCACTGCTTCAATAGTAATATTGGTTTCCTTCACTTGCTCAACTACCGATTTCATTACGACTCCATTACTGATTAGAATTGACATCAATGACAATACAATAGTTCATCAAAGCAATCTTCATGAAATGCCAACAATCACAAGTGAGATTCATCTCCCAGAGTGCAACAAACAAATATATACTTTCAAAACTAGTAGGGGTCTTACACAAAACTACAATCAGCAATTCTATGACCAAACTTATTACACCGGTAACAGTAACCATGGAATTTGGGTACATACTATTCTTTTTTCTTTGGACTGACAAACCTTTGTCTCACCGAATGTTTTCCTTTCATGCTATTAACTTTAGTGAACCCCTCTTCATCAATCTTGAAATTTCCTTTATGGTTTGCATTCTGGTATAGAGAGTGAGCCTTCCAGTTCAAGGTTTGAGCATTCCGATTCATAGGCTGATTTCTTGTGGCTTCAACATAGGTCTTTTTCTTGGTAGCTTTGTTGATAGTAAAGGTTTGTTTTTCCTTACTTTCACTTGAAGAGGTAAACTGTATTTCCTTGTGGGATGTGTCTTTTCTATTTGAACTCTATCCCTCTTCAAATCCTAAACCTTTGGTATCTTTTGAGTGCTTCTAATTACTCAACATCTTGTCCAAGGCTTCAGTGCTACCCTCATACTTTCTCCTTATCTTCAACTCATCCTTGGTCTTTTCAAGATCCTTTTTGAGCCTTACAATTTTTTCTTCCAAAATTTGATGCTCTTTCTCCTTCTTTATCAAATCGGAGGATGTAACTTCACATATCCTCTTGGCCTCTTCCAACTAGAGTTTCAAATCAGAAATTGTTTTCTTAGACTCATCTAGAGATTGCTTCAAATGGTCTTGTTCTTCAGCATTAGCACACTTAACCTTCTTGATTTCCCTTCTTGTTTTACTAAACTCCTTAAGATAACTTATGAGCTCACCTTCCAAGTCCACTTTAGCTTCAATATCTTCCATCTTCATTATCTTCATCAATCGGTTCATCTAGTACCATAAAGAGATTGGTTTCCCTTTTATCCTCACAACAATCATTTTTTGAGGTACCTTCTTTATTTGTGGCATCATCTTCAAAAGTATACAGGTTGTTTTTCTTCCAGTAGCTTCTTCTATCTTGTCGATAGGATTTCTTCTTTTTATCCATACCCGAAGGTCTGCTGGTGCTTTGTGCTCCTCTCCAACATTCTCACTGTAGCGTCCTAAAATTGTGACACTTGCAATTTCGACCACATTTGGGTCTTCACGATGGCGATGCAACACGGAACCTAAATGGAGACCCCGAAACTTGTTCATGACATCAAAAACTGCATTTCTCAGCACCCTGGCCTGATCCTCCTTGCACCCTGCTGTCCCTGGAGGTGGGACCATGGCACCCAGCGCCCTGGTCCTTCAGGACTAGGGTGCCCAGCGCCCTGGTACCCCAGGACCATGGCGCCCAGCACCCTAGTCCCTGGTCCCTGGCCCTATTTTGGGCCCGGTCTCCTATGGGGCTTCAGGTCTTTATGTTTGCAATTTGGAAAATAGTACTTCCTGGTCGGCCTAAGGTCGGGAAAAATTAGTCTATCAACCCTAATTGACAAGTATATAAACTACATTTCCTCTCTCAAAAAAAGGGAGGAGGAAATATGTGTGCAAAGGCGCGAAAGCAATATTCAAGCATTCAAACATTCAAGCATTCAAGCATTCCTTCAAGCAATTGAACATTCTAAGTCTCCATTCAAGGCTAAGTGTTGCATTCAAGACAAGGATTCAACCATTGAAGAGGAGATCACATACAACACATTACATACAACATACATTACACCTTCGCATGTAAGAATACAAACATTCTTACAACAAGGTATCAGTACTTGTTTACATAACAAACATTTACATTTACAGCATTCTCATTTCTTGGCTAATTCCAAAACTGGGGTTTGACCTAAAGGCAAACCCCTCATCCCTAACCCCCCAATCATCCTCTCTTTTTTGTGTGTAGGTTGCAGGTACGTGGCTGTAATTGAAGATCTGGAATCCCTGTGCAGAGACAAATAGATCCACCTTCGTTTCGCAGATTTTTCGGAGGACCGTGTGCACGCCGGGCGCCATCGTCCCATCAACTTTTGCTCAAATTCGCAGAACAACACCGTCTTGACATTTTACTGCTAATTCTAGGTCCACAGCTTCATATCATATCCCTATCTCTGTTTATAAGCAAATATTTCCCACTTTTCATGCATTCCTAGTTCAATCTTTCTATCTACATTTCTTTACAAAAGAGGGTATCCTTGATGTCTTAACCCTTGAAACTCATATAGAATCCAATCTTGCATTGCGTGGGATTGGATCTTGTGGGTTTCAACCCCTCTTTTGAATGTAAAGTCTCCCCTAAGTGAAAACCATCAACCCTAGTGACTCTCCCTTCTCTCTCCTTGGAGTTGGGGAGGGGAGAACGACTGGGGTTCGATTTTTCCGCTTTACATTTTGGTGAACCCGACGTGAACATCCTCATTCTGATTATTCATGGTTAGATCTGAAAAATTTACTTCCTTAATTACATTTCCATGTTTGATCTTTTGCAAATTTTAGAGGTTGATTGCATAAAAACCCTAAAATTTTCTTTTTAGTAATTAAACTTGTGAAATGTTTAATTGTTAATGCTTGTTTCAGATCTACCTTTCTATTGCAAATTGTCAATTCATTCTGAAAGTTAAGTGGTTAAATGTCAAAACCCTAATTTTTAAAACCTTCTTGATTCAACCTTTGACTGATAATTTCACTGATCAAAACACTTCCAAATTGGCTGTAATTTTGGATTCCGCAATAAAATCACAATATCTTTCATCCCTGATAATTTGGAAAAAAGTTGCGAGGACCATGTGCACCCCGAGCGCCATCGTCCCCGATATTTTTTCCAAAACTTCGGGAGCTAGATCTTACTATATTTTTCTGCTAAAATCCAGAATTTTGGCTGATTTTATCAATTCTAACACTTTCAAAATTAAAGTCAAAGTTGGTTTAGCGATTGCTTGGATTGAGGCTTCTAATCATTCAAAAATTGTTGAAATTGAAATTTTTATCAAAATTGTGTTTCTTGCAGTCCTAAATCTGAAAAGTGTGTTGGTGTTCATTCAGAATTTCAGTGTTTTATTCAAATTTTTACAATTTGTGGCTTTTGAAATTAAGTGTTTAATTGTAACAACCTTGATTTCCACTTTCAAATTCGAATTTTGCATGAAATCGAGTCAACTTTTAAATTTCAAAACTTGCATTGCTTTCAACATTCCCTCTAAAATCATAAAATTCAAAATTTCAGTTTCCCCCTCCTTTTCAAAATTCAAATTTTGCATTTTTTCAACAATCTTGGTAGGGTTCAATTTTGAGATTGCAACTTTAATTTGGCCTATCTACAGATCGTAAAATCACTTAATTTTTTTAGATTAGCTTTAAAATCATCATTACTTTCATCAATGAAAATTTCGAAAAAAGTTGCGAGGACCGTGTGCACTCCAAGCGCCACGGTCTCGGACATTTTTTCCGAAATTTCGGGAGATTGTCTTGATTGCATTTAACAGCTTAAATCTAGGAGATTGGCTGATTTTATTGAAATTTTCTACCTCTAAAATTCAAAATCTTCTCTCTCTCTTTAGTGCATGAGTTTTACAACAATAAGCCCTACTTACACTATTCCCGTTAGACGAAGCCTTAGAATTAAGTCCTTCCAAGGTTTAATTACTGAGGAGATGGAACCTAATTTGAATGGCCTTTTTAATGAGGACATGGGTAATTCCTCTAATCCTCTTAATGATGAAGAAGCTCTCCATGAGGTTTCTATAGAACAACTTTCGTAATTGGATAACCAATTTGATGATTTTCGACAATGGATGTCTCAAGAATACCCCGATAGTCAAGCTCTTTCCTTAATTGAGGGTCTAAAACGTATGGTTCAAAGTGATAAGAATTGAATTGATATTTTGCGTGGTATTGCACACATTGTGGATTCGAATGTGATGCCTATGAAAAGTTGTGCTGAAACCTTAGGTTATACACAACCTCCTACTCAAGTCAATCATTCTATTCCTTTGACGACTCCTATTGCTAGTATACCTACTTCTACATCAAACATAATGACTACTTCAACACAAGACATTCCTCCTATGATCACCAGTCATGGGGGCAATCCCTCTTCTTCAATTAACCCTCTTCCTTCATTCAATCCAACTTCTTCATTCATTCCTTCAATAAGTGTTCCTATTATATCACCACAAATGAACATGATGCAAGGGGGCAATTTGTTTTCCATTCCTCCTTGTAGTGTTCCCCCTATCCAATCATCTCCTATGACTAACTACCATAGTGTTCCACCACCTTACTCTCTACCTTCTTTCAATAACATAACACCTCCATCACAATCTAACACGTCTAATATGAACTCTTCGACTGAAGCAACCATTAACAATCTTGCACAAACTATCTCTTCTTTACAACAACAAATTGCTTCTATGAATCAATCTAAGTTTAGTCTGCCCACATTTGATGTTGCGAGCCCACTTTCTCTTGACATTGTTCGAGCTATCCCCCCTAAACATGTTGAAATTCTGCATTTGGAGCTTTATAATGGTAAGGGTGATCCTCTAACACATGTTAAGACTTTTCAAACAATATGTACTGATTTTGCTTATGACCAAAGATTGCTTGCAAAACTGTTTACTAGAACATTAAGAGATAAAGCCCTACAATGGTATTGCTCGTTGCCTTCCTATTCTATTTCTTCTTTCGAACAACTTGCAAATGCTTTCATTCAACAATTTCAAAACAATATAAGTCCTAAAGTTACTTTGATTGATTTAATGCATTGTAAACAAGGTGTTAAAGAAAAAGTGACTGATTTCATTGGTAGATATAAGCATTTGTATGCTCAAATCTCTTTTCCAGTGCCTGACAATGATATTCAAAGAATCTTTATTTTTTAATTTGCAAAAAGATATTAGAGAAAAACTCCTGTTTTCTGAGTTTACTTCTTTCCAACAGTTGTGCGCAACTCTTCACAATTATCAACTGACTGTGAGTCAAATGGAACAATCACATCCTATGGCTCTGAGTGATAAGGGTGATAGTAGTCAACAACCATTTGGGAAGTTTAAACCGAACAGAGAGTCCATTAAATTCAATGAAAACATCATCAACAACAATGTAAATGCAGCATCAGGTGTGCCTCCTATTTCTAAGTTTTTCAGGAAAGAAAGAAAGTTTACTCCTTTGAATGAATCATTGCATAGTATTATGAATAAGTTATTGGAACAAAATGTGCTTACCCTCCCTCCTATAAGACAAATAGATCCTGCAAAGATTAACTCTTTTTGTCAATTTCATCGTCATCCTGGGCATGATACTGAAAAATGTTTTGCTTTAAAAGGTAAAATTCAAGATTTGATTGATAATAATACTATCTCTGTTTCTGGTGTGAATGATAAAGGCAACACATCTATAGCTCCTCCTAACCAAAATCTTCAGATTTTTATGGATCCATTGCCTTCTCATACCTCTAATGCGATTGATACTACTGATTCCTCTGTCTCACCTGATGATCTTGTGTCTATGACTCCTAATGTGATTAACTTTGTAGAGTAGCAGAAAATCCCTAAAGAACCTTCCATCACATTTGCTTCCAGTGAAACTATCAGGGCACCTGATGGTCCTTTATATATAGTTGCAAAAGTCAAGAATACACCTTGCCGTGGAGTGCTTATTGATCCTTCTTGCATGGTTAATGTCATTACTAAAGAATTTCTTTTTACTTTGCAATTGAATCAAGTAATCTATGACAAAACAAATGTGGTTGTGAAACTATTTGATGCATTTTCTTCTCCTGCAATTGGTTCTATTACATTACCTATTGAGGTCCATAACAAATCCCTTGATGTGGACTTTGCTATTATTCCATCATCCGAACAATTTCGTGTGAAGCTAGGCTATCCTTGGCTATCTTCCATGAAAGCTATTGCTTCTCCTATCCACAAGTGTTTGAAATTTCCCCATAATGGTGAAGTTGTTACTGTCAATCATAGTCTCTTTAAACCTGCTGAAAGAACTTCTAGCATTCCTATTGATTACTTTTGGCCTAAACAATTCCAATCTCTTCCACCACGAAGTGATCATCTTTTCAAATCTTATCAAAAGTGGAAAAAAGATATGATCCTATCTCTAAGTGAACCTAGAACACCCAAACTTGACATTCCTATCGTTCTTGAGAAGGAAGTTCTTCCTTTGAAAGATAAAACTAATGTCTTTCCTCAAGAAGATTCCCAACCCATCCCTATGGATGTAACTATGCCTATGTCTAATAAACTTTCTAAAGGTAGACCTATACCTCCTCGTCATGATGGGCTTGGTCTCCTTCCTAAACCAAATATTCCTCCCTTATATGGAGCAGTTCCTCCTCGTTCCTCTTATGGAGAGAAGAGACCTTCCTCTTCTCCTATTGTTCAACCTAAGAGACCACAACCTAAACACCCAAGTGATAAGGATGAGAACATTCCTCCTCCTCAATCTTCTCAACTTCCTACTAAGACTAGACGAAATCGTTCTGCACGTGAACGCCGATGAAAGCGTCGTCTTAGAGCTCAGGCAGCTACTTCTCAAACTTTGCAATCCCCCAAAACACCTTCAGCCAGTATTATTCCATTTTCTCCTCAGCCGACGATTGAGCCGAAATCTCCTAAACATAAGATGCATGATGGTCTTGATCCTGTGCGAGTTAAAGATCCTATTTTTATAAATATTGATGATGATATAGATGAAAATGTTATTCATGATGAAAATGTTACTCCTGTTCATTTTGATAGTGAATATGAATATGTTGATGTTGATAACCATTTATCTAACGCATTTTCTAAAGCACTTATCCTAGCTCCTAGACAAGAACACCGTGGCTTGGGATATGAACATAGCCCTTGTTTGGATCTTGTGATAGCTCCATCTACTGTGTTGGATGTTCCTCCTCTAGCGTGTTTCCTACCTTCCCGAAATATTGATCAGCAAGATCGGGGGGTAGATGACGTGCTAGACTAGTTCATTAGCATAGCAGATTCTCTCCTCCTCTCTTTTGTTACTTCTTCTATGTGTTATTCTCATTCTTCTATTTGTTGTCCTTAGTGTTGTCTACTTGAGGACGATGCAAAGCATTGAGATCTTTTTTGGTCTCTCTCATGTTGACTCAAAAGACACATGTGTTCCCTTCTTCTAGGTGACCTTCCTTGATTGGGGAATGAAGAACAATTATGCATACATACATATGATATACATGAATTATCATACAGCATACTGACCCCGAGGAAAGCGAAGTCACCTCATGCTTTGTGTTTTGTGTCTATTATCCTTGGGCTTATCTCACACTTGGGGGCTAAATCCTTGCGATAACGTGCTCCTTTCTCATTTCTTATATGTATCACTACCTTAAAGCAATCACCCCCAGTGAGGCGTGTGCGATCGCTTTAACGTAGGGGGGCATACATCCCGTTCATATCTTTTCAAGATACTTGAAAATTTCTTGACAAATTTAGCTTTGCCTTGAAAATTTTTGATATCTTTCTTGCATGACTCATAGTGAGGGAACCTTACTACTGATAGTCATGGTTCTCCCTCGTGATCTTCCCTTTTACTTTGTCAATCGAAGTCATAAGATCCTTAGTCCACTGGGGGCTTGGTGTATCTTGCCTCCTTGACGTGGTGAAAGTTTTCCAATGTTGTTTCCTTGTACTTTACCGGAAGTATGAGCGTACGCTTATACTCCCGCTAAAGTGGGGGCTAAATGTAGCATCCTAAAATTGCGACACTTGCAATTTTGACCGCATTTGGGTCTTCACGATGGCAATGCAACACGGAACCTAAATGGAGACCCCGAAACTTGTTCATGACATCAAAAACTGCATTTCTCAGCACCCTGGCCTGATCCTCCTTGCACCCTGCTGTCCCTGGAGGTGGGACCATGGCGCCTAGCGCCCTGGTCCTTCAGGACTAGGGTGCCCAGTGCCCTGGTCCCTGGCCCTATTTTGGGCCCGGTCTCCTATGGGGCTTCGGGTCTTTATGTTTGCAATTTGGAAAATAGTACTTCCTGGTCGGCCTAAGGTCGGGAAAAATCAATCTATCAACCCTAATTGACAAGTATATAAACTACATTTCCTCTCTCAAAAAAAGGGAGGAGGAAATATGTGTGCAAAGGCGCGAAAGCAATATTCAAGCATTCAAACATTCAAGCATTCAAGCATTCCTTCAAGCAATTGAACATTCTAAGTCTCCATTCAAGGCTAAGTGTTGCATTCAAGACAAGGATTCAACCATTGAAGAGGAGATCACATACAACACATTACATGCAACATACATTACACCTTCGCATGTAAGAATACAAACATTCTTACAACAAGGTATCAGTACTTGTTTACATAACAAACATTTACATTTACAGCATTCTCATTTCTTGGTTAATTCCAAAACCGGGGTTTGACCTAAAGGCAAACCCCTCATCCCTAACCCCCCAATCGTCCTCTCTTTTTTGTGTGTAGGTTGCAGGTATGTGGCTGTAATTGAAGATCTGGAATCCTTGTGCAGAGACGAACAGATCCACCTTCGTTTCGCGGATTTTTCGGAGGACCGTGTGCACACCGGGCGCCATCGTCTCATCAACGTTTGCTCAAATTCGCAGAACAGCACCGTCTCGACATTTTACTACTAATTCCAGGTCTGCAGTTTCATATCATATCCCTATCTCTGTTTATAAGCAAATATTTCCCACTTTTCATGCATTCTTAGTTCAATCTTTCTATCTACATTTCTTTACAAAAGAGGGTATCCTTGATGTCTTAACCCTTGAAACTCATATAGAATCCAATCTTGCATTGCGTGGGATTGGATCTTGTGGGTTTCAACCCCTCTTTTGAATGTAAAGTCTCCCCTAAGTGAAAACCATCAACCCTAGTGACTCTCCCTTCTCCCTCCTTGGAGTTGGGGAGGGGAGAACGACTGGGGTTCGATTTTTCCGCTTTACACTCACCATAGTGACATTTTGAAGCAAAGTGTCCTATTTTACCATAGTTAAAACATTTGAGAGGTAATTTTCCTTTGTACTTATCGGATCTTCTTTTAAGCTTCCTTACAAAGTTTGCTACCACTGTGTCCGAGTATTCACTAGATTCTCCATGAGTAATTTCTTCCTTACCCTTTTTGATGTTGTTGAAAGAAGCCTCTTTCTTTGAAGTTCCTTCAGTAGTTGTTCTCATCTCATAAGCAGTTAGGGACCCAAATAACTCATCCATTGAAAAGTTTTTTAGATCCTTGGCTTCTTCTATTGTAGAGACCTTTGTGTCATACTTAGATGTGAGTGATCTAAGTACCTTTTTGACAATGACTTGATTAGCTATATCCTCTCCAAGTCCTCTAATAGTGTTCACCGTTTCATCAATTCTTTGAAGATAATCAACAATCTTCTCTTCATCTTTCATATTGAAGTCGTCAATATGACCTCTTAATTTTTGCAATTTAGTCTCCTTGACCTTGACATCTCCTTAAAACAATCTTTTCAACTTATCCCAAGTTTCCTTGGCGAATGAGCAGTGTATAACCTTAACAAACTCATTATCAGACAGTCCACTGAGAATAGCATGCTTGGCCTTGGCATTGTTTTCATACTCCTTCTTAGCATCTGGATCTGTAGGAGTAGTGTTAGGGATAGTACACCCATTATTCATAGACATCCAAACATCAAAACCTAGGGAGAACATATAGGATTCCATTCTTTTTCTCCTTTATGTTCTTAAACCAGAATCTACCCAAGCTAGAGTTAGGTTTCACAAATAGGGAACCTAAAGCTCTAATACCAATTGTAGAACACAAGATATCACTTAGAGGGGGGGTGAATCAGTGATTATAAACAATTTCAAACAATGTGTGCAACTAGTAGGATAATGAAAGAACTAACAAGAAACCACACACAAGAGAACAACACATAACCCCAAATATATGAGGAAAACCCAATGTGGGAAAAACCTCAGTGAGAAATGCTATTGGAGATCTATTGCTCCAATCCAGCCTCACAATGAAATAATAGTTTCATAATATTTAGGGCACCAACCCATAGAAATTTATGGGTACCTACCCAAAGTAGCACCAACCCCTATTCTATTTTGAGCACCAACTCAAGGAGAACCAACCCTTGCACCAAGAACCTACTCAATAAAATACAATGAGATATAAAATCAATATAATGATAAACACCTAGTTGCAAATGAGTTTTGTAACACCTAGAAACAATTCTCTCTGTTGGTTAAACTCTTATCTATCACAATACTTCTTTTCTCTACCGATCCTCTGAATAATTTGCAACTATGTTTTTGCCTTGCCAAATCTCCTTTCACACTTTGTCTGCTCTCTTTCACTCTTTGCTGCTATCTTACCATTTCAGACACTAAAAATTCAGTAAACTGTTTACCTCTGCAACTATTTACCAGTAACCTCAACCCTTGTTGGTTACACCTATCTTACTAGTTCTTCTCCAACACTCAGTCGCTTCAATATTTTTATATCACACTCAGACTAATCGACTCTCCCCTCGTAGAGATTCACTTTATCATAAATCTCTCATCAAGCATCCTCTCACTTAGATCTATGATCTGCACATTTATACTTTTGTTTTCCCGCCAAAATAAAAACTCAAACTTCACATGCTTAGGGTTTTCTTCACCAACCTAGATCCATATCAAATCTGATCTCATCTTTCTTCAATCGACAACCTGCAATAGTACAGCAAAAAGCTCTATCCTCTTTTTATTCTTTCTATAAACGTTTACTATATTTAACAAACTGGACTCTGTTCATCAGTTTTGATTTTGTCGATCACAATAAATGATCTAGCAGTTTCCTTCTCAAGATGATTAGATATCCAACTTCGATCATAATGTCAAAGAATAAAATCTCTTCCCTTCGATCTTCTTTGAGCCGCAATCCTCTGTAACTGATCCATGTTTTTTGCAGTCAATATTTAATACTGACCTAGTTGGCAATTACCTCACCGATGCACCATTCACCTACTACTGCATGTTTGCCACCTGGAGTCCACGTGACATCTCTATCAACATCTAGCTCACTTGATTGTGTCAGTTCAAACTCAGTCACCAACCGAAAATGATACTAGTATACACTTATCGGTTAACCTTCATATCGTGCACTTTTCTATTCTATCGGTTAGGTCATGTTACATCGGACCACACTTACTTACTGGGTGCTTGCTTACCGATTGACATCCCATACCGGTTGACATCAACATGCCAACAATCTCCAATGCCAGTAACAACATCTTGCATACTAGTTGACATACTTACCGGTTGACATCAATGACAATACAATGCCAACAGAATTAGTGTTCTGCAATTTACAAAGTTATTAAACTGATTCTTAAACCACCGGATGCATAAGAATGAAATTAAAGTGTGGAAACATAAATCAATCAACCACAAAACCATAACACCAATATTTTTACGTGGAAACCCAGAAAAGGAAAAACCACGGTGGGATTTGAACCCACAATATTATTATACTTTGGGGTAAGAGTTGAAAGTTGGGTCCCAATCCCATGGAATTCCATGGGTTGGGAAAATTACCCACTAGAAACGGGGCCCCAATTTTTACAAATTGAGCGCCCATTTCGCTTCAGGGGCCCAAGCCTTGAATAAAACGGGCGCACTTTTTCAGAAACATGTGCACCTTTTTTAAATGTATTTAATTTATTGTTTAAGGCATTTTTTCCTCATTTTCACTATTCAAAAAATGGGTAAGCGATTTCAGGAAGCACAGGTGCCCATTTTCAGCTTGCCAGTCGACCTCCCAAACCATTTTTTTCATCATTCTAGGTACGTACCTTTGTTTTTTTATATTTTTTTTCATTTTTTATTATTATTTTTTTAAAAACATGTTAATTTATTTATTATTTTGTAATTGTACCGAGTAGGTTAAAATTTTAAAGTTTGAAAAACATTTTTGTTTAATAGTGTAATTTTTTAAAAAAAAATTAATGTTTAAAATAGTTGTTTTTAGTTTTCAAATACTGTAGAAATTATGAAAAATAAAAATAGTTAAAACTTAAAACCCTAGGTAGAAAACAAAAACAAAAATGTAAATGAACAATAAACCCTAGATAGAAAAACAAACGAACAATAAACCCAAGAAAAAAATGAATAATAAACCCTAGACAGAAATCAAACAATAAACTATAGATAAAAATTGAACAATAACCCCCCCTCTCTCTCTCTATCTCTCTCTCTAGGACCCCTTAGTACATCCAAGGACCTCTTAAGACATTATAGGATGCCTTAATACATCCTAGGACATATTTTGACCCTATAAGAAAATGAGAACCCTTTAATACATCCTACTACATCCTTAGACCCATTTTCACCCCAATGTTGCATATATTTAAATGTTATACATGTGTATAGTTAGATGTTTAAATGTTTAATTTTCTTTTTGATATGTTGAAATGTTATGTTCTATATATTTTCAATGTTATGTATAAATGTTAAACATGTATAGTTAGAAGTTAAAATGATATCCTAGGACCCCTTAACCTGGGACATTTTAAGATATGTAGGACCCCTTAAGATACCTAGGACCCCTTAGTAGGACCTTTTATGACATAAGATTCCTTAGACCCATTTTCACCCCAATGCTACATATATTTAAATTTTATACATGTGTATAGTTAGATGTTTAAATGTTTAAATCTCTCTCTCTTTATATATATATATATATATATATATATATATATATATATATATATATATATATATATATATATATATATATATATATCTCACTCACACTCTCTCTATCTCGCTCACTCTCTCCCATGACCTACTCTCTCTCTATCTCTCTCTCTCTCTCACAAACATACACTCTCTATATCTTGCTCACTCTCTCTCATTACCTTCTCTCTCTCTCTCACAAACATACACTCTCTATATCTTGCTCACTCTCTCTCATTACCTTCTCTCTCTCTCTCTCTCTCTCTCTCTCACACACACACACACACACACACACACATTAGCTACTCTCTCTCTCTCCCTCTATGAACTCTCTCCTATTTTTCTCTCTCCCTCATTCTATCTCTCTCCCTTTATGAACTCTCCCCTCTTTTCTCTCTCTCTTTAATTTTATTATGTATCCTACTCAACCAATAAAACATTCTAGCATTCTTGAATTGTCCTGTGAAATTATCTGACCATATTAGATGTTGTGTCATCTGAATTTCTCTCTCCCTCAAATTCTCATAAAAGGTCTTGAAGCAATACTGGAAAAACTCTGATAAGTGTAATTTATTATCACTCATATAGAAATGGTACTCTCTCAAAATTATATGATCATCTTCTGTACTATCAAGTGCATGCCTATAGACAATATGAACAAAAAATGCTACTTGTACTGAATTTTAATATTGTGATTGGACCTCATCTTGTGGTGCAAGCGTGTAGTTCTTTGCAAAGTCAATGACCGAAAGTATACTACCAACATGAAATGTATTCTTACATATTTGAAACTGATCATCAAGACATCTAACATTTTGAGAGTGTTTAACATATTTAGGTACAATCTTACTCTTAAATTCATTCATAAATGCATGAACACTAAATTTTTTAGTAATTAGATCGCACCATCTTCCAACCTTTCCATCCTTCAATAGATACTCAATAGTTTTAAATATTTTTACATCAACTAATTGTTGTCCAAAATCAATTGAAATATTTTCATGGAAACATTCATCCAACAATGCAAGATTTCCACATATATCACATACACCAGAAACACATGCATTGAAAAGAAAATATTACTCATTAGGTGGGTTGCAAAATAAACTTGATATAAACTCCTTTATAGTTTCAGGTGGTATATTTATACCTCATTCTTACAACATTCCATTACTATGCATGGTAGCACGTATATATCAAAATACATCTAAATGGTAACGAAATTGAACATGATTTTTGCAACAACAAGTGACTCTTTCCTTGTTAATCCAAACATACCAAGGTTTACACTTTTCAAAAGACCTTTGACTAATGCTAATAGTTAACACCTTATCATCCAATTTTGTTTTGTACAATTCAGTTTGAGTCATGTCCAAAAGCTGTTTTGGATCTGGATCACAAATTTTTGACCCAACTCTTAATTTGAAAACATCTCTAGCATTAGGTGATACTCTTGTATTATCATGCTAGAATTTTTGGATCAAAGTTTTCACTTCACCAGTAAGTTTCATATCAGACCTTAGTAGTCTGTTAGGTCCCAGAGACAACTGAGAGGGGAGGGTGAATCAGTTGTCCAATAAATTTAACCAAAATTAACTTAACCAAAACATAATGCTTAATTCTGGTAAACCAAACTTTATGTCGGTAGATAGTTTTATCAATTAATTGTAGTACCAGTAAAGATTAATGCATGAAATAGAAAGACATTAACATCCACAACACATAACACAAATATTTGTACGTGGAAACCCTATAAGGGGAAAAACCATGGTGGGAAGCCTTACCCACAAACAAATGATACTACTGCAGATAGTATGTGTGTACAATATGGAGTCTGCACATGGAGAAAGGCTAGCTACCTAGAGCTCACTGCTCAATCACAAAATGAGAGTCACATTGACTACAATTGGATGGTTAAATCCAATGATGATGTATTGCTTAAAATAGCATCTTCATATGCTAGATTTAGTATCGGTTTAGTTCTGATTGCCTTCACAAAAACATTCCTTTAACCTTCAAATTATGTCTGTGTGTATAGCTCTGCTTATTTTCGCATATACCCTATTACAATCCTTTTTCCAATCGCATATCAATCTCACAAATGAGATCTTACATTTATACCATAACCTAAGACTAATTGAATAGGTTGGCTCTCAATAAAAGATATTACAATAAAATAAATTACAATAAATCAATATCTCATGCATCATGTCGGTTTAATGCATTTACAATAATAATAAATCATCTCCATAACATGTCATGTTGATCTGGAATAGATATGCCTGCCGATGTATATCCTGGACCTATTTGTCGGTAACAGCAAATATGCAAACCCAAACAGTCCAATAACCAAATCACCAAAACCAAGTGATCAAATAATGTCTTCGACATAACCAAGTAGTCTCCAAGTCATTCCAAGTGTCGGTGAACAATATTATCTGTCGGTGAACCAAATACCAGTGATTGTGCATAAGTCTCTGACTTGCCGGTGAACAAAAGATCTCTATGTGCTGATAAGTGTTGACAAGTGATGGAAAGTGTTGACATCAATGACAAAACCATATCAACATATCCAAAATTCCATCAATCTCCCCCTTTGGCATTGATGGCAACACAAGATGGAAAAACCATCAAAGTGTCAAAACAAAAATGTCAAAAACCAAAAACCAACAATCTCCCAAAGAGATCATTATCGAGAAATCAAAATGCAAATACAGAGAGTATGTTAGGCCCAATATGGAAAGCTAATGTACTGAGAGGGGAGGGGTGAATCAGTACTTCAAAAAATTTCTTGAAAAATAACTTTACTGTTATGCATAAACCGAATAGTGCAGTAACATAAAATAAAGTTAAAACAAATAGGTAACAATCATACATGATTCACTCCATAACACATATATTTTGGTTATGCAGAAACTCTTGGTTAGAGAGAAAAACTACGGTGGGGATGGCACCCACAACTTCACTACTACAATAATAAAGAATGCTCAGTTAGAGCTACATTTAGCTATTTCTGGTAGCTTACTCTGTTAGGAGTATCAAGATCTGTTAGATCTACCTTGCTAAAGGATTTTATAACATTTATTCTGAATGTTGCACCTGGTTAGAGGCTTTACAATTTATAGACTTGGTTAGAGTCTTTTACCCTGTTAAAGGTTTTTCTTTCAACTTCACAATATTACAATACAATCATTACAAATATCTGCAACTTTACATCTGAAATGTTATAGCAGATTCTATGTGCTCTGAATAAGATTACCTTGCTTATAGCATACCTTGGTAACCCATATAGTAACTCAATAAACCCTTCTGTTTACTCTGTTCTTCGACTGTTCTCTGAAAACCTTCTCGGTGACCTCTATGTCTCTATAACAGTCTTCCTACATTCATGCATGCACACACCTTGCTCTTAACTCATGCTGTATAAATAGATCTCTTAAAACGGTGATCCAATTCATTGCTTCAATCTTACAAACAAGATTTATCGAATGAATAACTATACAAAATATTTCATTGGTTAGATTGTCCTTGTAATCATACACAATCTTATGGTGCAATTTCCAATGTAATAACGGTTAGATGTGCCTCAATCTTGTAACAAGTTTTCATATGCATGTCCAGGTTCAATGTATCTAGTAACACATTTCACTTGGTGAATATCAACTCGGTGTGTCATCTTTACTGCTCGGTAGTCTCAAAAAGATACTCGGTAGACAGCTCTATGTATACTGTGTTATGTAACTGCTTTCTTCTGTAACCGACTAGACTGTGCATATCGACTTCTCTGTGTGTATACCGACTGCATGATTCGGTAGTACTAACCGACTAGAATGTATAGTATGACTTTGAATATAAAACTAATGGCAACTTGATAAGTAGTAACAATCTCCCCTTTTGACATTAGTTGAGATGTTTGACAAAAACTACTTTCAAAGTCATAACTCAAAAATCTATATACTTTGCAAAATGACAATATATACAATAGTCAATGAAATAGTATAATCAGATATACTCCCCTTATCATTATACTATACATAACTCTGATTTTGTATGCTTGGTTCTGTGTTTGTGTGCTCTCTACTTGCTCTGCATACTCTGTATACTCTGCTCGGTATATTCCCCTTGTATACAATACTCAAAACTGTATCACTCCCTAAATATAGTATATTACTCCCCTTTTTTGACAAACATTAAAAACTTAATTTCCATCTGGGGGTGGTAACTGATCAAAAATAGATTTATACTTCTTCCAGGCATCGGTGAGTGTGACTGAGAGTGCATCCTTTACACTTTCCATTAAAGAATTTTGTGCTTGAATATCAGCCAATAGTGATATTAAGCCATCAAGAGTGCTTCCCTCTTGTGTAGTAGATAGGCATGTAGCTCGATGAATCTATTCTTGAACTGATGAAAGATGAGGAAGGAATAATGTCTAGAGGGTCATTATATCCATCCTAATCTTATGCTCTTCATTTCTGAGTTCTAACTATTGAGCCATGAGCTGTTGAAGCTTGGTATAAAAATTCTGAACTGAATTTGGCTTTGTGGTCAACTTAGTTGAGAGATCGATGATCTCTTTCTCAATTGCATCAGTTTTATTCTTGATATCTTTAATAAATAAAGAATATGCTTGAGTTGAGGGGACAACTCAGCAATGAATTTGACAAGCTTGACTTTCTCTATAGCTAGAGCTTTTTGTACCTCTTCTATCATTTTTGCAGTAAGCTCTTTATCTTTTAGCTTGCTCAAGTACTCAGATGCATCAACTCCAGATGTTTCTATTTGATTAAGGAGTTCATTCAATTGAATGTGGATGGCTGCATCAGTTGACACTGTAGCTGATGGTAACATTTCTGTTAGTAGTGTTTTCACCTTCTATAGTACTTTATTCTTCTTTTGAATGGCCATCTATTTTTCTTGTTTGGCCTTTGCTTTGCATAGTTCATCGAAATCAATAAGTGCTTGCCCCTTTAATTATGAGATATCCACATTGGGCAACACTATAGGTTTAGTTAAATCAACTTTAAAATTATTCTTTTTCACTTTCTTCTCTTTACCTTTGGTTGGGTGTACCAAGACAATTGCTTGTGAGGCTTGCTGACCCTCAGTAGGTTGCTCGATAGAGGCAACACTTTGGCTGGTTCCTATAGCCATTGTGGTGTCCTTGGGTGTCTCGGCACTGGGGGTCTTAGCTATAACATTTTCAATGCTTGACGGTGCTTGAGAGGTCTGATCTTTAGTTGTACCTTCTACTACTTTAGACTTGTGACCTTCAGTGCCTTGTGTTGTATCTTTAGGAGCTTCGGTAGAGACAGGTGGCTTGACTGGCCAATAAGGCTGAACTTGTACTATCATAGATTCACTAGATACAAGTTTTGCATAGGTAGTGCCTTCTATCATTTCCTACTTCGGTGCTTCTGCATCCATGACATTTTCATCAATTTGTATAGTGTCAGCCGAGTCTTGCTTGGTAGCATTAGGACCTTGCTCAATGACATCAGGATCTTGCTCAGTGACATCAACAATTTCAACCTAAGATTGTTCACTGACATCTTTTCATTTGAAGATTTCCTGCCATTTGGCTTTTGTCTCATTTTCTACATCAATATATAGCCCATTCATCAATTTTAAGGTGCTTTGTTTGACAAGAAATTTAGAATTGTAGGTTGTCAAATGCTCCTTTATTTCAGCTATAGACATATCAAGAAATAGATGGACTAGACTTCTTTCTCTAATTTGTTTCTCTGAGTCCATTGCATATTTCCACCTGTTATCAATATGTAAGTAAAATTCACTCGGAAGTGACTTTACTAGTTCTAATGGAGCTAGCCGAAACTTTAGAAGTGTGCAAATGACAGCTTCTTCAATTTGTCGCTTCTCATCATTATTCCTAGTCTCATACTTGACATATCTAAATCTTGCAAATCCACCATATTCTTTAAGATTGGCACAAAAGTTTTCAACACTATGAATATTTACCTTCTTTCTTTTTACAATTTGGAATTTGTTGGCATCTTCTGATTTTGTATCACTAGACTCTTTTGCCAAAATGAGTCTCCAAGTAGATTTCTTGTAGGTTTTGGTTACCTTGGGAATAGTAACACTCTTTTGTTTCTGACTCAGTGATGTAGCTGATGCTCTAGTGTTGGGTCTCTTTGTTGGTGGAGTCGGTAGGGCCTTTGTAGTGTCCAATTTCTTTCTTTTCAAAACTTTTCCCTTAGGCAACTCGGTACTCAATGTTATTGCTGCCTCTTGAGCTTCAAATTCCTCTTCGGTAATGGCAAGAGTGCCTTTGACAGGTGTAGAGGAGGATTCTTCTCTGAATTTCTCAGATAAAACCTTTATCATCTTTATAGCCTTTCTTGTAGCTTTAGGTACTACAATGCTCATTTTCACCTTTTCCTTAACTTCTTCATAAGTTCCATATCTTAGTTCAGTAGCATGCCTTGGCAGTGTAAGATATGCATCAATTTGCTATTGTGTGATATTATAGTCAATCTTGTAACCCATTGGTGGCAAAGATTGAGTCCTAGGTTCTACAACATTCACATAGCAATAATCAGTGTCTACCTCAAAACATATATTATCCTTATATTTTTCTACCAGCTGTGGTGGAATCCGGTACCTATTGTGCATCTTTTCTTGAAATTTGCTGAAGTAGTCATCCATGATATCATTAAAATTATCTCCCAATTTCTTGATAAAGTCATTAATTTGATGGGTGATAGGTCGGTGTAGCTCCCAAACTACTTTACCGACTGAGGGAAAGAACTTCTCAAAGTAGAAAAACATGCATACAAGAAGTGAACCAAACTTCAGTGTATTTTTCGAGTTGTTCTTCTTTGGCTTCCTTATTGTGTTCAGGTTCTCAAACAAGTTTTTCAATAACACTTCACATAAATCTACTTTCATTCCCTTTTTCACTATTTTGTAGGCTAAATCAACTGCTGCACAGGGTACACTATTTTCCCTTGCTAATTGGAAGAAATAGTAACCAATTACTCTAATTGCAAATTTAAGTTCTGCATCAGTGACATTATTCAGTTTCAGTCCTCTATAATCAGATTCTACTCTAGTTAAACTGATTAACTCCTTCTGTGATATCATTTTCTATGCTCGTGCATGATCATAGAGAGGATATCCGATGATCACATGAATGATTTCCTTAGTGATTTTGAATGGTTGCTCTTCTAGCCACATAAAATCATCATGAACTCTGCTTAGAACAAACTTAACCTACTAGGGTTTGAACACATGGGGATAGGCTAGGGCTTCAGTTAATCCCTTGATTTTGATATGCTCGAACTTGCTATCCATTTTTCCATTAGTACATAGCTCATCATATGTGTCACTAATCTCAACATGACCAAGTTCTTCAACATGGCATTTGGTGAAGAATATAACATCTTCAACTAGCAAGACTCGATTCAGGACGAGTGAAAAGGCAATTTTGTCATCCGGTTCAGAGGCGACTTTAGGAGTCAAAGTGTATTTCAGTGAGGGCTTCTCCACATTCTTGACAACTACGGGATCTTGGATCTTGGGTGCCATTTTTAAATTTCAAATAAAACTTGGTAAACTATCCTTAGGGTTTGATGGTTTACAAATGACAGATGATTCACACTTGGTAGATAATAGCAATTTGACAAGATTGGAAAACCAGCTTGACAATGCGATGAGATTTGCTGTAAATACCTTGGATTCTATTTGAATGAAGTTTGATCACCTTGATTCGCTCTGCTCTGCTCTCTTTGAAAACTTGATGAATGAAAATGATCGTGAAAATACCTTTAAGTACACAAAATACCTTATCGGGCTCTGTGCGGGTTAGGTCAAAACATTAAATGCACTCGGTTTACCTTTAACTGATTTACTCTCTTTTCTTTCATTTTAACCAAGTAACCAAATTTCCTTGTTTACCGACTTGACAGGTTTTCTGTAAAGTACTTTTTGATAGAATTTCAAACTTACTAATGCATCTTAACTATGCAGATTTTGAATATAGTACATAATAGAATAGGAACTGCTATGATTTAACCTTTAGAGAATGCAGTCCCTTCATACCTTTGCTGATTAATTTGGAATAGGTGCACCTAACTCGGTAGGTAAGGCGCTTTCTTCATTTGACATGATTTCCTTCTTTTTCCAAATCATCTTGAATTTTTTTTTTATCTCTTCAATGTCTCCTCTAGGTTGATCTCTACAATCTCCAGCTAAATGTCCAACTTTATGACAATGAAAACATGCCATACCAGGATTTCTCCATGATCTTCGGTTGTTCATTCGAAACCTTATAAAATAGTTAGCACTAATGTGTCCATACCTTCCACAACATTCACACCATGTCCTTGTATTGTAATCCCATGGTACTATTGCATATTGTCAGTAAGGATCTGTGTGAGTTTGGTAACCACTAGTGTTTGCTCAGTGTGCAGACCACATGTGGTTCTTTTGCTTAAACCAACACTTCTCGGTACTATGTCCATATCTATTGCAATTTTTACAAAACCCTTTGAATTTTGCCTTCTGATGGTTGTTAACAGACTTTGTCCTACATTGATTAGATGTGTGACCATATTTATTGCAATTGTAACAATACTCATTTGAATTAGTGATATTCGGTTGTTTACCTTTTATGACCTGGCATATGTTGGCAGTATGACCTTGATTTCCATAGTAGTAGCAAAATAGCCTTCTTCCTTTTGATTTTATTCCTATTTCCAGCTTGCTTTGATGATTCTCCTCTCTTGGTAGTATGAATTCCTTTCTCGGTAGAGTCTTTTCCTTTGTAACTGAGTCCTGCATCTTTGTTGGGTCTTCTTGTATTTAGTTGCTCATCCAACATCTTTGATGCTTCATAACTCTTCTTCAATGTTTCTTTGGATTTCTTCTCTGTTTCAAGCTCATCAGTCAACCTTGATACTTCATGTTTCAATGCTTGATTCTCATCATTCTTTAGAATTGCTTCATGATGTGCATAGCCTAGTTGATCTATCATATTTTGTTGAATCCCAGTCAACCTTATGATTTCATCATTCTTATAAGATACTAAGACTTCAAGTTGTTGTTTCTCTCTCTGTAGATCTCTTGCTTTATCCTCAACTGTCCTTAATGCATCTAGATTTTCAGTCATTTGTGTGCTGAAATGTTCATGTTCTCTTTTCATTTCTTTTAGTTGATCAGCCAATGCTTTGTTCTTTTCTTTCAATACTCCAATCATTTCTTCAGTTTCTTCAAATATACTGTTCTCAGATGATGTCTCAATTTGTTCCACTAACTCTTGAGAACCCTACAAGTCATCAGATAATCTTCTTCTTACTTTTAGAGATTTTTGCATTTGCCTTTGCATGTCTGCAATCACTTGATTTGCATGATCTAGCTCTTCTTGCAGATATACAATCCTCCAAGATTGTTTATAGCCTTCCATTGATAAGATCTTTCTCTTTAGGTAGTTAAACCCTTTTCCAAGGTTCAAGCTTTGATACCAATTGTTAGGCCCAATATGGAAAGTTAATGTATTGAGAGGGGAGGGGTGAATCAGTACTTCAAAAAATTTATTGAATAACAACTTTACTATTATGCATAAACCGAATAGTGCAGTAACATAAAATAAAGTTAAAACAAATAGGTAACAATCATACATGATTCACTCCATAACACATATATTTTGGTTACGTAGAAACTCTTGGCTAGAGAGAAAAACTGTGGTGGGGATGGCACCCACAACTTCACTACTGCAATAATAAAGAATGCTCGGTTAGAGCTACATTTAGCTATTTTTGATAGCTTACACTATTAGGAGTATCAAGATCTATTAGATCTACCTTGCTAAAGGATTTTACAACATTTATTTTGAATGTTGCACTTGGTTAGAGGCTTTACAATTTATAGACTTGGTTAGAGTCTTTTACCCTATTAAAGGTTTCTCTTTCAACTTCACAATATTACAATAAAATCATTACAAATATCTGCAACTTTACATCTAAAATGTTATAGCAGATTCTATGTGCTCTGAATAAGATTACCTTGCTTATAGCATACCTCGGTAACCCATATAGTAACTCTAGGAAACCCTTCTGTTTACTCTATTCTTCGACTATTCTCTGAAAACCTTCTCGGTGACCTCTGTGTCTCTGTAATGGTCTTCCTAAATTCATGCATGCACACACCTTGCTCTTAACTCATGCTGTATAAATAGATCTCTTAAAATGGTGTTCCAATTCATTTCTTCAATCTTACAAACAAGATTTATCGAATGAATGACTATACAAAATATTTCATTGGTTAGATTGTCCTTGTAATCATACACAATCTTCTGGTGGAATTTCCAATGTAATAATGGTTAGATGTGCCTCGATCTTGTAACATGTTTTCATATGCATGTCCAGGTTCAATGTATCTGGTAATACATTTCACTTGGTGAATATCAACTCAGTGTGTCATCTTTACTGCTCGGTGGTCTCAAAAAGATACTCGGTAGACAACTCGGTGTATACTGTGTTCTGTAACTGCTTTCTTCTGTAACCGACTAGACTATGCATACTGACTTCTCTGTGTGTATACCGATTGCATGATCCGGTAGTACTAACCAACTAGAATGTATAGTATGACTTTGAATATAAAACTAATGGCAACTTGATAAGTAGTAACAGAGTAATCAATATCTCCAACAATCTCTCCCCCTTTGACATCAAATTCCAAAGTAATACAAAAACCAGATTCAAATACAAAATACCAACTACTCCCCCTCAGAAGTAGCTCTCCTCATCAAAGCCGGAATAAAAGGTTTCTCTATTAGTTCTACCAGTTGATGGCAAACATCAACTATTTAAGTCTCTACCGGTGGGGGTAGGACTCCAAGTTGCTCTCTGAGATATTCAAAAGTCTCCTTAGGAAAAGGCTTAGTAAAAATATCTGTAATCTTCTCTTTAGTATTCACATAAACCAATTTCACTTCTTTTGCTTCAACATTCTCTTTTAGAAAATTGAATTTGATAGAAACATGTTTAGTCTTTGAGTGAAATACCAGGTTCTTTAATATATGAATTGCTACCAAATTATCATAGTAAATAGTTATAGGTTCCTTGCATTTTACCTTTATGTCCTTCAATATTTGTTTGATCCATAATACCTGTGTATAATTAGTTGCTACTGCAACATATTCTGGTTCTGCTGTTGATAGACTTGTACAACTCTGTTTCCTGCTCAACCATGAAATTAGTCTGCTACCAAGAAAAAATGCTCCTTCGGTGGTTCTTTTTCTATCATCCACATCTTCTGCCCAATTAGCATCTGTGTATGCACATAAAACAAAATTTTCATCTCTAGGATACCATAAACCAAGATTTGTAGTGACTTGTAGGTATCAGAAAATCCTTTTCACTGTTGATTCATGATTTTCTTTAGGATTACTCTGAAATTTTGAAACAATACATACTACATTCATAATATTAGGTCTTGTTTGTGTCAAATACAGTAAACCTCCTATTATAGATTTGTATCTAGTCAGATTAACAAGTGTTGATTCATCCTTCAAAGATAATTTTGTTGATTCATCCTCAAAGATAATTTATCTGTTGTAGTCATAGGAGTGCTTACCGGTTTATAGTTTTCCATGCCAAATTTCTTTAGTAATTCCTTCAAGTACTTAGATTGACATAGGAATATACCTTTATCAGTCTATTAAATCTACAATCCTAAAAATAATTTTATCTCCCCAATCATAGACATTTCAAATTCTTGTTGCATTTTGTTAGAAAAGTCTTTACACAATCCATCTTCTCCTCCAAAGATTATATCATCAACAAAATCTTCAATAACCAAGATGTCATCATTAGTCACTTTTTAGTATAGATTGTTGTCAACATTACCTTTAGTGTATCCAAGCTTCAAAAGATATTTGTCCAATCTAGCATACTAAGCTCCAGGAGCTTGTTTTAGTCCATATAAAGCTTTCCTTAACCTGCAAACCATATCCTTGTTATTTGTTAAATAAAATCCATCAGGTTGTTCAATGTAAACTTCTTCTTCAAGATCTCTATTTAGAAATCCACATTTAACATCCATTTGATATACTTTATAGTTCTTGTGTGCTGCAAAAGCCAATAAAAGTCTGACTGCCTCAATTCTAGCTACCGGTGCAAAGGTTTCACTGTAATCAATTCCTTCTTTCTGTGAATATCCCTTACACACTAATCTTGCTTTGTTTCTGATTACCTTACCATCTTCATTAAGTTTATTTCAGACAACCCATTTAGTTCCAATTACATTTTTGTCTTTAGGCCAGGGAACTAATGACCAATTGTTATTCCTTTCAATTTGTTCCAATTCATCTTCCATAGCTTTAATCTAATATTTATCTTCACATGGATCATTAATTGGTGTAGGTTCAATTTGAGAAATAAGATATACCTCTTAATTTGCCAATCTTCCTCTAGTCATAACTCCTTGAAATTTGTTTCCAATTATCTGATCTTCAGAATGATTCAATCTTACATACCGGGGCATTTTTACTTGTTGGTGTTCTTCAGTGATTGTTGAATCCTTAGATGATGTTGGTGTAACTGGATCTCCATTCTGTACCGGTATATTCACAGTAGGTTCATTTGTGATTATCTCTATTGCCAGTTTAGAGTCCGTGTACCTTTAGTTTCCTCTAAATTGTTCATCAATCTTCACATTTGCACTCTCAACAATTTTCTGCAATCTCTTGTTAAAACATCTATATGCCTTGCCCTTAGATGAATAACCAAGAAATATTCCTTCATCACTTATAGGATCAAATTTTCCAATATACTCATCTCTTCTAATATAGCATTTACTTCCAAATATTTTGAAGCATTTAAGAGTGGGAGTATTACCAAACCATAATTCACGAGGGGTCTTACCGTTTTCACCTCTGATGTGAACTTTGTTAAATGTATAGACTGTTGTATTCACATCTTCTCTCTAGTATATATGAGGTAGATTTGCTTCTGATATCATACTGCTAGCTGCATCCAAGATAGTTTTGTTTTTACTTTCAACAACTCCAATCTGTTATGGTGTTCGGGGTGTTGATAACGGTCTTCTGATACCATTCACTTCACAAAATGTATTAAATTCCTTAGATGTGAATTCACCTCCTTGATCTGATCTCAAACATTTGATTTTCTTGCCAATTTTATTCTCTACCATCACTTTGAATAGTTTGAATTTTCCAAATGCTTCAGATTTCTCCTTGAGAAAAGTAACCCAACACATTCTAGAATAGTCATCAATGATTAGCATAAAATACCTATCTCCTTGTATACTTCTAGTTCTTACTGGACCACATAAATTAGTGTGAATTAAATCAAGAACATTGTTAGACTTCTCTGTAATACTCTTGAAAGTTGCTCTAACTTGCTTTCCAAATTGACATTCCTTACATACCAGATTGTGAGGTTTAACAATCTTAGGTAAATCTCTTACTACCTTAGTTGTACTAATTTTCACAATGCAATCAAAATTTACATGACAAAGTCTCTTATGCCATAACCTACTTTCATCAATATGTGCAATCAAACATTCTTTCTCATTGTTGTTCAAATGAAAGATATTACCTCTAGTCTGATTACCGATTGCAATTTCCAAACTAGTTCTGTTTCAGATTTTGCATTTACCATTCTTGAATTGTAACTGAAATCCTTTTTCAACTAATTGACCAACACTCAAAAGATTATGCTTCAAATCTTCAACATAGTAAACATTATCAATATTGTGCTTACCATCAAAAGATATAGTGTCTTTTCCTTTGATCAAACAAGCTTTATCATCTCCAAATCTTACTAGACCTCCATTGTATTCCTGAAAGGTTAAGAATTTACTCTTATCACTAGTCATGTGATGTGAACATCCTGAATCAATAATCCATTCATCCTTATCTTCAACTTTAGCTGCCAGGGCCTACTCTATCAGTTGAACAATAGGTGTCGGTTGATCTTCCATTATAGCAACAAAAACCCATCCATTGTCTATCAAATCCTCATCAGAATCATCAGTGACTCCTTCATCAGCATAATAACAAGATTTGTCTCTATTCTTCTTAAACTTGTATCTCTGATAATCATGGTTAGGATTATATGTTCTCTTAGCATCTTCTCTTAATCTTCAAGTTCTCTTGCATAAAAGTCTTTCCAAACAGATTTCTCAGATGATGATGATGCCTTGAAAGCTAGATCTGTCTTAATAGTAGTAACAGGACCAAATTCCTCAAGTTCAAAAGATGAAAGTTTTCCAACCAAGGTGTCTCTAGATAGTGATGCATTAGGCATTGTTCTCAATTCATTTATAGCAGTAAATTTCATTTTATATGTCGGTGGCAAAGCTCTTAAAACTTTAGAAACAATCTCATCTTCACTTAAGGCTCCTCCACAACCTTGTATACCCAAAACAATTTCATTTACTCTTTCCATAAAAGAAAAAATTCTTTCATCTTCTTCCATTTTCAGATTTTCATACCTAACCCAAAAGTATTCAATTTTTGCAATTTTGACTATGGAATCTCCTTCATTCAATGTTTCCAGTTTGTCCCAGATAGCTTTAGTAGTAGATCTGTCTAACAATCCCATGACTTGCTGATCTAATAATGTGCTCAAAAGTGCTTCTCTTCCGCATCTTTATCCAAGTTTGGTGGATTAGGTTGACCTTGAGTAGGAGCAATATAGCCATTCTTTGTAACATCCCATATGTCCTTTCCAATGCAATTCAAATGTGTCTCCATCCTAATCTTCCATATCCCATAGTTAGTTCCATCAAGTTTCAGACTGTCCTTCCTAAAATAGTTAGAAGACATTGGATCTCCTCCAACTGTTAAAATTATGTAAAAAAGAGGAGAGGACTAGGCTCTGATACCAATTGTTAGGTCCCAAAGACAACTAAGAGGGGGGGGCTAAATTAGTTGTCCAATAAATTTAACCAAAATTAACTTAACCAAAACTTAATTCTTAATGCTGGTAAACCAAACTTTATGCCGGTGGATAATTTTATGGTAAAGATTAATGCATGAAATAGAAAGACATTAACATCCACAACACATAACACATATTTGTACATGGAGACCTTGTAAGGGGAAAAACCATGGTGGGAAGCCTTACCCACAATCAAATGATACTACTGTAGATAGTATGTGTGTACAATATGGAGTCTGCACATTCAGAAAGGCCAGCTGCCTAGAGCTCACTGCTCAATCACAAAATGAGAGTCACACTGACTAGAATTGGATGGTTAAATCTAATGATAATGTACTGCTTAAAATAGCATCTTCATATGTTGGATTCATTACCGTTTTAGTTCTAATTTCCTTCACAAAAACCTTCCTTCAACCTTCAAATGATGTCTGTGTGTATAGCTCTGCTTATTTTTGCATATAACCTATTACAATCCTTTTCCAATCACATATCAATCTCACAAATGAGATCTTACATTTATACCATAACCTAAGACCAATTGAATAGGTCGGCTCACAATAAAAGATATTACAATAAAATCAATTACAAATAAATCGATATCTGATGCATCATATAGGCTCAATGCATTTACAATAATAATAAATCATCTCCATAATGTGTCGTGCTGATCTAGAATAGATATGTCTGCCGATGTATATCTTGGACCTATTTGCCTGTAACACCAAATATGAAAACCCGAATAGTTTAATAACCAAATCACCAAAACCAAGTGATCAAATAATGTCTTTGACATAACCAAGTAGTCTCCAAGTCATTCCAAGTGTGGGTGAACAATATAATCTCCTAGTGAACCAAATACCGATGACTGTGCATAAGTCTCTAACTTGCCGGTGAACAAAAGATCTCCAAGTGTTGATAAGTGTTGACAAGTGATGACAAGTGTTGACATCAATTACAAAACCATATCAATATATCCAAAATACCAACATAGTCTACCACTAAAAGTCCACAAATTGTTTGTCAGATCACTTTCAAAGTTAACTCTTCTCTTTACAGCTCTTGACAAAGTTTTATGATGAATATTAAGATATCCACTTATTTTAGTCATCATTATTTATCAGAAGTTGTTTTTCTTACTAAATTTGTTGTTATTGCTCCTTGTGCCATATTCCTATCTTTAGAATGACTTTTCTTTCTGATTGTATCAAAGCCACTAGCAATATTCGATACAACTTTTTTTAAAGACTCGTCCTTATTCTTATGTTTGACATAAAAGCCTAACTACTTCATCACTTTTTGTATTTTAGTCATTTTAATTAGTTGTAACATTAATTGACATTGAAACCCAAATTTCTTATTATAAAAAAATTGTATAAACAATCCATTTGCATGTGTCCTAATCTATCTCCATGAAACCAAGCCAGGAAGATTGTCTAGCACATCACTTTTAATTTAAAAATATTCATTCATTTCATTATCATTCAAACATGTTTCTTTTTCAATTGGTGTTTCCATGTCTACATCCACATTATTGATTTCAATTGCTGGTTGATTTTCAATTTCAATTGGGGTTTCAATTTTGGTTTCAATTTTAGTTTGAATTTGAGTTTTACTTTCATTTGGGGTTTGATTTAATGAGTAGCCTACTTCTACTAAATCACCAATTTATTCATGAAAATAAACATGGGGATGTGAAGACATACTTATATTCAATAATGGATTAGAAGATCCAGCTAAATTTGGTTCTATTGTGTTTCCTTCTTCAACATTTATGGTGTCCTCGATGTTCTCCTCTTCTAAAATGATTGTTGAACTTGAAGCTCCAACATTGTTCAATTGTTTAATTCTTGCTCTTCTTTCTCATTGACGTTTTGCCTCCTTCTCTCTATTTGTTGCAATGTCTTCAACTATCAGAACCTTCCTTTGCCTCTTTCTATGTTGATTTGATCCCATCGTTGCAGCCAAAATTCGAATTCAAATGGATCTCCTTGTCAAATCGATAACAAGACAAGAAAAGAGAATTATTTAACAAAATACTCTCTCTGCGGATCAAACCTATTGGATGATGATTGAATAATCATTCAATCATTAAAATTTGTCCTTGTGGGCCAGTTTTTTGCCCAATGGATCTTTTAAGAAATGGGTGTTGGCATTTGCATGAAGATTGCATTAATGATATGTTATGTTGTCATTGATGTCAATTAAATCGGTAATGATATTGTTGTAATATTGTTACTGTAACCATTAGGAAGAATTTGTGAGGAGAACTGGTAACCGATGTAAAGGTGTAAACCTTATCTATTGTTGTAACCGGTAAACCCTACTTGTTGTTTTTTATAAACCCTAACCAACTAAGTCTGATGAATTGGTTATATTGGTTTATGATCTGATGGTGAGCGGTAATGATGATGACACACATGATTATTGTATGAAGACAATTCTAAGATATTTTGGCAAGTTGTTGTAATAGTTTTTTGGTCTAGGGAATGAGCAAATGTATTGCATCTAATGCAAAGCGCGTGATAAGTTACTAAGTTCAATGAAGCGGTGATCAAGGAGCGATCAAGGTTTTCTTGATTGATGTGCAAAGATTGCTATGTAATCCAACAGTCATACTTGAATAGAATTTGTTTGTAATTTTGATGAGTTTGGTTTTTTGTTGTGTTACCGACCTGATTGATATATATTTAAGGTCAATGAAGTTGTTTAGTTTAAGTAAGTTGGCAAAGAGATAGACACAGTTTAGTTGAGTGTGTGGTTGCCAAATTGGATGATGTATCTGCAATTTGAGTAAAGGCAGATGGGAGCATGAAATGGATCTGATCAAGTAAGTGTAGTGCTATTTAGACAGATCAACAAACACCTATTGTTTTCTAACAATTACAACAGAATTGAAATCCTTTAATCAAGTAAGCTCTAACAAGGTTGTCCATTAAATTGGATTTTCAAATCCTCTACCAAGGTTACTCCTTACAGGGTATTGCTTTTAACAAGGTATTTGTAGTGAATCCCTTAATTGAGTGATTCCTAATAGGATCAATTCTTAAAATGACTTTTTGTAAAGCTTTAGAAGGCTAGGCTCCTAACAGGGCGAACTTCAAAAGAGTTCAAATATTATCTTGTGAGTCTCATCTCACCGTGGTTTTTACCTATTTGGGTTTCCACATCAAAAAATATTTGTGTCAAGTGGTTATGTTTTCATGGTCGATATACTTAGCTACTTAACTATTTTTTATAAGTCATGATAACCGGAAGTATCGAGATATGAAGAAGTTGTTTATTGTTAATTTGTTGTAACGGACAACCAGTTTATCTTATGAGTTTTTATCTTGACAGAGTTATTATTCTAAGTTAAATTTAAGAGATTGATTGGTAATGTTTATTTTCAGTTTTTCTATCTACTGATTCATCCCCCCCCTCTCAGTAGTTGACCAGATACTTATTCTTTCATCATACCATCAATTGGTATCAGAGAAATTTAGGTCCTCTAAGGTCTAAGCCTAATAGCTTGAGGTAAAGATCTGTTGATAATGATGAAGAAGGAAGGTCTAAAGTTTAATAGAGAGAATTATAGGATATGGAGTGACAGAATGAAAATTTATATCAAGAATCCAGGAAGTTAGTATTCGGAACATGTTGATACTAAGTATGTTGCACCTACTGGTATGTTGGTTGATGATCAGAAGAAAGAGAAACAAGAAAATCATCAAACATTGGAGGCTATTATCAATTCTTTGTCTGATGCAGAGTATGTAGATGTTCATGGTCTTGAAATTGTTGGGATCCAAGAACACTGAGAGGGGGGGTGAATCAATGTTCTGTCAGAATGAACAGTTTTTAACTTTCTAGACCAAGCATATATATACTAGTAAATAAATAAACATATAACAAGAAGCAAATAAACCATCCACATAAATGAACACCATAACAACCATAATTTATACATGGAAAACCTCAATGAGGAAAAATCACAGTGGGATTTGTGACCCACAATATCAATTCACTGGCCATATGAAAAGATATTAAATATAATAGGGGTTTGCACTTGCAGAAAGGCACACTATCTAGAGCATACTGCTCATCACTAAAGAGCCTCATTGACTACAAGATTTCTACCAAAGTAAATTACTGAAAATGAAATCAAGAATGCATCTTCTATGCCAAATAGAGTTTCAGTTCTAGTTCTTCTTTGTACCGGTTCATAAACTTTGAACTGCTATCAGTATTTCTTCTCCTCCAAGAATGCTTTCCAAGCTATCTATAGATCATTACATGATATAGAATTTGCATACAAAATTATCTCCATACATATATTTTGCATCATGCAATTCTGTTATATTCTCCTATATCCACACATTTGATCTATCACATCACTTGCTAAAATAACCTAGTAGATTGACCTATATACCTATTACAAATGATATGCCTTATGTCGGCGTACAATACATTTACAAAAATGTCGACCTTAACAATAATAATTACAAAATGATTTAAGTAAATCCTCCTTGATGTCGGCTTCCAAAGAAGTATTGATGTCGGTGTTGGTGCTGGTGTAGCCCTGAATGCTCCAAAGCTGGTATCTACCGGTATATGCTTTCTAGTGCCGGTTTATGACTTCCATCATATCTTTTTGCCATCAATGACAACAAAATGAATCCAATGAGTGTCAATTGCCAATAGAAAATGCATATGAGGTATGGGAAAAACTTGAAGAGATTTATAGCAGTGATGAACATGTTAAGATTGCTAAAGAGGAGATTCTAAGAGGAAAGTTTGATGACATGTGGATGGCTGAAGGCGAGAATATCTAGTAGTATGGTCAAAGGATAAAAGAGATAGTTGGTTAAATTATGAGTCCAGGAGGTAAAGTGGAAGATTCCACAATGATCAGTAAGGTATTGATAACCCTGCTACCGGTCTATGCTATCCAAGTTACAGCTATTCAGGAGCTGAAGTCCATTGACAAAACTAAGGTAACTCTTGACTCCATCATTGGCAAGCTTAGTTCTTTTGAATTAAATGGTTAAGATGGTAGTGTACACAAATCTAAGTCAACATTTAGAGATTTTGTTTCTAACCAATCTATGAGGAAAAGTAGAGATGCCAGTCACAGTTATGAATCCAGATCTAGTAGAGAAGTTGATGATGAAGATAGTTTAGTTGAGCTTGAAGCATTGTTGGCCAAGCAGTTGCGTAGAGGTACAATTAAATATAGAGGTAAATTACCTTTGAAATGTTTTGCATGCAACAAGATTGGACACATTGCTACTAATTGTCCTAATGGTGATAATGAGGACAAATGAGAGAAATTCAAAAAGTACAAGGGTAAAGGCAAAAGACATTGTCTTATTGTTATTGATAGTGGTATCACTAATGAGGAATCTAATGGTGATGCTAATGAAGATATTGTGTTTGTAGCCATTAAAGAAGAGATGTCAGACCAAAAGGCATTAGTATCTAGGATGGATAACTCTGATGATTGGATCATTGATTGTGGTTGTTCACATCACATGATCGGTGATCGGAGAAAATTTCTTTCTCTGAAGGAATTTGATGGCGGAGTTGTAAGATTTACTAATGACTCACCCTGTATGGTTAAAGTTAAGGGAACTATCTCTCTTAATGGAAAGAGTAGTGCAGTTGATGTCTATTGGATTGAAGGTCTAAAGCACAATCTTTTGAGTGTGGCACAACTCAATGAGAGAGGATACCCATTTGAATTTAAAAATGGTATGTGCAAGATCTATGACAATAAAGGTGAATTGATTTTAACTAGGAAGAAAGCTAAAGTTAACTTATTTCATCTTAATCCTAAAGTCAGCAACTGTTTAATTGCAAAGATAGACAATAGTTGGCTTTGGCATAGGATATTTTGTCATATAAATTCTAATAACATTGTTAAAATGAGTAAGTCCAAGACAGTGAGAGGTTTGCCTTAGTTAGACAAACTGGTTAATGCTTTGTGCAAAGAATGTCAGTTGGGAAAGATTACATCCTCAACTTTCAAGAGCAAATTTTTTTCAGTAGACATTTGTTAGATTTGGTTCATATAGATCTTTGTGGACCAATAAGAACAAAAAGTATTCAAGGTGACAAATATTTCATGATCTTTACTAATGATTGCTCAAGGATTATGTGGGTCACATTCTTGAAGGATAAGACTGAAGCTTTTGGTAAGTTCAAGGCATTCAAGGCCTTAGCTAAAAAAGAGAGTGGTAAGAAGATAAAGTGTCTAAGGACAGATCAGGGCAGTGAATTTACTTCTGAGGAATTCACTAGGTATTGTGAAGGAAATGGTATTAAGCGACATCTTTTGCACCAAGGACACCATAGTAGAATGGTATTGCAGAGAGAAACAACCAGTGAGTTGTTGAAGCTGTTAGGATGATGTTGATACAAGGAGGTGAAGTGAAATTTTTTTGGAGAGAAGCTATCAGCACAACTGTCTACACTATGAACCAGATTCTAGTAAATAGAGGTAAGGACAAGACTCCTTATGAATATTGGTATGGTAGATCACCTGATGTTATTTATTTCAGAATATTTGGAAGCAAATATTTTATTAAGAGAGGTGATTATATTAGCAAATTTAAGGCTAAAAGTGATGAAGGTATATTTCTTGGCTATTCCACCAAGAGTAAGGCCTACAAGTGTTTTAACAACCAAACATAGAGAATTGTTGAGAGTGTTGATGTTCGAGTGGATGAATTTCCTGAAGTCTCAGAGGAAATCAGTTTAGTGAAAAAGGATGAATATCCTTACATTTTTGTTTTTGGAACCAGAAACTATGAATCTGAAACCGGCAAAGAAAATATTGATGTACCAGTCCAACCGGAATAGATAAATTTAGAAGAAGATGATGATAATGAAAAGCTAAACCTAAAGATAATGATCATGTTATTCCAAGATATGTGAGACTGAATCACAATCCTGAACAGATTATTGGGGATAAGGATGTTGGAGTACTAACCAGAAGAAGAATTAGAGAACATTCTTGCATGATCTCCACTATTGAACCAAGAACTGCTAAGGAAGCATTTGGTGATGATCATTGGGTTAAAGCTATGGAGGAGGAATTAGATCAAATTGAGAAGAACAACACATGGACCCTGGTACCCCGATTGGTAAATAAAAATGTGATAGGAACTATGTGGGTTTTCAGGAACAAGTTGAATGAAGATGGTGTTTTAGTTTGCAATAAAGATAGGTTAGTTTGCAAAGGTTATGCACAAGAGAAAGGAGAAGACTATGGTGAAGCTTTCACACCAGTGGCAAGACTGGAAGGTTTTAGAACTTTACTTGCATTTGCAGCACACAAGAAATTCAGGGTATACTAGATGGATGTTAAGTTGGCATTTTTGAATGGGATACTTGAAGAAGAAGTATACATTGAGTAGCTAGATGGTTATGCTCTAACTGGTAAGAAACATATGGTATGTAGATTGCATAAAGCTTTATATGGATTAAAGTAGGCACCTAGAGCATGGTATGAAAGGCTTCATACACATTTGATGAAGATAGGATTTCTGAGAACCAGTGATGATAGTAACATATATCTCAAATCTAAAGGAGATAAAATACTAGTCAGTGAAGTATTTGTTGATGATATCATATTTGGAGGTAATGATGACATGAGCAATAGTTTTGTATCTGAAATGAAAAATGAGTTTGAAATGTCTTTGTAGATCAGGAAATTGAAAATCATCAAAGCAATAACAATTAGGACAACCACAAAACCTAAAGCTGCTATAAAAGCAATCCCAATCCAATCAATGAAGACATAAAGACAAGATATTCAAATCAAATGAAATCAAAGCAAACCAACACATATATCTCCTTCATGTGGCTCCATTGTTCTTCTTTCACCTTCAAATTTGATGTGGATCTCACCTACAAGTGCAAAATGCAAGTGGAAAGCAAGTTGTTGAGAGATGAAATTTGTAGCATAAGATTACTCGAAAATGTGATTGATTGATTTCTCAATTGAAGAAAATCATCCAATTTATAGACAAATTGGAGAGAGGACAAGATTAGCATGAAGAGATTTGAAAGGAAATTCAAATCAAGATTGGCAAAATTATGACAAATGTATGACAGTTTCTATGCAAGGAGTATGACAAATTATGATAAATTATGACAAGATTGAAATAGAAATAGAAATTAGGAATTAGGAGAAATTAGCAAATTAGAAAATTGAGGAAAAAGATGAAATAGAAATTAGGTGAATTAATTAATAGGTTTTCATCCATTAATTAATTCATGAAAGAGACTTGGGACTAAATAAATAGATTTATTTAACCCATAAAGAAGAAGAAAAGGATTAAATGAACAAATCATAAAACCCTAGAAATAAGAGGACAAGGAATTAGGTCAAGACAACAAGAAATTAATGTAGGTTTGATCATGATTTCTGATTGACAAAGGACCAATGTTGATAAATGATTGAGATTGGTTGACAAAAATCAATGACAAATTGACCAAGATTGACAAGGAGATCAAATTGATAGGCGCCAATTGACAAGGAACAATAACTAATTGATCCAAATTGACATGATTGAAAAGGAAAAGGATCTATGATGAATCGATCGCAAAATGACAAGACTGACAAGGACAAGGATCGATGACGAATCGATCGCAAAATGACAAGGCTGACAAGGACAAGGATCGATGACAAATTGATCACAAAATGATGAGATTGACAAGTTGATAATCACAAATGATTACTAACAATCTAAAGATGATTAAAAGATTGACAAGAGGACAAAACCCTAATTCTATCATCGATTAGGATTGACGATGTCCAAAATGATGATAAATGAGCACGCACCACAATGCGACAGGATAAGATCGACCAAAATCATGACTGAAGATTGCTATCAACAAGACCTAATTCGAAAGAGAAAAAAATGAGGAATGGAGAAGAAGGACTCGATGCTCGCAAATGATAAAGACCAAGTGCGTAACATAGAAGAAATGTTAATGCAACACAAGAACCCTAAAATAAGGCAATATGCAAATGTTAAAGTATGACTCCACAAGCGTTGACCATTTTTAGACATCTACATTTTGCCCCTCTTTGACACAATGCGATTCTAAATGTTGTTTCAAAGAACAATAATGAAATACCCCAGACAATAACAATGACATATGCATGCCCCCTCAAGGAATTGGCTGAAAAAATCCAGAAAAGAGGCCACGTGATCGATAAGAATGACAAAAGATGATAGGTTCGAACAGATCAAAAATCGAAGGTCGGATGCACAAATTACAAGTAGTGGAAGGCACAAAAGACCGTGACCATCATAAGACAGAGAGCATGCACGTCCATCTAGGTACTGACAAAGATCTATATAGGAGACAAGGAGAAGGAAAAGAGTTCATTTGCATTGGCCAAAGTGGAGAAGTTGTTTGCGTAATAAAAAGGACCCTTGCAGAGAGATGGCAAACATTCCAATGGCAGATCACCTTGGGGAATGTGTACACACCTACAGACGATCGGATGATGTGGGAGCAATAGTATGTAGCTCAAAAACCCCTATGTTCAATTTCATGAATTGTGCTTGATTGTAGGACATTGCGGGGCCCATAGGGGAGGGAAAAATGCAGATTTGCACCTGTTTGGGTGCATTCTGCACTTGTGTAGAGATTTTCTACGCTTGTGTAAGGTACATAGGCATAGCTTGATGTTGTACAAGCGCAAGACAGTGTGCACAAGCGCAATTGTGCACTTATAACTCTAGTTTGACCAAAAGCAGCGCTCAAATGATCCGAAAAAGAGGGATAAGGGTGGGATAGGTCAAAAATATATAAGAAAACCCTGATTGGTGCATGAAACAAGGAAATGTAGCCCTTAGGAGAAAACCCTAAAACTGACAAATTGTGCCCCAATTGTGATACAGAGTCGACAGTATCCATTGATCGCGCGGGAGAACAAACCCAATTGTTTCATGTTGCAATACAGATTTAGGAGTACTGACAAAGACACATTAGCAGGACTTGGATTATACTACATTACGTACATGCCTGAGATTAGGGCAAACATAGGACTTCTCACTGCATTGGTCGAGCAATGGCATTTAGAGACTTCCTCTTTCCATCTTCCAACTAGAGAGGTGACTGTGACATTAGAGGACATGTGGCATATCCTCCGCATTCTGATTCATGGGGAGATGGTGGTGTACAAACCAATGACAGGGAGAGACTCTTTTTGTAGATTATTCGAGTGCGATGTAGATGACCTTGATATCATAGAGAGGGAGATCCACTAGGAGACCATGGCAGCAGAGTATGATCAGCGATATGTGGTGATAGCAGTGGTTATGGCATGCCTATTAGCAGGTGACAGACGAGGACAAGGATTCCCTATTAGATGGGGAAGAGTGCTAGAGCGGATGGCGAAAGAGGGGACTATATACGCATGGGGACCATGTCTGCTTGCCATGCTATATTTTTAGTTGCATCAGATAGCATATCAAAGGGTACAGACTTTGAGCTATGGGGTCACACTTTTATGGGTATGGGCATTTGAGCACATAGCCATATGTCGGCCGATTGTAGAGAGACAAGTAGTACCACATCGACCATATGTTTACTGATATGGGGGAGCACCGAGATAGGGTCCATTCAAATACATATTGTATTGGCGACATGAACTAGACAGATTGAGAGATTTCCCATGGAGACCATATCATGATTTCCCTGGATGGTCAGATGATGGCGATGAGCTACCATATTGCAGATAGGAGAGATACCTGATTGGGTGACCAGTGAATCGCTAGAGAGTGATTGAGATGTATCTACTAGAGAGAGTTAGATGACAGTTTAGAGAGAGGCAAGATGTACCGATAGGGACTGCACACTTTGCCTGATCCCATAGAGAGATGAGTCAGTGGGGGAGGATGATTCATCCACACATAGCATATACTGACTTCACACAACTACAATAGAGACAGTGGGATTGGAGATCAGATGTTGTAGATGTCGGGACGACATAGAGGTATGAGCGATGGCTTGCATGACAACGGCCAGTGCCATTGACGGATCTTGATATTCCGATACCTAGGAGATAGGAGGACTTCCCACTGGCTGGAGAGGAGGAGGATGATGATGAGGGAGAGGAGGAGGGAGATGATGAGGAGGGAGATGATGAGGATGAGGGGAAGAGGACGAGGGGGATGAGGATGAGGGGGATGATGAGGCTGAGGAGGATGATGAGGGAGAGGAGAGTCCTAGGTGCATGTAGAGAGATGAGCCAGATCTAGTAGATCATGAGTCATTGTAGGATATACCCATAGGGCAGGAGACAACTAGCATAGAGGAGATACATATATGTAGGGCCGCCATAGAAAGCATGATTACATTGCTACATTGGAGAGACTGAATGCTATCTTGAGGATAGAGGAGGATCAGTGGTCAACTAAGAGGGATAGGTACAGAGTAGAGATAACCAGGTTGACAGTGGCTCAAGATACAGCGATAGCCCAGGCACAACAAGCAGAGTAGAGAGTGACCAAGTATGTTGGGTCAATTAGGGATGCTAGTGCGTGTGAGATGACACAGATGTTATTAGAGGTAGGAGATGAGATGCGCCATTTGAGGACTCTATATGAGAGTGCAGTTCCACCAGAGCAGAGAGCAGCGTCATATTAGTCATGATTGAGGACAGAGAGCAGGCCACGCTCTTGGAGGTCAGTGAGCAGCATGGGGGTGAGTGGACCTATGAGACCACCACAACCAGGACCAGGGATAGGAGGGGCTTCATCCTTGAGACATGGCAGGGATGAGGACAGAGGGAGCACCTAGTGATAGAGGCACGTGCTCCTTATGACGGAGACATATATAGTTTGATATTATGTACTCGGCTTGTGGGCCATACATAGGACAGACAGTCCAATTTTGTACTCCGATATTGATATATTATATGATATGCAGCTATATGATGGGATGCAATGTGTTATAGCTTATGTTTACTTTCCATGTATGGATGTCTTATGCACCATCTATGTACTATCTTTGTAACATGTATGAATGTTGTTTATGTTTTTGATGCATTTATAAGATGAAATGGATAAAAATGCTTTGTATGGGCTCGATATAATGCAAATGTACTAACCAATGAATGTAGGATGCAGCTTATGTTTATTTTTTATTCTTTAGAGATTGGAGAACTAGACCGAACAGACTACCAAGACTGACGGAAGAAATATTAGTAAGCAGAAATTAGACAGAGGGTAGTTAGAGATGAAGGAAAAACTTGCTTTCATAGATGCACATAAGTAGGTGAGAACCTTTATTTATTGTAGCAAAGAGGATGTAGAGCATCATGGCATTGAAGGCCAGAGCTAGAATGCAACCCCTTTTGCAAAAGACAGACACATCGCACACAAGGAATGAGTGAAGCATCCTAGGGTGCATACATCAAGGGGCGAGGTCTGTGTGGCATTCACAAAGCGAACGTACTTATCATAGACACCCAATGATATAGTTGCCTCAGTTTGTGACAAACGTTCCACAAATAGCAAACACAACAACAAAGAAAAAGAAAGGGACCATGAACCATCTCGATCACTCTAAATCACTCAGTGACATCATCGAGCAACATAGGAACATGATCAAAGCCAAAGATAAATCAGTAAAAAGATAAGACGCACAAATTCAACCAAGTCAAACAAATAGTCTGATCGTCATTGTCAAAAGTGGAAAACAAGAATGATCATGCTGTCTAGTTTCAGGGAATGTGGTACCCCATCGAAGATAGGACACAGTCTGGTTTTGAGTATACCACACCCTATATAAGACCCATGATAATGTTGACAAGGACCGATTGTAATGTTGATGCTATTTGGATTGATGTGACAACTGTGATCAGGTTGAATGCTTGCTTGGTCGAACAGTTCATCTGTTAATGCGTGATTTCATTAAAGCACAATGTTTGATTGATTGTCGTTGGATGTATGCTCAGCGATCTGTCTATGCACAAAGGGGACCATTTATTGACAAAATGCAAAATGCCAAAAACAAAATTTTTTTGGGTTTTGATGTTTTTCACTTTGTAGGAATTTTGATTTTTTACAATTTTTTTTGTTCGTTTTTCAGGACTTTATTTGATTTTTAAGGATTTTTTAAGGACATTATATGATTTTTAGGGATTTTTTCAAGACATTATATGATTTGAAAGCTCCAGTCTGCACGTAGCAATAACTCCAGTAATTGATCATGACAAGGGGCATGCACCCAATGAAAATTTGAAAGACATATACAACGAGCAGGACCAAAACATATACACAAGGACTGGAAACCTAAGTATGGAAGACAAGAATGTTGACCAATCACAGACCTGAAATAGAACATTCGGTCAGGGCAAGGATAATCATGATAAACATGTAGGGGGAAAGTACAACTAGTAGTCATGATAGATAACAAAGCAATAGTCTTTTACATATGGCGTCTGTTTGCCAGGTTTTCACCATGGTACTTGCCCAAAGTGCTTGTTTGCCAATTTTTCACTAGAGGGCGAATTATTTTTCTTTACTTACCCCCCTTTTTTTTTTCTTTCTTTCTTTCTTTTCAATTTTTCACTTTTTTGATTTTTTTGTATTTTTGAGCTTTTGATTTTTTTTTATTTTTTTTTAATTTAATTTTTTTTTTTTTTACTAGAAGATGGAGTTGACTCCCCAAAATATGTTGTGGAATCTAAATCAATAGCAAACCTTTCCTTATGATTGCCTCATGGTATGCCTTCCCGTAGTCCAAGGAATTCTGCAATGGCTTCGTCATTTTGAAAACAATCCAGTTTGAGTGGTTCTTGTTGGTCATATTGGATAAGCTGTGGATAGACAAGGGGTATGTCATCATTGGTTTCAAGGAGAGTTAGGGCTGAGATGGTAAGGATAAGAATGTCCGTAGTATCACTGTCTGAACTGCTCGTATCTGATTCAGAGCTTGGGTCCCAAAATGACTCTATCCAAGCATTAGGACACATTTTGGGAGGGAGTTATTTCATGTTTGTCTTCCATGGGCAAATCATCAGGGTCAAGGAAAACATTGTCAAGGGCATAGGAGCTAGAAAAAAAGGAGCTCCACTCCCATTCATTGGAATCAGTTTCAGGTTGGGTATCCATAGGTGTTGTTTCATCATTAGAGTCATGCCCCTTTCCACACGTGGTCACTTTGGTAGACGAGGTTCCAATTTGCAATGGTACAAAACCTAACCCTAAAGTTGGATGTCGCATCTTAGGTATAATAGGTTCTAGTCTTACTTTCTTGTTAGGGCCCAAACCACTGCAGCCATCATATCCCTTTTTCTGCATTATAGTAAACCCTTTTCCATACCACTCTACTGACAATTTGATAGGTGGTGTATCAGTTTGATCCTTATAAAGCCAATCTGTTACATCATCATCCAAAGTTTCCTTGTTAAGTTCACCCCATTTTGTAAATGTAGTGGGGGGCTAATATTGAATGACCGTCATAGGTTCCTTTTGCAACAAATGTGGTTTTCCATGTGATTTTGGAGATATTGGTAAATTCCCAATGAGGAATGTTTGAGCCATTGAATACTCTCCGCATCCTTGGTCCTGTATCTTTAATTTTCCCTTGACAGCATCTAACAACTTATTAGGATCTACATAATTATGTGAGTGGGCCTCTCTATTGATTGGGACTTGTTGCTGCAGGGAATCTTTTAGATTAGCACAAAATTGAAATAGATTATGATCTCTTGGAATTGTTATCTCAGTCCCATTGTAAGGATATTTTAAACACTGATGATAAGTAGATGGAACTGCTTTCGTTGCATGGATCCACAGACGGCAAAGAATCATATTGTAAGGGAGATCAAGGCCTAGGACCTGTAGGAAAGTGTTTTCTGTCACTGGACCTACTCTAATAGGCAATGAAATTACCCCTTTAGATGGGCACTTAGCATCATCATATGCTTTGATTGTTATTCTTCTGGAAGAATCAATGTCATTTTCTGTATAACCAAGACCAATGACTACTCTCAAGGTATAGATATTAAGACCTTCTCCGCCATCTATCAAGACTCATCGGATCTTGCAATTATGGACAAAGACTTCAAGATGTAAAGGATCATTATGAGGGAGCTTATCAGGGGAAATATCATTATCAGAAAAGGCAACCTGTTGGGAAACAATGAGATGTCCAATTCGGGCTTGAAATTGGTCAACATCAATGTTTGTTGGGATGGTGGACTCAGTTAAAGCTTTATCTAGGACCGCACAATGCATAGGGGACATTTTCAACAACTCAAGAATTGATATTTGTGCAGGTGTCTTTCCCAGATGATCTAGGAGATTATACTGACTCGTAGGAGTTGATTTGGGAGGAATTGCAGGAGCTCTTTTAAGGACTATTTTGGATTGACGAGTGGTGACTGCGCAAGAAGGACCTTGTCCCTTTATTCTTATGGTGGAAACATACTCATTTGACACTCAAAAACAATTGATGACATTGTTATAACCAGTATTTGCATAATTAAGATTCACTATTTGGGTAGAGTTTGAAGAAGATGCTTTGCCCTTGTCATGATCAAGCAAAGGAGTTTTGAAAATTGTATGATCAGTGTTAGAGGTCACGTTGGGTGGGTCTACCTCAATTACCCCTTGATCTAACAAGTCTTGAATCATATGTTTCAATTGAAAACACGATGCAGTTTTATGTCCTTTTGACTGATGGTATTCACAATATGCATTATCATTCCACCAATGCAGCTTTACCAATGGTTCTTCCTTGACATCTGGTAACTTGATAAAATTTGCTTGTATCAATTGTTTCATTACTAATTCAATAGGCTCTCCCAATGGCATAAACTATCAAGGAGGGCCATCCCTTGATTTGAAAGGTTTTCGTTGCTGGTTTTGTTGCTGACCTTGTTGTTGATTATACTATTGGTATTGTGGCTGTTGAATAACATTGCTTGCTTGTGTCTAATTTTTTTGCATAGCCGACATATTAGAAGAACTCAATTTTTGTATCGTGAACTTGGGTTGATTTGCATTCACTGCTCTTGCGTCGACAACTCCATCATTAGTGACATTCTTATTTTTGTACCAAAATCTATTTTTGTCTCCTGAATTGTTTGTGTTGTCACTGTCTTTGTTGAGCTTAATGAGTCCCTTAGCTACAAGAGCATTTTCAATGTTCATCCCTTTCTTAATGAGCTTCTCAATGGTACTAGGACTCTTCAATTTGAGCTCATACATCATTTATGGGACCAAATTTTGAATAAATAAGTTCACTTGTTGTTCTTCAGGTATATCTAGGGAAGAACAACTGTACAAGCTTTTCCATCTTTGTAAGAAAGTCACTAATGGTTCACCTTGCTTTTGCTTTGTATTGCATAAATCTGACATGGTCACTTCATTGTCAATGTTGAATGTGAAGTGGGATATAAACTTTTGAGCCAATTCCGGCCATGTCTTTATGTTCCCTGGCAAATGCGAATACCAATCCATGGCTTGTCCTATGAGACTTCATGCAAATAAGCGCATCAAATATGTTTCCTCATAGCTCACTTCAGTACATGCTGCAAAAAATGCTTGAATATGGTCTTTTGGATTGCCGTTCCCTTTATATTTCTCAAAATTAGGTGCCTCAAAATGCCTAGGAAAAGGAGGCATGTACAAGCTCTTGTCAAATGGATTAGGACATAAATCTTGATCTATGTATAATTTCTTTGTCCCTTTGGTTTGCAATGCATCGATTTGTCATTGCAA